>NC_052146.1:175117377-175717377 GCF_902713615.1 Scyliorhinus canicula
GGGGGGGGAGGGGGCGAGTGGGGGGGGGGGGGGGGGGGGGGGGGCTGTGGGGGGGGGGGTTGGTGGGGGGGGGGGGGGGTGTGTCCCCGCTGCTGGTGGGGGGGGGGTTGTGTCCCCGCTGATGGCTGGGGGGGGGGGGGGGGGTTGTGTCCCCGCTGCTGGCTGGGGGGGGGGGGGGGGGTCCCCGCTGCTGGCTGGGGGGGGGGGGGGGGGCGAGACGAGAAGAGAAGAGGGGCGCCGCACCGCTCCTGGCCCGCGTGGGGGGGGGGTGGGGGGGGGAGAGAAGAGGGGCCCGCCAGCCGCCGCACCGCTCCTGGCCCGCGTTGGGGGGGGGGGGGGGAGAGAAGAGGGGCCGCCGCACCGCTCCTGGGTCGCGTGGGGGGGGGGGGGGGGGAGAGAAGAGGGGCCGCCGCCGCCGCCACCGCTCCTGGCCCGCGTGGGGGGGGGGGGGGGGAGAGAAGAGGGGCCGCCGCACCGCTCCTGGCCCGCGTGGGGGTGGGGGGGGGGGGAGAGAGAAGAGGGGCCGCCGCCGCCGCACCGCTCCTGGCCCGCGTGGGGGGGGGGGGGGGGGAGAGAAGAGGGGCCGCCGCACCGCTCCTGGGTCGCGTGGGGGGGGAGAGAAGAGGGGCCGCCGCCGCCGCACCGCACCGCTCCTGGCCCCGCGTGGGGGGGGGGGGGAGGGAGAGGGGATGGACCTGCTGCTGTTGGGCCCCCCTGTCGCCGCTCCGGCTCCTCCGCTCCGGCTCCTCGGCTCCGGCTCCTCGGCTCCGGCTCCTCGGCTCCCGCTCCGGCTCCTCGGCTCCGGCTCCTCGGCTCCGGCTCCTCGGCTCCGGCTCCTCGGCTCCGGCTCCTCGGCTCCGGCTCCTCGGCTCCTCCGCCCCGGCTCCTCGGCTCCTCCGCCCCGGCTCCTCGGCTCCTCCGCCCCGGCTCCTCGGCTCCTCCGCTCCGGCTCCTCGGCTCCGGCTCCTCGGCTCCCGCTCCGGCTCCTCCGCCGGCGCTCCTCCTCCGCCGTCCGGCCTGTCGGGGGGGGGGGGCTGTTCCTCCTGCTGTCCACCGCTTGCGGGAGCCCCTCTCCCTCCCCCCGCTTTTTTTTGGGAGCTGCTGTTGCTTTCTTTACCACCCCACTCCGGGTACCGACCATAAAGTTGGTCTGGTTCTCTTCAGGGAGCCTTCCCCACCGGGATTTGTCCTTACAGCGCCGTTGGGGCCCTCCAATCGGCCCGAAAACACCTTTGTAGCAGGAGCAGCCAAACGTGCGACTTAGCTGGTCATAGCCGCAACCGGAAGTCCGCACCTTTTCCTGTTATATGGTGTGTACCAAAAACTTCAGTCGCTGTCATTATCTTGCTGTCATCAATGAAAATGTATGATAACAAGCAGTAAATCCTTGACCAGGTAATGCATTTACATTTTAAAAGAACTGTCTGAAGCTGAAGTTTGGTTGACCGGAAAGTACTAGAGTTTATACTTACCATTTCTAATTTCAATTAATTAAAATATTCACAGCCGAGGTCGAAATCCACCCCGGGTTCCTGGCACTGAGGCAGCAGTGCTAATCACTGTGCCACCGTGCCGCCCCTTTGACGGCATGATCCAGATCGCGCTGGGGATCGGGTGACTCGAGTGCACGGAGCAAAGCCCGATTTGGGCCTCTCCCACGATACGCCCGGCGTATCGAGATCGGCGCCAGGAGCAACACTGTGTGTCTATGACGCCAGTTGTTACCTCTCAGTTGTGGAATGCTCCCATTCTGTCTCTTGTTGGAGTCTCTTTAATTACTGAGGCTTCAACAGTCAGGGGTGAGTCATGATCATGTCTGCCTACCCCAATTGGTCAGGAAAGCAGGAGGTGGGATGCCAGTACCGTGGCTCACTTAATAGGTCATGGTAAAATTACTTAATGAACTTACAGGATTCCAACCTGCAGCTGACCTTCTCTGCTGAGAGGAAGCCAAAAAGTTAAAATTCAGCCCAGTGTGTTTTTGCAGTATTTACTTTGCCTGTTTGTTTGTGTGCCAGTAAAACATGAGTCACTTATCAGAGCCACAAAGCTGGAGTAACAGCATCTGATGAAATGGTTTTCACACCTAAACTACTGTGCTTGTCACATTGATTGCTAAAAGTGCTTGAGCCCTCGGACCTCATAAGACAGAAAAGGAAACATCACTGACTTGATCACGAGGTACTTTCCAACCTAGACATAAATACTTATAAAGAGTTCTCTCTCTTTATAAGTATTTATGTCTAGGTTGGAAAGTACTTCGTGATCAAGTCAGTGATGTTTCCTATTCTGATTGACAATGATTGGCAAAAAAGAATTTTCGTACATCTTCTTTGTGACAGTAAAACAATTAGCTTAATAAATCCAGATTTGTGGTTCATTTAAATATTTTATTAAGATATTTAGCAGGGACAGCTATTGGTAAATATATGAAGGAGATTTGAGACTGTAGATTTTATTCTCTTAAACATTTCATGTTCTGATCAGTAGTTGATTTGTGGGTTTGACTAGACTGACTCTTCAGGTTCTGAACATATGAACAATCTGTTAGTTACTAAGCTCATGAGTGTCTTGGGTGTTCAACAGATGTACATTCACTGTTGTGCTGCCAGTTTTACAGCTTTTTTTTTAAACTGAAGAACTAAATCAGCACATTATATCCAGCAAAAGGCTTCATTAAGCCGGAATGCGAGCACCTGCAGGCAATCAAATCATCAAAGATGCAGAGAGAGAGGTAACTCCAGGTTAAAGAGGTGTGAATTGTCCCAAGCCAGTTCAGTCGGTAGGCCTCTGCAAGTCCAGGCTTGTTGGTGGGGGCCGAATGTAATGCGACATGAATCCCAGATCCCGGTTGAGTCCGCATTCATGCGCGCGGAACTTAGCTATAAGTTTCTGCTCAGCAATTTTGCGTTGTCGCGTCTCCTGAAGGCCTCCTTGTAGAATGCTGACCCGGAGATCAGAGGCTGAATGTCCTTGACTGCTGAAGTGTTCCCCAACTGGAAGGGAACAGTCCTGCCTGTTGATAGTCGCACGATGCCCGTTTATTCGTTGTCGCAGTGTCTGCATGGTCTCGCCAATGTACCACGCTTCGGGACATCCTTTCCTGCAGCGTATGAGGTAGACTACATTGGTCGAGTCGCACGAGTATGCGCCGCGTACCTGGTGGGTGGTGTTTCCACGTGTAATGGTGGTGTCCATGTCGATGATCTGGCATGTCTTGCAGAGATTACCCTGGCAGGGTTTTGTGGTGTTGTGGTTGCTGTTCTGAAGGCTGGGTAATTTGCTGCAAACAATGGTTTGTTTGAGGTTGCGCGGTTGTTTGAAGGCCAGTAGTGGGGGTGTGGGGATGACCTTGGCAAGATGTCCATCCTCGCTGATGATGTGTTGGAGGCTGCGAAGAAGATGTCGTAGTTTCTCCGCCCCAGGAAAGTACTGGACGACGAAGGGTACTCTGTCAGTGGTGTCCCGTGTTTGTCTTCTGAGGAGGTCGGTGCGGTTTTTATGGTTTTTACGGTTAAAAACCGCACCGACCTCCTCAGAAGACAAACACGGGACACCACTGACAGAGTACCCTTCGTCGTCCAGTACTTTCCTGGGGCGGAGAAACTACGACATCTTCTTCGCAGCCTCCAACACATCATCAGCGAGGATGGACATCTTGCCAAGGTCATCCCCACACCCCCACTACTGGCCTTCAAACAACCGCGCAACCTCAAACAAACCATTGTTTGCAGCAAATTACCCAGCCTTCAGAACAGCAACCACAACACCACAAAACCCTGCCAGGGTAATCTCTGCAAGACATGCCAGATCATCGACATGGACACCACCATTACACGTGGAAACACCACCCACCAGGTACGCGGCGCATACTCGTGCGACTCGACCAATGTAGTCTACCTCATACGCTGCAGGAAAGGATGTCCCGAAGCGTGGTACATTGGCGAGACCATGCAGACACTGCGACAACGAATAAACGGGCATCGTGCGACTATCAACAGGCAGGACTGTTCCCTTCCAGTTGGGGAACACTTCAGCAGTCAAGGACATTCAGCCTCTGATCTCCGGGTCAGCATTCTACAAGGAGGCCTTCAGGAGACGCGACATCGCAAAATTGCTGAGCAAAAACTTATAGCTAAGTTCCGCACGCATGAATGCGGACTCAACCGGGATCTGGGATTCATGTCGCATTACATTCGGCCCCCACCAACAAGCCTGGACTTGCAGAGGCCTACCGACTGAACTGGCTTGGGACAATTCACACCTCTTTAACCTGGAGTTACCTCTCTCTCTGCATCTTTGATGATTTGATTGCCTGCAGGTGCTCGCATTCCGGGGCATCTCTGACTGTGTCTATATAAACATTTCTGGAACAAGCCTTTCCATTCACCTGAAGAAGGAGCCGTGCTCCGAAAGCTCGTGTTTGAAACAAACCTGTTGGACTTTAACCTGGTGTTGTAAGACTTCTTACTGTGCTCACCCCAGTCCAACGCCGGCATCTCCACATCATTAAGCCGGACAGTGACTGTTTATTTGTATTTGGGATGTTGGCATAGCTGACAGTGAGGCCCATCCCTAATTGCCCATGATAAGGTGGTGGTGAGCTGTTTTCTTGAAGCTGCAGTCCATATGCTGTAAGTACAGCTATTGTGCTATTAGGGAGGGAATTCCAAGATTTTGTTCCAGTGATAACATGGAGGCAGTCATATAGCAGCCATGGGGGAAGTGATGGTGTGGTAGTAATGTCACTGGACTACTAATCGAGAGGCTCAGGCTCTGGGAGCATGGGTTCTAATGCCACCATGACGGTGGAATTTATATTCAAATAATTAAATTTCTTTGGAATCTAGCATTTAAACAATAAACAATTGTTGTCAAAAGACATCTATTTCACTTATGTCCTTTAGGGAAGAAAATCTGCCACCCTTACCTAGTCTGGTGTACACATGACTCCAGACTACACATAGAACATAGAACAGTACAGCACAGAACAGGCCCTTCGGCCCTCGATGTTGTGCCGAGCAATGATCACCCTACTCAACCCACGTATCCACCCTATACCCGTAACCCAACAACCCCCCCCCCCCCCCCCCCCCCCCCCCCCGTAACCTTACATTTTAGGACACTACGGGCAATTTATCATGGCCAATCCACCTAACCCGCACATCTTTGGACTGTGGGAGGAAACCGGAGCACCCGGAGGAAACCCACGCAAACACGGGGAGGACGTGCAGACTCCACACAGACAGTGACCCAGCCGGGAACCGAACCTGGGACCCTGGAGCTGTGAAGCATTTATGCTAACCACCATGCTACCGCGCTGCCCTTCAGAATGTGGTTGTCTTTTTGCACTCTGAAATGGCCTTGTAAACCACTCAGTTCAAGGACACTTGGGCATGGGCTAAGATTGCTGGTCTTGCCAGTGTTACTCACATCCCAAGAAGATTTAAAAAAATATATATATATATGGGGGGGGGATTTTCTGCCCCCATTTTCAGTGGGCAAGAAAACTGCAGGTGGTGGAGAATACGACGGGAGTCAACAAACAGCTTTTACACTGGTGGAATGTCCCATTGATATTGTCCCTAGCAATTATGTAACTTTATAATCCATCCACATAAGGAAATTTGCTCATTCCCCTCCCTCCCCCCACCTCACTCCAGTGGGGTTTACAACAGGTTTTGACCTAGTGAATGGTCCCCACTTGAGGTGCACATGTAAGTACATGTAAGCCTGCTCTTGTTACCAAACTATTTATATGGCTAGTTTCAGTTATGTTTCTGGTCAGTTGTATCCCCCTGGAAGCTTTTGATGGGGCATTCAGCAGTGGTAATACCATTGAATACCATGGGGTGATGATCATTGCCTGGCACGAGCCCACATTTTGCTGCAGGAGCTCCAGTACAGTAATTCCTCACATAACCTTATGGTTGCACTTTACAGAAATGCAAATACAAGTGAACAACTTAAGCAAAACAGCTTTTCCCATTAGCACCAATGTAAAAGCTGCCGTTCTGCAGGATGTTTCTTATCAAAAAAAGAATGTTTAAGTGTACTCTGCAGGTTAAAATACTGTATATTCCTTTATTCTATTTATCTCTCGCTCCCTCTGCCTCCCCATCTCTCTCGCTCTCTCTCTCTCACTCTCTCTCCAGTTTGCGGATCTCTCTACTCACCGATTCCTTCTCCTGAACCCTCATTTTAAGCAAGAGCTAAGGAGATGAGTAGCAACAGAAAGGAAGCCGGCAACAAGTGGGAGGATTGAAGCAGGAAGGTCGGGAGGGAAATGGCAAACAGGAAAGAATCAGGTGGGAAGTGGTGAGCGGGGAGAAGTCCGAAGGGAAGCAGCGAGTGAAGAGAGTTGAGCAGCGAGTAGGAGAGAGTTGGAATTGAGATTCATGCCAATTGAGTCATGAGAAACAAAGGTAAAGCAGAACTCCTGATGTTAAGTGTCCTTGCCAGCCCATTGTATCCAAGACACTGAAGTGAAACAATGCCGATCGAGACAACTGAAAATGGGCATTTATGTAATTCACTTTCAAATGATGTTGAATAGCTTCCAATCATCAGCCGACATCTCCACTTCTGACCTTATGGTGGAGGAACGGTCAATGATGCAATAGCTGAAGATGGATGGACCGAGGATACTACCCTGAGGAACTCCTGCAGTGATGTCCTGGAGCTGAGAGGATTGACCTTCAGCCACCACAACCATCTTCCTTTCTATTATATATTTCTCCAAACAGTGGAGAGTTTTCTCCACGATTTTCATTAACTTCAATTTTGCCAGTGCTCCTTGACACCATTCTCTGTCAAATGCTGCCTTGATGTTGAGGGCAATCACTGACCTCGCCTCTGGAATTCGGTTCTTTTCGTCCATAATTTTACCAAGGAGGTAATGTGTCTGGAGTTGAGCAACACTGGCAGAACCCAAACTAAGCAACAGTGATAAGGTAGGTGCTGAATAAATGCCGCTCGATAACAATAACATCTTCCATCACATTTCTGGTGATTGCGAACAGTCTGATGGGGTTGTAATTGATGAATTTGCCCTGCTTTTATTTTTGGCAGGCATAGCTAGGCAATTTCCATATTATCAGTTAGAGTGCTGTGTTGGACTACTGGAGAAACTTGGTACGGGTGCAGTTATTTCTAGACCACCAGTATTCAGTACTACAGTTGGGATGTTGTCAAGACCTGCAGCTTTTGCTATATCCAGTGCTTTCGATTATTTCTTGATTTCACTTGGATTGAATTGAATTGACTGAAGAGTGGCATCTATGATGGTGGGGAATTAAAGAGGAGACCGAGAAGGATCAGCCACTCCGTGCTTCTGGCTGAAGATGATTGCAAGTGCGTCAGCCCTGTCTTCTACTCCGACATCTGGTCTGCTTGAGCATGGGATGTTTTTGGAGCCGCCACCTCCCATCATTCACAATTGGACGTGTCAGGACTGCAAAGTTGTGACCTGATTAATTGGTTGTGGAATCACCAAGCTCTGCCTATAGCTTGCTGCTTCTGCTGTTTAGCATGCATATAGTTGTGTTGTAGCTTCACCAGGTTGACACCTTAATTATGCCAGATCCTACTCCTAGCATGCTGTCCTGCAGTCTACATTGAACCGGAGTTGACCCCCTGGCTTGACGATAATAGTAGAGTGGGGGATATATGAGATCATGAGATTATAGATTGTGGTTGAGTACAATTCTGCTGCTACCAAATGTAGACTACAGGTATTCTGTAATGCAATAGCATTTTCACTAAGACCTTAACATTTACTTACTGCCTCCATTTGATAATTATTATTGAATTTAATGATTCATTTACTGATGTTTAATCAATTTACTGCAAATAATTAAATAGCTTTACTTAAAGATCCTTATGTGGTATACATAAATCAGAGTTCAGTAATTAAGTAGTTGTGCATAAATTTACTTGATTTCTAATTCTGCAATATAAACTCATCAATTTTACTCTTGAGATGCCATGGGAGATTATGTAGTTGATTAAAATGTTTACTTTCGGGAGTGATTTCAAGGTTGTATGTCCTGTTGAAGTTTAGTTGATTTAGAAATCTCTTGAACTTTATTGCAGTTCATGATATTCAAAGCTCTGAAAGAAATTGCTGTATATTCTCATTGCCAAATAATCATTCTAATATAACTATCTATAGCTACCGTATTTTATAACTGCCTTTATCTTGGAGCAACCAAGTTCATTTAGAACTAAAATGATTTCTAAGTGCAAAGTAAAATCATTATTCTAGTTTTCATTTCAGTTTATCGTTACTGTAGTGGGTGGTTGCAGAAGCAGTAGGTTTCAATATTTGTTACCTTGGTTTAACTGCTACTTGCTTTGGGTAACCAGTTATGTTCAGTTTAAAGATTCTGTGTTCTGTAGGTTTCAGTGGAATTTTATTCTGAAATTCTGCAGTTTTCACATACAATTAAAGGTATTTCCATTCAGTATTCAGAGTGCATTACATTTGCACTACAATATGCTGTTCTATGGAGTATTAAGGCCCTGAGCTTTTCCCACATCAGAGTTCCTCAGCCAAGCCAATTGAGAGAGGCACTAAGTGAAGGTATGATGGAGTATCTTTCACTGGTTGAATAGCGGCTCTGGCAGAGACTGGAATGGTAGCCTCTGAAAACTCCTTGAAGTTTCGCCATTCACCAGACATTCTGGCAAACTCTGATTCTGTTTATAGTTTTGTTTTGAAGCAGTATGCTTCTACATAGTTGATCCTCACCATTGTTTTGAAAAGTTTTTTTCATCTTTTTTGGTGACTAGGCGTACAGATTTGAACAGTAAACCAACAAGTGGCCTTACGTCCCTTTCAGATGCTCCTCCTCTTACAGTGAATTTGGGGTCCCTGGCAAAAGCACCACCATTAAAAGAAGCTGACATAAAAGGTAGCTAGAAATTATTTAAGAATATTAAATATTAAAGTCTGGTATCTTGTCGCTTTGTATTACATCTTTATGATCCCATTTTATCAATGAGCTGTATGCAGACCCAGAATCTGGAGATATCCTAATTCACTGAGACGTGCACTCTCTCAGGTCCTTTATCCCCTCACAAAAAGAAAAACCATCAAGAACGTAACATTTTAAAAGATTGTTATTTAAAATCATCAGTGGAATTTTGTGGTCACTCAAGCCAGGCCCCCACTACTACCCCCCCCCCCCCCCCCCCCCCCCGGTGCGAATTGCAGACCAGGCCCTGCCGATAACGTAGACTTGCCTTCCGTCTGTCCTCTATTAACTCCTCTTCTTTGGCGACTGGCTGTAGTCCCAGGAGTGGCGAGTGCTCGATCTTGGCGCTGCTGGTACTACAGAGCTATCACCCATTAAATTGGATAGCAGATGAGGGTGGAAGCCTTGATGAGGGGCACTTAATGCCCCACCAAATGCAGGTATACATTCCCCACTAGCTCTTTGCATGTTGGAGCAGGAATCCCTGCCATTAGAAAATCCTACCCATGGTGTACCATGAAATATTGAAAGTCCAGATTTTATTTTCTTAATTTTCCCCATTCCACGACGCACAGTGGTAGAGGAACTACTGGACGTGGGTAACCTGGGAAGGAAGGGGGGGGAACTGCGGGGATCTGTATAGGCGATTATTAGAAAGGGCTCGCTCCCCACTGGACAAAACATGGGAAACCCAAATTAGCAGGTTCTACCCAGAAATGGAGGACAAATGTGAATGGTGCCAGGGAGGCCCGGCCAACCACACCCACATGTTCTGGGCATGAAAAATTAAATGAATGAAAATTAAATGAAAATCGCTTATTGTCACAAGTAGGCTTCAATGAAGTTACTGTGAAAAGCCCCTAGTCGCCATATTCCGGCGCCTGTTCGGGGAGGCTGGTATGGGAAATGAACCGAGCTGCTGGCCTGCCCTGGTCTGCTTTAAAAGCCAGCAATTTAGCCCAGTGTGCTAAACCAGCCCCATCATGCCCCAGACTTGTCTGGTTCTGGACAGCCTTCTTCGAGGCAATGTCCAAGTTTGTGGGGGGTGCCTTGCCCAAGTGTGGCTGTCTTTGAGGCATTGGATCAGGCAGAACTCTTCATGGGGAAGGGGCTGATACCCTTGCCTTTGCTTCCCTAATCGCCACTGAAGAATCCTACTCGGCTGAAGATTGGCAGCACCACCAAAGCTGAAGACTGGCTGGCAGACCTGCCGGAATTTCTCCACCTGGAGAAAATCAAGTTCACCATCCGAGGGTCAGAGGAGGGCTTTCACAAAACGTGGAGGGCATTCACCAACTTGTTCCAGGGCCTGTTTGAGGCCAACAGCCAATCGAGCGAGGGGAGGATCTTGCAGCAAGACAGCAAGGATCAGATAGAGAGGGGAGGAGGGGAAAGCCAGGGAGAGAGCAGGAACGGACGACAGGGGGCCTAGAGCAAGGCCACAAAGAACAGGACCCCAAAGAAATACCAAAAACAGGAAGTTGGGGGGAGGGAGAGAGGAGCTAGAGGGAGAGACAGCAATCAACAGAGTGGGGAGGGATAGGGGAAGGGAAAGAGCTGCAGGCATGTAAATAGATGACAATCATCTAATGTAAAATATGTGATCCAATAAAGTATCCTAAAACAACAAAAGGCGGTGGGGGACAATGCTAATGGAGAGCTTGTGTAAATTGACCCGGTCCACATTGTCTATTGAACAGTGTATAAAATAAAAAAACTTCAATAAAAACATTTTAAAAAAAATAATGGCCACTTCCTTATGCACTTCCTCACCCTCTTAATGTTTAGCCTTGTTTTTTTTTAAATTTTCCTTTAATGCTGTCATTGCTGACTGTTTCCTGGTTTCTTCCTCCTCTCCTGCTGAACTTTTTCACTCCACTACCCTGCGTGTGCATCTGTCTTATTCTCTTTTTCTCTCTGCCAACCTCCACAAACCCTCGATCTGACAAATATAATCACTCATTAAAAATTCTTCTCCAAGTTTGCATGTTCACATTTTAGTAACATTTTGGGTATAAGTGGTGAAAATAGCATGCTGCCTCATATTGAATCAATGGCTCATATGGATTGGTCACTGCGGAATTAATTTGTGTAAAATTGCTCTTTAGTTATTTCTCATTTTTACAGGAGCTGGTGCAAGTAGCCATTACTGAAATTACCCATGAGTTAACATTTTGTTTGCTGTGCTGTTCATAGGTAGTGGTAAAAGTAAAGATTCTTTCAAAATTATTCACAGGCATTGGGTCAGTAACAGAAATATGAGCAATCCAATACAGTTACATAAGCAGTCAGTAGAAATGGTATTTTAAAATGAAGACCTCTTGAACAAATTCTCATTTCTAATCTCTATCGTAGGAACAAGGGATGAAGAAGAGTATTATGATGATGATTTTGTCAGGTAAAGGAAAATTTTATCATAACTTATTCTCTGTCAATCAACTGGCATGTTCAGATGTTGATTAAATAGTTTGGTCAGCAGTAAGAGTTTCTTGCTGGTTACAATGCTTCAGTCCTGAATTGTTTCCAAAATGCGGTGTTGTTTCTGTATTGGATTCATGCCATTAGAGACTTCTGTTGAACTGTGAAGGTAAAGTAAAATAACTCCGATTTGGCACATGAATTAAAAATATTGGGAATAGCGTGGTAACATTTGCAGTAAAAATAACAATTCATGAAAAATTTAAATGAGTAAATCATATTAGTCGGTAGTTAACCATATGTTGGAAATGTTGATCAAGGCAATACTTTCCTGGTTCCCCAGCATCACGTTTAAAAAGTACCCCAATGATGCGCTGGGGAATCCCTCCAGGAGATTCCCACTCAAGGGTTTACCCGGCTAACTTCTTCTGGACAATTGTACTGCGCTGGGAACCATCCGACAGAAGCAATTTAGCCAGGTAATTACACTCAAAATCCATTCTAACTCCAGATTAACTATTTTAAAAATCCAGATCCAGTCTCGCATGGGGCACCCCTCCAGGCACGCAACTTCCCTGGGTACCCACCACACAACCTCCAAACTCAGACTCGACTTCCATCCCCTCCCCTTTCCTCCCCTCTCCGGTGTGACCTAGTCCGAGTACCCCCACCCCTCCACTCTGATGCGACCCGGTCAGCCCCCTCTCCTGGACTAACTTGGGCACTCCGGTTTGGCACCCATCCAAATTGACCACGCTCCTCCCGCACAGACACGCTCCCTCTGTTCGGCCCGACCATCCTCCTCTCCGGTCTAACCACATTTTTTTAAATGACTATGCCTCTTTGTTCTCAAAAGAACATGGGGCTGTTTAGCACACTGGGCTAAATCGCTGGCTTTGAATGCAAACCAAGGCAGGCCAGCAGCACGGTTCGATTCCCGTAACAGCCTCCCCGAACAGGGGCCGGAATGTGGCAACTAGGGGCTTTTCACAGTAACTTCATTGAAGCCTACTCGTGACAATAAGCAATTTTCATTTATTTCATTTCATTCAATACAGCACAGGAACAGACCCTTCGGCCTTCCAAGTCTGTACCGGTCATGATACTAACCCTGGCCAAAATCTTCAGCATGTCCTTGTGCCGTATCCCTCTATATCCATCCTATCCATGTATTTGTCCTCATGCCCTTTGAACGTCATTAATGTGTCTGCTTCCACAACCTCCCCTGTAAAGAACAGCTATGGGGGTTGCCCCTTCACTTTCTCTGAAGCACTCAAGAACAAAGAGGCAGACTCATAAAAAATGCAATTAGAGAAACAGCAGATACCCTGACTTATGGATCCCTGCAGAGCTTAAATTCATCGCTTTGAAGTTCCACTGAGCTGCCAATCACAACTCAGCAGGCAATGGAATAAGTGGAGTGCATAAAAACAGCTCCAGGTGTCAGGTTTTTTAGCACTAATTCCGACCCCACGCACTTGTTGGGCTGGGAATTGTTTTCCATTCACGACGTCAGAGCGCTGGCTTATTTGCATGTCCTGAATCACTGAGCGAATAGAGCCCCCAACGGAATCGTGAAGCGCACGCTACTCAGTCCCAGCGGGAACACTTGGGGTGCAGTTTAACTGGCCAAAAACAGTTTTGGGCGCGTTTAGCTTGGTGTTTCTCAGCACTGAAGGCACCGCTATTTAACTTTGCCGTTTTTATGAGCCTTGGCAAGGAACACGCCCCGCCATGGCTGCACTGGTGAGTTTAGCCCGTCAGTGAAGGAAGTACACTCATAGATCGGGGCACCATTTGCA
This sequence comes from Scyliorhinus canicula, assembly GCF_902713615.1. NCBI lineage: Eukaryota > Metazoa > Chordata > Chondrichthyes > Carcharhiniformes > Scyliorhinidae > Scyliorhinus > Scyliorhinus canicula. The sequence continues at coordinate 175,130,576 of NC_052146.1, forward strand.
AATGCTGCCTCGATCTTTCAATCACCCCCCAAGCCACCACACACCGCCTCCGGACCCCCCACTGCACCCAATGTACATCTTACAGGGTACTCGATTCCTCCCCCCTCCCTCCCACTCACCTCCCAAGGGCAAGGCACCCTGGGGTCTGACCCCTGGAATGAGCAACCTGCACCCAGGCACCTTGGCACCAGCCTGACAGAATCAGATGCAGGCAAATTAAAATGAGCCTAAATATGCCACCACCACATATTCCAGCATCATTTTCACCTGAGAAGCAAACCTGTGGAAATTGGACAACAAGAAACATTGTGGCTTACTGAAAATCTACCAGACTTTCGCTTCAACTAAAGCATCACCTTCATCGAAAAAAACTTTCAGCCTGCCGCTAAAAATATAATTATAAATTGCAACTGAATTTGTTTACCTTCATCTATGTCTACTAAAGGGTATTTTTCAGAGTGAATAAAGCATGTGTCGTCACCCGTTGCACATTGCAGAAGCACCAGGTGACAGTGGACAAGGAGGTGTTAAAGCAGAGATGAATAATAACAGTGTAGGTGAAATGTGGACCTTTATTTGGTTGCAGTGGTAAGGGTCACCTAAACTGAGTGTGTATAGGCATCTTCTGCGCCTTCTTTGCACCTTTATATTGGCGTCATGTGGCCCCTCATATAAAGCAGGATGATGAGGTTAGTCATCAGCCTCTTCATTTCCATCCTCACCTGAGAATGCCTTGCGCTCCTCTAATTCCTCAGAAGCCAGAATCAACCCTGCTCTGTAGTATAAGCTTGTGTAAAGCACAGCAAACTACTACTGTCCAGAAGACACTCGTTGGGCCACATGGTTCACATAACATCACCCCTCTGCCTCCATCCTAGGGTTCCTTACTGGAGTCAGTAGCTGTCCTTTCAGTGGGCATGCCTTGTTGGTAAGAATCCATTGCAGATACACAGGCTGGGGGTAGTGAAGGAAAAGGCAGTGACACGTGGTAGTGTCAATGGATATAGATATTGCGCATGATCCCAGGGTATCTTGCACACATCTGCCGGATACATTGATGATGCTCACAGACTGGATATTTATGGCATGAGAGTCGCTAGCTGGCCTCTGGGAGTCTTCATGGCCACAAGCATGACGTCCATGAGACCTTTCACCTGGAGGAGTCCAGTGTGTCACCAGTTCCTCTGCCTTTCTCAGCCAGTCAACATCAGGGGCTGAATTCTCCGTTTGGGAGACTAAGGGCACGATTTAATGGTCTCGTTGTGCCAACTCTGAAGAGATTCGCGAGATATCGCAACCTGGATCTCGCTCACCAAGGGCCAGATCCAGATGAGCATATTGAAGTGAGCCACTAGGCTCATTTAAATATATCTTCGGCTGATTTTCCTGGGGCCCGGGAACTAATGGCCTCGCCTGGGAGACCTCCCCAGGGTGCGAAAATGTGGACCAGCCATAACGGTACCTGCGGGGGTCTCCCAGGTCACTTGAGATCCCTGGATGGTCAGGGACAGGACAGAGTAGAATCCTGGCACCTGGACACCTTGGCATTAGCATCCGGCACCCAGGCAGTGCCAAGGTGCTGGATTCCCATGCCAAGGATCGGGCCTGAGGATGCCTTGCCCTTAAGAGGAGGGGTGAGGGTGTTGAGTATCCCGTAAGAGGTAGGTTGAGTGCAATGGGAGGTCTGGAGGCTGCCGGGGGTGGGGGGGGGGGGGGGCTCGTCGAAAGATCGGACGGCATTTAAAAATAGCGCCCCGATCCACGAGTACTCTTAATGTAAGTGCAGCTTTGGCGTTCCTTGTCGAGGCCAAAATAACCGACAAAGTGCCATTAAATAGCGGTGTCTTCAGTACCGTGAAACACCCCACTAAATGTACCCGAAACAGAACTCTATTTTTGTGCTGTTAAACCTACCATAAGTGTTCAGCTGGGACTGAATAGTATGCGATCCGTGTTTTCGTTGGGTGCTATTCGGTAAATGATTCAGGACATGCAAATGGCCAGCGCTCTGGCGTTGTGAATTGAAAACCGTTCCCAGCCCAGCATGTATGTGACCGCTTGAGTCAGAATTAGCACCAAAGAACCTGACAACTGGAACTGTTTTTAAGCACTCCACTTACCACACACTCACTAGCCACAAAGATGACTTGCAGAAAGGTTGGAAATCTGAGGTGGACCCACCGCTTATCACCAACAAGGCTGAGGGATGGGAGGGGGGGGGGTTGTGGTTGGGCACAGGGGGAATGAAGGACCCCTTTGTGAAGTGGGTGAGGATGATGTGCTCCCTGCTACTCACTGCTTCAGCTTTCCTTCATTACGTATTCCATGTCGCCTCACTGGTGTGCCAGGTTGTGGTGGACACAGCAGACCACCACAAGGCGGGCGACCCTCTTGGGGGGAGGGGGTGCTGCACTACACTACCGGGGCGGTCGAGGCATCGGAGCTGCATTTTTGTGGAGCCCAATGCACCCACCGCTCAGTGGCAGCCCTGGTGGTCAAATGGGCTTAGTTGTATCGGTCTCCACTTCAGTCATGCTCCCTGGAAAGCATGCGCCCATGTGCATGATCTTCATGTGATGGTCACACACGAGCTGGATGTTCAAGGAGTAGAACCCCTTCCTGTTAATGTAGGGCACTCCCATACAGCCAGTGAGTGCAAGGCGACTTGCATGCATTCAAGCGTCTGGACATGGGCATCCCGTCGGCGCCGGAAAATCCTGCTGCCCGGGTATCTTGTTAGGCTCAGTCCATGTCAAAGTTTATATAGTCCGCCTCCTGGGCAAACATGGCATCCGTGACCTCACAGATGCACTTGTGGGCTGTAGCTTGTGAAATGCCACACAAGTCCCGCTTGAGCACTGGAATGATCCTGGAGCGTAGAGGTTCACGGTCGCGGTGACCTTGGCAGCCACTGGGATCGGGTGTCCTCCTCCCTGTGGTGCCAAGTCCGTGAGGGCATGGCACAGATCCTTCACCATTCCCTTTTTGAGGCTGTCTGTCATTTTGTTCAAAAGACCAGCAACGCCTGTATACCTTTGGCCGTCGCAGGCCTCCCATCTCGGTCCATCCCTGGCCTTTTGGGCTGCCAGGTCCTCGGCGTGGGGCAGGGCCCTGCACATGGGCCGCTGCCTCGAGCCTCTTGTTGATGCTGCCGTCTTCTCCGCTGTCTGACCGCCTGGCCTGCCAGCAGCATCACTAGGGCAGCCTCCGCAAGGTCCAAGATACCATCCATACCATTTAACATCTGTAAAGAATTGGTCGAGGGTGTGAGACACAAACAGCGGTGTCTTCAACCCTGGACCCTCCAGTTTCCCCATTACCCCCCAACCCCTGCCATCCACCACGCCCTGCCCACGCAACCCCAGCTGCACAGGGGTTCCTGCTCACTAGACTCCAGACCCTATTCCCCAGACACTCGCACGTAATGTTACCTGAACGGGGCGCTGGTCCCCTCCCTGGTGGATACACCCACCTTCTGGTCGCACAAATGTCTCCGATGCTGGGGCCCAGTCCCTGTGTGTTAGGATGTTGGCCGCTGCTTCCTAAGTTCTGCCTCCTGCAGTATTGAGTCACAGTGTCCAGGCATCACAGTCTGATTGGGATGCTAGGCAATAACTCCTACATGCTACATCGCACGCCTACCCATGAGGATCCACTCGGGTGTGTGAAGTGCTCACTTAACTACGATTGCCAATTCCTTATTAGCAAAACCTTCAGGCCAGAACCCTCTGTGGTCGGTGGGGCAGGTGGGCTGGGGCTGCCCCCAGAATTGGACCACATGGTCCAGGGGTCAGCATGGGCGGCCAGCCCCCCCCCCCCCCCCCCCCCCCCCCCCCCCCCCCCCCCGATAGTGGCCCACTCCGACCGAGGCTGGTCCCCTGCCCCAATAACTAGGGCAGAAACCCCAGTGCCCCCGGCCTAATTACCTGGGAGTGAAGATGGCTACTCACCTTCTCGATTCCCCACAGCAGTCCTTCCGCCAGCTTCACGTTTTTAAAAAGGAGTACTAATCGGCGCCCACGTGACCACTTGCTGGAAAGGCGATTAGATCCCGGGAAACCGTTAATAGGGGGTCACTCCCGTTAATTGTATGGAAATTGGGCTTAAGTGGTGATTATTGGTTTCTCGCCATGCTACGGCAGGATCCTGATTTTGCCAATGGGATCGGGCCGGTTAGACCGCAAACAGATCGGCACCCAGCACGGTTCTCGATTTTGGCCTCTCCCACGATTTAACAGCCTCACCGCGCGCGCTCTCACTTAAGCGAATTCCATTTTTGCCAATTCCAAATCTTCTGCCAAAACTATGACCCCGCTATAAAATCTTCTGCGTTTTCCATGACAATGCTACAGAATAACTTTTGTTATTAAAGTAATGTTGAAAATGATTATTGGCTTCAATTTAGTGTTAGCTGCGACAGCAACATCAAAGTCAACGTACCTTCAGGCCAAAACCCTTCGTGGTCGGTGATAGGGCTGACTATTCTTCTCATTCTTGCTCAACCTGTGTTGTTTGAGGATAGATACCCTTGCTTCTGTAGCCATTATTTGGGGTTCTTTTTGTCTAAACAGCTTTGTTCAGCAATCACAAATTTCTGTGTTAAAATAATCTGAGCCTGGTAGTGTCACCTGAGCCCATGTGTGGTTAATGTTGAATTTGGTTGTTCCTTATCATCTTGTAGCCAGCAAATTGGATAGAGTACATTTAAATTATGATTGCATTATTTTTGAGAACTTGTATTTAATTGCTATTGTGATGCATATTTACATTTTAAGTTCTTTCAACGAAAAAAATCATACAACATTCGTAAAATTTATTTGTTAAGCACTGTTAAATTGAGTTTTCTATACAGATTAATTTTCACTCTCGAATTGTGTTGTAAGTACTACTGGAATGCCTTTGTCTTAGTGGCAGTCAGCGTTCAGATAAAACCAAGAGCGAAGTAAGCATTGGTGAAGAAATTGAAGAGGATATTTCTGTGGAAGGAGAAGATCTTTGCACTGATGATCAGGTTTGTAGAACTGAATTTTAGTGAAAAATATTAACAAACTGGGTGTCCTACAGACTTAGAAATTCTAAGAAAGGGAACGTTGAGAATTTGCTCTCAATAATGGAATGGTGACAGATGCAACATTCAACTGAAAATAAAGATTTCATTGTTACAAGAATCTGATAAACTTTTATTGCAACTATAACTTTAGCCAATTTTATAAATGCCTACCCTATTTTTAATCTAGTTTTATTTTTTATGGGAAAAGAAACTGATGTGAACTTGATATGTTCTTCCTAAATTGGGTTGGATTATTTCATGCCATTTTAAAGATTTATCTTAATCAATTCTGTGATTTTGTTTGTTTTGTTTTGATAATCCTTCTTTTGATCATTTTCTTGCAGCTTGATGATTTCACACTTGACCACACCATTTCACATTGCAGTGATGTGGCAGATTATATAGAGGAGGTTGCAAAGTAGCTTTGGCATAATGTATAATTCACTGTACAGATAAATGGGTAGACTTTGCCACTTCTGTTGCCCTGAGCCAATGAAGATGGAACTGGGCAGATGGATCTCTCAGATAACACAAATCGGTTGAACTTCTTGTGTTAAATCAATCCAACTGCAAACCAAAGACCACATGTAACACTAAGAACTGATGCAATCAAAATGGTGCTGGATTGGTGCCAGTGAGGGAAGTCATGAGGTGGGGGAGAGTGGACGCTTCAGACCATCTTCTCGTATTCAGAAGGAAAGATCTAAACTCACTTAGAAGGGATGAGTTTGGTCCTTGATTGTAATGAGTAAAGAATATATTGAATAAAAATTATTTTTAATGCAAATTTGTTTTTTTGAATACTCCATGTGTTTTTATAGCATACAGTCTACCAAGAATCTGTGTAACCTTTTTGGAGCTGATTGAAGACTTTCAAATGAGTATTTACTATCAAAAAATGTAGCCATAATCATTTATTGGTAATAACATCTAGTGTTAAATTGGTTGGTTATAAATATATTTACATACATTTTGGATGAGATCTGTCAATTAGGGCGGCATGGTAGAACAGTGCTTAGCACTGTGACTTCAGAGCTCCAGGGTCCCAGGTTCGATGCCCAGCTTGGGTCACTGTCTGTGCGCAGTCTGCACGCTCTCCCCGTGTTTGCGTGGGTTTCCTCCCACAATCCAAAGATGTGCAGTTTAGTTGGATTGGCCAAGCTAAATTGCCCTCAGTTTCCAAAAAGAAAATATATTAGGTGGGGTTACTGGGTTCCGGGGAGAGGGTGGAGATGTGGGCTCTTTCCAACACCGGTGCAGACCCGATGGGCCGAATGGCCGCCTCCTGCACTGTAAATGCTATGATTCTACTTAGCAATAATATTTCCCTGCAAATATCCAGAAATGTGGGGTGACTGCTAATGCTGTTAATTTGACTTTGGGATTAGGGTTGGTGGTGGAGAAATTGAGGGGGGGGGGATTTCTCTGCAGTCGGTAGCAGAGTTTCCCAATGCAGCAGAGAATCCTGTGTCGGGCAAAAACCGAAATCGCGTTTGCGATGCTCTGGTCCCCGTTGGCGGTAGCATCGAGGTTCGCACACCATGCTAGCGGGAGGCTACAAATGGGTCAAAGACCCATTTGCATCCCATTAACAGGCAGGACAACGGCTTCTCCACGCCTCCATGATGCTCTGTGCCAGGATTCCCACAGGCGTGGATTGGTGCAAGTATTTTCCAGCATGGCCCTGATGCAGTGGACCTTGCGGTGCGCCAAGGGGGTAAGTATTTAAGGCAGGAGTTCAGTGCTTCACCTCATTTTCTCAGCAGAAAGCACTTAACTGATAGTGATGTGTCAGGAGCTGTCAATCATAGCTAGATGTTTATAAAGATTGTGGTTAGATTCACAGCAGGATACATGAGAATCATTCAAACGTGAAGGGAAATGAAAATAGACAATCCAGACAATGACTGTCTGGAAGCTGTCAGTTACAGCCTACTAAATGCTATTTCTCTTTGAAGTGAATAGAAGGCACACAGATTAAAGGATCTGAGGGGGTTTAAAGCCTTGTGATGTGATTTTGTCTTTTTATGAAGTAACAGCTGCTGCTTTCTAGACATCTGTCTGAGGTAGCAGGTGTATGGCACCTCCCACACATGGACACTACCCCACACCTCCCAAGTGAGAACACCCCGCTATGGCATCCCTGGGAACCCCCTTTCAGGCCCCCAAGCCTTCTTACAGCACCCTCTCTCTTCTAGGACCCCCACCCATCACCACCCAACCTCTCGGAGGCCCCTACGTACATGCCCCACACTCCCCATCCTCATTTGAATGGCATGGACCCCCCTGGCACTTGGGCACTCTTGCACTGCCACCCAGGTACTGCTGCTGGCTTGGCAGTGCCAGGGTGGCAGTGCTAAGGTGCCCACATTCCAGAGGGAGGGCCAGGCAGCCACCCTGCACTTATCCTGACCACCCTGGTTCTCCGATGGCCCGGGAGACCTGACCCCCCCCCCCCCCCCCCCCCCCCCCCCCCCCCCCGGGTGCCTTTCCTCCTGGTCCACATTTGTGTGGACCAGCACTGTTCGGCACCTGGCTGCAGCCTTGTTGGGGAGATCGAAGAATCGAGAAAGGATCCTGGGCAGGTCGGTCGTAAGTAGGTTTACGATGTACTTCCGCGTGCATCATTTAAATGGGCGGGGTTCCGACTCTGGCATCTCGTGGACTTCAGAGAATCCTGGGAGGCGAGGAGCTTATTGGTAGGCTTGCTGGAGGCCTTTCCCGGCATTCTCCGACCACGATGTGCTCAAGTGAGAGCACAACACCATCGGAGTATCGCGATCAAGCTTTCTGCTGCTTACTGCAACTCTGATCGCTGCTGGTTATGTTTGTGTGGGTGTTGAATGAGAACAGGATTGGGTTTGGCTCTAATATAGTCCACAGTCGAATAGCCAGTCAGTGCTTACTCGGTTCACAGATGAATTCGAACCACTTGGGTGAAAAACCAGAAACCTGCCAATTCCCCTGGAAATCTATTCCAGTATATTTGGTGCCTTCAGGAGAGGAAGGCAGGAAACTAGGGAATGCAAATCTACGGGCTGATTTCTGTTGTGCTTGAACAAAGGGCTATCACGGAACTGTATACGGTTCTTTTATTCAACAAAAAGTCTCTTTTCTAATCAACAATAGTTTTTGATGAACAAAATTGAAAAAATGTTTTGCATTTCATAAAAGTAGTCATTTGGATTTTTAAAAAACATTTATTTGTGAATGTCCTTTTTATTAGAATACGTTCATTAAACTTTTTACTTAAAGGCCTCCGTTACAATCAAAGACCTGGGTTTGGATTTGATATTTTTGCCTGGCAGGGTCACTTTTAACTAAGGGAGAGTCTTGCAGCCTAAGCAATGTACTGTGTGCACAATTCCCCAGAATGTATCAATGTTAAAGCTAGAAAGCTTCTTTAGCAAAATCGTATTTGATTGTTTTTCCAAATTATTTGACAAGTTAGAGTGTACTTATTATCTTGAATATCATCAATGAAGAAATATAAACGTTATTTTCCAAATCTGAGACAGATAGAACGGAAAAGGGGTGGTGGGTGCAGACCAGGAGATACACACATACAAACTTGGGGCAAGAATTTAACTCTGTCAAAACCCATTCACTTAAAGTTAAAATCAGGTTCTTTGGACTGGTTATGCAGTGTAGTTCTGAAAGAGTGCTGCAGGTGAGGCACCTGCCCTCGGGCAAAGCTGCAACATTTCTTGAGACTATTGGAAGAAGAGCCGGCAAAGTCGGTGCCCTAGCCAATCAGCATTGCAAACATCAAGGAGTACAAATCAGCTGTTGCATCTCTTTTGGGTTATTCTGAGCCTGGCTTTTCCAACAAAGTGGAGCGCATTGTCCCTCGAGAACACCATCGACATGGAGCAGTCGGGAGAAAACAAGACAGCACTAGCTGCCTGATGGTAAGGCTAAAGGTCCAGTTGAAATGTTAATGAATTAGTAAATGGTCTAGTGCAGTGTTCTTCAAAGTCGGGGGCGCGACCCGCGGGCGGGTGTCGGGAGTGTCGCGGAGCCGTTGTCCACGGCGCTACCGATTGCGCAAATCCCCGCGCAGCAGCCGGCTTTTAATAACACCGGCTCCAAGCGGCCGGGAACATGTCAAAAAAAGAATTCGGCCACACTGCGCATGCGCGCATGATGATCGGCGCGCATGCGCAAATCGGGCATGTAAGCAATGTGGCCGCTATTTTTTTAAACGGTTGCAGCTTTTTGTTTTACAAGTTCTGTAGTGGTTTTTATTCATTTATTTCATTTAATTTTTATTTTTTTCATTTATTTTATTCATTTTATTCTTTTTTTACATTATTTGATAAAATTTTACAGGAAAAAAATTCAGAACTTTGGACAGATGGAGACTCCATACTTTCCGACACCGGAAGGCTTTACCTTCATCCAACAGGTTCCATTGGAGGAGCGTGTACGAGGGCCAAAGGGACCCAAAACCATTTCCTCCATTTTTGTCAGCAGCAAACAAGGGAAGATAAAATGGTGGGTTGCTCAGGTCGGCCGGCGTGGGTCGCAAAGGTCGGCCGGGTTGGGTCCTGAAGGTTGGCCGGTTGGTAAAAATGGGTCCCAGGAAAAAAGTTGGAAGAACACTGGTCTAGTGGGCACATGGGTGAGGTAACTAGGGTGAGTGAAGAGGTTGGTGCTGTTGGTAAGGTGGATGAGGTGGTAGTTTTTTAAAAAATCTTTTATTCAAGGCATTTTCATATAAACAAACAAAGGCAGAACAACCACCAAACAACAGTATAAATAATCCACACTCAATGCTTCCCTATTACCACCCCCTTCTCATCTCCCGCCTTCCTCATTTTAATCCCACTGACCAAACAAACCTCCTTAAAGAAATCCATAAAAGGCTTCCACCTCTGGGTTGAATCCATCCACCAACACACTCAAGGTGAACCTGACCTCCGCCTCAGGAATTCTGCCAGGTTGCTCACCGGTCGGTGTCCCACCACCCAAGCAAAATCTGCCTCCGGGCTACCAGGGCCTGAACATCGACCTCTATCACCCTCTGGACTTGTGGATCTTCCGACATCCCAAATGTCGCCACCTCTGGACTTGGTACAACCTCTACCCCTGGCATCTCGAACATCACATCCGTGAATCCCTTCAGCTTTGGACATGCCCAGAACATGTAGATGGATTCGTGGGCCTTCCCGCACACTGCCCACACCTATCCTCCACCCCCACAAAGAACCTGCCCATCCTTGCTAATGTCACACGCGCCCTATATATTATTTTATGCTGGATGAGGCTTAGCCTTGCACAAGACGAGGACACATTCACCCTCTGGAAGGCCTCAGCCCCCACCTCCTCTCCCAGCTCCTCCTACTTACGTTTATGTCCCCAACAGAGCCCTCTCCCAATCATCATCTCCTTATAGACATCGGACACCTTCCCCTCTCCTATCTTGTTTTGCAACCCCACAGGCGGCAGCCCAGGATAGGATGGCCCCTCTCCTTAGGAAGTCCAGGCCCTACAGGTACCTAAAGCCATTCCCCCTGAGCAACTCACTCTTCCTCCAGGTCCTCCAACTGCGCAAATTTGCCCCTATGAACAGATTGTCAAACGCTCAATCCCTGCCTGCCGCCACCCCAAAAATCTCACATCCAATCCTCCTGGCACACACCTATGGTTGTGGCAGACCGGTGCCCACACCGAGGCACCCTCCAGCCCCAAGTGCTGCCTCCACTGCCCCCATGCCTTTAGGGCCAACATGACCACTAGGCTCACGGAGTACCTGGCTGGCGGGAATGGCAGAGGAACTGACGCCAAAGCCCTCAAACATGTTCCAGACCATGCCACCTCCATCCAACCTCTTCCCCCACAGCCCATTTCCTAACCGTAGCATTATTTGCCACCCACTGGTAATTCCTCATGTTCGGCAGCGCCAACTCCCTCACTCCCGCTCCAGGAAAGCCCTCCAACCCCACGGAGTCTTGCCCGCCCACACAAACCCGGAGATCAGCGCATTGACCTTAAAAAATGACTTGGGGGGTGAATATTGGGAGCTTCTGAAATACAAACAGCATCGTCATTTTTACTGTCTGCATCCACCCTGCCAGGGACAGCAGCAGCACATCCCACTCTTGAAATCCACTTCCATCTGCACCACCAGCTGAGGCAGGTTCAATTGTGCAGCTGCTCCCAACCCACGTCACCTGAATATAAAGATATCTAAAGCTCGGCCCCACTACCCTAAACGGCAATTCCCCAAAATAACCGACTCTCCTGCCCTCTCGTCTTAATCGGAAACACCTTGTTCTTTCCCATACTTTGGCCAAATTCCTCTAAAATCCCCATGAATCCTCGGGCAGCATGGTAGCACAAGTGCTTAGCACTGTGGCTTCACAGCGCCAGGGTCCCAGGTTCGATTCCCCGCTGGGTCACTGTGCAGAGTCTGCATGTTCTTCCCGTGACTGTGTGGGTTTCCTCCCACAGTCCAAAGACGTGCAGGTTTGGTGGATTGGCCATTCTAAATTGCCCTTAGTGACCCAAAAAAGTTAGGAGGGATTACTAGGATAGGGTGGAAGTGAGGGCTTAAGTGGGTCAGCGCAGATTTGATGGGCTGAATGGCCTCCTTCTGCATTGTATGTTCTATGACTCCAGTACTGCTCAACGGGTCTGAAATATACAGCAACAGGTTGTACACATATAATGAGACCTTGTGCTCAATGCGCCTCTTCCCCCCCCCCCCCCCCCCCCCCCTTTCCTCCTCGGCTCAATCTCTCTCCAGTCCCTCAATGCCCTAATCGGCATTGCCAGCGGCTCTATCGCCAAGGCGAAGAGCAACGGGGAGAGCGGGCACCCCTGCCTCGATCCCAATATATCCCAAATTCACTCGGTTTGTCCACACATTGACGACCGGCACCTTATACGGCAATCGGATCAAATCTACAAAGCCCTGGTTCCATCTCTGACACTCTCTTGTCAGCAACCCACTCCTCCTTTCCCCCACCACCCCGCACCTGACTCCCACTTCACTTCCGTTAACTAGCCCGCCCAGCTAGCCAAGTTCCCCCCTGCCCAAGGCCCCCAGCCTCCCCCAGTTCTCCTCCCCCTCAACCATACACTCACCATCGTTGTTCCCCATGAAAATCCCTGCACTCCAAACTATGCACCATCAAAACTTTAAAGAACCCACAAACTCCTCAAGTTCAGTGTCCTCACACTCCTCCCAGTCCTTTGTCCCTCACAAACTCCATTGCCTCCTTTGGCATGCCAAAATAATATTCTCGCTTCTGGAAAATCACCCACAGACAGGCCGGGTACAATACTCCAAACTTCACCCCCTTTTTAAAGAGGCAGCATTAATCTGGATAAACCTGTCCCTGCGCCAGTTCTACACCCAGATCCTGGTACAACCGCAGCTCGTTCCCTTCCCAGGTACATTTCCTGGTCTGCCTCGCCCATTGAAGAATCTGTTCGTTATCCAGAAAGCTGTGCACCACACCATCATCGCTCTCGGCGGCTCGCTCGTCTCCGACCTCATCAATGCCCTGTGTGCTCGGTCGACTTCCAGGGGCTGGTTAAAGGCCCCGGGGCCTCCCCCATCAATTTCTCCAGCATCTGAGGTTTTGCCTCCTGGAGCGATTCTCCAGATCTTCCACCTTTTCCCTCAGCCTCTTCTGGGTCTCCCACATTATCCCATCTCAACCACCAACAGGGCCAACTGCTCCTTGTGCTCCCCCACCATCTCCTCCACTTTCTGGATCATCTGGCCCTGGGACTCCAGCCTCTGCTCCACTTGCTCAATCACCTGCTTAGTGGGTTCCAACCCCTTGGCTAGGTCTTTCCTCTGCTGCCGAAACTTTTAATTGAGAAACTCTACTACTCCTTTGACCATTGGACTGGCAGTGTAGCACCCTTGCACTCCGCCATCTTTTCCTGTGGCGCACCACCAAGTCTCTCCTGCTCCAGCAGCTTTCCTTCTTGCCCCTCTCCTAGTGTGTGGATCCATCCACCAGCCACACCAGAGGAATAAAACCTTCCCCAGGCGCCCCTGCACCTCTTGCTCTCAAATACTTTCCCGTTTGGGCGGGGAAAAGACCAATTTTTAAAAATCCACCTTTAATGGGAGCCACCAAACGTGCGACCGCTCATTCCATGGTCGACACCGGAAGTCTGGATGAGGTGGTAGTTGGGTTAGGATGGTAGTTGGTGATTGGTGGGCAGGGGGCGGTCCAGTTGGGTCAGGAGGGCAGTCTGCTCGAGGGATGTCAGTCAAGTGGTTGGAGGCATCAAGGGAGTGGTCGGGCTGTTGAAGGTCAGTTGTGTAGTTACCCAGGAGTTAGGCTAGGTTCTAACTACTGAACATTTCCTGGATGACTATCCAGGTAAGTAGTACAGAAATTTCCGAAGTCTCTGATGCTTAACTCAGATTTAACATCATTTTCACAAGGTTCCAGGGAATATGGGAATTGCCCATTGGAAATTGAAACTTCCCAGCAATTCCCAATTTAGTGCATGTGCCATGTGTGGAAGATTTGAGCCAACATATACTACCCTTCAAAGTCCAAATTCACATCCCATGAAAGAATTTTAAAAATCAGAATGTTGAGGGTGATGTGGTTGTTCAAAATGATATAATAATTCAATATCGATGGAGAGAAGATATGATGAGGGGGGGGGGGGGGGGGGTTCCAGAGTAGGGGTCACAATATTAAGATTAAAAATAGATCATGGTGAATAGAAAGCATTTTTCACCCAAAGGTTAATGGGAAGGTGGAATTCTCACCCTAAAAAAGGACATGCATGTTGGATCAGTTGAAGTTTTAAACTCGGGGTCCCACAGGTTTATAGTGGGAAAGTATATCAAGGAACTATAGATCAGAATTGTGATGGTAATGTGTATAAGGTCTTGCAAAAGTCATGTGATAGACCACATAATGGGGCTGTTTAGCACAGGGCTAAATCACTGGCTTTGAAAGCAGACCAAGGTAGGCCAGCAGCACGGTTCAATTCCCATAACAGTCTCCCCGAACAGGTGCCGGAATGTGGCGACTAGGGGCTTTTCACAGTAACTTCATTTGAAGCCTACTTGTGACAATAAGCGATTTTCATTTTCATTTCATTTCACATAATATAATAGACCTGTTAGCAAAATACAAGCAATCACCCAGATGTTCTGATCAGTCGCAGAGTGGGTGCACCCATCACTGACTGAAATGTAAACCATCCACTCACCATTTTACGCCACAGCCTTTGCACCTTGCTGCCTGGCTCCATTCTGAATCCAGCGACAGAGTCGGGACGCCATACGCATTGTCATGAACCAAAGACACGTTCTTTAACTCTGTTTTCAGATCATTGACGGACAGTTTTAAAGTTGACCTGTCACTCACAAAATTGCATATGCTCAACCCCTGACAGTGCTCACCCCCTCCCTCAGCCCCGACAGTGCTCACCGCCCTCCCTCAGCCCCTGACAGTGCTCACCCCCCTCCCTCAGCCCCTGATAATGCTCACCGCCATCCCTCAGCCCCTGATAATGTTCATCCCCTCCCTCAGCCCCGACAGTGCTCACCGCCCTCCCTCAGCCCCGACAGTGCTCACCGCCCTCCCTCAGCCCCTGATAATGCTCACCGCCCTCCCTCAGCCCCTGATAATGCTCACCGCCCTCCCTCAGCCCTGATAATGCTCACCGCCCTCCCTCAGCCCCTGATAATGCTCACCGCCCTCCCTCAGCCCCTGATAATGCTCACCGCCCTCCCTCAGCCCCGACAGTGCTCACCGCCCTCCCTCAGCCCCTGATAATGCTCACCCCCTCCCTCAGCCCCTGATAATGCTCACCCCCTCCCTCAGCCCCTGATAATGCTCACCCCCTCCCTCAGCCCCTGACAGTGCTCACCGCCCTCCCTCAGCCCCGACAGTGCTCACCGCCCTCCCTCAGCCCCTGATAATGTTCACTGCCCTCCCTCAGCCCCTGATAATGTTCACCCCCTCCCTTCACCCCCTCCCTCAGCCACTGACAGTGCTCACCCCCTCCCTCAGTCCCTGATAGTGCTCACCCCCCCTCCCTCAGCCCAGATAATGCTCACCACCTCCCCGAGCCCTGGCAATGCCCACCCCCTCCCTCACCCCCGATAATGCTCACCCCCCCCAGCCACTGGCAGTGCTCACCCCCCTCCGTCAGCCCCTGATAATGTTCACCCCCTCCCTCAGCCACTGACAGTGCTCACCCCCCCCCCCACCTCAACCCTGATAATGTTCACCACCTCCCCGAGCCCTGGCAATGCCCACCCCCTCCCTCAGCCCAGATAATCCTCACCCCCTCCCTCAGCCACTGACAGTGCTCACCCGCCCTCCCTCAGCCCAGATAATGCTCACCCCCTCCCTCAGCCCTAGCATTGCTCACTCCCCTGTCTCAAACCCCTGACAATGTTTGCCCCCTCCCTCAGCCCTGACGATGCCCACCCCCTCCCTCTCCTCCTGACAATACTCGTCCCCTCCCACAACCCCTGACAATGTTTGCCCCCTCCCTCAATCCCTGATAGTGCTCATCCCCACCCTCAGCCCCTGACAATGCTCACCCCCACCCTCAGCCCCTGACAATGCTCACCCCCACCCTCAGCCGCTGGCAATGCTCCCCTTCCCTTCCTCGGCCCTGACAATGCCCACTCCCTCCCTCGGCCCTGACAATGCTCACTGCCCTCAGTCCCTGACAATGCCCACTCCCTCCCTCGGCCCTGACAATGCTCACCGCCCTCCCTCAGTCCCTGACAATGCCCACCCCCTCCCTCGGCCCTGACAATGCTCACCCCCTCCCTCAGCCCCGATTGTGCTCAACCCCTCCCTCAAGCCGCTGACAATGCTCACGCCCTCTCTCAGCCCTGCCAATATGTTAGCTCCGACACCCTGAGCTCTTGTTTACTGTAGTAACCTTTGATGCAGCTCCATATCAAATATCGTTTGGAACTCCAAGTGCACCACATCGACAAGTTCCCCATTATTCACCTTGCTTATAACATCCTAAAAGAACTCTATTAAATTAGTTCTACACAATTTCACTTTCACAAAATCATGTTGACCATGCCTGATCCTATTCTGATTCTCTAAGTATCCGAGTATAATCTCCATAGTAACAGAGTCCAGCAATTTCACCATGATAGATGTTCGGCTAATTGACCTTTAATTTCCTACTTTGTTTCCCTCCGGTTTTGAATAGAAATGTTACATTTGCGATTTTCCAATCCACAGGGACCCTTCCGGAATCCAAGGAATTTTAGAAGATTAGACCATTTCCTCTAGTCTCTCTGCAGCCACTTCCTTTAAGACCCTTGGATATAGATCATCAGATCCTGGGGCCCTGTCAGTCATCGGTCTAAAAGTTATCCCAATAACTTTTCCCCGGTGATGGTAATTTTAAGTTCCTCCCTCCCTTTCATGTCTTGATTTTGAAGTATCTTTGAGAAATTTTGTGAAGACAGACACAAAATACCTGTTCAACATTTCATTTCCTTGTTTCCATTATTAATTCCATAGGTTTATTCGCTAGAGGACAAACCCTCGCTTTACATATTCTTTTCCTATTGAAATGTTTATCGAAACTCTAATATCTGTTTTATATTTCTTGATAGCTTCGCTCATACTCTATTTTCTCTCTTTTTTTAGATCTTAAAAAGTATCCAAACTTCTGACTTGCCACTAAGGCTTTCTGATTTGTACGGTGTTTCTTTCAATTTGATATCCTTAACTTCCTTATTTAGCTACGGCTGATGCATCCTTCTCAAAGCGTCTTTCCTTTCTCGCTGGGATAAATCTTTGCTGAGAGTTATTAATTATCTCTTTAAACGTCTGGCATTGCATCTCTATTGCCCTATCTTTTAACCTAGTTCCCAGCTCACAATACTAGCTCTGCCTTCAAACCTGTATAATTTATTTAGATTTAAGGCACTAGTTCGTTAACCACACATCTCACTTTCAACTGAATTTGAAATGCTATTTGATTTAATTTTGGGCATGATTCAGTGGACTCAAGTTAAAAGTCTAGTTATACGTTGGAGTGGGGGGGGGAAGAGTCACTATCTGTAGCTAGGAGGAATAGAAATCTATAAGATTGAAATGTTTACTGTTCAAACATGTCACACCTCAGATATGTGAATCCTCCATCACATTAATCTTTACAGTGGGCCTTCCTGCAGCCCCGCTCCCTCTTGCTCTCTGCTGCCCCCATTCCCTGGGAACATTGGTCCAAGATCAAAAGACCCCGTTCAGAGGATGGGTGTTAACGCACTGTCAGCAGAAAGGCAGGAGTCAGACATTAGCAGAAAGTGGGGAGCACCCTTCAGCTTTGTAAAGGAACCTGCTGACCATGCTGACACAGGCCCATCACCCTGGAGTGATGTTACATAGACCCTTGGTGGGGGGAATCATGGTGGTCGGGGAGGGGGCAGTCTGATGGGTGGTGGGTAATGGGGGAAGGGGATTGAGGAAAGGAGGGAAATGCGGGTTATTGTGGGGAAGGAGGAAAATGGCGGACTATTGGGAGGGGAGGGAACTGGGGGGAAATGAGGGGCTACTGGGGTAAGGAGGGAAATGGGGGGCTATTGCGGGGAAGGAGGGAAATGGGGGTTTGGAGAATGAAGGAAATTGGATTGGGGAGAGAGAAATAGGGTGGGGGGAAATGGGGGAGGGCGGTTGAGCTGACGGACACCGCCTCACCCGAGGAGAATCTAGAGACAGAGAGGGCCTCCTTTCACATCGGGCCCTTGTCGTCACTACCTGTCATCCATCCTCCGGCTCCTCCCTGGGCTCGTCCTCCACCCCCTGCTGGACCGCCTCATCCTCAGACGGGGTAGCATGTTCCTCTACCACCACCTGCTCCTCCTCCAGCATGTTATCCTGCTGCTGTACCAGATTGTGGAGGGCACAGCAGACCACAACAAAGCGGAAGACCCTCTGGGGGGGTTGTACTGCATGGCACCACCGGAGTTGTCCAGGCATCGGAACTGCATTTTTAGCAGTCCGATGCACCTCTCAACAAAGCACGGGTGGCAATGTGGGCCTCATTATAATAGGTGTCGGCCTCGGTCTCAGGCCTCCGCACCAGCATCATCAGATGACCTCAGCGTGTATCCCTTGGCCCCCACGAGCCAACGCATCATTTTGGGGTGGGCCTCGATGACACCAGGGATCTCCAGTTGCCCCAGGATGTAGCCGTCATGCACACTCCCTTGGTAACGGGCATACACATGCTGATTCTGAAGGGGTCACAGATGATCTGAATATTCAGGGAATGAAACCCCTTCCTGTTAATACTCCCTGATGGCCCGGTGCTTGCAAGGCGACATGCGTGCCATCGATCACCCCCTGGACCTGAGGCTTCCTGGCGATGGCAGCAAATCCTGCAGCCCGGGCATCCAGGTGGGCCTGGTCCTACTCGAAGGTGATGTAGTCTGATATCCGGGAATACAGAGCATCTGTCACCTCCCAGGTGCACCTGTGGGGGGAAGATTGGGATATGCCACACAGGTCCCCGCTTGAACCCTGGAATGACCTGATGGCGTAAAGGTTTCGTGCTGCAGTGATCTTGACAGCCACCAGGAGCAGGTGTGCTCCTCTTCCATGGGGTGCCATGTCGTGAGGACGTGGAACAGGTGTCACTCTGCTGAGATTCAGTGTTCTGCGGCACATGGTGTCCGTCAGCTCATCGAATGATCAACGACGCCTGTACACCCTGAACCATCACTGGCCTTCTTTCTGGGTCCCTCTTCAGCCTGATGGACGGACAGGTCTTCAGGGTGTGTGGCGGGCCCCTGCATATGGTGTACCGCCTCCAGCCTGTGTTGGCACTGCTGCCTTCTACAGCATCTGCACACCTGGGCTGCCACAAGCAACACAAGGGCAGTCTCCATGAGATCAACGCCATCAAATATTGTTATATCTGGTCGGAATTGGAAAAGGTGAGAGACCGACAATCAGTTAGGGCTTCCATTCCGGGCCCCTCAAATCGCCTAAGCCTCCACCACCCTTGTCTTCTCTCAGAGAGCCATCCAGTGAGCCAGTTGTATATAATAAAATAATCTTTATTATTGTCACAAGTAGGCTTACATTCACGCTGCAATGAAGTTACTGTGATGGCAGACCTTGCTCTGCACACTCACCCCCCGGCCACATAGGAGCCCCTAGACCCCAGACTCCAAACGTCTGCCGGAAACTTAACATAAGGAAGGCCATGCTGAGCTGCTCTCTGCTCATACACGCACTTACCCTTTGGCTGCGAGAGGATCCTCAGTCGTGAAGTCCTGCACTAGATTGTTGGTAGTTGCCTCTATGGTGAGAAACTGTGGTTTCCCCTGTTATGGGTCGCCACAATATCTAAAGATGGTTTGAAGGCCTCAAGAGATGCAAAGCCCCCCCCCCCCCCCCCCCCTCCCCATGCTCCTGCCCTCCCGTGGACCAGGGGAAACACCCAACCTCCAACCTGGAACGCTTCAACCCCTCATCAAGCCCAACACTCCTGAAGGGTTCTCCCCCACCCCACCCCCAAACACTGGTGCAGCAGCTCCGGTGCCCTGAGTTACATGCTGGTAAATGGAAAGGGCTACTCCTCATTTCCCCTCGGTAGCCATTGCGCCAGCTTCAGGTTTTTGAAAGGGAATACCAAATGGCACCTGCCCGACTTCCCACGGGGAGGTTGGGTAATTCCCAGGAGGCCGCTGCATTCGACTTCTATCTCATTCATGAGATTGAAATGAATGCAAATCAGGGTTAACGATATTCTCACCGTTTCGGGGCCTGATCTGTAACTTGCCATCGGGAACGGGCAGGGTGAATTGCAAAATGGTTCGCGCCCAGCGCGAATCTCAATTTTGCCTTCTGCTATTCACTGGCATACCTGGATCCGTTTCGGACGCAACGCAGTCGCTGAATCGTGCCTTTATCATGTCATGTTTGCTATTGCCTGGAAGCTCCTTTACTGTGTGGTTATTGATTAATCCTGTCTCGTAGCACATTGCCAAGTCTAGAATAGCCTGCTCCCTGGTTGGCATAACAAAGAACATTACAGCACAGGAACAGGCCCTTCAGCCCACTAAGCCTGCGCTGATCAGATTCCTTATTTAGACCTACTAATTATTACCCAAATGATCTGTATCCCTCCATTCCCCGCCCGTTCATGTGTCTATCATGTCTGCATCCACTGACAGCGCGATCCGGGCACCCACCACCCTCTGCGTGAAAAACATTCCCCTGCACCTCTCCCCTAAACTTTCCCACTCTCACCTTGAACTGTCGAGTTTTCCACCCTGGGAAAAAGCTTCTGTCGATTCACCCTGTCTATACCACTCGTAATTTTGTATACCTCAATCAGGCCTCCCCTCAGCCTCAGTCTTTCCAGTAAAAACAATCGGAGTTTATTCAACCTCACCTTATAGCTAACACCCTCCAACCAGACAACATCCTGGCAAACCTTCTTTGAACTCTCTCCAAAGCATCCAGATCCTTGTGATAGTGTGGTGAATGTACTGCTCTAATAAATTGTCCTGAATCCATTTTCCAAGCTACTTTTAAAACCCTGATATACCCAATCTGCATATTTAAGCCACCCTTCGTTATTGCAGTATTTCTTACATGCCCCATTTATTTCTTCCTGCATACTCTGACCTACAGTGTAATTACTGTCAGGGAGCCTATAAATTAATCTCACAAGTGACCTTGTGCCTTTCCTATTTCCTGTCCCTATCCAAACTGATTGTACATCTTGCTCTTTGGAGTTATCCCCAAACAGGCACCGGAATGTGGCGACTAGGGGCTTTTCACAGGAACTTCATTGAAGCCTACTTGTGACAATAAGAAATTATTATTATTATTATTGTACTAATGGCATCTTTAATTACCACGGCTATCCCATGAGCTTTCCTTGCTGTTCTGATTTTTTAAAATATGTTTTTTAAAATAAATTTAGAGTACCCAATTCATTTCATCCAATTAAGGGGCAATTTAGCATGGCCAATCCACCTGTGCCTGCACATCTTGGGGTTGTGGGGTCGGAACCCACACAGACACAGGGAGAATGTGCAAACTCCACAAGGACAGTGACCCAGAGCCGGGATCGAACCTGGGACCTCGGCGCCGTGAGGCAGCAGTGCTAACCACTGCGCCACCGTGCTGCCCTGACTGTTTGAAATATCAAATACCCTTCAAAAAAGTTTGAGAACACACACCAATACATTCAAAAAAAGCTTCTTCCTCTCTGTTACCGGACTCCTGAATGGTCTTCCTATCTCAGTACACATGATAATAAATCTAATCTAATATTTAGGTGCTACCCTAGGTCACCTTGCAGCTATGTCTCTGCAATGCCTATCATGTCACATATTTATTTCTGTCTTGTATCAACAATATCTATTTTGTTATGTATGCTGTGCGCATTCAGAGCATCCTCTCGGTCTTTTTACCATTTACAGTCTCTGGCATTATCTGCTGGTGCAATCTGAAGTTCTTTGCTCTGTTCCTTCCTGCCACACTCTGGTTATCATTTCTCAAATTGTTCATCTGTTCTAGTATCTTATCGTAACCTTTAATTTACCACATCTCCCTCCCCACCCACTATTTAGTTTAAAGCCCCCTCTAAAACAAGTAGTTATCATAGTGCAACCATGATTATTTCACCACTGTGTTTCTACCTCCAGGTCAGTCACTGATCCAGGGTGCCCCATCAAAATTCCAAAGTGACCCTCAACAATAAATAACATTAATTGGTCTCATTCCCAAATCGTGTGCGTTGCCGGTCCTGCTTTTGCACATCCTGAAAAGAATCGCCGGTGGCAGGAATGATGTGCTGGCCAGAGCCACTATTTCACACTCTCATTGTTCCCTCTGTGTTTTGTGAACATATCTACATGGGCAGAAAGCTTGAGGACATTAGAGCGATATCTGCTGTGTCCTACTCCAGGCCAAAATGAAACTGGCTGGATCACAAGTCATGCGGCTATCTCTTAAATTGATATGACAACATCACCCCTTTTAAAGACACTTTCTCCACTTCCAAGTATAACTATTTACAATACAGGTTCATGTTTAGTTACCATTACTGGTGAATTAGGGTCTGTAAAGCGTAAAGGTAATCTGCCGGTACGCCCAGATCTTGTAATGCTGACCTTGTCTGGGAGGTTAATTGCTCACGTTGATCTATGGGATTTGCATTCTTGGATATTGTTCCTGGTTGTATTTTGGATCTAGTCCTTGATGTAAACGGACTGCACGGCGGTTTGGGGGCCGGAATGGATCGGATTTGTCTTTTGTTATGCTTCACCATTGCACCTTTCTGTGAAATCACTTCATTGGACCATGGTCATCTCGGCTGGTTGCCTTCTGTGGGACCCTCGATGTGAGCCTGTTGTCCGAACTGCAAACTTAGCAATTCTGCACTTACATTTGTATGGTGTTTGTCTGTCATCTTCTCCAACAGTTTTAAAAGTTACTGTCTAGGTTCTGAGAGAATAGAATTGTTAACAATAGGTAGACTGGCCGACACCGGCCTGCCATACATGAGCTCTGCTGGTGATGGAACAGTTACCCTTAAAGGTGTCGCTCTCAGATGGACCGTTGCAATGTGTAGATATTGTTATGATCCCCCTGATGTTATAGCTGCACAAGAATATCCCAGAATGGAAACCTGGCTCAAAAGACCACTTTATTTACTTTAATAAAACATGGAGGAACAGAGTCAATGGGCTGCTAATTAGCTTTAATAACTAAAACAAAGCATTTATTAAATATGAAAAAATTGGATTATGACACAATACTCCTTTAATCCCCCTTTTGTTCAACAATTACACACACATTTTAGCATTTACATAGATTACAATGTGCATCTTAAGCTACAAGGATCTAATTAGCACACAAAGTCCCTTTGAAGCACACAAAATGTCTGTGGTTTAATGCTCACTCCTCTCTGAACCCAAGTTAGTATCTGTGATTTCTCCTCGAAATCCCCCTCCCCAAGAAGTTGATAACCTGAGAGTTTCCAATTTTTACTCCCAAAAACGCATTATAAAATCTTATCCCATAAATATGCTTTCCCTTAGCAGTTTGCATTCCAAAATCCAGACCAGGGGCGAAATTCTCTGACCCCCAGCAGGGTCGGAGAATCGCCTGGGGGCGCCTAAAATCCCGCCCCCGCCATGGCAGAGATTCTCCGCCACCCGGGAAGTGGTGGGGGTAGGAATCTCGCCACTCCGATCGGAGAGGCCCCTGCGGTGATTCTCCGGCCCGATGGGCCGAAGTCCCGCCGCTGGGAGGCCTCTCCCGCCGCCGAGGTTTAAACCACCTCTGGAACGGCGGGCTCAGTGGCGCGAGCGGGCTCCGGGGTCCTGGGGGGGCGATCGAACCCCGGGGGGTGCCCCCACGGTGGCCTGGCTCGCGATCGGGGCCCCCCGCTGAGACTCCGGGCCAGTGCCCTGGGTGCACTATATTCCTCCGCGACCGCCACGGCCTCCGCCATGGCGGAAGCGGAAGAGAACCCCTCATCACGCATGCGCCGGCAGTGACATCAGCAGCCAGCTGCCGCTGACGTCACTGCCGGCGCATGCGCGGACCGGCGAAAGCCTTTCAGCCAGCCCCGCTGCCGGGGGCGCCGGTCTTCTGGTGCCAACCGCTCCGGCGCGGGGCTGGCCCCCAAAGGTGGGGAGAACTCCACCTTTTAGGGGCAGTGACCCGGGGCCGGGATCGAACCAGGGTCCTCAGCACCGTAAGGCAGCAGTGCTAACCACTGTGCCACCATGCTGCCCTTTGGTAAAGTATCAATGATGATGACAAGGAAGTTGACATGGGCATGAAAGAGGCGCAATGCGATTTTGGACCAAGGATGTGGAGAAACATCATAGAGAATGAATGGTTCTTTATGCTGACTTGGAAAATGGTCTTGACATGCCTCACAGTTCTTTGAATCATAAAATCACTACACTGCAGAAGGATGACATTTGGCCATTCGAGTCTGCATCACCGCTCCAAAAGAACACCCCTCCCAGGCCCACATCCCCACGACATCTCTGTAACCCAGCAGCTCCACCTAACATTTTGGACACTAAGGGGTAATTTAGCATGGCAAACCACCCCACCTGCACGTCTTTGGACGGTTGGAGGAAACCGGAGCACAGGGAGGAAACCCATGCAGACAAGGGGAGAACATGCAAACTCCACCCAGTCGCCCACGCTCAGAATCGAATCCGGGTCCTTGCTGCTATGAGGCAGCAGGGCTAACCATTGTGCCACCATACCACATTTTGATGATGACTTCAATGTCCTTGTTCATACCCGGCCCATAGTCTGTCTTTCTTGTGTGTCTTCACATCTGATCTATGCCCATGAGTGAGTGCCGAATAATATCAGGTCACAAAGATTCTGATGTGACGACCTGCCTGATATTAAAATAACTCCCTTGGAGATACCCAGCTCATCCCGATAAAGCCAAAAGGGTCTCATGTGTTCATGGACATGTTGAATTGAATTGGACGATCCTTCAATGACGGTCTTCCACAATTTCTGTATCGTGGAATCTTTTGCCGTTTCTTCTTGTAGCTACTGGCATTTGCATTGTGCAAAATATAACAGATCAATTGATGGACTTCCTTTGACCTGCAAGGGTAGTATTGCAGCTTGCTTGAGACTGCCAATACTGTCAAAATATTCTGGTAATTTGTTTGATCATGAACCAAAGGAATAGTTTCAGAGGTTGATCTATATGAGGTCTGACTAATTCTGTGGGTTGTCACTAGTTCACAGCATGCGGTTGACGTGCAATCATTGAATTTTTAATCTCCATGATGTATAACACCTACGTCAACCAGGGGATTGTTTGTACTTGCACATGGAATAAGTGAAGCATTGTATGATGTTGGCTGCGTAATAGGAACTTTCGTTGTGGCCTCCCATGTCACCATAGGCCCCCATTCACAGAGTTAGGACATTGGCTCTTGCCCCTGTGTCAATCTTGACCAACAGTGAGCAGTTACCAACCTCCTGAAGGCTGGTAATTCAAACGTGGCAAACGTATCGGAAGGTGTGACAGTGTTTATGTTTTCCACAAGATTGATGGTACGAAACATGTGTTTATTGCTCTTCATCTCATGGATACATCATCATAATTTTCTGTTTGCCAATTGATTCTTGATTATCTTTCTGACCGGATATTGGGGGATCATTCTTATAGCTTGAAAGTGCCCACTGTGTACAGTCTGTTTGGATCAGTCCAGCTCTTTGTAACTGCATTAACCTTTGCTCTAGTGCACTGCCATTGACAATGGCCTTTTCTGTGACATGGCTTGCAGAATTGATGGAAAGCTGGGCATTTCCTTGGTGCCTGCAGCAGGCCACACCTTCCACATGTCTTGCTAGGTTTTGGTGTTTTAGGATATGCGTCAACAATTGGAATTGGAGGTGATGGCGCAGTGGAAGTGGCGACTAGTTATACAGACACTTAGGGTAATGCTCTGGGACCTGGGTTCGAATCCCACCGCAGCAGATAATGGAATTCAAATTCAATAAAACATCTGGAGTTACGTCTGATGACAACCACGAAATCATTGCCGACTGTCGTAAAAACCCATCTTGTTCACTAATGTCCTTCAGGGAAGGCAATCTGCCGTCTGGCCTACATGTGACTGCAGACCCACAATGTGGTTGACCCATACATGGCCTAGCAAACCACTCAGTTGTGTTCAATCGCTACAAAAGGAATGAAATTGAACCAACCACACGGCATCGACCTGGGCACCAGAAATGCTGGTAAAATGTGCCCTGTTGACCCTGCAAAGTCCTCCTTAACATCTGGGGGCTTGTACCAAAATTGGGAGAGTTGTCTCACAGACTAGTCAAGCAACAACCTGACATAGTCATACTCATGGATTCATACCTTACAGATAATGTCCCAGACCACCACCATAATCATCCCTGGGTATGCTGTTATATTTTATATTTGTTGCACTAATGTTATTTTAAAAACCTGTGTTTAATATGCACACAGCCAGTATGTCTGCTAAAGCTGTGATTAAGGGGTCATAAAAGTGAGGCAATCACTTGCAGTGCGAGTGTTTTGTTGATAAGCATTTAGTTGTTTTTAGATAGGTGGCTAATGGAATATGGGTTTTGGTCTGGAAGCCCCTGGGGGCGTAGATAATTTATGAGAGATATTGTATTTGGTCCTGGCTAACCAGGTCATGGACCATCTTGTGGGAGGAGACAGGAGAATGGCTAATGCTTTGAGTATAGATGATGTAATTAAGGGGAGGAACCAGGTCTGCCTGTAGTTTCAGGGATTTTCGTCTGCCATGAAGTATCTTTCAGTTTTCTCCTGAAAGGTTCCATCCAAGGGTTTTGCACAGAGAAAAAAAACAAGTGAAACCTGATTATTAAATTTCATATAATTTACAGTGCAGAGGAGGCTATTCGGCCTATCTCATAGAATTATAGAATTTACAGTGCAGAAGGAGGCCATTTGGCCCATCGAGTCTGCACTGGCTCTTGGAAAGAACACCCTACCCAAGCCCACACTTCCACCCTAACCCCATAACCCAGTAACCCCACCCAACACTAAGGGCAATTTTGGACACTAAGGGCAATTTAGCATGGCCACTCCACCTAACCTGCACATTTTTGGATTGTGGGAAGTAACCGGAGCACCCGGAGGAAACCCACGCACACACGGGGAGAACGTGCAGACTCCGCACCGACAGTGATCCAAGCCGGGAATCGATCCTGAGACCCTGGAGCTGTGAAGCAATTGTGCTAACCACTATGCTACTGTGCTGCCCTGAATTTATTTATATGGTATTTGAACTATATTAGTTTGTCTAATTGAATTATATAGTGGCAGGCACAGGAAGTAAGTCAATGTTTTTTCTTTTACTTAAGAACTGTTGTAATTTTCAACTCTAAAGCTATTTCTCTGTTGCGAATGTGGCTAATTCTGTGTTTAAATTAAAGTTTGTATTAACATAAAAGACACCTATTGGTCAGAGTCATCACTCCTGTGGTGCAGTAACATTTCCTCACAGTTCTATAAATTGCAAATAGTTGGGTTCTCATCCGGGATCCAAACACCTGTCCCACTGGTAGTTGGGAAGGAGTTGACCGGAGTCCTCACCATCCATCTGCACCTGAAGCAGTTTCATGGCATCAGGTTAAACATGGGCACGGAAACATCCTGCTGATTACCACGTACCGGCCACCATCAGCTGATGAATCAGTTCTCCGTCATATTGAACACCCCTTGGAGGAAGCAGTGAGGGTGGCAAGGGCACAGGGTGTACTCTGGGTGGCAGACTTCAATATTCACCACCATTGGTAGTACCACCACAGACCGAGCTGGCCAGGTCCTAAAGGACATAGCTGCTAGACTAGAACTGCGGCAGGTGGTGAGGGGACCAACCAGAGGGAAAAACATACTTGACCTCATCCTCACCAACCTGCTTTCTGCAGATGTATCTGTCCATTTTTTGTATTGGTAGGAGATATCACCGCATAGATCTTGTTGAGACAAAATAATATCTTCACATTGAGGATAGCGTCCATCGTGTTGTGGGCACTACCACCGTGCTAAATCAGATAGACTTCAAACAGATCTAGCAACTCAAAAGAGGGCATCCATGAGGTGCTGCGGCCATCAGCAGCAGCAGAATTGTACTCAACCACAATCTATCATGGACTGGCATATCCCCGACTCTGCCATGTGAAAGGTGGTGGACAATTAACCAACCCACTGGAGTAGGAAACTCCACAAATATCCCCATTCTCAATGATTGAGGAGTCCAGCACATCAGTGCAAAAGATAAGCCTGAAGGGTTTGCAGAAGTGTCGAGTGGATGACCCATTTTGGCCTCCACTGGAGGTCCTCAGCATTACAGATATCAGTCTTCAACTAATTTGATTCACTCCTCATGATATCAAGAAATGGCTGAAGATACTGGATAAGGCTATGGGTCGCGACAATACTCCAACACCAGTAATGAAGACTTGTGCTCCAGAACTCCAGAACAGGGGTTGGTTTAGCTCACTTGGCTAAATCGCTGGCTTTTAAAGCAGGCCAGCAGCACGGTTTGATTCCCGTACCAGTCTCCCCGGACAGGCGCCGGAATGTGGCGACTAGGGGCTTTTCACAGTAACTTCATTGAAGCCTACTCGTGACAATAAGCGATTTTCTTTTTTTTTCATTTCAGAATTTGCCGCACCCCTAGCCAAGTTGTTCCAGTACAGCTACAACACTGGCATCTACTCAGCAATGTGGAAATTTGCCCTAGTATGTCCTGTACATAAGAAACAGGACAAATCCAACCCAGCCAATTATTGCCCAATCAGTCTACTCTCCATCATCAGTAAAGCAATGGAAGGAGTCATCAGCAGTGCTATCAAGCGACACTTACTCAGCAATAACCTGCTCACGGACACTCAGTTTGGGTTCTGCCAGGATCACTCAGCTCCTGACTTCACTACAGCATTGGTTCAAACATGGACCAAAGAGCTGAACATAGTGGTGAGGTTAGAGTGACTGCCCTTGATACCAGGCAGCGTCAAGTATGGCATCAAGGAGCCCTTGCAAAACTAGAGTCAATGGAATCAGGGGAGAAACTCTCCGCTGGTTGGAGTCATACCTGGCACAAAGGTTGTGGTGGTTGATGGTCAGTCATCTCAGCTCCAGGACAGCACTGCAGAAGTTCCTTACAATAATGTCCTAGACCTTACCATCTTCAGCTGCTTCATCAATGATCTTTCTTCCATCATAAGATCAGACGTGAGGATGTTCGCTGATGACTGCAAAATTTGCAGCACCATTCGTAACTCCTCAGATTATGAAGCTTTCAATGTCCAAATGCAGCAAGACCTGGAGAATATCCAGGCTTGGGCTGACAAGTGGAAAGTTACATTTGCACCACACAAATACCAGGCAATGACCATCTGCAACAAGAGAACATCTAACCATTGCCTCTTGACATTCAATGGCATTACCATCACTGAATCCCCCCACTGTCAACCAGCGCCGGCCCTAGGGTTGCTGGCGCCCCGGACAAGCTGAACTTCGGCGCCCTTCGGGGGGGGGGGGGGTCGAGTCGGGTCGGGTGGGCGGGTCGGGTCGGGTCGGGGGGGGGGGGGGGGGGTCGGGTCGGGGTGGGGGGGTCGGGTCGGGGGCGGGGGGGGTCGGGGTCGGGTCGGGGGCGGGGGGTCGGGTCAGGTCGGGGGCGGGGGGTCGGGTCAACACACTCGTTGAACACAGCAGCCTGCATGATTGCTCCCCCTCCCACAAACATTCAAACCCTCCAGCAATGGACAGTGCAGCCATGTGTACCATCTGCAAGATGCACTGCAGTAACTAACCAAGGTTGCCTAGACAGGAACTTCCAAACCAAAGGCAACTAGGATGTAGAAGGAGAAGAGCAGCAGATACCTGGGAACCCCACCACCTGGAGGTTCCCCTCCAAGTCACTCACCATCATGACTTGGAAATATATCGCTGTTTGTTTGCAGTCGAAGTTCTGGAATTCTCAATTAAACAAAAGACAAAATAAACCTCTCTCTACAATAAAGTACATTAGCGCGGGTAAGAAAAATGTTTATAAATATGAGAAATGCCAATAAAAATATATTTTTAAAAAATAGTTCTGGAATTCGCTCCCTAAGTGCACCACCACCTTCTGAAGGTCAACTAGAAATGGACTACAAATGATGGCCTAGACAGCGTCACCCACAGCCCATAAATTAATATTAAAAAAGGATCTGGAAGCTTTTCTGACCTGCAACGATGCTTCACACCTATGGATATTCTTGAGTAGCTCTTCAGTGCTGTACGTTTGGACTTGTCCAGCAGATCGTTCAAGAATCTATCCATGGATGCAATCACCAACTCAACAACTCTGCCTGGTAGCTCCGCATTTGAACAATCACGGTTTGTAGCTTTTTCTCTGCACCAGCTGATGAAATAGTCAGTACATATATTGTAGCCAGTTGTCAAAATGACATGAACTCTAATTGATGAATACAGAAGTTTAACCTGATTCTGAACAGGTCTTCCAATGTAGTCCATAACCGTTGGAAATCCTTTAGCTCGTCTGCTGTTACCTTTGATGTTTTAAGCCTTTGTAGACCTTCAGTCCTACTGCTAGGTGAATATTTATGATTTGCTTGTCTAGTTCAGACACTTCTGAATCAAGAAACAATTATTGTGATACCCTGGGCAAGTGCACAGTCAATTCCAGCCCCACATGCCCCGGAGTCACAACACAGGTGAATTAACCAATAATTCTTATCAATGTGCCTGAAACCTTGGCCCTTGGCTGCCCAATAATTACAGTCATTAGGTTTGTAAGTTGAAACACAAATACTTTTTATCTATAACCAAAATGAATATGAAATATACAGTAAACACAGCTGCTTAATGTCCAGCTACTACTTGACTCCCCTTTAACTGTCCCATCCTCTACCCACAATAGACAAACACAGAAGGGGAGGGGGAAGGTGGAAAAAGGTTTAAGGTGAAAAGATAAAAGTCCTTGCTTCAAATGATGACTCCATTATTGCACTTCCTACACAATATGAGTGTGGATTAAAGTCTCTGGAATATAGCATGTAATGATCTTCTTTGAAGCTCAGTAGTATATCTTACTTATGGCTTATCCAGGAGCGGTCTCTGGCTTCACATCAGTCTGTTCTTAGAGAGAGTTATCAGATTCTAGTCTCTGCTTCACATTAGCCTCTTTTTTTTGCAGAGAGAGCGTTATCAGATTCAGGACTCTGCTTGCACAGCCAGTTCTGGAGAGGGGTGGTTTGCACAGTGACTTTTTGATGCAAATTGACTGGATATTCCTGGAGTGAATTGGTTAAATTCCTCCATCCAGCCGGCAGAATCAAAAATGAAACTAGAATCCTCGTGGCTCTGAGAAACATTCCAGTGAGGTCATATCCAATCGGCACCTGTTACTGGGCAGGGCACAGCCTCCTGGGCCTGTTCATTGGCCACCAGTCACATCAATCAATCCGAGTCATCACTGGTGTCCATCAAAAACGGCACAGCCTTCTTCTCAAATTAAAGGCACAGGCCTTTAATACAGGCCCACTACTTATCCATGGATCAAATGGTAATAGCAAAAATAAAAGAGATAGAAAATAAGGAGAAATACAGGAACAAATAGGATGGACTCTTACACCATAGCTCTGCATGCTGCTTAAAAATTTAGAATTTGGATAGTAGTTCACCTGCATCCCAATTCAAACTGAGGAATTTTGTGGACATTCTGACAATAGTCCTTTGACCTTTCTTCTACTATAGGGATGAGGTTAGCTGTAGCTGTTTTTGCATGCTTTTCCAAAGCTCCACTGATTATAATATTGACCTTTTCTGGACCGATGTTTATGATTTTTTTAATGACTCTCCATCACTCACTATCGATTCAGCCCATTTCATTCACCTTTCCCAACTGAGCTAACATGGTGATGATCCTCTCGGTGTTCTGTCCCACTCACTGAACTGGCTGGCTATGTGCTTCAGTCTCACCATGAGGGGTCCATCCGCATACTAGCTCTTTATTGGAGCATTGTGGGCTAAATAATATGGGGGGGGGGAGGGGTTGGACGGCACCCCCAGAAACTACTTTGTTGTGAAGCCAACCGGCTCCTTGTTGAGCCTCCCCACAGCAACAAAGCACTGCAGGGGTCATTTCCCAATGCCAAGTGGATCTTCTGCCCCTCATTGGGAGGGATTGCCATCCCCTGGAACTACTGGCAAATCCGTGACGAGAAAATCCACCAGTCCCGACAGCACCGGGAAGGAGTCTGTGGCAGTGCCTGGGACTGCAGAATAAAGAGAGGAGATCAAGGCCTAGGATCCCTGGTGCAGGTTAGTCAGGGAATTCCAGTCGCTCTTGTAACAAACCCAGAATCTCACCCCCTTTCCCATTGCTGGTCATTTCTAGGGATCCACCTTCAACCTGCTACTTGTTGCCTGTGATCTTACTTTGCAACCTGACCTTTGACATTGGAATTAGATCTACTTTACTGCATGGGCAGCACGGTAGCATGGTGGTTAGCATAAATGCTTCACAGCTCCAGGGTCCCAGGTTCGATTCCCGGCTGGGTCACTGTCTGTGCGGAGTCTGCACGTCCTCCCCGTGTGTGCGTGGGTTTCCTCCGGGTGCTCCGGTTTCCTCCCACAGTCCAAAGATGTGCGGGTTAGGTGGATTGGCCATGCTAAATTGCCCGTAGTGTCCTAAAAAGTAAGGTTAAGGGGTGGGGGGTTGTTGGGTTATGGGTATAGGGTGGATACGTGGGTTTGAGTAGGGTGATCATGGCTCGGCACAACATCGAGGGCCGAAGGGCCTGTTCTGTGCTGTACTGTTCTATGTTCTATGTTCTATATTGAAAAGGACATATAATAATCATGACCTCATGATTTCAGTGAAAAATAGAGTTGTGAAATTCAAACCCCAAAATGCCATTTGATAAAAAAGCAATTCAACTTAGTCACTGTGAACCAATAACAATGATAATGTCAATTTGTTGGGAATATTGAAGAAAAGGTTGGTCAGTGTTGGGTTGGAGGTTCTGGGTTGGGGAGCAATAGGAGTGGTGTCTTGTGAGGCGAAAACTAAAGAGTAATGCATTAGACATAAGAAATTAAACGAAGAGTGGGATCTCAGGATCCATGGGCATTGGAGAGATTCGGGCAAGGTGCTGCTGGACAGCTCGTTTCTGGCTGTACTAGAGTGTGGAAACATAAAGCAGGTATAGTCAGGTAACATTGAGAGGGAGAGACACGGCAGATTCGAGGTTTCAACATCTACTGTCTCCTGCTCCCCAGAAATTGATGCACTGGATTGAATTCAAACTTAAATGCTACACATGCCCAAAATTCATTTGACTAACCACGGAAGTTCGGATTTGAATTAAAGAGTTCAACATTGAAGTTATTTCCAATGGACCATTTATTAAGCCTGTTGTTGAAACAAAGATAGTGAATTAGCTCAGCAGCAGGATTTAATATAGACAGTGATTTAATGACCTAAGCAGGTCAGGAAAGTTGAGAACATTGCCACGTTCACCTAATTCCTCCTGTGTACATCATTAGCCTACCCACTAACTCTGCCTTCTCAAATCCACTCCATTACAGCATTCCTCACACCCAGTTGCCCTCCAGATGCACTTCTTTTGTACAACAGCCACTACATCCATTCGCCCACACCGATATCCAACATCATGCATGTCCCTTATAGTCAACTTCACAAAGTGCACTCTCTCCATGGGGTAAACACATCAATCTCACTCCTACATCGCTTCTGCACCGTCTTATATTCCAATTAAATGAGTCCATGTACAGCATCAGAATGCACACTCCAGATGTTAACATGTCTGTCACATTAAAAAAAGGTTGACATTTATCTTAGCCTTGGCCTTACAGTGAAAAACTAATCTGCACCAAAATGCTCTCCAGTTCAACAGTGGTGGCGGTGAGGTGTGTTTGGGCCATGAGAAGGGTAATGGTGGTGGTGATCATGGAAGTAGGAACTCAATCCACATAAACACATTTAATTCTCACCCACGGCCCACCTCCATCAGTCGCTAATATTCTGCCTCATTTCTGGATAGCTGGGTCTGGCCCTGCATATGTGCAGCTGAAGTGGCCTGTAGCATGGTCCTCACTTGCTCCAAGAATCTGAGGGCATCAACCAGGAGCATGTTAACAATCAGAGCAGGGATTGGGGCAGTCGACAATGTAGGGACAGTCGTAAAAGGAACAGTAAAATTTTGTAGTTGCACAGGGAGGTGCACATGTGTATTTGAGAAAATGTTTTATTGTGAAGCTTCTGTTCTTGTGTCCTTCCTGGCCCCAAGCTAAATTTTAGAGGAGCTTGGTGGAGGTTTGCCTGCAGATGTGCAGTGTGCAGACCCACTGGCATGTGAACATGTCCTGGCACCCAATAACAAAACACCCAGCTAATAGCTCTCAGGAGAGTTTAAGGCTAAGGGAGTAAACCCTGACAAATAAATATGGACTGAAGCCCAAAGGTGGATCAACGTCTAAATAAGTCATTTTTCCAGCAACGCCTGTAAGCAAACCAGTTTAATTGAACAGTTGTAGTTGACAAACAGTTTGTCCTGAGGAGATTATGCTGACACAGTCTAGCGCGCTCATAGTAAATGCAGAAGTTGGCAGATTGACATTTTTCATGGATTTAACCTTAAAATTTGGCCTGTTGTCTACAAACCAATATTTTAACATTTTAATGGGGGTATACACTCAATGTTAATTTACCTTTCCCAGTTAGAGATGCTGACTGGCACGCTATGTAATTTCACATTTTCTGTTTTGTCGAATGAGTCAATACAAACGCTACATGATTTATATTGTTTCTCTAAGTCTGTAGGTGACAGCTGAATGAGGAAGAGATTTGGACTGGCTTCTGAATGCACTGTTTCCCCATTTATCTGACTTTAAGTTGCCGTCCATGTGCACAGCTCATGTCTTATTTCTCTTTTCAAAAAATATTATTTTATTCCATTATTTCTCCTCTTTGAAAGAAATCTCTTGAAAACATATTTAATGAATTATTTCATAGTATTTGTAGCACAGCGTAGACGATTCAGCCCAACAGATCCCTGGTGGTGCTTATTTTCCACACACACTTCCCCTCGCCCTTCTTCAGCTAACCAATCAACGTATCCTTTCATTCCATTTCTCCCTCATCTGTTTATTCTGCTTCCCCTTAAATGCATCTTCGCTACTCATTTTATTGTGGTATCGAGTTCCATATTCTAATCGCTCTCAGGGTGAAGACGTTTCTCCTGAATTCCCTACCAGATTCATTAATGACTTTCTTATATTTAAGGCCCCTAGTTCTGGTAACCCTACCTATGGAAACATCTTCATCTTTCAAATGCTTGCATAATTTTAAAGACTTCTATCTCATCACGCCTCAGTCTCCTGAAGAAAAGGTCCACAGCCAGTTCAATCTTTCTTGATTGGTACAATCTCTCAGTTTTCATGACATCCTAATAAATCTTTATTGCACTTTCCACAGTGTATCTATATTATTTTTATAGCATGGAAATCAAAACAGTTCATGGTACTCTAACCAAAGTTCTATAAAAGTTCAACACAATTTATCTGTTTATCAGTTCCATCCCGTTAGAAATGTACCATGGTGCTTTGTTTTTGTGACCTTATTTATAACTTGTGTTCCTACTTTCCGTGATTTGTGTACTTGAACGCTCCAGATCCCTCTGATCTTCTAGCATATTTAGATATTTATTTTCTGTATATAGCCTCCATATTCTCCCTACCAAATTGTACCTCCTCACGTTTATTTGTATTGACTCTTGACGTTCATTCACCAATCGCATGCCCATTCTGCAAGTTTACTAACTGGTGTCTTCCACAAATTTTGGAGTGTACTTCCAATTCCTCAATGCAAATAGTTAATACAAATTGTTAATGCAAATAACAGTGATCCCTGGACCAAGCCAACCAAAGACAAAGAAGAATATCACTGCCATTTTTGCAAGTCTGAATAATTCTTGTGAAGCCTTATTCTCTGTTTTGTAGCTAGCTTGCTATCCATTCTGCTAATTCTCCCACACCTCCTCCCTGTGGCCACCCCCACCCCCGCCGCCGCTGCTGCCCCCCCCCCCCCCCCCCCCCCCCCCCCCCCCCACCACCTTCCACATTTCTAACCTGAATCATGGTCCACAAAAGCATTTCTTTCCTGTGAAGTATTTCTTCTCCACTTCTTTGGATCAAAAGAGATTGGGCGTATCCATGGTTACAGTGGTTACAGTGGTGAGTCGCTTGTTTGCAAAACTGCCCTTTTCAAAGTATTCAGGAAACCATCTCTTGAGATTTTCCCCGTTGAACAGCTAGGCCTATGTGGAGTTTCCATATTGTCATTTATTTCGCTTATTTCTAAACAACAGAAATATCCTGTCTTCTAACCAATGGCATAGAATCCCTACAGTGCAGTAGGAGGCCATTTGGCCCATCGGGTCTGCACTGATCCTCTAAAAGAGCACTCTATGTCAGCCCAACCCCCCACCCCATATCCATGATCCCGCCATTTTATCATGGCCAATCCACCTAAACTGTACATCTTTGGACTGTGGAAAGAAGCCGGAGCACCTGGAGGAAACCCACGCAGACACAGGGAGAACATGCAAACTCTTCACAGACAGTCACCCGAGGTTGGAATTGAATATGGGCCCCAGGTGCTGTGAGGCAGCAGTGCCGCCATGCCATCCATGATCAAAACTAAGTGGGATGTACAATTTATGCCACTTGTAACACCTTCATACAAAGTCCTACTTATGGATCTTCTGTGCAGATAACAAATAATAATAATAATCGCTTATTGTCACGAGTAGGCTTCAATGAAGTTACTATGAAAAGACCCTAGTCACCACATTCTGGCGCCTGTTTGGGGAGGCCGGTGTGGGAATTGAACCCGCGCTGCTGGCCTTGCTCTGCATTACAAGCCAGCTGTTTAGCCCACCGTGCTCTGTTTTTAGAGTGTGTAATATTGTCAAAATTTTCAGGATTGGACATCATTATTTTCATTCAGATTAGACCTCTAATTTGCTTATCAGCAGGATTAGAATCTGCTTCAATACAACTCGAATATGTATGCGAATGTCACGTCCAGCTTTTGAAACGTGTGTGGTTGTTGTAGGTATTCTGCAGGCCTCCTTCAAGCTGTTCTTTTCCCACATAGCGTGGGAGCCCTGCAGTTTCTACCAAGATACTTTTAGTTAGTGGGATAATTTTTCTATACATTTCAAACAATCAACTTCCTCTAAATAGAATATAAGCATCTGTTTATATAATTTCTGTTCTCAACTTATTTTACATTTTTAATTAAAATATTGTTACAAAGTGGTAAGCATGGGGTTTATGCTGTAACACTGTCGTGGGCTAACATTAAAATGCTTCAGTTATTAACATGAACAGGGCAGAAAAGGAACTGTTTTGCTTCAGAGCACAAAATCTGACCTGTTGCTGAAGGTTGTCCCAAGCACTTCAGTTTTCAAAGTCACCTTCGACATAAACTCCTTTCCTTCCAATGTGACAAACCATATGCAACCACTGTAGTGAATAGGTAGCTGAATAAAATGCCGAGACCACTTGTCAACCACTTCCATTTCATTTCACACTGTTGTGGTTTCTTTTCAGCTGAAGGTGTGAATTTCCAAAATTCTGCTCAACGGGGAAAGCCAAACAACATAAAAACAAGCACGCAGAAGGGGAAAAACCCAAGTGAAGGGCTCTTGGTCTCAACCCAATTTTTGCCTGAGGCTCTGAATCCTGAAGCAAGTCTTGACAAGAAAATTGGTAGTTGACTGCATCTCAATTGTCTTCAGTTTGGTTAATGTGGGAGAAGAGAATAATGGGTCACGCTGATGGTTGGATGAGGAAGAATGAGAGATGACTCAAGCAGAATGTGATGTCAGCATGGACTGGTTAGGCTGGATGGACTGTATTTCAATGTCATTCTATGACCACAATTCAGTGGCCACGTTTCGCTCGAGCGAGAGTGCAATGCGGCCAAAACAAGAACTGCACTGGGTGCCAATCCATTCGGCATCCAACCGACCTGCTCCCATTGGTGAAGTCGGGATCCCCCGTAACGTGACGAGAAACCAATAATCGCCACTTAAGCCCAATCTCAATACAATTAAGGGGAGCGACCTTTCCAATGGCCTCCTGTGATTCAGCGGCCTCCCAACAAGTGGTAATGCGGGCGGCGAGTAACAATCCATTTTTAAAAGGTGAAACTGGCCGAGGGGCTGCTGCGGGGACCCTAGGAGGTAAATAGCAATCTTCACTCACAGGCAAAGAGCCCAGGGGAACTGGGTTTGCTTTGTCTGTGCTCGCAAGGGGTTGGGGGGAAACTGGGGGGTCACGCCTCGGTTGGGTGGTCCGCCACAAGGGGTGGGGGTATCGGGGGGGGGGGGGTGTCTCAGCTGGAGGGGGGCAGCAACCCATGCGGATCACCATGTCAACTCCTGGATTGTGTGTACCCGTTCCAGGGGCAGCCCCAGCCCCTGACCGTCTGCCCCACCGACCACCCATAACTCCCACTGACCATGGAGGCCTCTGGTCATGTGGCTGAAGACTGTCGCTAATTGGGAATTGGCTGTCGTAACCGAGTACTTCACAACTCCCAAGTGAATTTACATGGGTGGGCGGGCTATGTAGCATGAGGGAGTTATTGCCTAATATCCCAATCAGCAATCAGACCATGATGCCTGGACACTGTGCCTGGACACTATGGGTGGCAACACTGCGGCCACCCAGGGAATGGGCCCCAGCACTGGGAACATGTCCATGGCAGGAGGGTGGGTGAGTGCAATGGAGAGGGTATCTGTGCCCAGTCCACGTAATTTAATGTGCGGGTGTCTGGGGTACAGGGACTGGGGCCTGGTAAGCAGGGGCGCCCGCTGCGGCCGGGGAGGGGGGGGTTTAGATAGGGCATGTGGGAAGGGGGAGAGGGTAGGGGAGGAGAGCAATGGAGGGACTGGAGGGTCCCGGGGTGGAAGACATCGCTGTTTGGCAGTCTCTCACCCTATCCCAATTCCTAACAGATACTGAAAGATATAGACGATATTTTGGACTCCGCTAATCTGCCTTAGTGGTGCTGTTGGCAGCCAGGCAGCCAGACGCCGCCGAAGGCGGGGGCAGCAGCAGCGTCAACAGAGACTTGTGGTGGTGGCCCATGTACTGGACCTCACCCCACACCCCGAGGACCCGGCCACACTTCAGACCAGGGTGTGACCCAGAGGGGGAGGCCTGCGACAGCCCAAGGTGTGCAGGCGTTGCTGTTCTTTCATGGAAAGTAGGTGACGCAGGAGGCTCCGCGTCAACAAACAGACTGCGTGGCACCTGTGGCATATCCTCACGGACTTGACACCATGTAGAGGAGGAGGACACCCGCTCCTGATGGCCGTCAAGGTCACCACAGCCCTGAACATCTCTGAACCTCATGGCTTGAGCGGGGACTTGTGTGGCATCTCACAAGCTGTAACACACAGCTGCATCATAGCTGCCCTGTTTTCCTGGGCAGCCGACTATATAAATTATGATATTGACCAGGCTCAACAAGATGCCCGGGCAGCAGGATTCACCACCATCAACGGGATGCCCTCGGTCCAGGGGCTGATAGATGACACGCATGTCGCCTTGTGCTCTCCGGGCCATCTGGGAGTGCCCTACGTCAACAGGAAGGGGTTTCACTCCCTGAACATCCAGCTTCTGTGTGACCACATGAAGATCATGCACGTGGGTGCACACTTCCCAGGGAGTGTGCAGGACAGTTACATCCTGAGGCAGTCAGACATCCCTGGCCTCTTTGGGGACTACCCCAGGATGGCCGGTTGGCTGTTGTGGGATACGGGGTACCCAATAAAGACCAGGCTAATGATGGCAATAAGAAGGCCAGTGACCGGTGTGGAGCCCGATACAACGAGGCCCAATGCGGCCGCCAGGTCTGTCATTAAGCGCTGAATCGAACTGCTGAAAATGCCGTTCCGACGCCTTGACCATTCGGGTGATGCCCTGCAGTACATTGCCCGGAAGGTCACCCATTTTGTGGTGGTCTGCTGTGCTCTCCACAACCCGGCACAGCAGCGGGGTGACGTGCTGGAGGTGGAGGGGGAGGAATATGTGGCCACCTCCAAGGAGGAGGAGCATGATGAGGCTGAGGTGGAGCTCGATCAGCAGGGGCTGGAGGATGATCCCGGGGAAGAACCGGACGACCAGTGGAGGCTGGAGGACAGGCGGCAGCAGCGAGGGTCCGACATACCTGGAGGGCCACGGTGGCCCTCATTGTTGCCCACTTCACATACAATGTGGCCTTGTCCATCATAGCACCCCCTTCCTCCTTCTCCCTCTCCCGACCTCCCCCCACCCATCTGCACCGCCCCTTTACCATCCCCCCACCCTCATTAACCACCCTCCGAGGGTCTGTGTCACTCCAGGGTGCTAGGATTGTGTTGGCACCATCAGCGGGTCACTCTGGAGGGCAGGAGGGGGTGATGATAACCTGCAGAGAGCTGAGTGCCAATGCTCCTCAATCTATGTCATAGTCTGATCTCTGCCTGTCTGCTGAGTGCTCGCTCACACCCATCACCTGCACACAGTGTGCCGAGAGGTGAGGGGAGGGAGCGGGGGTTTGTGGTGGTGGGGGGTTGATGGGGGGATGGTGTGAGGGTCCAGGATCCCATGTCTGAGGAGATGAGGCTTGGAAATAGTGGTCGGCCCGCATTGTGGACTAAAGTGCCAGAGGCGCCATACTGGTTGTGCTGAAGGTTTTTTAATGTATCTCACATAATAGTGTCCACCATTGCCCCACACTCCCAATGGTGCCCCACACTCCCAATGGTGCCCCACACTCCCAATGGTGCCCCACACTCCCAATGGTGCCCCACACTCCCAATGGTGCCCCACCACTCCCAATGGTGCCCCACACTCCCAATGGTGCCGCGCACTTCCAATGGTGCCCCGCACTCCCAATGGTGCCCCGCACTCCCAATGGTGCCCCACACTCCCAATGGTGCCCCACACTCCCAATGGTGCCCCAACACTCCCCCCCCCGCAAATGCTCACTCCCCCCCCATCCCCTACCTGCCCCCCCCCCCCCCCCCACTCCTCTGTGCCCGATCAGTGATCCTCGGCTATGCCCACCTGGTACTGGGTCACATCCCCCAGCGAGCCGGACATGCTGTTGAGGTGCTCAGCCATGGCCGTCACTGACTGAGCTGCCCCTCCACACATGCTGCTGATGTCATACACCAGGCTCTCCACTGCAGTCACCACCCTAGCAGTATTGGCCTCGGTGCCATACATTGCCGGCGACATCTCCTGCTCCTGTAGCCTGTGGACCTCCTCCAATTGGCTATGGAGCTGCCGGAGGGTCACTGACATCCCCCTCTGAATATCACGGCCGCACCCTAGTGTCAGTGTCAGCTCCGGTTAAACCTGGTCCAGAGGCTCAGCATCTGACTGGGACCCAGCTGGGTCCTGGGATCGAGCAGACCTCTGACTGCTGTCTCGCTTGGGGGTTCCTGCCTCCACCTCATGTACATCAGCTACTGTGTGATGCTCACCAGAATGTGCCAGTAATCTGAGCACTAACATTGCTTATCGATGTGTGTCT
This sequence comes from Scyliorhinus canicula, assembly GCF_902713615.1. NCBI lineage: Eukaryota > Metazoa > Chordata > Chondrichthyes > Carcharhiniformes > Scyliorhinidae > Scyliorhinus > Scyliorhinus canicula. The sequence continues at coordinate 175,171,768 of NC_052146.1, forward strand.
CTGGGCTGGTGGAGGGTGCGGATGACAGCTGTGCCGCATCTATGGTGACATCCTCGGAGCTCTTCTCTGACGAGTTCTCTTGGGAAGCCCCGGATTGGCCGGCGCCATCAGCTGGTGGTCCTGCGGGAGAATCGGCATGCAGTCAGTGGGAGGGATAGGTCAGTCTGTATGGCATTAACAAGTCCCATTTGACAGTCCATCTGGGTGGGGCACGGCACAGTGCTGGGTGGAGGTGGTGCCAGGTGCATTCCCGTGGAGGGGTGGGATATCCGGCGTCAACTCACCTGTGCGGCCAAGTGTAGGTCATTGACCTTCTTGCAGCACTGAGTCCGGTAATCCCAGGCGGCACAGGCTGCCCTGTAGCTGACCCTCCGGGACCCTGGGGGGGGGGGGGGGGGCAGGACCTCCCTTCTGGCCTTGACTGTGTCTAGGAGCCTCCCCAGGTTTGCATCGGTCCCAGCGAATCGGTGGTACGTCATGATTTGCGGCATGAAGTCCGTGGGGCTTCCTTAACTGGACCAATTACTGTTGGATTGCAGTGACGGCCTCTCTGGGCCGAACCCTGGGAAGCACGCAGCAATTCCCACTCGCTACCACATTCAGAAACGTTTTCATTGAATCGCATCCAGTGTAACCAGTCTGTATTGTTTGTTGGATTTAGCGATTTGCAATTGAATCTAACACCAGGGTATATGATTGCTCTTCATTCTCCTTGAGAATGTAACTGTTTCTCTGATTTAATGGTGTTGTGCTTGAAGGAATTGGGTAATTGCAAAAGTACAAGATATAGCTGATGCATGATGGGCTGTGGGGACTATCTGTTTTCACACTTTCCAGAATCGCTAACACCTCCTCCTTATGAACCTCAAGCCCTTCTAGTCTAGTAGCCTGTATCTCTGTATTCTCCTCGACAACTTTGTCTTGTTCCTGTGTGAATACAGACGAAAAATACTCATTTAGCAAATTTAGCTAATTACTTCTTGTGATTTATGTCCCACAATTGGGCTGGCCTAATGACTCATCTGTGATCTGTCCCTGATGAGTGCGTGGATGTGAAATGAATGATGTCTCAGAACTTCCCACCAGTGCTGCTACCTTGTCACCTGGAAATGAGAATCGAGGTTGTTGCCTTGATAAACAACAGAAACACTGGGAACAAAAGCAGCCATTGCTCTCGCCTTCTCCTTCGTCATCCTTAGAGGGTGCTCCCAAATTCAATTTGTGAACACAGGTTGCACCATGATTTTATCGGCCATGCTGGGTGATTTAATGTCCCCTGCAGGTTTGTATTAAGGCCATACTTATTTTTGATATTTATCAGTGACCTGGACTAAAATATGTCATTTCAAAATCTGCCGATGACACAAAACTTGGAAATACAATAAACAGCTCAAAAGATAATCGCAAACTTTGGGAGGGACTTCAGTTATGTGGAAAGACCTGAGCAGCTGAGACAGTTCTTGGTATCGCAAAGAAAGTGGTATCATAGAATAGAACTAACAGTGCAGAAAGAGGCCGTCCGGCCCATCAAGTCTGCACCGGCCCTTGGAAAGGGCACCCTAATTAAGCCTCGCGTCCACCCTAACCCCATAACTCAGTAACCCCATCTATCTAACCTTTCAGAAACTAAGGGGCAATTTAGCATGGCCAATCCACCTAACCTGCACCTCTTTGGACTGTAGGAGGAAACTGGAGCACCCAGAGGAAACCCACGTCGATATGGGAGAAAGTGCAAACTCCACATAGTCACCTGAGGCCGGAATTGAACCCAGGTCCCTGGAGTTGTGAGGCAGCAGAGCTAACCATTGTGGCAGCGTGCCATTAAGAGGAGGTGTTCAAAATTATTTTTTAAAATGGTGCCATTAGCATCCTCCCCCTATCTTTGATCATGTTTCTGTCAATGTTACTATGTCATATCCCCTGGAGAAATTTCTGCTTCCCGTTCCCCAATTGTGTCCACGATACTCCGTGCATTTACACACATACAATTTAACCCTGCCCTTATCTCTTTCTTGCTCTTTGGGAGGCGTCCATTTCTTTGTTCACTGTCAACACTCAAGCCTTCTCTCACTTCTTTTTCCCTGTTCACCACCTTCTCCCTGGTACTTCTAATCCTAGGCCCATTAGTCAACCCACCACCCTACCTACAAATAAGGCGAGAGCAATGGCTGCTTTTGTTCTTGTCTTGTGCCTCACAGTGGGCCTCCAGAGATTACTGGGTCAGGCCACTAATGACATGCAAATGGCGTTTATTTTACAAGCGGAGTAGAACGCATTGATGTCGCTGTCGAGGCATTCTGACTGGGCACCCACCACAATTTTGATTCATGACCGATTCTCCGCCCAATTGCCTTTCCTGATTTCAGTGTCGGCCGACGGTGAACCCCGTCCTATGTTTTTGATGCACCGGAGGAGGCAGATTCCTTTGCAAAGGAGCATGGGCTGGGTGCTGGATGATTGAGGTTTGTGGATATTGTGGATGGGCACATTGATATGTAGAATTGTTGGGGTTCCTTGTTCATGTACCTCTCTGTTCGTGTTGGGGTTGACTGTTTTGCAAGTTGGACTTGGTCTGGGATTTAATTTTATGGGGTTTTTTGCTCTATTTGTTCTAACTGTTGTGAAAATGTGGTATAGAAGGGAGGGGTTTAGATCTTTGGGACATTGGGATCAGTTTTAGGAAAGGAGAAATCTGCTTAGCAGAAATGGGCTTCATCTGAGCCGAAATTGAACCAATCTCCTGGCTGAGAGAGTAAATAATGTAGTGGGGGTGGATTTAAACTTGTAGGTAGGGTGGTGGGTGGAATAATGGGCCTAGGATTAGAAGTACCAGGGAGAAGATGGTGAGCAGGAAAAAGAAATGAGAAGGCTTGAGTGTTGACAGTGAACAAAGAAATGGACGCCTCCCAAAGAGCAAGAAAGAGATAAGGGCAGGGTTAAATTGTATGTGTGTAAATACACGGAGTATCGCGGACAAAATTGGGGAACGGGAAGCAGAAATTTCTGCAGGGGGATATAACATAGTTACATTGACAGAAACATGATCAAAGATAGTATCATAGCTCTTTAACGAGATGCAGTTCCTGAATTAGAATCTATATGGTTGGAGGTGAGAAACAGGAAGGGAGCAGTGACCTTGTTTGATATTTATTACAGACCTCCAAATAGTGCGGAGGAAGTGGAGGAGAGCACTTGTAGGCAGATTATGGAAACCTGCATGGAAAGTAGAATTGTTATAGTTGGGGTATCAGTTACCCGAAGGTAGACTGGGAAAAGGGTAGAATGTGGGGCACGGAAACAGGAGAAATTCCTGCAGTGTGTGCAGGAGAACTTTCTGGAACAGTATATTTCCAGTCCTACCTGGCAGCAAGCTGTGCTGGATCTGGTCCTAGGAAATGAGGCAGGGCAGGTGGAGAACGTCCAAGTGGGGGAGCAGTTGGGAGATAACGATCATAATATAATAGGCTTCAATATTAAGTTGGAAAAGGATAAAAATCAGTCACCGATTAAGATCTCAGATTGGAAAAGGGCAAATTTTAGGTGTCTAAAAGTTGAACTGGAGTTGAACTGATTGGAAATGTATTTTGGTGGATAAAATAGTGGATTAAAAAATCACCTTTTCCTTAAAATGAATTGACAAAGGTGATTTTTTTCAAAAGAGAGATGAATAAGGTGCAAGCTAGGTACGTAACATGAGAAATAAATACAGGGTATTTAAATCTAGAGTACCCTGGATGACTCAGGATATTGATGATAAAATAAGGAAGAAAACAAGGCATATAACGCATGCCGGAATAATAATAGCAATAGAAATCAGGAAGAGTATTTCAAATGCAGGAGAGAGGCTAAAGCTGGAATAAAGAAGGCATGAGGCAAGGATGGCAGGCTGTGCTAAAACAAATAGTAAAATGTTCTTGAAACATATTAATGGTAAAATATTAGAGGAGGATAGAGTAGGGCCCATTAGGGACAAGCAGAATAAATTGCTCATTGAAGTGGAAGGTATGGCAATGGTTTTAAATGAATACTTTGCTTCTGTCTTTATCAAATCAGAAGATAGTGACAAATGGTCCAGTTGAAAATGTGAGTGTTGAGCAGCTGAGCAGTATAGTGATAGATAAGGAAAAGGCGCTTAAAAGGCTGGCAGCACTCCAGTAGAGAAGTCACCAGGCCCGGATGGGATGCATCCTAGATTCCTGAGAGGGGTAAGTGAGCATGTTGTGGAGCCATTGACAAACATTTTTCTCCCCTCTGAACACAGGATTAGTCCCGGGGAACTGGGGGATTGCAAATGTGACGCCTTGTTTAAGAAAGGGGCAAAGGTAACCCATGAAACTACAGACCTGTCAGCTTGATATCAATAGTGGGAAAACTGATGGAGGCCATAATACAGGATGAGATAAATATTCACTTAGAGAAAAATGGGTTAATACTAGATAGTTAACATGGCTTTGTCAAGGGCAGATCATGTCTGACAAATTTAATTAAGTTATTTGACAAGGTGACACACACAGTGGATGAAGGTAGTGCTGTGGATGTTATATATTTGGACTTTCAGAAAGCATTTCATATGGTGCCGTATGGCAGGTTGGTTAGCAAAAATAGTTTGGAATTGATGGGTCCTTGGCAGCATGGATTAGAAGTTGGCTAAAATACAGGAAAAAGAGGGAAGGTATTGATGGGCATTTCTCAGACTGGATATGAGCTAAAAGTGGTGTTGCCCAGGGCTCAGTGTTGGGACACTTGCTTTTTCAGATTTATACAAATGATTTAGAAGTGGGTGTTAAAGGCAAAATCTCTAAATTTGCAGATGATACTAAGCTAGAGAGAATAATGAATTGTGAGGATGACGCGGAGCAACCTCAGAGGGACATTGACAAGTTGGCCAAATGGGCAGATACCGGGCAGATAAGTTTCAATGCAGCAAAATGTGAGCATTTCGCTAGAAGAAACACAGGGAGACAATAGTGTCTTAATGGTACAACTTTGAGGGGAGTACAGGCGCAGAGGGATCTCTAGGTTCAAGTGCATAATTCTCTGAATGTCCCAGGCTAGTTGAAACAGTTGTTAAGAATGCTTATAGGATCCTTGGGTTTATAAATAGAGGCATAGAGTATAAACGCAAGGAAGTGATGCTACACCTCTACAAATCATTGGTCAGACCACATTTGGGGTATTGTGTTCAGTTCTGGACACTTTATTTACGGAAGACCGAGAGAGAATGCAGAGGAAATTTAAGAATGATACTAGGAATGAGGACTTTTAGATACAAGGAATGATTGGAGAAATTGGACTTATTCTCCTTCAAGCAGAGAAGATTAAGAGGTGACCATATTGAGGTGTTAAAAATTCTGAACCATTTCGTCGGGTGTAGTAGTATCTGAGGGCAGGGTGTGGGGGGACAAGGTTAGTTTGTTGGCAATGACTGCAGATTTCTCTTTGTTTAATCTTGTTCGTGAATTTGATGGCCGTCTTGTGTGGACCTGATTGCTGTACTTCTTATGTTACTGTTGGATAATCCCTCTGATGAAAATGGCTGATGCCGGATCAAGGGGGCCTGGGAGGCTTCCCAATTCGCTTCATTACCTGGAATGTCAGGGGGTTGAATGACCCAGTGAAAAGGTCGAGGGTATTTGCTCACCTTAAGAGTTTAAATGCTGATGTGGTGTTTCTGCAAGAGACTCATTTGCGGGTCAGAGACTAGACAAAGTTGCAGAAGGGGTGGTTGGGACAAATTTTTCATTTGTGCTTTGATGGAAGGGCCCAGAGTGCGGCAAAATGAATCAATAAAAGGGTTAAATTTTCTGCTGTTAAGACCTTGGCTGACCCCAGTGGTAGACGTGTTATTCTGTGGATCTTTGGCGGGTATCTCGGTGGTCCTCGTTAATGTCTATGCTCCAGACTAGGACGATACGAATTTTATTAACAAGCTGCTCGTCTCCATCCCTGGTTTGAATTCGCATTGGAATATTTTGGGGGTCACTTGAACTGTGCTCTGGACCCCAGGACGGATCGGCCCACGCCCAAATCTCTAACGCCATCAAGGGTGGCCAGAGTTTTGTTGGTATTTATGGAGCAGATGGGAGGTGGTATTTCTTGCACCCGGGTGATAAAAAATGTCCTTTTTGTCCCTTGTCCATTTGGTATACTTAAGTATCGACCTTTTGGTGGTGGATAAGTCTCTCCTTCCTTTTGTGGAGGGAGCAGGTTACTTGGCGATTATGATTTCAGAACATTCCCTACATTTTGTTGATTTGGCACGAGAATCAGATCCCTCCCAGTGTCTGCTATGGATATGGCATTATTATCAGACAAGAGATTTTGTGACCGCATGTCCACTGCCATTGGGGAATATATTAAATTTCACAAAAGTGAATCTACCTCACCTTCTACGCTGCCCTTAAGTGGTTATCGGGGTGTGGGGGGCTTGGGGGGGGGGGGGGGGGGGATAATTTCCTACAAAGTGCACATGGTACAGACAGTGAGGGCAGAGAAGCAGAGGCTAGTGGACTCCATCCTTGAGGTGGCCCATCAATACTCACTTGCCCCAACCCCTGATTTGCTGTCAAATAAGAAAAAGATGCACAAACAATTTCAATTATTATCAACACATAAAGTGGTGGGCCAGCTGTGACATTCGAGGGGTGTATTTTATGAAGACAGGAGAAGGCCAGTCACCTCTTAGCTCACTAGCTGAGACAGCAGGCAGCTTCCCGGGTGAATGTACAGGTTCAGGATTCGAGTGGCAACCTGATTTCTGCCCCGGTTTAGGCCAATGTGGTTTTTGAATCGTTTTTCTGCATCGCTATAGATGGCGGAGAGCTCAGCCATGACGGATTTCTTTGGATGGGCAATCCACCCCATTTGTGGAGGGTGAGAGCCGGAAAGAGTTGGAATCCTTGTTAGGTCCAAAGAAAATTATAAAATGCATTGCATGATGCAGACGGTAAAGCTCCTGGCCCTGGTGGCTTCCCCATTTGACTTTTATAAGATGTTTGCGGAACAATTGGTACCTCTATTTTTAAATATGTTTCCTGGACCAAAAGTAATGGCTGTAGGCCTCTTCATGACTTTGCGCCAAATAATCTGATCAGGGAAGCCACTATCCCACAGGATACCTTTGATGTGCTCCTATTTAAAAAGTTAATTATAAGACACTTATTGGAGCATGGAATACTGTACGAAATGCAACATGTATATTGATCAGTGAACGTAGGCTTGCAGTAGACCGTGTTAGAGAGACCCCTGGCAGCTTACCCAACTAGTATGTCAAGAAACGGGAGTTCATTTGGCTGCTCAATTTCAACGGTGAATTTGAACGCAGGACGGAGCCCATTAAGGCATGCAAGGAAATTATTGCCTGCAGCTGCAGATTTAAATATTGCATTAATTTCAATTTATTTTCTCTCTATATGATGAGGTCGGCTCAGCACAACCATCTTTAATACTTCTACATTTTTAGCCCAACCTTTCAAATTTTTGTTTAAGGGCGGCGCGGAAGCACAGTGGTTAGCACTGTTGCTTCACAGCGCCAGGGTCCCAGGTTAGATTCCCAGCTTGAGTCACTGTCTGTGCAGAATCTGCAAGTTCTCCCTGTGTCTGTGTGGGTTTCCTCCGGCTGCTCCGGTTTTGTCCCACAAGTCCCGAAAGGCGTGCTTGTTAGTTGAATTGGACATTCTGAATTCTCCCTCTGTGTACCCGAACAGGCACCGGAGTGTGGCGATTAGGGGCTTTTCACTGTAACTTCATTGCAATGTTAATGTAAACCTACTTGTGACACTAATAAAGATGATTATTGGCATGAAGCTGCTCTTTGAAATACGACAAGTACATGCGTCACTGAACAGTCTATTTCAAATCATGCTTTGGTTCATAAACCTCTTGCTTCCAAGAAGTATTAGTCCTATTCCTCCGTAATTTGTCACTGTGCTCTATACTGTAATGTTATGCATTTAGCATTGATCAGAGATTGACCAGTCCCAGTGGGGCCTTGCCACATACGCAAAGTTCACATTAGACCCGGATTAAAATGCCTGTGATGGAATTTTCATTAAATATTGTTTCTATCCTGGACCACTAAATGTAACAAAATAGTTAGTGAGAGGCACAGCCCACTAAGATTTGTGGCAAACACATAAAAATTTTACTAAAATTCTGCCAAATAAATATAGGTCATCTCATCGAGCAGAGACTCATCTGGTCTCACCAGACAGACGTGGCACTTTAGCTCCAAGTCTGACTGTGAGGTTTCATGCTGCAATAATCTGTAGTCATACAAACCAGAAACATGACTGAGGTTAACCACAAAGGATAGTGTGATAATTTTTCCAAACGTTCTACCTGAGAAGAGATCTCATCTTGCATACGAGAGACAGTATAAGCTAGAGTTTTATTTTGAAGAGTTTTGGTGACTATTTACACAGCGCTGTGATCTGAGTTCAATAATACTATTTCTTCCCTTATTGCACTCATTTTTAACAATGCTGATCAATACTGCAGCTGTTTTTTTGTTGCAATAAATTCTGCATTTAGTTTTGACCTACTTTCAGTAAATTCTGAACATTAAAACGAAGCCAATTCAAAGCATGTATGAAAACTGTTCACAGAAGTGGTGTAGAATATGGAATTCACTGCTTCAGATAGCGAATCAATTTGATTGTTTAAAAGGCAGATATAAATTCTTGGAGAACAAAGATATTACGGGATATGGAGAAAAGGCCGGGATTTGGTATTGACATCAAAAAAGACAGAGCAATTTTGGTGAGCCGAATGAGCAACTCTTTTATCGAAGGTTCCTTTCTTTTCGTAAAATAAAAAAAATGGTTTGTTCTTGTGGGTGTGAGAGTCAGTAAATGAATGAGAACAACTGCTAGACTGGGAAAAGGTGGGTGGGGAGGTGGTAATGTACCATTCGAGTGGAAAACAAGCAATAAAGGTGACTGTTCTGATGTCTTTGGTGTAATTAGAATGTTTTCTTCTGTACTTTCTATCACAGAATGTTACTGATCAAAGCAAATCTGGCAATTTTGTTAGCTACAGAACTCAATGCTTATTGAATTGGACAGTTTTTATGACCATTAATCATGATTATTAACGATCATTCATTAATTTATGAGAGGAAACTCTGGAAAGCTTATCCCTGGGTCTGTCATTCTTTCCTGAAGGTCCTGCTGTGGGGCAGCGTATGAGGCTCCAGTGAGGTGAGCTCTCCAAACGAAAGGAGGAAGAAGGCGACTATTCCAACCAAGCTGGTATGTCCGGAAGTGGTTGAGGAAGTGAGCAGCAGGAGTGTGGACTTTCCAACCTGGAGACAGACTGTGGACCAAATGGATCAAGGAAACTCAGGAGGATAGGAAAGACGAGTGGAAAAACTGTCTGTGTGGAGTCTGCACGTTCTCCCTGTGTCTGTGTTCTTTTCCTCCGGGTGCTCCGGTTTCCTCCCACTGTCCAAAGATGTGCAGGTTAGGTGGATTGGCCATGCTAAATTGTCCCTTAGTATCCAAGGACTTGCAAGATAGGAGGGGTTACAGGGATAGGGCGGGAGAGTGGGAGTGGTATGGTGGTCTTTCGCAAGGTCTGTGCTGGCTCGATGGGCCGAATGGCCTCCTTCTGCACTGTAGGAATTCAATGGTTCTATGTGAAACACGTTTAGGTGCCAAGCTCCAGGATCTTGGATTCCCCTCTGCAGCACTCTTCAGAACAGCACACCTTGAAGCTCCATACCTTCCTCTCACTCTAATCACTTCACATGCTCACCTGGAAAGCTCACATGCACACATCCCATCATCCTTAAGTCCTCTTTCATCACTATTACCCTCCGCAAATGTTGTCCTTCCCTCCTATCCACACAAACCTTAGTGAACACGCATAACACAATGCTTCCGTTCCTTGCAGGAGAAGAGAGTGCAAGGGCATGGTGAAAGGCAATGACCCAGAGCGTAATTTCAGTGACAGGTACCTTAATGGTAACTGGCAATTTGTACCTACCTAGCTCACTGGAATGGTGCTGGAAAGGAGGGGGGGACTTGACCCTTTTAAGGCTTCAACAGGCATGGCAGCAAAGGTTTGTTGTGAATTAATTTCATTGAGACAGTCAGCACGTGTTTATTACCCAATAAAATGTGACATTAACAGTAAAGATGTGGGGCTGATTCTCCATTATTGAGACAATGGGCGGGATTATCCAACCCCCCGCTGGGTCGGAGAATCGCCGGGGGTGGGGGGGGGACACACGTGAATCCCGCCCCCACCAGCTGCTGAATTCTCCGGCGCCGGGGTTTTGGACTTGCGGCGCGCCGGTTGGCGGCTGCTGACAGCGGACCCTTGGGCGATTCTCCAGCCCGCGATGGGCCGAGTGGCCGCCCATTTTCGGAGGGTCCTGCCGGCGTAAAATCACAACAGGTCCTTACCGGTGGGACCTGGCTCCACGGGCGGCCTGCAAAGTCCTCGGGGGTGGGGTGGGGGTGGGGGTGCGGGGGGAAGCTGGGCCCGGGCAGTGTCCCCACGGTGGCCTGGCCCGCAATCGGGACTGATCCGCAGACGGGCCTGTGCTGTGGGGGCACTCTTTCCCTCCGCACCGGCCGCTGTCACCCTCCGCCATGGCCGATGCGGAGAAGAACCCCTCTGCGCATGCGCTGGGATGACGCCAGCTCAGGCAGGCGCTCATGCGCATGCGCCAACTGGCGACGGCCAGCGGAAGCCCTTACGCGCCGGCTGCCTCGGCGCCAAACACTCCGGCGCCGGCCTAGCCCCTGAAGGTGCAGAGGAATCCGCACCTTTGGGGTGGGCCGACACCGGAGTGGTTCACACCACTCCTCGCCGCTGGAGTGGCTCATCCTGTCGGTTCGTGGAGGATCCCGCCCAATGTCCCCATGCCGGCGTCAAAGCAGTGGAGTTTTACTCCTGAAAATCCTGGATTAAAGGGACACAAATTCCCAGCCCTGCAGGGGCCCGGATTAGATCTCGGGACTGAGTCCGCAGCCGCCACGCGAGTATCCCGACCGGCAATACCAGGTTAGCTCCACGCCAGTGCGACTTCGGCAGGTCGGGGATGGAGGATGCCGGAGCGGGCCCCGGACAATGGCCCCAGGTGGCGTGGCTCCCTGGTGATGCCGCTTCTCAGCTCCGTCCCCGATTTCGGCATCGGGTGCGTAGAATTCAGCCCATGAGATTGATGCAGGGCCTATCCTGGCACCAAACGGCCAGCATTAGGTTAGAAGAGGCACAATCAAGTATATTTCAAATGGAGACAGAAGTTGTGAAGACAAAGTTGTGCACTTTCATCTAAATTATTGACTCTGTTAAAGAACAAATATGCAGAAAATTAGATGTACTTCCAGGGGTACAAATTAGAGTCAAGAAACATAACAAACTTGCAGTACGCTGACAAGACAGCGCTACTTGAAAAGCCCCAACAAAATATTGTACATTTAGAAAAATTTAGAAGTTTCAAAAATGGATTGAATCTCAGCACCTAAAAAAGACAAAAACTGTGGGCAGAATCTTACCATTTTTTTTCAAAGTGTCAGGCTCAGATTGGAAACTGATGTGCAACTCCCCAGTTGCCCCGACCAGTTTTATCTCCAAATCTTGAGCCTCATAGACAAAGAAAATGAGTGGGCGTGGTTTACGCCATCACTCTGGTGGAGCGGGGCCTCATAGAACCAGCAACTGGCTCCAAAGAGAATTTTTATAGGGTGCCCCAATCAGCACTGCAGCCTAATGGTAGCCAGTCCCCATCGTGGAGATATCAGGGTTCTCCCCCACTGACAATCCTTGTCACCATTCTGCTCCCTCCTCCCCTCACATTCATCTCCGCTATTGCACCCCCCACCAACACCACAGAGGTATAGCCAGCACTCCCCCAACCTCAGCGTCTAATCTCCCCCACCCCAGGGCTCCAACTGGGGTCCGCCTGATACATCCTCCTGGCACAGGTTGGCACTGCACGGGCATGTCCCTCTACCCCCTCCCCTGGGGGTACTGTTGCCTCTGCAGCCCCCCCCCCACCCCTCCAGAGAGATCCCTTTGACTGCTTCTCATCAGACCAAACCTGTTGTGAACCTCGCCAACATGATGTCACATCGGTGAGGTGCGAATATTTAGTGAGGGGGGTTCATTTGGTTGGGGTCCCTTAAATAATATTTCAATTGAGGGGCTGGCTTAGCTCAGGGCTAAATCGCTGGCTTTGAAAGCAGACCATGGCAGGCCAGCAGCACGGTTCAATTCCCGTACCAGCCTCCCTGAACAGGCGCCGGAGTGTGGCGACTAGGGGCTTTTCACAGTAACTTCATTTGAAGCCTACTCGTGACAATAAGCGATTTTCATTTCATTTCATTTCAATTGATGGAAATGTATTAAAGTGAGGTTTACGCCCGGACGTGAATCTTGTGACGTCACTGGCAAAGGGCAGAGAAAATCGGGAAACTCTATATCTCCGGTGAGAATTGTTGTTCCCGATTTGCCTGTGCCGCTGCTCCTGCAGACGGCAAGTATGGGTTCAAAATCGCCCCCAATGGTAGTTTAGAAGTAACACATTGGAGCAAACTAGAGTAAAGATTGAAATGGATAGTGTCACGCTGGAAAAAATAGATATGTTGGTCTATTTAGGACAAATCAAAACAAACGATGGCAGATGTGATGCAGAAGTTAGAAGGACAGAGATCGCTAGAAGTAATTTTGTGAAGATGAAGGATGCGTTAACAACAGAAAACTCAAACTTGTAACAAGGGAAAAACTCATAAAATGTTACATTTTATCCATTTTCCCTTATGGCTCAGGAACATGGAGAACAAATTAACATCTGTGGAAGAAAATAGAGGCCTTTGAAATATGAACGTCAAGACGTTTACTAACATTTCCATCGGCAGAACATAAGGCAAATGAAGAGGTGCTTGGAATTGCAAGCAAATCGAACTCTAAAAAACAAATCACTTCCTGAAAAGAAATGTCTGTATTTTGATCAGAGCTGAAAAGATCTCTTCCAGGCGCAAAGTAAGGGGCAGCAGAAAGCGGGCTCGACCTAGTGTATGATGGATGTCACAAAGTGGTTGCAGACAAGCTGGCAGGAAAAGGAGCAGCTACAGTATTGAATTACCCCCTCTCTTACCCCAATCATCTTTAGCTCTGTCTGGGAGGAGACTTTTGTTGGTCAACCAAGAATAGTTTATGTAGCTGTTGCTAAACCTTGCTCAATTACATAAATGGTCCCTGGTACTCTATCTTAATGTTTTTACATCCTGTGTGTCTTTTTACCTCATAGGAACATCTACATTGCATTCTTTTTAAAAAAAATCTTTTTATTGGCACTTTTCATATTTGTATATATACATCACAGTTTTCTTAACCGTGTTAATTTACTTTATTCTACAGAAAGGCTTATCCTGTCCTTCCTTTATTTAACCCTATCGTCGCCCTCTGGTTCGGTCTATGGTCCCTTCTGTTCCCCCCCCCCCCTTGGGTACTCCCCACTCTCCCCCATCTCCCCAGTTTCCCACTCCCCCCCCCCCCCCTCCCCGTTGGCTTTGGCTGTGCTTTGCTTTTGTGTTCAGGGAGGGGGGTACCCCCCCATCTTCTCTTTTATGGCGTTCCTACCTTCCTTCCATCTTCTCCTCCCTCTGGGCTGCGCAGTCCTTTGGTTCCTCATCCATCTTGTTTTTTTCCCCCTGCCTTCCCTCTTTTTCTTCCTCTCTTTCCCGTATTCTTAACTTGCTCCTCGTTGCTGGCCGAGAACAGGTTTTTGGAACAGGCCAACGAATGCCCCCATGTATCGAGGAAGCCTTCCTCCGACCCTCGCATGGCATACTTAATCTTCTCCAGGTGGAGAAAATCCGAGAGGTCAGCGAGCCAGTCTACAGCTTTGGGTGGTGCTGCTGATCGCCAGCCGCGCAGGATTCTCCGACATGCGACTAGGGAAGCGAAGTCTAGGGTGTGGGCCCTCTTCCCCGTGTGTAGCTCTGGCTGCTCCGATACCCCGAAGATTGCCACATTTGGGCATAGCTTCACCTTCACCCCTACAACCTTGGACATTGCCCTGGAGAAGGCTGTCCAGAACCCAGCAAGTTTGGGACATGCCCAGAACATGTGGGTGTGGTTGGCCGGACCCCTCTGGCACCATTCACATTTGTCCTCCACCTCCGGGAAGAACATGCTCATTCGGGTTCTGGTCAGGTGTGCTCTGCATCACTTTGAGCTGCATTAGGCTTAGCCTTGTGCAGGAGGAGGTGGAATACATCCCATTCTCACACAAACTATGTTTTCAGTCTCCAAGTTCCCATTTCTTTTGCTCTCAGAATCCCTCTCCCTTAGCATCTTTCCAATCTGTGTTGTTTTCCCACTTTTGTACCCAACAAAGAAGGACATCTAACAAAGTCAAATGTCAGAAATAACCAGATTGGATGTTAGCTTCTTATCATAAAGTTACTTGTTAACAATTAGTATTCTGGTTGGTAACCTAATAATCCAGGGGTCTGCAGATGTCAGAAACTGTCTTCCCTGAAAACCTTAGCATCCTGAGACATTGCTACTCAGTTCATAGAATCCCTACAGTGCAGAAGGAGACCATTTAGCCCATTGAGCCTGCACCGATCCTCTGAAAGAACGTCCTACCTTGGCCAACTACCCAGCCGTACCCCTGCACCCCACCTGACCGGCACAACCCTGGAATCGGAGGGGCAGGTTTAGCATGGCCAATCCACCTAACCTGCACATCTTTGGACTGTGGGAGGAAACTGGAGCACCCAGAGGAAACCCACGCAGACATGGGGAGAAAGTGCAGACTCCACACAATCACCTGAGGCCGGAATCGAACCTGGGTCCCTGGCACTGTGAGGCAGCAGTGCTAACCATTCTCACATCTTGTGGAAGCTGATCCTCTGTCAGCAGACCCTATGTTGGGGTCTTACCTTCTTCAAGTTGGATCTCAGTGACCAGAAGACCACAATGAATTCCACGGATTCACCACCCTTTGGCTGAAGAAATTACTCCGCATGTCTGTTTTAAAGTATCGTCCCTTCCGTCTCATGCTGTGCCCTCGGGTTCTAGTCTCTCCTACTATGGAAACATCCTCTCCACGTCCACTCCATCCAGGCCGCTCAGTATTCTGTAAGATTCAATGAGATCCCCCCTCATCCTTCTAAACTCCATCGAGTACAGATCCAGAGTCCTCAACCGCTCTTCATATGAAATGAAAATGAAAATCGCTTATTGTCACGAGTAAGCTTCAATGAAGTTACTGTGAAAAGCCCCTAGTCGCCACATTCCGGCGCCTGTCTGGGGAGGCTGGTACGGGAATCGATCCGTGCTGCTGGCCTGCTTCAAAAGCCAGCGATTTTAGCTCAGTGAGCTAAACCAGCCCCTATATGACAAGCTATTCACTCCAGGGATCATTCTTGTGAACCTCCTGTGGACCCCTCCAAGACCAGCATACCCTTCCTTAGATACCGGGCCGAAAACTGCTCACAATATTCTAACTGGGGTCTGACCAAAGTCTTATACAGCCTCAGAAGCACATCCCTGCTCTTGATTTCTAGCCCTCTCAACATGAATGCTAACATTGCATTTGCTTACTAATTGCCAACTGAACTTGCACGTTAACCTTAAGAGAATCCTGAACTAGGAGTCCTAAGTCTCTTTGTGGTTCAGATTTCCGAAGCCTTTCCCATTTATAAAATAGTCTATGCCTCTTTATTCCTACCAAAGTGCATAACCTCACACTTTTCCACATTGTATTCCATCTGCCACTTCATTGCCCACTCTCCTAGCCTGTCCACGTCCTTCTGCAGCCCCCCTGCTTCCTCAATCCTACCTCTCCCTCTGCATATCATTGTATCATCTGCAAATTTAGCAAAAGTGCCCTCAGTTCCTTCCTGAACAAGGATAGGGGGTTCAGTCACCAGGGCCAGAGGGAGGGGCGGGGGTGGGGGAAGCAGCACACCGAGCCTCCAGCGCAGGTGCATTGGGAATCGAGCGTACACACAAGAGTAGACCTTCCTCCCAACCGTGGGACTGGAGCGGCCTCTTCTCCCCCTCAGGTGCCGGGTCTCTCACTCACCCCAAGCTCCCGGCACAAATCCTCCCGGACGCCAGCTGACACTTGGACGTCTCCACAAAAAACAGGGGTGAGCCCTGAGCCGCTGACCACCCCCCATTGCTGACTCTCCCTCTATCAGCCAGAGCAGTGGACATTTTCAAACTTGACCACCATTCTCAAAGCAAAGGATGGGCGCTCCTCCAGTGATCGGGACCACCAAAGGAACGGCTCACCCGATCGTTCCGCGACTATGCTGAAATCCGCCGGCAGGTCACGACCCTGACTTTGATAAACCCTGGGCGGGATTCTCCATCTCTGAGACTAAGTGCTGACGCTAATGTAGAATCCGTGGACTTTTACAACAGTAAAACCAGCACCGCCCCGCACCGATTCCGCTACCGTTCAGGGGCTAGCACCGGTGCCACTGGAACACAATCGGTTCTAATGGGAAACGGTGCCAGATTCACCGGTTTTGCCATTGACACTCAGGAGGCTGAGAAGCTGCATATACACACTTCACTCCCCACACACACCATGCCAACCCACAAGATGGCAGCAAGGAGAGCAGGTCCACGCTTCACTGACATCGAGCTGGAGATCCTGTTGGGCTCGGTGGAGGATTGGCGACGCCAGGTGTCAGGGGAGCCTCAGGGGATAACTCCACTCGCACCCCGACCCATGGGGTAGCCTGCGGGCCATCAGGTACCCCGAGCGAGGAGGAGGTGATGGGGCCCGTGCCGATGGCTCCCGCAGGGGAGGTGCCGGAACACAGCAGCACCTCGGACTCCCCCCACCCGCCCCCTTTCGCTGGCGCATCTGGTGGGCAGCGGGCAGAATAGGTGGCTCCATGCCAGCAGGGAGACCGGTGGCCCCAGAGGACGCCCACCAACGGGGACCCAGGGCGCAATGCGGGGATCACAACAGGCTGCCTCCCCTCCCGTTGTACCACCTGGGCAGAGTGTTAGGGTCCAAAAGGCCAGGAATGTAGACACAAATTAAGTTGGCACGGCTGCAGGGCACAATTCAGTTAGAGGGGCTAGGGCACAAACCTGTCAATATCTGTTCACAAGACACACCCCAGGGATTTGATGGCACCGTGTGATGCGATGGCCAGCTCGCATGCCGAGATCACCCAGGTGGACGGTGGAAAGTGCTGCCGTGGGCAGGAGTCAGAGATTGTCAAATGATGCGGAGCACCAGAGCTCATTGTAGAGCGGGTTGTCATCATCTTCCATCCCATGGACCAGACTGAGTGTCACTGCCAACCCAGGGCCCCCACCCCACAGCGCGGCAGGTATGTATCACTGTCTTTCTGCTCAACCGAAGTTTTCGACGGTATGCCAGGTCCGGCAGGTTCTCGAATGACAGGCGGTACACACTAGGCCTCATGTGGTGCCTCCTTGGCACCTCCACCTCCCCGGCCTATTGGGTGGCTCACTCTCCATCCTGGGCGGCTGCCCCTCTGCCCGCTCCGCTGCTGCCCGCTCCGCTGCTGCCCGCTCTGCTGCTGCAGCTTCTTTCTTCTCGAGCACCTCCCGGTCGTAAAACTGCAGGGCATCGACTAGGAGGAAGGCCACCATTGCTGGTTGAATCCCAATCTCCATTGTCTGCAGAGGGTGAAAGGCCAACATGTTAGCGTGGTGCGTACCCCCATGCCCATGGGCTACACGGTGGCCCTGGTTAGCACTGTGGGATCGGTCCCCGCACCCCGGGCCCAGTCGGTGTCCGGCGCTGTGAGGGTCTCTGGCCCTGGCGCTCATCCTTGATGTCAGGGGTACCATTGACTGGCACTGCCCTCGGCAGGGGCTACTGTGGGTGTTGCCCTGGGTGGGCCGCCAGTGGATGGCTAACAGGTGGGCGGGGGTGATTGGGGCAGGAGATTACAATATTGGAATCAGGAAACGGAGAATCTCGCCCCTGTTGTCTAAGAGTCCTTTTGTTTATTTCCTTTGCTCCCACTTCTTTTTTTTCTTTTATTGATTCAATTCGTGGACTGATAATCGGGATGTGCCTTTAAGCAGAAGATTCAAAGCTGAAGCAACCCGCTTGCCAGGACAATGTGTTCCTAGGTTTTGTATTTTGGAAGGGTAAAGACAGACACTTTGGCACCGAGTAGATCTCAGCTTTGGAGGGACTCAATTTGATTGGTTCACTGGCAACATGTATTATGCCTGACAACGGTCAATGATTGGTTACTGCAGGAAGATTTCTGAGAGAACTTAGCAGAAGTGTTTAGACTTTGAAAGTGAAAGGAAAAACTTTCTCTCTGCCTCTCCTGCTTGCTGAAGTGAAATAACTGTTGTATTGTTCTGAAAGCAGTGAGTGCCTGGCACATCCTTTGCTGTGAACCTGAAATGATGCTGAGTCTGCAGAGAATGGAGACAAACTTGGCAGAGAAATCCATCTCAAGCCGAGAAGGAATAAGTACCAAAATAAAAGCCTGTACTTCAGAAAGACATTGGGAGGGATTCTCAGTCCTGGAATACCCGGAATGTGTTCCCCGAAGGGACGGAGAATCAGGCATCTTGGGGAAATTTGGATTGATGCCAGTTGCTGATCCAAAAATAATGCTTCGACCCCTGGCTGGTGGCGTGAAAGAGGTTCATGATGCACACGGCAGGGGAATATAAATAAATGCAAATTGATCTTTTAAAAAAAATAAGTTTAGAGTATCCAATTATTTTTCTTTCTAATTGAGGGGCAATTTAGCGTGGCCAATCCACCTACCCTGCACATCTTTTGGGTTGTGGGGGTGAGACCCATGCAGACACAGGGAGAATGTGTAAACTCCACATGGACAGTGACCCTGGGCCGGTGAGGTAGCAGTGTTAATTACTGCTCCACCGTGCCACCCTAAATGCAAATTGATCTTAATGACTTATTTGCATCTATTTAAAGGGCCCTATGCTCTGGCCTCCCATGATTCTCTAGTCCCCTTGGCCCACCATGAGGTCCACCACACCATGGCCACACTGGCAGTGACCATCCGAGGGCCACTCCCCCCCCCCCCACCCCCAACAATGCACTGCTTGCCGACACCTCCTTTAGCAGACCCACCCACCCCACGCCACTTCCACAGGGACCCTTGTAATAGGAGACCCCCACAGGAAGCCCTGTAATAGGAGGACGCACTACAGCGACCCCTGTAATAGAGGAATCACCCAGGGACCCCTGGAATAGGGGGACCCCCCCTACAGGGACCCCCTGGCTAAAGGAACCCCCACCATAGACTCCCTCCACACACAGATAACGCCCCAGAAAAGGGAGCCCTGTCAGGAAGTTAGAAACCAGTCCAGACAGCGGCAGTGGAAAACATTTTCGCTGTCATACTTACCTTGCGGCTCCACATGTCCATTCCTCAAAGGAATGTGCTTGTGTCTGGTTCCCACAGATTCACTTATCTGCAAGCCATTCGTTGCTTTCCAGTAATGGCCTGTGATTGACAGCTTGCACAAACCATCTGCAGATTTGATCCATTCATATCCCTTCACACGTCACATGAAGTGGTGAAACCACAATGTTTGTAAACATTGACCACATCAAAGAGATGTAACTGCATTCCAAGCACTAAGAGCATTCTAATCACTCAAGCCTGTGATTTAACTGCATTCCTAATGCATTCCGCTCTGGTGGGAGAACATGGGGCTGCATTCTCCATTTCAGCAGCTAAGTGACGGCACCTGCGGAGCATCTGTGGCCTATTACGGCCACAAAATCAGCGTGAAACCCTCACCGATTCTGGGACTGGTAAGGGGCTAGCACTGGTGGCAGGTGAAACTCCCGCCTCCCGTGCCGAAAATGGCCAGAGAATGGCCGGGTCTCGGGCTGCACATGCGCACGGCTGACGACCTGCAGCTGTCGCGCTGTACAACATGACGCCGACCGTGCGTGGACCTGACCCACCATCTGCGACTCCAGTCCCCCCAGCCCGTCAGAAGCCCCCCAGCTAGCGGCATGGATCCCGGCCGAGTGTGGTGGCGCTGGACACCATCCGCAGCTTTCACACCGGGTTTCCGCACGGCTCAGATCACACGTGTCCCATGCCGTCGGGGGTGGAGCATCGTGGGAGGGCGGCAGATGAAGCGCCAACGGCGTTGCATCAGCACGCGATGACGTCATTTTGGAGGTGGCAGAGCATGGCTGACCGGCGTCAAACCGGCACTGGCCCCAATCTTGGTGTCAGAGCCCATTTACCGTCCGATCACCAAACATGATATCGGCGTCGGGCAGAGAAGGCGGCCCATTGTCTCCAAAACAGAGAATCCAGACGATTGACCAGAAGTCATCCCAGTACATCAGAGATCATTATCCTTTTATTTTTATTTATATTTTCTTTCCCTTTCTACCACCCTTTTCCCTCTGTGTTGTTTGTCTGTGTGTGTGCAGAGTGTGGGGCGAGTTAGAAAAGTGGGGAGGCTGGGAAAGGAGTAGTAGATATGCAGTTACATTTTTTGTCTGTTGAATTATAATACTGCACATAATAAACATAGAACATACAGTGCAGAGGGGGGCCATTCGGCCTATCGAGTCTACACCGACCCACTTAAGCCCTCACTTCCACCCTATCCCCGTAACCCAATAACCCCTCCTAACCTTTTTGGTCACTAAGGGCAGTTTATCATGGCCAATCCACCCAACCTGCACGTCTTTGGACTGTGGAAGGAAACCGGAGCACCCGGAGGAAACCCACGCAGATACCGGGAGAAGGTGCAGACTCCGTAGAGACACCAGTGGGGAATCGAATCTGGGACCCTGGCGCTGTGAAGCCACAGTGCTAGCCACTTGTGCTACCATGCTGTGTTTGCTTGTGTTTTAAAGTTACAAACCTGGTGACTATAGTTGTTTGGGCTCAACCAAGGATTTGGGGTATTTTAAATAAAATCTAATTTCACCTGTGTTGTGACTCGGGGTCAATTGGGGCTGGAATTGACCACGCACTAGCCCAGGGTGTTGTGATAATAGTGAGCACACAGATGGAGAGAATTCTCTTGTGACCCACTCCAAGCTCTCAAAGACTGGAGTACTGTGTGCAGTTTTGGTCGCTACACTATAGGATGTGATTGCAGTAGAAAGGGTGCAGAGGAGATTCTATTTTGTTCTGATGCCAATTGCTTGTCTTTAACTTATATGATAAATTTTATTGATATAATTCTATCTAATGTACATAAACTTTGGATTATCCACAATATTTATATCATTCCATTTGAAGGATGATGGGCTATTTCGCACATTACTGCTCCTGCCATTATTTACATTAGCTTTAACCTCAGTTGCTCTGTGATACAGTCCTAGCTTCATTTCTTGCTGTTATCACTTCTCAACTTCCCTCTCTTGATGCTTCTTATTTTCTCCCATTCTATAATCAGTTGTTTCTCCCACTAATGTTTTTGCTCTTTCTGTTGTCTTTTGCAGCTCGTTGTTAGTTTATATTTTGTCATCCACCTTTCAAACCAAGACACTGCCTTACTTACATTTAAAAATGTATCAAACACTTTATTCCTTTTCCTCATTGTAAAACATCTTTAGCTAAATACATTCAGCAATGTGATAAAAATGGCCAACGGTCTCAATTTTATGGCCCGATATATAACTGAACACTCTGAATTAAGAATTGGAAATTTTAAATCAAAGCCACAGTCAGCCCACAGGCAGGCCTGATGGGAATTTGAACAGCCAAGTTCAAATACACCAAGCAGAGACAGACAGCCAGGACAAGTCTGGGCCTGCCCTGTCAACAAGGCGTCAGGAGATAATCGGTCCCATTCAAATGGATTGATTGTTGTGGATTGCCCAGCTGAAACTAGACATTTTGGCACCCAGTTTTCCCGACATTACCACATTTGGAGTCAGGTTACGTGCAGGCAATACCTGGAGATGGATCCCTGGTGTGGGTTCCTGGTGTCCTGCAGAGTTGCAATCAAGAACTCCATTGGATGTTGCGACCCTCCGCCTTGCGGCCTCATTGGCTGAGGGCCAGAGAAGCTTCTGGAAAGGTGCGAAGAGGGGAATAAGAATTGACCACCAGGAGCCTCCCCAGGTAGGACACGACGCAGTGGCAACAGAAACAATTTGATGGCAGACCAGAGGACAGATGGGAGAGGCGAGCGAGACCCACCTTCGTGGGCGGAGGCCGTGAGACAACCGAGACGGCGAGAATTGGACGCGTAGCTCGATTCAATGCATCGGTGTGGGTAATTTGAGGGGGTAACTGTTTTTACTATTTGATAATAAACTTGGCTGAATTATAAATGTGTGCTTGTCCTTTGTTCACTCTGCCAATGAGGGCATCTGGATAAAACGGTTGAGTAATGAAGTGGTTGAAGTGTCTGACAATTTACAGACAGCAGCAAGAATTGATTCATTTCGTGCCTCCTACATTGTTTCAACAGTCAATGTGAAAGTAAGGGGTTGGTACCCCTTACTTCTTTCGTCGGATCTCTTGATGTTTGTTGAGAATTGCTGCTGTGACAACTGTTGTTCTCTTCTCCTTTCACACTATAATTGCCCTTACATAGAACATAGAACAGTACAGCACAGAACAGGCCCTTCGGCCCTCGATGTTGTGCCGAGCAATGATCACCCTACTCAAACCCACGTATCCACCCTATACCCGTAACCCAACAAACCCCCCTTTAACCTTACTTTTTAGGACACTACGGGCAATTTAGCATGGCCAATCCACCTAACCCGCACATCTTTGGACTGTGGGAGGAAACCGGAGCACCCGGAGGAAACCCACGCACACACGGGGAGGACGTGCAGACTCCGCACAGACAGTGACCCAGCCTGGAATCCAACCTGGGACCCTGGAGCTGTGAAGCATTTATGCTAACCACCATGCTACCGTGCTGCCCGAATGAACTTCTACTTCTCTTGGAACTTTCCAACAATAGCAGTGAACAAATATGTTGACAAAGTCAATGTAGAGATTGTCATAACCCTCACGGGACCCATGGAGATGACCAATTGATCTCCCCGTGTAAGATCAAGTTTGGAATACAAGCTTCCCCCCGCTGATGGGTGGACGGCCATCAACTGAAGTCCTTAGAATCAACCTTACAAATCCGGCCTGGATTGGGACCAGCATAATCGGTGGTCCCGGTTGGGACCTATGTGCTGTATGCTGCATTGTGGCCTTTTCTTTAGGTTGTAAATAAACCTCCCATTTGAATCACCTTCTCAGGTAACCTGAACTTTTATAACTGCTTTCGTCCAAACTGCAATGGCTCTCCGCCAGATCTTGAACTCACCATTGAACTAAACCATCCAAAGTAATTTCACCTGGAGTTTTCCATTCCCTCACTGTCTTCAACATCATCGTTCCTCAAAGACAAAGTGCCTGTCTTATTTCCCTTAAGATTCACAAACATGGCTGCCCTAATGTAAGCAACAAAGTTCTGCAGGTTAGGTGGATTGGCCATGCTAAATTGTCCTTAATGTCCAAAAAAAGGTTAGGTGGGATTACTGGGTTACAGGGATAGGGTGGAGGTGTGGGCTTAAATAGGGTGCTCTTTCCAAGGGGCGGTGCAGACTCGATTCGCCGATTGGCCTCCTTCTATAAACTTGCTGTCGCCCCGCCCGACAGCGCAACCTTTTTTCCCCTTGCCCAATTGTAACCAATTCAGTCTGAGACTTTTCTGATTTTTCTTCTCATTTGATCATTTAAATCCTGATCCTTATATTCTCACTTTTCAACTGGTCATCTAATCCATCACAAAGACCGTCTCCATGCCTTGCTTTGATAAATGTCCATACGATCTTCTGGCTTTACGTGTACGCACCCATAACCACTTCTCTTTGATCTGAAGGAAGTGAGTGAAGGTTAAAGATGTCAATGTGGGAACTTACTTGCTCTAGGATGTGCTTACTTTAAAATGCGGTATGCTAAATGATCCTTGATCCCTTAACCCTTTGGTTGTTCCTTCTGTTGTACTTTTAGACAATTGGCTGTACTAGTCCTTCTTCCTGCTCGCATTCTGATCTGGAGAGAAACATTGGCTAGATTCCTCATTTTTTCTATTGTTCCTTTCGCCTTTCGTTTCCTCCAGCATTTTTAACAAAAACCCTCTTACTTCCTTTCAAGTCACAAGGGATTCAAGCTTCAACAATGTTGAGATACAAACACTCCCCCAATCAACTTTCTGTATCACTTTCTTCTGACTCATTCCCAATTCCAATCGTGAAGAATCAGTTCGCAGCAAGGCCTCAACATCATTTCCTTTTGCCTCCATTTCAATGACTTTTGACCTCGTTAAAATGCTGAACTCTTCTTACATCACCCGTGATATTTTTATGGAGAACCGCTGATGTAGTCTGGAATCTCTGCCTCCCGCTGCCGGAAGCAGAGCTCCCGATGAAATGGGGAATCCAGAGTTGGGGGGAAAAAAAGGAACGATCTATTTCATCTGGTGAATCAGGAATTCACCTGAGGAAGAAGCAGTGCTCCGAAAGCTAGTGATTCGAAACAAACCTGTTGGACTTTAACCTGGTGTGGTAAGACTTCTTACTGTGCTCACCCCAGTCCAACGCCGACATCTCCACTTCGTAACAATGTCCCTGAGCAAGCTGCCCACCGTATTCAATGGCAAGTGTCTCTATTTGCAGTAGACTTAATCCAGTTGGATGAAACTATGTCTAAGATAAAATTGCAACCTTTGCATGAAAGCAGCTTTGGAAATGAGCTCCGGGGCTTTTGTTTTGTCAAATTTCAAATATTGCAATAAATGGCACCGTGATTGTGGATGTCTCTAAAAGTGCATCATTTCAGCAAGACATAAGAGCAGTCTTGAAATGGACAGCAAAGCATCATCTTGTTCAACTGCAAGCTATCTCTATCTAGAAAGGATGCTTCCTCTTGTGGGATAGTGCAACAACAGTGTAACAACATAATCTCAGAGGAAGGGGCCGCCCATTTAAGACAGATGAGGAGGGGTTTCCGGTGTGCACCATGGAGTAAGTGGTCACACGCAAGGCAGCTCCTGCCCAAGGTTACAGAAAAGAGCTCTTTTTTAAGCAATACGGGGTGGAATTTTGATGAAAAGGCGTAGGTGAATGTTGGAGGAGTACTTTCCCCCAGGAATGGTATGTTTCTTGGTCACTAGACCAGCAGAAACAGTGAAAGATTTGGCTGACGCTACAACAGAGACAAAAGCCTCTTCCAGCATGCAGGCGGGGGAAGGGTGAGCTTAAAGGCCTCAAGCTGACTTGAGGGCCTTTATGAAAGCTGAATTCTAGCAGCAGAGGGAACAACTGTGAAAAGATCTCACAAAGGCCATTGAAGAAGCGGTGACGGCTGACTTCCGGTGACGGCGGGCGGGAGGCAGCCGCCCGTTGGAGGGCTCCCGTTCGGGAACGGCATTATCGGGGATTGACGCCCGGTCCTAGGGGCAGCGAAGGCGGTGAAGGCCAGGAGAAAGTACAGGGAAGGGACATGTCGAGGTCCAGTAAGAAAACGGCTGTGAAAACAGTTGAAAGTTCGTTGGGGAGTAGAAAGGTCACCGCGGGGTCACCAAGGAAATTGGAGGCTGGAGCATCAGGGGAGGCCGCATTGCTTACGGCTGAAGAAATAACTAAGGTGATGGCTGCAGAATTTGAAAGGCAGTTTACAAAATACATGGAGACAATGAGGAAGGAGATGAGGGAGGTTTTGTGTGCTGGTGGAGGAGGCGATTTCTCCGGTGACGACGGCGGTGGCGAGCGCAGTGGCAGAGATGCGGGAGCAAGGGGAGGCGCTGAAGGAAGTGGAGGAGACATTATTGCAGCACGATGATCAACTTACGTCGATGGAGAAGGAGATGCGGAAGGTGATGGAGATTAACAAGGAACTGCGAGGAAAAATGGAAGACATGGAAAACAGGTCCAGGCGACAGAATTTGAGGATTGTGGGGCTGCCCGAAGGAGTTCAAGGGCCGAGACTGACTGAGTATTTTGCTGCGATGCTGGCAGAAGTATTGGGGGAGGGTGAGGATCCCTCCCGATATGAACTGGATCGGGCTCATCGGTCGTGGAGGCCTGTACCAAAGGCGAGTGAGCCGCCAAGGGTAGTGACTCTGTGCTTCCGTAGGTACAGTGTGAAGGAGAAGGTCCTGTGCTGGGCCAAGCAGAAGCGGGTGGTGCAGTGGGCTGGAGCTGGTATATGTGTATACCAGGACTTTACGGTGGAGCTGGTGAGGAGGCGGGCTGCTTTCAACCGGGTGAAGAGGGCACTGTACATTAGCAAGGTGCAGTGCGGCATTGTATATCCAGTGAAGCTGAGGGTGACTTACAAGCTCAAGGACTTTTATTTTGGAACGGCGGAGGCAGCGGAGGAGTTTGCAAAGGCAGAAGTACTGTGGCAGAACTGAGAAATTGAGAAATGGTCATGTGCCGATGTAACCTCATGACTGTATTTTCTTTTTTTTTGTTTGTTTGTTTCACTGCGTGCGGGTGTATGGGCTAAAGGAGCCGGTGTTGTATATATTTGGACAAGGAAAGTGATGGGACTTTCACTCGAAGTTAGGGCTCTTTGGGGTGTAGGTGGATATACGGGGTTTGTATGCTAAAAGGGGATTTCTGGGCTTTCCTAGGGCCGGGCAAGGGGGAAAGGTACCCAGGCGGGGGCCTCCACACTGGCTGGTCTAAGCTGGCCAGTGAACGGGAGTGAGGTGGGGGGAGGGGCTGCGGCCATCGGAGTCTGGCAGAACAGGGTCTGAGTATCTAGCTGGGTTGGAAAGTTGGGGGGAAGGAACCGAGTTTGGGGGGAGGAGTTTTACAAGAGGTAGTGGACGGGAGGAGTTGGGAAGGAAGGGGGGGTGGTGTTTACAACTCTTGGGTATCATGTACGGCACTCTTTCAGAGGTTGGACGGAGTTGAGTGTGCGGGGGGTGGGGGGAGTGGACTCTATGGTGACCATAGGCGGTCCCGGACTCCTTTTTTCTTTTTCTCCTTTGTTTCTTGTTTCCACCGTGGGAGGGTTTGTTTTATTGGATGCATATATTGATAGGTGGGCCGTTGTTTGGGATGGTGGGAGGATGGGATCGTTGTTATTGTTAAGGGGATTGATTTTGTATTTGTTACCGTTTAGTGTCGTGGGTGGGGTGTAAAGTTTGGAGAAAAATGTGAAAATGGAGAATAAAAACATTTATTAAAAAAAAGACAGATGAGGAGGAATTTCCCTCCGAGGTTAGTGAATCTGTGGAATTCTTTACCGCAGAGGGCTTTAGTGGCTGGATCGTTAAGTAAGTTAGAGACTGAGATACATAGATTTTGAGTCAGTAAGGGAATAAAGGGTTGTGGGGATAAGGTGGGATATCCCCCACCCGTGCTATCCCACACCCCACCTAATCCCTCCCCCCACACCCCACCCAATCCCTCCCCCCACACCCCACCCAATCCCCCCCGCCCTATCCATCCCCACACCCCACCCAATCCACCCCGCCCCATCCCTCCCCCCACACCCCACCCAATCCCCCCGCACTATCCCTCTCCCCACACCCCACCCAATCCCCCCCGTGCTATCCCACCCCCCACACCCCACCCAATCCCCCCCACCCTATCCCTCTCCCCACACCCCACCCAATCCCCCCCGCGCTATCCCTCCCCCCCACACCCCACCCAATCCCCCCCCGCCCTATCCCTCTCCCCACACCCCATCCAATCCCCCTCCGCGCTATCCCTCCCCACACCCCACCCAATCCCCCTCCGTGCTATCCCTCCCCCCACACCCCACCCAATCCCCCCCGCACTATCCATCCCCACACCCCACCCAATCCACCCCGCCCCATCCCTCCCCCCACACCCCACCCAATCCCCCCCACACCCCACCCAATCCCCCCCACACCCCACCCAATCCCCCCCACACCCCACCCAATCCCCCCCGCGCTATCCCTCCCCCCACACCCCACCCAATCCCCCCGCACTATCCCTCCCCCCACACCCCACCCAATCCCCCCGCACTATCCCTCCCCCCACACCCCACCCAATCCCCCCCACACCCCACCCAATCCCCCCGCACTATCCCTCCCCCCACACCCCACCCAATCCCCCCCCCCGCCCTATCCCTCTCCCCACACCCCATCCAATCCCCCTCGGCGCTATCCCTCCCCCCACACCCCACCCAATCCCCCCACACCCCATCCAATCCCCCTCCGCGCTATCCCTCCCCACACCCCACCCAATCCCCCTCCGTGCTATCCCTCCCCCCACACCCCACCCAATCCCCCCCACACCCCACCCAATCCCCCCGCACTATCCCTCTCCCCACACCCCATCCAATCCCCCTCGGCGCTATCCCTCCCCCCACACCCCACCCAATCCCCCCCACACCCCATCCAATCCCCCTCCGCGCTATCCCTCCCCACACCCCACCCAATCCCCCTCCGTGCTATCCCTCCCCCCACACCCCACCCAACCTCCCCGCACTATCCCTCCCCCACACCCCACCCAACCCCCCCCGCACTATCCCTCACCCCACAGACCTCTAACCCAAAGACCGCAATCAATAAGGATAAACAACAACACCTCCTCCACAATAGTCCTCAATACTGGGGTCCCACAAGGCTGCGTACTTAGCCCACTACCATACTCCCTATACACACATGACTGCATGGCAAATTTTGGCTCCAACTCCATCTACAAGCTTGCTGACGACACAATCATAGTGGGCCGGATCTCGAATAACGACGAGTCAGAATACAGGAGGGAGATAGAGAACCTAGCGGAGTGGTGTCATGACAACAATCTCTCCCTCAATGCCAACAAAACTAAAGAGCTGGTCACTGACTTCAGGAAGCAAAGTAATGTACACACCCCTGTATGCATCAATGGGCCGAGGTGGAGGTGGTTGACAGCTTCAAATTCCTAGGGGTACACATCTCCAAAAATCTGTCCTGGTCCACCCACATCGATGTTACCACCAAGAAAGCACAATTAATACTACACTCCTGTATACTTCACCCAATTTTGATGTCTATGTAGTTACATTGTGTACCTTGTGTTGCCCTGTTATGTATTTTCTTCTTTTTTTATGTACTAAATGATCTGTTTGAGCTGCTCACAGAAAAATACTTTTCCCTTACCTCGGTACACATGACAATAAACAAACAAACTAACATCCTGCACTATTCCTCCCCGATCATCCTGCACTATTCCTCCCCACACACCATGAACTACTCCTCCCCGGACATCCAGCACTATTCCTTCCCGGACACCCTGCACTATCTCTCCATGGACAGCTTGCACGATCCCTCCCTGGACATCCTGCATTGTCTCTCCCCGGCACGCCTGCACTATCTCTCCCCGGAATGCCGGCACTATCTCTCCCTGGAATGCCTGTACTATCTCTCCCCGGAATGCCTGTACTATCTCTCCCCGGAATGCCTACACTATCTCTCCCCGGAATGCCTGTAATATCTCTCCCCGGAATGCCTGCACTATCTCTCCCCAGAAAGCCTGCACTATCTCTCCCCGGAATGCCTGTACTGTTTCTCCCCGGAATGCCTGTACTATCTCTCCCCGGAATGCCTGTACTATCTCTCCCCGGAATGCCAGCACTATATCTCCCCGAAATGCCTGCACTATCTCTCCCCGGAAAGCCTGCACTATCTCTCCCCGGAAAGCCTGCACTATCTCTCCCCGGAATGCCTGCACTATCTCTCCCCGGAATGCCTGTACTGTCTCTCCCCGGAATGCCTGTACTATATCTCCCCGGAATGCCTGTACTATCTCTCCCCGGAATGCCGGCACTATATCTCCCCGGAATGCCTGTACTATCTCTCCCCGGAATGCCTGCACTATCTCTCCCCGGAATGCCTGCACTATCTCTCCCCGAAATGCCTATACTATCTCTCCCCGGAATGCCTGCACTATCTCTCCCCGCAATGCCTGTACTATCTCTCCCCGCAATGCCTGTACTATCTCTCCCCGGAATGCCTGCACTATCTCTCCCCGCAATGCCTGTACAATCTCTCCCCGGAATGCCTGCACTATCTCTCCCCGGAATGCCTGCACTATCTCTCCCCGGAATGCCTGTACTATCTCTCCCTGCAATGCCTGTACTATCTCTCCCCGCAATGCCTGTACTATCTCTCCCCGCAATGCCTGTACTATCTCTCCCCGCAATGCCTGTAGTATCTCTCCCCGCAATGCCTGTAATATCTCTCCCCGGAATGCCTGCAATATCTCTCCCTGGAATGCCTACACTATCTCTCCCTGGAATGCCTGTACTATCTCTCCCCGGAATGCCTGTACTATCTCTCCCCGGAATTCCTGTACTATCTCTCCCCGGAATGCCGACACTATCCCCGGAATGCCTGCACTATCTCTCCCCGGAATGCCTGTACTATCTCTCCTCGGAATGCCTGTACTATCTCTCCCCGGAATGCCTACACTATCTCTCCCCGGAATGCCTGCACTATCTCTCCCCGCAATGCCTGTACTATCTCTCCCCAGAATGCCTGTACTATCTCTCCCCGTAATGCTTGCATTATCTCTCCCCGGAATGCCTGCACTATCTCTCCCCGGAATGCCTGCATTATCTCTTCCCGGAATGCCTGTACTATCTCTCCCCGGAATTACTGCATTATCTCTCCCCAGAATGCCTGGACTATCTCTCCCCGGAACTCTTACACTGTCTCTCCCCGGAATGCCTGTACTATCTCTCCCCGGAATGCCTGTACTATCTCTCCCCGGAATGCCAGCACTATATCTCCCCGAAATGCCTGCACTATCTCTCCCCGGAAAGCCTGCACTATCTCTCCCCGGAAAGCCTGCACTATCTCTCCCCGGAATGCCTGCACTATCTCTCCCCGGAATGCCTGTACTGTCTCTCCCCGGAATGCCTGTACTATATCTCCCCGGAATGCCTGTACTATCTCTCCCCGGAATGCCGGCACTATATCTCCCCGGAATGCCTGTACTATCTCTCCCCGGAATGCCTGCACTATCTCTCCCCGGAATGCCTGCACTATCTCTCCCCGAAATGCCTATACTATCTCTCCCCGGAATGCCTGCACTATCTCTCCCCGCAATGCCTGTACTATCTCTCCCCGCAATGCCTGTACAATCTCTCCCCGCAATGCCTGTACTATCTCTCCCCGCAATGCCTGTACTATCTCTCCCCGGAATGCCTGCACTATCTCTCCCCGCAATGCCTGTACAATCTCTCCCCGGAATGCCTGCACTATCTCTCCCCGGAATGCCTGCACTATCTCTCCCCGGAATGCCTGTACTATCTCTCCCTGCAATGCCTGTACTATCTCTCCCCGCAATGCCTGTACTATCTCTCCCCGCAATGCCTGTACTATCTCTCCCCGCAATGCCTGTAGTATCTCTCCCCGCAATGCCTGTAATATCTCTCCCCGGAATGCCTGCAATATCTCTCCCTGGAATGCCTACACTATCTCTCCCTGGAATGCCTGTACTATCTCTCCCCGGAATGCCTGTACTATCTCTCCCCGGAATTCCTGTACTATCTCTCCCCGGAATGCCGACACTATCCCCGGAATGCCTGCACTATCTCTCCCCGGAATGCCTGTACTATCTCTCCTCGGAATGCCTGTACTATCTCTCCCCGG
The DNA here is from genome assembly GCF_902713615.1 of Scyliorhinus canicula. NCBI lineage: Eukaryota > Metazoa > Chordata > Chondrichthyes > Carcharhiniformes > Scyliorhinidae > Scyliorhinus > Scyliorhinus canicula. The sequence continues at coordinate 175,203,349 of NC_052146.1, forward strand.
AATGCCTACACTATCTCTCCCCGGAATGCCTGCACTATCTCTCCCCGCAATGCCTGTACTATCTCTCCCCAGAATGCCTGTACTATCTCTCCCCGTAATGCTTGCATTATCTCTCCCCGGAATGCCTGCACTATCTCTCCCCGGAATGCCTGCATTATCTCTTCCCGGAATGCCTGTACTATCTCTCCCCGGAATGACTGCATTATCTCTCCCCAGAATGCCTGGACTATCTCTCCCCGGAACTCTTACACTGTCTCTCCCCGGAATGCCTGTACTATCGCTCCCCGGAATGCCTGTAATATCTCTCCCCGGAATGCCTGTAATATCTCTCCCTGGAATGCCTACACTATCTCTCCCTGGAATGCCTGTACTATCTCTCCCCGGAATGCCTGTACTATCTCTCCCCGGAATGCCTGTACTATCTCTCCCCGGAATGCCGACACTATCCCCGGAATGCCTGTACTATCTCTCCCCGGAATGCCTGTACTATCTCTCCTCGGAATGCCTGTACTATCTCTCCCCGGAATGCCTACACTATCTCTCCCCGGAATGCCTGCACTATCTCTCCCCGGAATGCCTGCACTATCTCTCCTCGGAATGCCTACACTATCTCTCCCCGGAATGCCTGTACTTTCTCTCCCCGGAATGCCTGGACTATCTCTCCCCGGAATGCCTGTACAATCTCTCCCCGGAATGCCGGCACTATCTCTCCCTGGAATGCCTGTACTTTCTCTCTGTGGAATGCCTGGACTATCTCTAATAGGAATGCCTGTACTATCTCTCCCCGGAATGCCTGCACTATCTCTCCCCGGAATGCCTGTACTATCTATCCCCGGAATGCCTGTACTACCTCTCCCCGGAATGCCTTCTCTATCTCTCCCCGGAATGCCTGTAATATCTCTCCCCGGAATGCCTGTACTATCTATCCCCGGAGTGCCTGTACTATCTCTCCCCGGAATGCCTGTACTATCTCTCCCCGGAATGCCTGCACTATCTCTCCCCGGAATGCCTGTACTATCTCTCCCTGGAATGCCTGTACTATCTCTCCCCGGAATGCCTGCACTATCTCTCCCCGGAATGCGGACACTATCCCCGGAATGCCTGCACTATCTCTCCCCGGAATGCCGACACTATCCCCGGAATGCCTGCACTATCTCTCCCCGGAATGCCTACACTATCTCTCCCCGGAATGCCTGTACTTTCTCTCCCCGGAATGCCTGGACTATCTCTCCCCGGAATGCCTGTACAATCTCTCCCCGGAATGCCGGCACTATCTCTCCCTGGAATGCCTGTACTTTCTCTCTCTGGAATGCCTGGACTATCTCTCCTCGGAATGCCTGTACTATCTCTCCCCAGAATGCCTGCACTATCTCTCCCCGGAATGCCTGTACTATCTATCCCCGGAATGCCTGTACTATCTCTCCCCGGAATGCCTACTCTATCTCTCCCCGGAATGCCTGTAATATCTCTCCCCGGAATGCCTGTACTATCTCTCCCCGGAATGCCTGTACTATCTCTCCCCGGAATGCCTGTACTATCTCTCCCCGGAATGCCTGTACTATCTCTCCCCGGAATGCCTGTACTATCTCTCCCCGGAATGCCTACTCTATCTCTCCCCGGAATGCCTGTAATATCTCTCCCCGGAATGCCTGCACTATCTCTCCCCGGAACGCCTGCACTATCTCTCCCCGGAATGCCTGGACTATCTCTCCCCGGAACGCCTGCACTATCTCTCCCCGGAACACCTGTGCTATCTCTCCCCGGAATGCCTGGACTATCTCTCCCCGGAATGCCTGCACTATCTCTCCCCGGAATGCCTGTACTATCTCTCCCCGGAACGCCTGCACTATCTCTCCCCGGAATGCCTGCACTATCTCTCCCCGGAACGCCTGTGCTATCTCTCCCTGGAATGCCTGTACTATCTCTCCCCAGAATGCCTGCACTATCTCTCCCCGGAATGCCTGCACTATCTCTTCCCGGAACGCCTGTGCTATCTCTCCCTGGAATGCCTGTACTATCTCTCCCCAGAATGCCTGTACTATCTCTCCCCGGAATGCCTGTACTATCTCTCCCCGGAATGCCTGTACTATCTCTCCCCGGAATGCCGACACTATCCCCGGAATGCCTGTACTATCTCTCCCCGGAATGCCTGTACTATCTCTCCTCGGAATGCCTGTACTATCTCTCCCCGGAATGCCTACACTATCTCTCCCCGGAATGCCTGCACTATCTCTCCCCGGAATGCCTGCACTATCTCTCCCCGGAATGCCTACACTATCTCTCCCCGGAATGCCTGTACTTTCTCTCCCCGGAATGCCTGGACTATCTCTCCCCGGAATGCCTGTACAATCTCTCCCCGGAATGCCGGCACTATCTCTCCCTGGAATGCCTGTACTTTCTCTCTGTGGAATGCCTGGACTATCTCTAATAGGAATGCCTGTACTATCTCTCCCCGGAATGCCTGCACTATCTCTCCCCGGAATGCCTGTACTATCTATCCCCGGAATGCCTGTACTACCTCTCCCCGGAATGCCTTCTCTATCTCTCCCCGGAATGCCTGTAATATCTCTCCCCGGAATGCCTGTACTATCTATCCCCGGAGTGCCTGTACTATCTCTCCCCGGAATGCCTGTACTATCTCTCCCCGGAATGCCTTCACTATCTCTCCCCGGAATGCCTGTACTATCTCTCCCTGGAATGCCTGTACTATCTCTCCCCGGAATGCCTGCACTATCTCTCCCCGGAATGCGGACACTATCCCCGGAATGCCTGCACTATCTCTCCCCGGAATGCCGACACTATCCCCGGAATGCCTGCACTATCTCTCCCCGGAATGCCTACACTATCTCTTCCCGGAATGCCTGTACTTTCTCTCCCCGGAATGCCTGGACTATCTCTCCCCGGAATGCCTGTACAATCTCTCCCCGGAATGCCGGCACTATCTCTCCCTGGAATGCCTGTACTTTCTCTCTCTGGAATGCCTGGACTATCTCTCCTCGGAATGCCTGTACTATCTCTCCCCAGAATGCCTGCACTATCTCTCCCCGGAATGCCTGTACTATCTATCCCCGGAATGCCTGTACTATCTCTCCCCGGAATGCCTGCACTATCTCTCCCCGGAATGCCTGTAATATCTCTCCCCGGAATGCCTGTACTATCTCTCCCCGGAATGCCTGTACTATCTCTCCCCGGAATGCCTGTACTATCTATCCCCGGAATGCCTGTACTATCTCTCCCCGGAATGCCTGTACTATCTCTCCCCGGAATGCCTACTCTATCTCTCCCCGGAATGCCTGTAATATCTCTCCCCGGAATGCCTGCACTATCTCTCCCCGGAACGCCTGCACTATCTCTCCCCGGAATGCCTGGACTATCTCTTCCCGGAACGCCTGCACTATCTCTCCCCGGAACACCTGTGCTATCTCTCCCCGGAATGCCTGGACTATCTCTCCCCGGAATGCCTGCACTATCTCTCCCCGGAATGCCTGTACTATCTCTCCCCGGAACGCCTGCACTATCTCTCCCCGGAATGCCTGCACTATCTCTCCCCGGAACGCCTGTGCTATCTCTCCCTGGAATGCCTGTACTATCTCTCCCCAGAATGCCTGCACTATCTCTCCCCGGAATGCCTGCACTATCTCTTCCCGGAACGCCTGTGCTATCTCTCCCTGGAATGCCTGTACTATCTCTCCCCAGAATGCCTGTACTATCTCTCCCCGGAATGCCTGTAATATTTCTCCCCGGAATGCCTGTACTATCCTTTCTACTTTTGGTCATCGACTCCTCCAGCCATCCCTGATTATCCTGTTGAGTTTGTTCCTTACGACATCCCTTATGCTACCTGTACTGCCACCACCTAATTTCAAACATAGGCTGTCATTTATAGACACTCCCCAAAGAGGAAATCGCAACGTCAACTCACTGTGAATCATGGGAGAAGTCAACCTCTCTAGATGCATATCACTTATTGGCAATTGTACCAGTGAACCTTCTAATTTCTCACTGGAGATGAATTTAATTTTGAGGTAGCTTAATCCTGGTGAGGTTGCCTTTTAATGGATATGCATGATGTGTTAATGTATGCAAACGTTTGCAGACACTGTTCATTGGGATGCTCACCCTTCCTTTCACCCACCTTTAAAGTCCCGAGAACATCATTCCTAAAGTTCCTGCCATCGGCTAACCGATTTATGGCCTGTGGTGAATGTATTATGCCAATAATCCACCATTGTATTTGTATCTGTGCTGTTGCCCTTGTATTTGTATCTGTGCTATGATGTTGCCCTTGTGGGCTTCTCCTATGGGCCATTGTATGGCATTATCCATAGGGGAACATGTTGGGGCATGTATGGGCTCCACCTATGGCTCCTCCCCTTGAAGGGAGGTGTAAAGAGAAGTCGACCTGGAGGCGGTTCTCAGTATTGGATCAGTCGCAGGCAGGCACTGTTCTATGTTGATTAAAGCCACAGTTTACTTCTACTCTTGTCTCGAGTGAATTGATGGTCGCATCAATTTAATCAATTTAAACTATGGAATCTGCCCTCAAACCTGACCGACTGGACCTCTATCCACAGGCCGCGGAGGCAAAGGAAATTTTTTCGCACTGGCTCCGCTGCTTCAAGGCCTACCACGCAGCCTTCTCCACGCCTTCCGTCACCGACGAACAGAAGCTGAGCCTCCTCCACCCACGGGTGAGCCATCGAATCTCTGTTCAACTCGACGGGGCCTCCTCCTACGCAGACGCCCTCGCGATGCTCGAACGCCTCTATGTACGGCCCGTGAATTAGGTCTACGCGCGGCATATCCTCACCACTCGCCGCCAGCGTCCCGAGGAATCGCTAGAAGACTACCTACACAACCTCAAAGTTCTCGCACGCAGCTGCAACTACAGGTCTGTTACGGCCACTCAACATATGTAACTCGCTGTCCGAGGCGTCTACGTGGCGGGAGTCCGGTCCAACTACGTGAGACAGCGCCTACTGGATCAGATGGTAAAGGTAGCCTCCTCTCTGGAAGTAGCGTTCCAGAGCCTTAACGCGTTCCCAACTGACCTCGTGGACCCCCGACCAAAGACTACTCCAGACCTGTGCCGCGCGGCCGCACGCCCATCATGGGGGGGGGGGGGGGGGGCTACCCTGCTATTTCTGCGGCCAGTCCCAACACCCCCGACAGCACTGCCCAGCCCGTAATGCTAACTGCAGCAGCTGCTGGAGAAAAGGACATTTTGCCAAAGTTTGCCTGGCCAGGTCCAAGAACTCTAACTCACAGGCCCGATCCTCAGACTCACAGGCCTGCAGACCCCGCAGTGTGGCAGCATGTCTGCCGACTCCGCCCCCTGCAGACGCATCATCAGCCTCGTGCTATCCGTGGGGGCAGCCATCTTCCAGCCCTCACAGCACGTGCGATCAATGGGGGCCGCCATCTTGGCCATCCTCCCCCACGTGGCCGGCCACGTGCGATCCATGGGGGCCGCCATCTTGGACGCCATCTTCCTGACCGCCCGCCACGCTCGACCAACGGGGGCCGCCATCTTGGCCACCATCTGCTACGCCGCTCGACGCGTATGATCAACAAGGGCGGCCATCGCGGAGCCGCCCCAGCACCTCCGACCACGCCGGCTACCCGCAACTCAGCGCGGTCACCCTGGACCAGTCGTGACCCAAGCACCTCCGGAGCTCTATGATGACTGTCCGGGTAAACGGGCACGAGACGCCTTGCCTTTTCGACTCTGGGAGCACAGAGAGCTTAATTCACCTGGACATGGTAAGACGCTGCTCGCTCACAATTTTCCCAGCGCATCAAACCATCTCCCTCGCCTCTGGGTCGCACTTGGTGCAAATCCAAGGGTGCACTACCGCAACCCTAGCAATACAGGGTGCCGAGTACGCCAATTTTAAATTATATGTGCTCCCAGACCTCTGCGCTCCTCTCCTATTGGGACTAGATATCCAATGCAACCTCAGGAGCCTAACCCTGAAGTTCGGGGGCCCCTACCCCCACTCACCATATGCAGCCTCGCGACCCTAAAAGTCGACCCTCCTCCACTCTTCGCAAACCTCACCGCTGACTGCAAACCAGTTGCTACCAGAAGCAGGCGGTAAGGCATACAGGACATGACTTTTATCAAGTCTGAGGTCCAGCGACTCTTGCGGGAGGGAGTCATCGAGGCCAGCAATAGCCCCTGGAGAGCTCAGGTGGTGGTCGTCAAGACCGGGGAAAAGAACTGGATGGTTGTAGATTACAGCCAAACCATAAACCGGTACACGCACCTCGATGCGTACCCCCTTCCCCGGATTGCAGACATGATAAACCAGATCGCACACTACCGGGTGTTCTCCACGGTGGATCTGAAGTCTGCATACCACCAGCTCCCAATCCGCCCGGAGGACCGCCACTACACAGCTTTTGAGGCAGACGGGCACCTTTTCCACTTCCTCCGGGTCCCCTTTGGCGTCACAAATGGAGTTTCGGTGTAATGGACCGAATAGTGGACCAATAGGGGCTGCGGGCCACATTTACGTACTTGGACAATGTCACCATCTGCGGCCATGATCAGCAAGACCATGACGCCAACCTCCACAGATTTCTCCAAACCGCACAAACCCTTAACCTCATGTACATCAAGGAGAAATGCGTGTTCCCCACAACCAGACTAGCCATCCTCGGCTACGTCGTGGAAAACGGGGTTCTAGGACCCGACACTGACCATATGCGCCCCCTCCTGCAACTTCCCCTCCCCCACTGCCCCAAGGCCCTGAAGAGGTGCCTCGGGTTCTTTTTGGATTATGCCCAGTGGGTCCCCAACTATGCGGACAAAGCCCGCCCACTGATCAAGGCCACCATCTTCCCACTGGCAACTGAGGCCCGCCAGGCCTTCAGCTGCATCAAGGCGGACATCGCCAAAGCGATGCGCGGTGGGCGAGTTTGTCCCCCTCCAGGTTGAGAGCGATGCATCCGAGGTCGCCCTTGCCGCTACCCTCAATCAAGCAGGCAGACCGCTAGCGTTTTTTTCGCGCACCCTCACCATCTCCGAAATTCGGCACACCTCAGTTCAGAAGGAGGCCCAAGTCATAGTGGAAGCCGTACGGCACTGGAGGCACTACATCACTGGTAGGAGGTTTACCCTCGTCACCGACCAACGATCGGTAGCCTTCATGTTCGACTATACGCAGCGGGGCAAAATCAAGAACGAAAAGGTCTTGAGGTGGAGGATCGCACTCTCCACCTATAATTATGATACAGTATATCGTCCTGGGAAGCTCAATGAGCCCCCAGATGCCTTGTCCCGCGGCACATGCGCCAGCGCGCAAGGTGACCGACTACGGGCTATCCACGATGACCTCTGCCACCCGGAGGTCACCCGGCTTATCCACTATATCAAGGCCCACAACCTGCCCTACTCCACCGAGGAGGTCAGAGCCATGACCAGGGACTGCCAGATTTCTGCTGAGTGTGAACCGCATTTCTATCGACCAGATAAGGCCCACCTGGTAAAGGCATCCCGGCCCTTTGAGTGCCTCAGTATCGATTTCAAAGGGCTCCTCCCCTCCAATAACCGCAATACGTATTTCCTCAATATTATTGATGAGTTCTCCCACTTCCCCTTTGCAATTCCTTGCCCTGACATGACCACGTCCACCATCATTAAAGCCCTACAGTGTCTTCACCCTGTTTGGTTTCTCCAATTATGTCCACAGTGACCGGGGCTCGTCATTCATGAGCGACAAACTGCGTCAGTACCTGCTCAGTAAGGGCATCGCCTCGAACAGGACTACCAGTTATAACCCCAGGGGAAACGGGCAAGTGGAGAAGGAGAACGCGACGGTCTGGAAGACCGTCCTACTGACCCTGCAGTCCAGGAATCTCCCAGTTTCCCACTGGCAGGAGATCCTCCCCAATGCGCTCCACTCTATTAGGTCCCTACTTTGCATGGCCACAAACGAGACGCCTCATGACCGCCTATTTGTTTTCCCTAGGAGATCCACATCAGGGGCCTCGCTTCCATCCTGGCTGAAGACACCGGGGCCAGTCCTACTCAGAAAGCACGTCAGGAGCCATAATTCTGATCCTCTGGTAGAGAGGGTCCAGCTCCTACACTCCAACCCCCAGTACGCTTATATCGAACACCCCGATGGCCGACAGGATACAGTCTCCCTCCGGGACCTGGCACGCACCGGTTCCACCACCACCACCACCGCCCCTCCACCATATCCCGCCCAACCTACCATGACCAGCGTCCCCGCCCCTATGTGGCACCCGCACTCCCTTCCACCCGCCATCCCCCCTTCACTGATTCACAGGAATGAAGCTCCAGAAGAGGCGCTCCCGGAGTCCACGTCTGTACCCGCACCGGCGCCCTCACTACCGATGCCAGCACGGACGAGTTCGACACCCAGGCCAGCAACAATGCCAGGGCTTCGGCGATCACAGCGCACAATCCGTGCGCCAGACCAGCTGAACTTATGAACCTGTCACCCCCGCAGGACTTCATTTTTTAACAGGGGGTGAACGTGGTGAATGTATTATACCAACAATCCACCATTGTATTTGTATCTGTGCTGTTGCCCGTGTATTTGTATCTGTGCTATACTGTTGCCCTTGTGGGCTTCTCCTATGGGCCATTGTATGGCATTACCCATAGGGGAACATGTTGGGGCATGTATGGGCTCCACCCCTGGCTCCTCCCTTTGAAGGGAGATATAAAGAGCAGTCGACCTGTAGGCGGTTCTCAGTATTGGTTCAGTCGCAGGCAAGCACTAAGTTGATTAAAGCCACGGTTTACTTCTACTCTTGTCTCGAGTGAATTGATGGTCGGATCATGGCCTCCCGCCAAATTAATTTCCCATGCCCGCAAAGCCTCCCGCCGATGGCGGAACAGGAAGGCTTCACCCCGTGCGTTAGTTCTATCCCATCCATTCCGAACATGTAGCAGGCCTTATTTTGTCAAGTTTAGCTTTTCAGTCTTTTCTGCAGACTCGTTAATTTTGCAGATACTTTCAAAATCTGGGTCATTTGCGTAAACAGGAAACAACAGTTACAAGCATTGTGAAACTCTACTCGACATTTGTTCCTCTCCCCACAATGAGAAAACACCATTATTCCCTGTTCCTGATTGTTTAGCTACATTTATAACCACTCTATTATTCAACACTAGACTCCCTCAGTATTTAGCAGAGTACAAGATAAAGAAGATGCAGGATTCTTAATTCGTACCACAAAACCTATTTTAGCCCATATGTGAGGAGCCGATAAGAAGGGGCTCAATTCTGGGTTTACTTTCAGGGAACGAAGCTGGACCATTAGAAGGACTATAAGTGGGAGAGTACTATTGTGTTGGCGATTGTCATTCAGTTAGATTTAGCATAGTTATGGAAAAGGACAAAGATAAAATAGGAAAAAAGTTTCCACACTGAAGAAAAGCCAATTTTACTTGGCTGAGAAGCGATTTAGCAGAAGTGGACTGGAAAGAGCTATGTGAAAATAATCAGAGCAACACGAAGCACTGAAAAAAATGATTCAAGGGTTCAGCGTGAACATGTCCCCACAATGAAAAAGAGTGAGGCAGCCAAATCTAAAGTTCCCAGGAAGGCAAAATCCATCGAGGGTAAGATAAGGCATAAAAAAGGAAAGCTTAAGTCAGACCAAGAGCTTAATACTGCAGAAAGTCTAAAAGAGTGGAGAAAGTGTAGGCGTGAAATTCCAAGAGAAATTAGGAAAGCAAAGAGAGAGCATGAAAAGATGCTGGTAGGTAAGAGCAAGAAAAGTCAAAGATGTTATATGATTACATAAAGGGCAAAAGGATAAATGAGAAGCAAAGAGAACCTAGTAAATACCAGACAGGTAAATTATGTGTCAAGGTGGAGGATGTGGGTCAGGTTCTGAGTCAGTACGTTGAGACTGTCTTCGCAAATGAGAAGGCCAATGATGATGTTGCAGTTAAGGAGGAAGTAGGTGAAATATTGTGTGGGACAAACTTCGCAAGAGAGGGAACGTAAGAGGGCTTGACATCTTGAAAGTAAATAAATAACGAGACCCAGATAAAATATATCCGTGGTTGTTAAAAGAAGCAAGGGAGGAAACTTTGGAATGCTCAGATCATCATATTTGAACCCTCCCTGCTTACAGGGAGTGCCACTGATACAGTGGTGTCAAAGCTGGATCATTGTTTAAAAAGAGAGTAAGGGGTAAAATGAATAATTATAGGCCAGTCACCTTAACTTTTATTGTGAGAAAATTATTGGAATCAATTCCGAGGAACAGTATGGGCGAGGTTTTCCGCAAATGCAGAGAATTGTAAAGGCTGCCGTGGGACAGGCCGTGACCCACGGCAGCCTTCACGGCCACTTCCGGGGCCGATTCTCCCCCCCCCCCGGGCGGGGCTAGGAGCACGGCCCCATGCGTCATGGCGGCGTGGCCTTGACGACGGTCGTCAAGGCCGCACGTCAAGCATCACGGCGGCTGACTCGGCCGATGACGTCACCGCGCATGCGCAGGTTGGACAACGCTAACCCGCGCATGCGCAGTTGCCGTCTTTCTCCTCAGTCGCCCGGCAAGACGTGGCCGTTTGATCTTGCCGAGCGGTGGAGGGGAAAGAGTGCGTCTGTTTTGGACGCTGACCCGCCGATCGGTGGGCACCGATCGCGGGCCTGTCCCCTGCCGAGCACAGTCCTGGTGCTCCCATGCCAATCGGGTCTCTAGATGCCCCAAACGGTTGTTTGCTTTTGGCAAACTTCAGACTCAAAGTTAGGGTCATGATAAAGAGGTTTGCAGATGATACAAAGATTGGTTGTGTGGTTGACAGTGAGGAGGGAAGCTTAAGGCTGCAGGAAGATAGAATAGCAAAATACTGTGGATATTGGAAATCTGAAATAAAAACAGTCCTGACAGGAAAAGTGGGAAGCATTATAGAGAGGTAAGTGCAGTGAAATCATATTCATGAGTGATTCAAATGCACTTAGTGCTTGAAATGCACTTACGTCTCTTTGATGTGGTCAATATTTACCACTTGGTCCAGTGAACTGTGGATGGATATGAATGGATCAAAGCTGCGAATGGTTTGTACAAGCTGTCAATCACAGACCACTACTTGAAAGCTATGAATGGCTTGCAGCAAATGGATCTGTGGGAACCAGATGCAGGTACAGCTGCTCTCCTTTGAGGAATGGACACATTGAGCTGCAAGGTAAGTACTACAACTATAATGTTTCCCACTGCCTTGTCTGGACTGCTCCATGGCTTCTAGACAAGGATCCCATTACTGGAGGGGGGGGGTCTGTGTGAGGGGGGTCTGTGTATGTCGGGGGGGGGGGTGGAGGTCTGTGGAGGGGGTTCCTTTCAGCAGGGGTCCCTGTGGGGGGTTCCCCCTATTACAGGGGTCCCTGTGGGGGTCACCCCCCAATACAGGGTTACCAGGGTGATCCCCCTATTACAGGGGTCCCTGTGGGGGACCCCCCAATACAGGGATGCCGGGGGGGTCCCCGTATTACAGGGATTCCTGTGGGGGTCCCCCAATACAAGCATCCCTGGGGGTCTCCCTGTTACAGGGATCCCTGGGGGGTCCCCCTATTACAGGGTTATCTGGGGAGGGTCCCTTTATTACAGGGGTCCCTGTGGGGGTCACCCCCAATACAGGGTTACCAGGGCGATCCCCCTATTACAGGGGTCCCTGTGGGGGTCCCCCCCCAATACAGGGATGCCAGGGGGGGGTCCCCGTATTACAGGGATTCCTGTGGGGGTCCCCCAATACAAGCATCCCTGGGGGTCTCCCTGTTACAGGGATCCCTGGGGGGTCCCCCTATTACAGGGTTATCTGGGTAGGGTCCCTTTATTACAGGGGTCCCTGTGGGGGTCACCCCCAATACAGGGTTACCAGGGAGATCCCCCTATTACAGGGGCCCCTGTGGGGGTCCCCCCCCAATACAGGGATGCCAGGGGGGGTCCCCGTATTACAGGGATTCCTGTGGGGGTCTCCCAATACAAGCATCCCTGGGGGGTCTCCCTGTTACAGGGTTATCTGGGGAGGGTCCCTTTATTACAGGGGTCCCTGTGGGGGAATCCCCCTATTACAGGGGTCCCTGTCAAGGGGTCTCCTTATTACAGGAGCCCCTTGGATGGTACCCTTATTACAGGTCTACTTGGTGGGGGTGGGGGGGGACGTTGGGTCACCCCCCCATACTTGGGGGTGGGGGGCACCCAGGCAAACAGGGGGTAGGGAGCTGCTGTGCGGTGGGGTGGGAGGAGTTCGGGGCTGATTTGCGGTGTGCGGGGTGGGTGGTGGAGGGTGGGTGGCTACGCACAGGACCTCGCTGTCTGGCCTGCCCCTCAAGATGGGAATCTCTTGTATTCCACGCCATGCAGATGTATGCATGGCGTGGAACCCTGAATTGCCTCTGGTTTGCGACCCCAAGGGAATGGTAAAACAGGTGCAATTCAGCTCCGGCTGAATCCAGCCTGCGATTGCAGCAGAGAGGGCGCTGGTGCGGTTTACAAGGATGTTGCCTTCAAAAATTTGAGCTGGCAGGAAAGATTGGACAAACTGGGGTTGTTTTATTTGGAACTGTGGAGACTGAGGGGTGACTTATTTAGGGCCTTGACAGAGTAAATTGACCTGGCTTATTTGCCTTAGCAGAAGGGTCAAAAACTAGGAGGAATGATTTATGGTAATTGGTAGAAGGATTTGAGGCCGGATGAGGAAGTATTTTCCACGTAGAAGATGGTGGGGATCTGGGACCCACTGCCTGAAAGGATGGTAAATGTGATATTACGTACCTTTAACAGGGTTTATCTTAAACTGCTGTCAATCACTGTCACCGAGCCAGGATGTGATGCAATAGCCCAATGACTCTGTTTACAGCAGTAGCAGCCAAGATTAGGTGTGTCTGCAACAGTCTCTCAATTAGCACCATCTATAATCTTAATGCCTAATAAAGGACCCACATTACTGTTTTGCCAATTCTTGTTCAATGATTGGTATGTTTACACCAAACAGAAGATAACAATAAATGCAGAAACTTTGACCACATTTAAAAAGTATTTGAAGTGCCTTAACCTTGCAGCAAGGTGGGATTAGGCTGGGCTGCTCTTCGCTGAACCAATTAGACCAATGGAACTTCAGTTCCCTCGTTTATTTTGCTATGATTTATGGATGTGGAGATTTTACTTATAAGACCCTTTATTAATATGAGTGGTAAATCCAGTGGTTGCCAGATGAATACAGCAGCCATAATCAGTGCTGACACAATTCGAGTTGAGTTAGCAAAGCCGTCACATACAGTCATTCTAATGCAGGCACAGGAATGTGTGTAGGAAATGATATGGCAGCACGCTGTTGATTTTCCAAAATGAATTGTTACCGTGTTTTCTCATTATACTGTGAGGGGAAATCCCTGCCCATTTCCAATCAGTATGGTTAGAAATGAGGTTAGTTTTAAAACCACCTCAAGTGAGAAATAATTATATTATTTAGTGGAGGCCTGAGGTAGTGGCCCTTTTACATATTTTGTAATGCTGCACGTCTTTTATTTATTTCATAAAAGAATATAATTAAACCCGATACTCAGGTAGATTTATTCAAAATAATGAAATGCTACTTTACTGAACTGACAGCTCCTTATTTTCACTAAACAATCCCCAAAGTGATCATACGTCAGGCACCGCTGGTCCACATATAAAGCCAAACATTTCTCATTCTATATTCTTATATCAGTTTAGAACAGCTGCAGAATATCTGCAGCAAATATATACAGTTTGTGTCTGCTTTACCGAGTCTCTGACTGGATTTTAGCAGCTTTCCTGGAAAGCAGAGGGTGATGGTGCAGAGGGATGGTGGAGTGCCCATCATCTTCTTGCCATCATGGTATTTTACCAGCGGTGGGTAAGGTGGAGTATGGCCCTCCTGCCAGAGGCCAATTGAGCCACTTAAGTGGCCAACTACTTTTTATCACCACCACTGGCATTTTATGAGCAGTGGGCGCGCCTTAACAATGGCGGAAACAAATTGGCGAACTCACGTGACTTCCCAGCAGCCTTGGGGCCCTCCTATTCCGGCATTCTGTGGCCCATGAAGGGGCCCACCACTTGCAATGTGGGCAGGCATTATGGGTGCATAGTGAAAGGTGTGGGTTATCTGGCTCTGGTGCCTATTGATACAAATCAATAGGCACCAGATTATTTTTTCACTTGTTAAATTCCTGTTAAATTCACAAAGTGCCTTATGTTATGAGGGACTGTAAAAGTTTGTAGCTGCTCTAGTAAAGGAGGGATGATGCCCGAGGGGTAATGTCACTCGAGGGGTAATGTCACTTGCCTAATAATCTAGAGGCCCAGGTTTATACTCTGGAAACACAAGTTCAAATTCCACCATAGTAGCTGCTGGAATTTAAATTCTACCAGCACTCGCCCACCTTCTGGCTCTGGACATATTCCTGGAGCTATGTCCCATCCCCTGAGCGTTCGTTGGCTGCTGTGTGTGTGGTACAGTGTTCAGGCATCATGGCCTGATTGGGATGCTAGACAATGACTCCCACATGCTACCTGGTCCACCCACCTACGGGAATACACTTGAGTTGTGTGAAATGCTCACACGATTGCCAATTCCCTATTAGCAATAGCGTTCAGCCGCACGCCAGAGGCCTTGGCAGTCGATGGGGGTTCTGGGTGGTCGGTGGGACAGACGGCCAGGGACAAGGGTAGCCCCCAAAATGGATGCACACGATCCAGGGGTGGCCATGGTGGTGCCATGCACGGTGCCCCCCCTGTTTCCCCCTCCCCCAGCTTCACCTCAACCTTCCATGGCAGCCCACGCCTGCAGAGGGTCCCCCACCCCCAACTAGGGTTCCCCCTCCTCCAGCTGAGGGTCTACCCCAACCCCCACGAGCCCTGGGGTGGTAAGCCCAGAGCTCCCGGTCTCTTTGCCTGTGAGCAAAGATGGTTACTCACATCCTTGGTTCCCCACAGAAGCCCTTAAAAAGGAGTATTAATCGGCGCCAGAGTGACCACTGGCTGGGAGGCCGATGAATCACGAGGGGCTGTTGGATAAGGGGTGGCTCCTGTTAATTGTATGGAAATAGGGCTTAAGTGGTGATAATTGGTCTCTCGCCACGCTACTGCGAAATCCCGATTTTGGCAATCGGAGCGGGCAGTTATGTCGCAAACTGTTTGGCGTGGTGCTCATTTTTGGCCTCTACCGCTATTCACCGGCCTTGTTTCTCTTGAGTATGAGCACAACGAAGCTGGAGAATTGCACCCATTAACTTGAGTCCATTGAATCACACCCTTAGTCATATTTTGGGACACCATGTGTACCAGCAAGCACTTTGTCTGTGTTTCATTGTCAGAGTTATCACCAGCCTAGACTCTGATCGATATTTCAGCCCGACAACAGAGTTTGAAAAGTCCAACAAAATTTGCATGAAATGTGGACGACAAGGTGGCGCAGTGGTTAGCACTGCTGCCTACAGCGTTGAGGACCAGCGTTCGACCCCAGCCTTGGTTTACTGTCCGTGTGCAGTTTGCACATTCTCCCTGTGTCTGCGCGGGTTTCACCCCCACAACCCAAAGATGTGCAGGTTAGGTGGAGTGGCCACGCTAAATTGTCCCTTAATCTGAAAAAAAATAATTGGGTACACTAAATTTTAAAAAAAACTTTGAGTCAAATGCTCATGAATGACATCCGAGAAGATTTTTGATTTGAAATCGAGACCCTTTTCTAAAGTCGAGCATTAATGGCCATTTGCAAAGCACGACCATTGTCAGAAAAGCTTCTGAAATTTGTGTTCCCGAAAATGTGGGCATCCCGCCAACCCCCAGCAGTTGCAGGTGGCATTTGGTGAGATACCCGTGATACTCCTTCAGAAGGTGAGGTCCCAAATCTAATTTTTTTTTCATTTTTTCATGGGGATGTCCGAAGATAATTCATGAGCTAGCCACAGGGCTGCTGGGGTGAGAAATGCAGCCGCCCTTTTTTGGCGGGGTGGGGTGGCAATTTGTCACCCTGCGCAGCAATAATTCAAATGCAGGACTGGGACGTCAGCCAAATCCATCCCCATAACCTTCGATTGGCGGTGGGATGTTCCCTCTCCCAGGCCGGGGAGCACCTTTCCTTGGCAAACAATTACACCTTGGGGCGCATTTTCAGTTTTGCTGAACCCATTTCACCAACCCAGGACTTAAGCCAAAAAAACAAGCCCTTTTAGTAAACATTTGCCATGGAAAGAATATAAAAAAAAGACAGTTTCCCATCACGAGTAGGTCTCTTGTATAATTTGCAGGGTATGATGTATTTCCTGTTATGGACCAGACGAGTAGTTGTGCAAACTCCGCATCTCAGGCAGAACTCCCGTCGGAACAAAAGGTTCTCAGATTAAGAATGACTCATGTTTTAAACTAGGTTGTGTTCAGAAGCACTAACCAATTATGAAAATGACATTCAGGAGCCCATCCTAATGATGATGCCATTGAATAGCACACAGCACTGTGCCATTATGAGGAAATGCTGCATTCATGAATACACATGCTGAGGGCCACTTCATCAGCTTGGAAATGCATGAACCATGAATGAGTGACCTCGAGGTACCTCAATATCTGTGCATGAACAGAGTGTTGGTTGAAGTGAGGGACAAAGAGCTGAAAGTAGGTGAAGAGTTGGCTGTTAATTAAGACACCGCCAGTCCCTTGCCTGTGACCTGCTGAAGGATGAGTGATATCAGAAACCTCGGCCAAATTGTATCAGACACATGGGCTGCATTTTATGGGATGGCATACTTAGCACCACCACTGCCCCCCCCCCCCCCCCCCCCCCCCCCCCACCTACCATCCAGCCCAAACCCGGAGCAAAGGCCAATTCGCACCTACTGACTTTAAACAGGGTCATCCCGCAATGGGGGGGGGGGCTACTTCACTAGCCAGCAGAATATAGCTAGTGAACGGGAGTGAGGTGGGAAGAGGGGTTGTGGCCTGTTGGACCTATTTAGGCAGGTGTCGATGAGCCTGGAAGGTGTGAATTGGGAAGGGGGTGGTGAGGAGAGATTATAGTTTGAGAGGATTTCTGGAATAGGGGAAGGGAGGTAGAGGGAACGAAGATTGCTGACAGTGGCCAGGGTTTTTTTCTTGGTCTCATCCTATGGGTGGGGCTGGTGGCCATCTTGGTGGGCTCTGGTATCAGGAGCCTGGAAGATGGAGGAGGTAATCCCTCGCGGTGGAAATGGCTGACTTGAGGGGGTGTGAGAGACCCTCAATTAAATTGGTCCTGTGGAATGTTTGGGGTTTGGGGGGGCCGAGTGAAACAAGATTTCTCTCATTTGAAGCATTTAAGAGCCGATGTGGTGCTTTTTCAGGAGATCCGTCTGCGGGTGAGGGAATAGATTAGGCTTCGTAAGGGTTGGGCGAGCCACGTGTTCCACTAGGGATTCGACAGCAGGGCCCGGGGTGTAACAATTTTAATTAATAACAGAGTTAGGTGACTTCCGATGGCGGAGGTGTGCTGAGTGGATGTGTGAAAGGTGGCTGTCCTCCTGGAAACTTGAAATGAGGCATATTTAGCCCAAAAATAGACCACTAAACCTGAAAAAAACTACTCTCCTCCAACACCACCACAACGAACAAGGCATGTCAGGCAATAATCTGAGCAGCCAAAAGGATGGCAGAATCAGGGAAAGTCTGGAGAGAAAGATAGAGGCAACGACAAACACGTGGGGCGACGAAGATTCGGCAAGACCCGAATGCGATGGGCCGCCAGGGCATATGCTGGGATACCCCGCAATAAACAAATGGATGGACCTCCTAAAACAGGAGCTCCAATTGCACAAAGGTGCCATCAAATTAGAATTGATGCCGATGGTTAAGACGGCAGTAAGGGAGGCACTGGTCCCCTTTCAAGTGGCGTTGGAAAAGGCAGAGCAGTGACTGGAGACACAAGAGGCGACAATCAGGGACCTGGAGAAGGTTACATAGAAGATAAAACATACAGTGCAGAAGGAGGCTATTCGGCCCATCGAGTCTGCACCGACCCACATTAAGCCCTCATTTCCACCCCATCCCCGTAACCCAATAACCATTCCTGACCTTTTTGAACACTAAGGGCAATTTATCATGGCCAATCCACCTAACCTGCACATCTTTGGACTGTGGGAGGAAACCGGAGCACCTGGAGGAAACCCACGCACACACGGGGGGATGTGCAGACTCCACACAGACAGTGACCCAGCTGGGAATCGAACCTGGGACCCTGGAGCTGTGAAGGCACAGTGCTATCCACTTGTGCTACCGTGCTGCCCAAGGCTGCGACCTACTAGAGTATCCGGATCGCCTCACTGGAGACGGAGATGGCAAGGTTGGTGGTCACCCAAGGGACGCTGAAGGGGAAGGTGGAGGACCAGGAGAACCAGTCGCGCGTCAAAATCTCCACATTGTGGGCATATTGGAGGGTACCAAGGGCAGGAGCACTATGGGGTACGTGGCCCTGATGCTGGAAAAGCTGGTTGGAGGGAAAAGCTTCCCCAAGCCCTAGAAGTGGACAGAGCCCACGGGTCACTCCGGCCAGAGTCCAAAACCGGGGAGCAACCGTGGACCATCATCGCGAAACAACACCAGTAGCAAGGCTGGGAAAGATCCTGAATTGGGCAAGGCACACACGGTCCTGTAAGTGGGAGGAGCAACCTGCGGCTTGGGATGCTGTACCCAGCCAAACTCTGGGTGGTTTTCCAGGGTAAGGAGCTCTGCTTCACCACACCAGCAGCAGCTGACAAGTTCAAGCACAAGTACGGGCTGGGAAGGCAGCCACACCAGCAGTGAACCAGAACTCATGTTTCCTCCACTTGAAAAGAAGAGACTTCTTGCGTGGAGTGGACCTGCCTCGTCTTCAACCTGACTCAGAGTCTCAGGAAGGAGGGGGTGAGAGCAGCAGGACACAGAAATGGGTGAGGAGAGAGAAAGCGTGGGGGGGGGGGGGGGGGGGGGGGGGGTGGAGAAAAGTGACGGGTAGGGGAAGGTAAAGATCACTCCCGGGGTGGGGGGGCGGGGGTGGGAGGCACCACACTAAGAGGTGAGCTAGCACTGAGAAGCATGGGCGAAGGGGGAGCTGCGGCACAAACCCTGACGGGGAGAGAGTGTCTGGCAGCAAGGAGCCGAAATTTCTGGATGGGGGAACGTAAGGGGATAAACAAGGGGGAAAAGCTGGCAAGGGGGAGGCCCACAGAGGCAAGGGGAGAAGGGAAAGGGGGTGGACAGGCCCAGGGGGAAAGCCGAGGTGTGGGTGGATAGAACGCTTGCCATGACAGATCACAGATGGCGATGATGGAAACAAAGGCACTGCAAACAGCCACCTTGGAGGGCCCCCAAACAAAGGGAAATGCCGGAGTGCAGAGGCACATCCACAGGGTACATATGGCTGATCCGCAGGAGGCCGGGGGGGGGGGGGGGGGGGCAGAAACTCCCCATCAGGTCAGGGGATTAACAGCCCGGTGAAAAGATCCAGAGTCTTCACCCATCTGAAAAGTCAGAGAGCCAACATAGTCTTCCTCCAGGAGAAGCACCTGAAGGAAAAGGACCATCTGTGGGTAAGAAAGAGCTGGGTGGGACAGGCATACTAATCGTGCAGTGGGACGAGGGAAGTGATCATACTGCTCAGTAAGGGGACAGCATTTACAGCGACGAGGACAGTCACGGACCAAGGGAGGGGGTGGTACGTCATGGTTAGTGATATCCTGGAAGGGGCACCGGTGGTCCTCATTCGCTTCCAACTGGGACGCACGGAACTCATGAAGAAAACCATGGCAGAAATCCCCGAAATGGACTCACACCAAGTCAGCATAGTGTGGGCAGGACTTTAACTGCGTGCAGGACCTACGGGCAGATGATTTATTGGCCAAGAGGGGTGTGTCCAGCTCCATTGTGCCCGACCCATCTCCAGATCCAACCCCAAGTCAGGGAAAAGATTAAACGTGGCAATGAAATTGAATATTTTCATGGAACAGATGGGGCAGTGGACCCATGGAGGTTCACCCACCCAGGGGAGAAGGAGTTCTCCTTCTCCCAGGCTTACAGGATTGATTTCTTTGTAGAGGGGAAAGCGATGCTTCCGGATGTCGTAGGAGCGGAATACTTCATAATTGTAATCTCCAACCACACTACATGGATGTGAGATTGGAGACAGGCTGGGAACAACGTTTCCCCATGGATGCTGGACAAGGCCCTCCTGGCCGATAAGGCCTTCTGTGAACAGATATCACAGGCCGCAGATGGGTATGTTACCAACAACCAGATGGGGAGGTCTCATCCTCCAAGTTCTCGGAGGTGCTGAAGGCAGTGATTAGAGGAGAAATTACTGTATACATGGTGTACAAAGATAAGAAGGAGAAGGCGGCTAGGCAGCAGCTGTTTGACTCCATACTGGAGGTAGACTGACGGTACTCCTCGGTCCCGACTGTGGAATTACTGGTGGAGAGGAAGAAACTACAAATGGACTTTGAGTTACTCTCCTCGCCAGCTGAGAAAGCAGGCAGCCACGAGGGAAATAACTCAGGTTAAAACAGAAGGGCAGGCTAGTCGCTGCACCAGAAAAGATCAATGAAGCCTTTGCAACCCCTGGAGGGGGATTCAAAGATGAAGCAGTTTCTCAACGGACTGGACATGCCGGTCATGGGGGAAGATAGGAGATGGGGCCTGGAAGCACCATTAGAACTGGGAAAATCATGGAGTGTACCAACTCCACGCAGATAGGAAAGGCACCGGCGCCAGATGGATTCCCGGCGGACGTCTATAAAGAATTTGGAGGAGATGTTCGCAGACTCGCGAGTAAAGGGCACCCTGTCACCAACACTGCCACGAGCCTCAATATCGCTGATACCCAAAAAGGATATAGTCCCGACTGAGTGTGGGTCTTACAGGCCCAACTCACTACTCAACATAGACTCAAAGGCACTGGCAAAGGCCTTGGCGAGGCTGCTGTAGAGGTGAATGCCAGAGGTAGTCACGGAGAGCCAGACATGTTTTGTCAAAGGGAGGCAGCTAACATCGAACATCGGGCGCCTGCTGAACGTGACAATGGCCCCATCCGGGGAGAGAGCACCAGAAGTGATCATCTCCCTGGATGCAGAAAGGGCCTTCGACAGAGTCGATTGGAAATACCTCATAGAGATACTGGAACGGTTTGTTTTTGGGACAGGGTGCACCTTCTGGGTGAAACTACTGTATAACACTCCCGTGGCAAGCATACGGACAAACACCACCAGCTCTAGATCTTTCCGGCTGCACAGAAGCACAACGCATGTTATCCCCGCTGCTGTTTGCTCTGGCAATCGAACCACTGGCGATTGCCCTCAGAGCCGCGAAGGTGGAGAGGTACCAAAAGGGGGAGACAGAGAGCATAGAGTTTCATTCAACACAGATGACCTGCTCCTCTACATCTCGAACCCCCAGACCAGCATGGAAGGTACAATGAAAGTCCTAAAGGAGTTCGGAGCCTTGTCAGGTTACAAGCTGAACCTGGCCAAGAGTGAGATTTTCCCTGTAAACCCACAGGGGGAGAAACAGAGCTGGAGGGACTGCCGTTTAAGCAAGCCCAGACCAAATTCCGCTACCTGGGGAACCAAACAGCCCACAACTGGACTCAGATCCACAAATGGAACCTGATGAGTCTGGTGGAGGAAGTCAAAAAGGACCTGCAAAAAGGGCCCATTCCAACTCTCCCTCGCAGGAAGAATACAGACGATCAAAATGAACATACTGCCCAAGTTCCTCCTCCTGTTTCGATCCCTCCCAATCTACATCTAGACAAACTAATCATGCCTTTGTGTGTTTGGTGGTGGTGGCAGAGGCGGGGGAGGGGGGGGGGGTAGCCCGAGGATCCAAAAGAAGGTGCAACAAAGGGTGAAGGGTGGGTCAGTAAATTTGCTGATGACACCAAGATTGGTAGAGTAGTGGATGAGGTGGAGGGCTGCTGTAGGCTGCAAAGAGACATTGATAGGATGCAGAGCTGGGCCGAAAAATGGCAGATGGAGTTTAACCCTGATTAAAGATGCATGGCATTAAGGGTAAAGTAGTAGCATGGATAAAGGATTGGTTAATTAATAGAAAGCAAAGAGTGGGGATTAATGGATGTTTCTCTGGTTGGCAATCAGTAGCTAGTGGTGTCCCTCAGGGATCAGTGTTGGGCCCACAATTGTTCACAATTTACATAGATGATTTGGAGTTGGGGACGAAGTGCAATGTGTCCAAGTTTGCAGACGACACTAAGATGAGTGGTAAAGCAAAAAGTGCAGAGGATACTGGAAGTCTGCAGAGGGATTTGGATAGTTTAAGTGAATGGGCTAGGGTTTGGCAGATGGAATACAATGTTGACAAATGTGAGGTTATCCATTTTGGTAGGACTAATAGCAAAAAGGATTATTATTTAAATTATAAAATATTAAAACATGCTGCTGTGCAGAGGGACCTGGGTGTCCTAGTGCATGAGTTGCAAAAAGTTGGTTTACAGGTGCAACAAGTAATTAAGAAAGCGAATGGAGTTTTGTCCTTCATTGCTAGAGGGATGGAGTTTAAAACTAGGGAGGTTATGCAGAAACTCTATAAGGTGTTAGTTAGGCCACACCTGGAGTATAGTATTCAGTTTTAGTCTCTTTACTGAGAAAGGGCATACTGGTACTGGAGGGTGTGCAGAGGAGATTCATTCGGTTAATCCCAGAGTTGAGGGGGTTGGATTACGAGGAGAGGTTGAGTAGACTGGGACTGTACTCGTTGAAATTTAGAAGGATGCGGGGGGGATATTATAGAAACATATAAAATTATGAAGGGAATAGATAGGTTAGATGCGGGAAGGTTGTTTCCACTGGCGGATGAAAGCAGAACTAGGAGGCATAGCCTCAAAATAAGAGAAAGTAGATTTAGGCATGTTACTTGTGTCTTCCACTGTGAAGACCACCCAAAAAATCTGTTCAGTTCCTCAGCCATTTCATCATCTCCCATTATTAAACCTCCCTTTTCATCCTCTAAAGGACCAATATTTACTTTAGCCACTCTTTTTTGTTTTATATATTTGTAGAAACTTTTACTATCTCTTTTTATATTCTGAGCAAGTTTACTCTCATAATCTATCTTACTTTTCTTTCTAACTTTTTTAGTAGCTTTCTGTTGCCCCCTAAAGATTTCCCAGCCCTTTAGTCTCCCACTAATCTTTGCCACTTTGTATGCTTTTCCCTTCAATTTGATACTCTCCCTTATTTCCTTAGATATCCACAGTCAATTTTCCCTCTTTCAATCATCCTTCCTTTTTGTTGGTATAAATTTTTGCTGAGCATTGTGAAAAATCACTTGGAAGGTTCTCCATTGTTCCTCAACTGTTTCATCATAAAGTCTTTGCTCCCAGTCTACCTTAGATAGTTCTTCTCTCATCCCATTATAATCTTCTTTGTTTATGCACAAAACACAAGTGTTTGATTTTACCTTCTCATCCTCCATCTGTATTTTAAATTCCACCATATTGTGATCGCTCCTCCCGAGAGGATCCCTAACTATGAGATCATTAATCAATCCTGTCTCATTACGCAGGACCAGATCTAGGATCGCTTGTTCCTTCATTGGTTCCATTACATACTGTTCTAGGAAACTATCGTGGATACATTCTATAAACTCCTCCTCAAGGCTGCCTTGACCAACCTGGTTAAACCAATCGACATGTAGATCAAAATTCCCCATTATAGGGTGGCACGGTGGCACAGTGGTTAGCATTGCTGCCTACAGCGCTGAGGATCCGGGTTCGAATCCTTGCCCTGGGTCCCTGTCCATGTGGAGTTTGCACATTCTCCCAGTGTCTGTGTGGGTTGCGCCCCAACAACCCAAAAGATGTGCAGGATAGGTGGATTGGCCACACTAAATTGCTCCTTAATTGGAAATTTAAAAAAAATAATTGGGTACTCCAAATTTATTTGAAAATAAATCCCCCGTGATAACTGCTGAACTATTTCTACATGCATCAGTTATTTCTTTGTTTATTGCGCGTCCCACCGTAATGTTACTATTTAGTGGCCTGTAGATTACTCCTATCAGTGACTTTTTCACCTTACTATTCCTCATTTCCACCCAAATGGATTCAACCTTATCCTCCATAGCACCGATGTCATCCCTTACTATTACCCGGATGTCATCCTTAAATAACAGAGCTACATCACCTCCATTACCATCCACTTTGTCCTTCCGAATAGTTTGATACCCTTGGATATTTAACTCCCAGTCGTGACCATCCTTTAACCATGTTTCAGTAATGGTCACTAAATCATAGTCATTCATGATGATTTGCACCGTCAACTAATTTACCTTATTCCGAATACTACGAGCATTCAGGTAAAAAAGGGCAGCACGGTAGCATGGTGGTTAGCATAAATGCTTCACAGCTCCAGAGTCCCAGGTTCGATTCCCGACTGGGTCACTGTCTGTGTGGAGTCTGCACGTCCTTCCCGTGTGTGCGTGGGTTTCCTCCGGGTGCTCCGGTTTCCTCCCACAGTCCAAAGATGTGCGGGTTAGGTGGATTGGCCATGCTAAATTGCCCGTAGTGTCCTAAAAAGTAAGGTTAAGGGGGGGGTTGTATGGTATAGGGTGGATACGTGGGTTTGAGTAGGGTGATCATTGCTCAGCACAACATCGAGGGCCGAAGGGCCTGTTCTGTGCTGTACTGTTCTATGTTCTATGTTCTAAAGCACCCTTATGTTGGCTTTTATACCTCCGTTTTGAATCTTAAGACCTCTGTCAGTAACCTCTCCTAAGTTATTTTTCCTTTTAACTTTTCTCCTAATTTTCCTTGTCGTTGAACCCATATCTTCATGTAACAACCTGCCACGTTGCTTTCCATTTATGTTTTTACTTCCCGTTTTATTCCTTTTAGTATTTCTGGGCCTATTTACTGAGCTCTCCTCAGTCACTGTACCTTGTACTGTGGCCCTTTTTGGTTTTTGACTATAGCTTCTCTGCCTTACACTTTCCCCCTTACTGCCATTTGTTTCTGTCCCCGTTTTACTACCCTCCGACTTCCTGCATCGGTTCCCATACCCCTGCCATATTAGTTTTAACCCTCCCCAACAGCTCTAGCAAACACCCCCCTTGGGCCATCAGTTCCAGTCCTGCCCATGTGCAGACTGTCCGGTTTGTACTGGTCCCACCTCCCCCGGAACCGGTTCCAATGGCCAGGAATTTGAATCCCTCCCTCTTACACCATCACTCAAGCCACGCATTCATGCTATCTATCCTGACATTCCTACTCTGACTGACTCGTGGCACTGGTAGCAAACCTGAGATTACTACCTTTGAGGTCCTACTTTTTAGTTTAACTCCAAACTCCCTGAATTCAGCTTGTCGGACCTCATCCCGTTTTTTACCTATATCGTTGGTGCCTATATGCATGATAGCTGGCTGTTCACTCCCCCCACCCCGACCAGAATATCCTGCAGCCACTCCGAGACATCCTTGACCCTTTCACCAGGGGGGCAAAATACCATCCTGGAGTCTCGATTGCGTCCGCAGAACCGTCTGTCTATTCGCCTTACAATTGAGTCCCCTATTACTATAGCCCTGCCATTTTTCTTCCTGCCCTGCTGCGCAGCAGAGCCAGCCATGGTGCCATGAACCTGGCTGCTGCCTTCCCCTGGTGAGCCATCACCCTCACCAGTATCCAAAGCGGTATATCTGTTTTGCAGGGAGATGACCGCAGGGGACACCTGCACTGCCTTCCTACTCTTGCTCTGTCTTTTGGTCACTCATTTTCTATCTCCCTCAGTAATTTTCACCTGCGGTGTGACCAACTTGCTAAATGCGCTATCCACGATGTCCTCAGCATCGCGGATGCTCCAAAGTGAGTCCATCCGCAGCTCCAGAGCCATCAAGCGGTCTAACAGGAGCTGCAGCTGGATGCACTTCCTGCACGTGAAGGACCAGGGACAGCAGACATGTCCCTGAACTCCCACATCGTACACGAGGAGCATGACACGGGTCTCCTGCCATGTCTTAAACCTTAGGTTAACTTATACAACTACCATGCCAAAAGACAAAAGAAAAAAAAAAAATAAACAAATAGACAATAAAAAAGAAAAACTACCTACCAGTCACTTACCAGGGATAAAAAGCACCTCCTCCCCACCCAGCTTCGAATTCTCACCTAGCTCCAAATTGCCAAACTCACTCTCCACTGTGCTTCACTCCTGGCTGTGTCTTCTCCGGCTAACTGGAAGAATAATCCCGCATAAGGTGCAGACAGATAGGGAGGCAAGGGAGGAACGGCAAAGTCGGTAGATGAAATCTTGGAGGTAGATGGTAGATGCTCGAGTGATCCCACCCCAGGGCTCCTGGTTAGCAGGAAGAAGCTGCAGATGCAGTTTGACTGACTATCCACAGATAAGGTGGGTCACCAGTTACAGCGCTCAAGGGGAATAATGTACAAGTATGGGGCGAAAGCCAGTCGTCTCTTGGCTTGTCCGTTAAGGTGGCAAGTGGCCTCTCAGATTATTCAGGTTCAAAATTCAGATGGCGGACATAGTCAATGGGGCTTTGAGACATTCTGTAAGAAGCTTTATAGGCAGAACCATCTGGGGAGGGGTTGGATCTGGTGGAGTTTTTTAGAAGGCTTGGATTGTCCCACAGTGGAGGAGGAAGAGTGAGAAGGATTGGAAGAACCTGTGGGTGCGGAGGAGGTCCTCACGGCTATTGGACGAATGCAGACTGGTAAGGCTCTGGGGCCTGAAGTGTTCCTGGTTGAAATGTTATCATAGATTTGCAGGATTATTGGTACCGTTACTGGTGGAGATGTTTGAGACCTCAGTAGAATGGGGTTCCCTGCCAGAGAAGGTGATGCAGGTGTTCATTTAGCTTCTATTAAAAAAGTATAAGGACCTGTTGGAGTGTGGGTCGTACCGCCCGATTTCCCTGTTAAATGTGGATGCTAAGGTATTGGCCAAGGTTGTTGCACTAAGGCTGAAGCAGTGTCTCCCTCAGGACATTGGGGAGGATCAGACGGGTTTTGATAAGGGTCGACGCTTGTCGTCTAACATGCAGCGGTTACTAAATGTGGTGTTGTCCCCGGCGGAGGAGACGGAGCAGGTTATAGTTGCACTACATGCTGAGAAGGCTTTTGATAGGGTTGAATGGGGATATTTGTTTGCAGTACTGGAAATAGGGCTTGAGTTTGTGTCGTGGGTATGATTGTTGTGTAAAGCACCGAAGGCCAGTGTCCACACAAACAATGTAAGCTTGGGGTTATTTCAGTTAAACAGAAGATCGAGACAGAGGTCCAGTCTCTTGTTTCCGTTGGCGATAGAACCTTTGGCCATTGTTCTGAGGGCTTTGGATAGGGGAAGGGGGATAATGAGGGGGGAGGTGGAACATAGAATATCCCTGAACGCTGATGATCTCCTACTGTGCGTGGCAAGACCCGATCCTCACCAGGGACGAGATAATGCTGCTGCTGAGGTGTTTTAGCTCTTTTTCAGAGTGCAAATTGAACCTGGAGAAAAGTGAATGTTTTCCGGTTACTCCCCCGGGGAGGGGAGTCAATCTGGGAGTGTTGCTGTTCCACTTAGCGAGTTCTCATTTCAGATATTTGTGGGTTCGGGATTGGACCCGACTTCATAAGTTTAACTATACAAACTTGGTGGGAAGGGTCAGAACCGATTTTCAGAGGCGGGGTGGTCTCCCTCTGTCCTTGGTGGGCAGTTATTTAGGCGGTCAAGGTCAATATTTGACCAAGATGTTTGTTCTTGTTCCTGTTCCAGTGTATGCCAGTTTTTCTCCCAAAGTCCTTTTCTGGGGGAGTTGAGAGACTTTTTGTGAATAAAGTGGTGAGGATCTGAAGGACTGTCCTTGAGCGGGACTGACAGGTGGCTT
Source organism: Scyliorhinus canicula (assembly GCF_902713615.1). Classification (NCBI taxonomy): domain Eukaryota; kingdom Metazoa; phylum Chordata; class Chondrichthyes; order Carcharhiniformes; family Scyliorhinidae; genus Scyliorhinus; species Scyliorhinus canicula. Next base: position 175,231,207 of record NC_052146.1, read on the forward strand.
GGTGTTGCCGAGTCTGATATGTTAATATTGGGCGACGAATGTGGAGAAGGTGTGTGGATCCGGGAGCTACCTGGGTTTGGCAAAATCATGCAGGGAGTCTGAGCTGAGGGCACTAGCAATGGCTTTCTCCCATTATCACCGGGAAAATATTCGGCAAATCAAGTGGTTGTCTCCGTCCTGAAGATACGGAGCCGATTTCGGCAACATTTTAAATTGGGGGCGATATCGAAGCTGTCTCCGATCTGTGTGAATCATGGTTTGAACCTGCGAGATTGGATGCAACGCTTGGGGGGGTGGGAAGAGAAGTGGTTGGAAGGAATTGGGGATCTGTTCTTGGAGGGACGGTTTGTGAGTTGGAGGAGTCGTCGAATAAATTTTAGGCTCTCATGGTCTGAGTCGTTCAGATACCTGCAAGTTCGCAACTTAGCGAAATGGATCTTTCCGACATTCCCCGTGGTGCCGCCAACCTCGTTGATGGAGAAGGTTCTTTCGCTCGCAGAGTCGGAGGAGGAGGGGAGTTCCTCGGGTATCTATGGAAGGAGTATGTCAAAAGACGCGGTATCGGTGGAGGGGGTTATGGCCAAGTGGGAGAGTGAGTTGGGGCTAGTGTTGGAGGATGGGGTGTGGAGTGAGGCCCTGCAGAGGGTGAACTCCACGTCCTCGTGTGCGAGGCTTGGCTGAATACAGTTTAAAGTAGTGTATCGGGCTCATTTGACTTGGTGCAGGATGAGTAGGTTTTTTGCGGGAGTGGAGGAAGAGGGTGAGCATTGTGGGAGAGGTCTGGCTAATCATGTGCACACGTACTTCTCGTGTTCTAAGCTCGTGGGGTTCTAGGTCTCCTTCTTTAGCACCATGTCAGCGATTCTGAAAATTAAACTGGAGTCGTGTCTCTTAGTGGCCATATTTGGGGTGTCAGACATGCCTGAGCTGCAGACGGGTGTGGGGGCCTATGTCCCGACCTTCTCCTCACTTATTGCTCGATGGCATGGAGGTCAGCTTCTCCACCCAGTGCCTCAGGGTGGGTGGGCGATCTGATGGTGTTCCTATACCTCAAGAAAGTCATGCACACTGTGAGCAAAGCAATTGAGGAGTTTTAACGATGATGGCAGCCATTTATTATGTATTTCAAAGAGCTGGTCAGCATTAGTAGTTAAGGGTGGTGGGTGGGGGGTGGGGAGCAGGGTGTAGGGGGAGCTGCTCAGGGGATTGTTTTTTTTTCAGTGGAAGAGGGTTTGTGATTTGGATGCTGTTTTGGTGTTATGTATAAATTAGAAAATGTTTGAATAAAAGTATCTTTTTAGAAAACATAGTGAACCTTCTCTGGACTGCCTCCTATGCCAGTATATATTTCCTTCAGATAGGGGACCAAAACTGTTCACAGTATTCCAGGTGTGGTCTAATTCAGGTTTTTTCAAACTGTGGGTCGCAACCCGTAGGTGGGTCACGGACGGGCATCAGGAAGGTCGTGGAGCGTTTGGTCGTGGCATTCCTGATCGCGGGAAAAGCACCCAATGACCACGACTGGCTTTGAAATTGATAATACCGGCTGTGGCAGACGTTTAAATGGCATGACGCAGTCTTTTGGTCAGAAGCAGTGGCAGAGAGCAGGTCAAGTGCCCAACATGTACACTGACATCACGCGCCCTGTACATCTGTGCTTTTGGCGTGAAATTACAGAGGAGAGATTCCTCCATTTTCTAGCTGCCAGCAAGCAAGATAACAGGACTGTGAAGAACTGAACCATAGAATCCCTACAGTGCAAAAGGAGGCCATTCGGCCCAGCTAGTTTGCATCACCCTGTGAAAGAGCACCTTACCTAGGCCCACTCCCCTGCCCAATCCCCATAGCTCCCTAACCTGCACATCATTGGGCACTAAGTGCCAATTTATCATGACCAATCCACCTAACCTGCACATCTTTGGATGTGGGAGGAAACCTTAGCACCTGGAAGAAACCCACGCAGACACGGGGAGAAAGTGCAAACTCCACACAGATAGTCACCCGAGGTCGGACTCGATTGCAGGTCCCTGCGCTATGAGGCAACCACTGTGCCATTGTGTTGCCCGCAGGAGATGAATCATTTTGCTATAAGGAATAAAGGTCCAGAGACACAAACAGGCCAGGATCTCACAACTGAATTTTCTGGAGAGAGCTGCACAGGAGAGTCCATGGCAGGAAAAAGCAGTACTGGTGCCAGCTGTGTGAAGAGCTTCTGGGACTCTGGTGAATAGCCAACAAACAAACACTGAATTCGGGAACAAAGCAGTATAAAATTGATTTCTTGAGGTACGGCTTCGTTAATTGTGCCAATGCAAATGAGGATGCAAAGCTCATGTGTGTTATATGCAGGGAAGTACTGGCAAATGAGAGTCTAAAATCATCAAAACCTCAGAGGCATTTGAAGACTAAGTATGGTGCGTTTGAGGACAAACCTCTTGATTTTTTGAAAGGATGCAGTGAGAACTTACACCATCAATTGAAGTCCTTAACAGAAATGTAACATTGAATGACCAAGAAAGTAAAATTGTGAGGATCAAACAGGCTCCCCTGTCACATTAAAGGTAAAGAAAAATGGTGGGTTGCGAAGGTCGGCTGACGTGGGTCGCAAAGGTCGGCCAATTGGTAAACGTGGGTCCCGGAATGAAACAGTTTGGTCTAACTTGTGCCATGTATAGTTTTAGCAGGACTTTCCTATTTTTGTACTCCACTCCCTTTGAAATAAAGATCAACTTTCTATTTGCCCTTCCTGTTACCTGCTGAATCTGCATGCTAATTGTTTGTGATTAATGCACCAAACCCCTCTGAGCTGCAGTTTTCTTTTTTAAAGAAAATAGCAAGTAGTAAGTAAAAAATAATACTGTCAAACAAAGTCAATGTAGCTTTCTGAAAGGGAAATCATGTTTGAGAAATGTATCAGATACTTTGAGGGTGTATACAAGCAGGGTGAATAAAGCAAACCAGTAGATACAGTGTATTTGGATTTCTAAAAAGACACGAAAGGTCAGGGCTTAGAAATTGCAGTAGGGAGGAGAGATTGGATAGGTTTGGGATGTTTTCCTTAGAGGAGGGCGCAGAAGGATGGGTGAGTAAATTTGCAGACGATACTAAAGTCGGTGGAGTTGTAGACAGTGCGGAAGGATGTTGCAGGTTACAGAGGGACATAGATAAGCTGCAGAGCTGGGCTGAGAGGTGGCAAATGGAGTTTAATGTGGAGAAGTGTGAGGTGATTCACTTTGGAAAGAATAACAGGAATGCGGAATATTTGGCTAATGGTAAAATTCTTGGTAGTGTGGATGAGCAGAGGGATCTCGGTGTCCATGTACATAGATCCCTGAAAGTTGCCACCCAGGTTGATAGGGTTGTGAAGAAGGCCTATGGTGTGTTGGCCTTTATTGGTAGAGGGATTGAGTTCCGGAGCCATGAGGTCATGTTGCAGCTGTACAAAACTCTGGTACGGCCGCATTTGGAGTATTGCGTACAGTTCTGGTTGCCTCATTATAGGAAGGACGTGGAAGCTTTGGAACGGGTGCAGAGGAGATTTACCAGGATGTTGCCTGGTATGGAGGGAAAATCTTATGAGGAAAGGCTGATGGACTTGAGGTTGTTTTCGTTAGAGAGAAGAAGGTTAAGAGGTGACTTAATAGAGGCATACAAAATGATCAGAGGGTTAGATAGGGTGGACAGCGAGAGCCTTCTCCCGCGGATGGAGGTGGCTAGCACGAGGGGACATAGCCTTAAATTGAGGGGTAATAGATATAGGACAGAGGTCAGAGGTGGGTTTTTTACGCAAAGAGTGGTGAGGCCGTGGAATGCCCTACCTGCAACAGTAGTGAACTCGCCAACATTGAGGGCATTTAAAAGTTTATTGGATAAGCATATGGATGATAAGGGCATAGTGTAGGTTAGATGGCCGTTAGTTTTTTTTTTTCCATGTCGGTGCAACATCGAGGGCCGAAGGGCCTGTACTGCGCTGTATCGTTCTATGTTCTATGTTCTAACAGAGGAGGCTAAGGGGTGACCTAATTGAGGTGTATAGAATTATGAGGGGCCTAGACAGGGTAGAGAGAAAAGACAGGTTTTCCCTAGCCAAGGCGTCAATTACCAGGGGGCATAGATTTAATCATAGAATTAATCATAGAATTTACAGTGCAAAGGAGGCCATTCAGCCCATCAAGTCTGCACCGGCTCTTAGAAAGAGCACCCTATCCAAGCCCACACCACCCTATCCCCAAAACCCAGTAACCCCATTCAACCAACACTAAGGGCAATTTTGACACTAAGGGCAATTTAGCATGGCCACTCCACCTAACCTGCATATCTTTGGACTGTGGGAGGAAACCGGAGCAGCCGGAGGAAACCCATGCAGACACGGGGAGAACATACAAACTCCACACAGACAGTGACCCAGCCGGTAATCAAACCTGGGACCCTGGAGCTGTGAATCAATTGTGCTAACCACTGTTCTACCGTGCTGCCCATTCGTGAGGTGTAAGGTGATTGGTAGAAGGATCAGATGGGACATGATAAAACCTTTTTCACCCAGAGGGGATGGGCGTCCGGAACTCAGTGCCTAAGTTGGTGTTTGAGGCGGAAATGCTCAATTCATTCAAAACACACCTTGACCTGTATCTGAAGTGCTGTAAACAGCAAGGCTATGGACCAGGTGCTGGAAAATGGGATTAAAATTAACGGCTAGCTTTTGGCTAACTAACAGGAAACGGAGAGACGGGATAAATGGATCATTTTCAGGTTGGCAAACTGTAACTAGTGGAGTTACACTTGGGTCATAATACATCGAGTGGCTCCCCTCTATTCTGCAGGTAGGCTACATGCTCACAAAATCTGTAATAAATTTGCCAAACATAATTTCCCTTTTGTAAAACCATGTTGACCCTCTCTGATCATCTATGTTTTTCTCCGTGCCTAGTTAAGACTTCCTTAATAATTTTAGAATCACCAGCCAGAGTGATTCTGTACCAAATTGTAAAATCTTCTGCAAAAAAATATATTGACCTGCTCCATTCCTTTACTAACAATTAATTCTCACTTGTATTCCTTAGTTGTTCTCTTCCAACACTCAGTCAGGATTTGAAAAGCTATATTCCCTTGCATATTCCCATTAACTCTACTGGTATGGTAATTCTAAACTCTTCTCAAGAAGTTTCTACTCCAGTGAATTAAATCACCTGCGGCAAAAAGTTAAGTGACAGTAAATCCAGAAGTTAGTGGCTCAGTGGTAACTGAACTTGGTTAACACCTAGCTAACACCAAAAAAAAATGCCTTTACACCCACCTAACCTTATTTTTTTCTTCAAATAAAGCAGTTAGTGTATGAGAACTGACTCAAAACAATGTGGTTTAGTTTTTTTTTTACATAGAATGTACAGGCAAAAGGAGGCCATTCGGCCCATCGAATCTGCACCGGCTCCTGGAAAGAGCACCCTACCCAAGGTTAACACCTCCACCCTATCCCCATAACCCAGTAACCCCACCCAACACTAAGGGCAATTTTGGACACTAGGGGCAATTTATCATGGCCAATCCACCTAACCTGCACATCTTTGGACTATGGGAGGAAACCGGAGCACCCGGAGGAAACCCACGCACACACGGGGAGGATGTACAGACTCTGCACAGACAGTGACCCAAGCCGGAATCAAACCTGGGACCCTGGAGCTGTGACGCGATTGTGCTATCCACAATGCTACCGTGCTGCCCCTGGGACCTCTGAGACATGCAGCATCTAAGCCTGAATGCTGAGCTGTAATGATCTACTGTCCATTTCGATGTGCATTTCCCACAGGGCACAGGCAAGGGGTAAAGCTATTAGGATTTGTATGGCTGGTTTATATCAATACTCTCACTTCAGCAAATGCCAGCTGCAGTGCAGCCGAAGAAGTAATCGGGTACAACATTTGCAAGTCAAAGAAAGAATCTGCAGTTTGTGTTTCACTTGTTTTGGGGAACTCCAGTTTACGTTGAAAATCTATCTATAATCTGCTCTGTCAAAGGTGATAGTACATCAATGTTGGAACATGGCAACAATTGTAAACCTGCTTTCCTTGCTTCATCTCAGAATGCAAGGCCTCATCAAGAAACCTGTGAAATGTCAACTTGGTGGAAGAGGTTAGGTTAGTAAACTTCCATTAGCACAGCAGGAGGTCATGTCCTCAACGTGTACCTCTTATGTTAAAAGGTGTTATATATGCTCAGATTACTTTTCACACCTCTCTGTCACACATCTAGAGTTCCGAAACCATAAATGATATTGATTATATTTCTACATTTCTATGCCTTTCCTTGGCTTGCAGCCATTCATATTTGCCTGCCAGCTGTGGTTAGATACTGATCAATTATGGAGGTTCAGGCATTGCAAACAATCTGTTATACACTTGAGTAAAACATAAAGCCAGATAAGTGAATAAACCTCCCCCCCCCCCCCCCCCCCATTCTTTTAAGTTACAGACTCTGTGCTCATTACTCTGAGAAACACAGTACTTTTCTATTGGTACTGAGATGACCTGGTAGAATCAGGGGAATAGATGCTGTCATTTGCAGCTGTGACCGGAAGCTCTAAAGGTTGTGTTGCCTGCCCAGTGCCAGGGTCGTGGACATCTCCTCGCAGCCCAAGAGGAACTCGTTGTGAGAGGGGAAGGATGCAGTTGTTCTCCATGTGGAAACCAACAAGGTAAGTAGAACCATTAATGGGTCTGAGGAGTTTAAACCTAGAACATCAAAGGTAATCATGTCTGGATAGTTACCTAAGCCATGTGCCTATTGGCATTGGGTCAAGCAAATTGAAGAATTAAACACATGCCCCAAAGAGCGATGTGGGAAGGGTTCCAATTCATGAGGCACTGGCATCAATACTCAGGGAAGAGGGAGCTATTTCTTTGAGATGGGCCCCTCCTAAACTGGACTAAAAGCAGTTTCTTGACCAATCGTATACCTGGGGCTTTAAAGTAAAAGTGAGGACGGGATATGGGGGAGGGTTCGGGTGTAGAGAAATGTAGAATTCTGGAGAGAAAGGCAAAACAGTGTAATAAGAACATAAGAACATAATGATGTGGGTAAAGACAAGTAGAGTGGGATAGAAAAGGACAGAGAGATTTGTGGTATTCTTATGCATGCCAGTAAAGTAAGGGTTAATAAAATGTACACAGAGGGCCACTAGAGGGAGCTAGTCTCAGAAGTATACATGGGATGATGCAGAGCCTTGTGGGACAGAGGTTGGAGTAGGTGGGAGGAGCAAGAGCTGGCTAGAAGGACTGAAAATGGTGAGAGAGCAAGAGAGTAGTTTATCATGTTAGTGAGTTAGAAGCAGATAAGTATAGTGAGTATAGTTTATGTGTGATCAATCAACTGTTTCTTAGGGATAAGTGTCAAATCCAGTTAGTAGTCTGTCATGTATGCAAACATGCAACCAATGAACACTCAGACTAGGACACAACCAATGGGCAGTCAGGACACTCAGAGGTGGCATCACCACAAGGGGGCATGACATAAACACTATAAAAGGAAAGAGGCACTCAATAGAAGGGGTTCGCGTCTACGTTGACGATATCATAATCTGGTCCACAACCCCAGAGGAAGATGTGTCGCGACTCAAGGAAGTATTCCGACGCATACATGAACATGGCCTCAAGCTAAACAGGTCCAAGTGCTGTTTTGGGACATCCACGCTGAAGGTCCTGGGCGATCAGATTTCACAACACGGTGTGCTCCCGGACACAGACAAAATTAAAGCCATCGAGGCAATGAAAGTCCCCAAGGACAAGAAGGCAGTACTGCGCTTCCTGGGAATGGTCAATTTCCTTGGCAAGTTCATCCCGAATTTGGCCACACACACTACGGCCCTACGCAACCTGGTGAAAGCCAAGCTCACCCCTGCACCCGTCCTTGCATTCTTTGACCCAGACTGAGAGACCAAGATATCCACAGATGCGAGTCGGGATGGCATTGGGGCAGTGTTGCTTCAAAGAGACGACACGTCATCCTGTGTACCAGTAGCAAACGCGTCACGGGCAATGACACCCACCGAGACCAGATATGCGCAGATTGAGAAGGAGTGCTTGGGTCTTCTCACCAGCATAATCAAATTTCATGATTATGTCTACAGCTTGCCAACATTTACTATTGAGATGGATCATAGGCCTCTGGTCCACATCATCCAAAAGGACCTGAACGACATGACGCCTCATTTGCAGAGAATTCTGCTTAAACTCCGGAGGTATGATTTCAATTTGGTGTACACACCTGGCAAGGAGCTCATCATCGCCGATCCCGCTCCGACAACTCACCCAGTGAACCACTGGAGATCATCCAGCACATTGAATTGCAGGTACAACTGTGTGCAAGCACTCTCCCGGCAACAGATGAGAAGATTGTTCTCATCCAAGAAGAGATGGCCAAATACCCCCTGTTGCAGCAAGTCATCCACAACCTCAGCAATGGCTGGCAGAAAGGGTAATACCCTCAATTCTACAACATCAAGGATGACCTGACGCTGATCGACGGCATCCTGCTCAAACTGGACAGGATAGTCATCCCGCTACGTCTCCAGAGCATGGTGCTGCGGCAGATTCATGAAGGACACCTGCGCGTAGAAAAGTGCAGACGTAGGGCCTGGCAAGCTGTCTACTGGCCCAGCATCAACCAGGACATCACGGACATGGTCCTGAACTGCAAAACCTGTCAGAGGTTCCAGCCAGCGCAGAGCAAGGAGGCGCTCCAACCACATGACCTAGAGACCTCTCCGTGGTCCAATTGGCATTGATGGGCGTGACTATATCTTAATCATCGATTACTTTTCGAACTATCCTGAGGTGCTGAAGCTGCCAGACCTCACCCCACTTGCCTGTCAAGACACCGTCATCCCCTCCATCCGGCGGTCGACGAGGATCAGACGCAAGCCTCAGAGACTGGACGTATGAGCATTTGTTCGTTTGTTCTGTTCTGTATTCCTCAGTTAGTCACATTGGACAGACACATTCACATGTATATACATCTAAAAAAAATGAGGAGATGTCATGATATGCTGACATGCAACCAATGAACACTCAGAAAAGGACACAACCAATGGGCAGCCAGGACACTCAGAGGTGGCATCACCACAAGGGGGCATGACATAAACACTATAAAAGGGATGAGGCACTCACACCCTGCCTCTTTCCACAGACAGACATCTAGAGAGTTAGACAGGGTTGATCAGCAGCATCACACCCCAGCACGTGGCTTAGAGCAAGCTGGTACAGTTAGACTGAGTTACTACAGTTAGATTAGCAGAGAGGCGAACTCATTTGAGATCTGTGTTAATAGTTCAATAAACACGTTGAACTCATTTCAGAGTCTGGAGCATCCTTTAGTTAAGACTGCAGCAAGTAGCAGCCTGTGTTATCCGAAGCAGCATAACACAACATAGTCTTTAATAAAATAGTTTTGTTGGTTTACAAGGTTCATTGTTCTCTGATCAACACTACAAACTGAAGCATCCGGATAGAGCAAGGCAGAGAAAAACACAAATTTAACAATAATTGCGTGGCAGTAAACAAGATCAATACAGGGTATAGTAAAACAAAAGCTAAAAAATGAAATTCGACAGCATGATGCCGCAGTGGGTAGCACTGCTGCCTCACGGCGCTGAGGTCCCAGGTTCGATCCCGGCTCTGGGTCACTGTCCGTGTGGAGTTTGCACATTCTCCCCATGTTTGCATGGGTTATGCCCCCACAACCCAAAGATGTGCAGGTTAGGTGGAAGAGATCAAGGGTGCTGCCGCATCTGAGAGGTTTGAAGGCCGATGTGGTGATGCAGCAGGAGACTCACTTGATGGTGAAGGACTAGGTGAGGCTTAGGAAGGGCTGGGTCAGCCAGGTGCTTCATTCGGGATTTGATGGTTGGGCTCGAGGGGTAGCAATCCTGGTTAAACAAAGAATACAGTTCCTAGATGGAGAAAGTGGTTGCAGACCAGGGAGGCAGGTATGTGATAGAGACATTGGAGGGGAGGCAGATGGAGCTGGTAAGTGTGTATGGTCCGAACTAGGATGATGTAGGATTTGTGAAGGAGGTGTGTGGGGCAATCCTCGACTTAGAATCACACAAATTGATGGTGGGTGGGTACTGGATCCTGGTGCAGGAGCCGAGATTAAACAGGTCATGGCCGCGTTCGCTTGTCCCGTCAGAGGGGCGAAGGCATTGGCTGGGCTACTGGCAGAAATGGGAGGGGTGGGCCCTTGGAGGTTTCTGCACCCGGGGGAGCGGGAGTTCTCTTTTTTCTCCTCGGTCCACTCGGTTTATTTGCGAATTGACTTTTTTGTGGTGGGGAAGGAGCTGTTGGCAGGGTTAAGGGGTCGGAATACACGGCAATTGTGATGTCAGATTATGCTCTGCATTGGGTGGACATGGTGTTGGAGAGAGGGACAGTGCAGAGGCAGGGATGGAGATTAGATGTGGGACTGTTAGAGAGTTCAGTGATAAGATTGGGAAAGTAATCGAGGAATATGTGCGGTTCAATTATACAGAGGAGGTTTCGCAGGCGGTGGTGTGGGGATAGGTGATCTCGTTTAAGGTAAAGGTGGATAAGGAGGAGAGGTGAAATTAAATGAAAATTGCTTATTGTCACGAGTAGGCTTCAATGAAGTTACTGTGAAAAGCCCCTAGTCACCACATTCCGGCGCCTAGGATTCCGGGAATCGAACCGTGCTGCTGGCCTGCTGGATCTGCTTTAAAAGCCAGCGATTTAACCAAGTGAGCTAAACCAGCCCCGTGAAGCGGTAAAGGGTAATAGATGAGATGCTGGAGGTAGACAGGAGTTATCCAGAAGACGGGGCTCCAGGGAAATTGGAAAGGAGGAACGATGTACAGGTGAGTTTTGACCGCCTGTCCACAAGGAAGGCGATGCGGCAATAGAGGCGGGCAAGGGGCACCGTGTACTAATATGGAGAGAAGGCAGGGCGCATGTTGGCAGGCCAGCTTCGGAGGGAGGCAGCAATGAGGGAAATTGTTCAGGTGCGGGATAGGGCAGGGAAGTTGGTGGTGGCTCCAGATCAGATTAATAGGGTATTTGAGGAGTTTTACGAGAGTTTGTATAGGTCGGAGCCACCTGGGGAGGATCGGGAGATGCAGGAATTCCTGGATGGTTTGGCATACCCGAGGTTGGGGGAGGGGGATAGGGACATCTTGGCTGGGACGATAGCAGAGCAGGAGATAAAAGATGCGATTGGGAGGATGCAGTTGGGGAAGGTAGTAGGGCCAGATGGGTTACCAGTGCAGTATTACAAGAAATTTAAAGATAAGTTGGTGCCGCTGATGGTGGGGATGTTTGAGGAGGCGATAGGGAAGGGGGTGTTGCCACAGACTTTGGGGCAAATATCGATCTCCCTGTTGCTCAAGAAGGATAAGGACCCGACGGAATGTGGGTCGTATAGGCCCCAGATCACTTTGAATGTGGACGCAAAGGTGTTGGCGAAGGTACTGGCAGGCAGGCTGGAGGAGTGCCTCCCGAAGGTGATAGGCGAAGATCAGACGGGGTTTGTGAAGGGGAGGGAGCTATTTTCAAAAATTAGGAGGGTATTGAATGTGGTTGTTGCACCGGCGGAGGGGAGGGAGACAGAGGTGGTTGTGGCATTGGATGCCGAGAAGGCATTTGAGTAGAGTGGGGGTATTCAACTCGGTTTTGGAGTGGATTGGGATTGGGCCACGATTTATAGGCTGGGTAAGTTTGCGGTACAGGGAGCTGAGGGTGAATGTCCGCACGAATAACATGAATTTGGGATATTTTGCTCTGCACCGTGGGACCAGGCAGGGATGTCCTATGTCCCCCCCTGTTGTTCACGCTTGCGATTGAGCCGTTGGGCATTGCATTGAGGAGTTCGGAAGTGTGGAAAGGGATAGTATGGAGGGCAGGGGGGAGGTGGAGGTGGGGGTAGAGCATAGGGTATCTTTGTATGTGGACGACTTGCTGTTGTATGTATCGGAACAGAGTGGGTCGATGGGGGGCATTTTAGAATTGCTTCGAGTATTTGGGTCTTTTTCGGGATATAAACGTAATTTAGAGAAAAGTGAATATTTTGTGGTGTCTCGGCCAGGGAGGGGAAGGGGTGGGGGGGGGCTGCCAGTCCATAGATCAGGGACTCACTTTAGATATCTGGAGGTGCAGGTGGCAGGGGATAGGGGGGCTCTGTAGGTATAAATTTCTAGTTTGGTGGGGAGGGTGAAAGCGAATCTAACAAGGTGGGATGGTCTTCCTCTGTCGCTGGCAGGTCGGGTACAGGCAAATAAAATGAACGTGTTGCCGCGATTTGTGTTTATTTTTCAGTGCCTGCCGATCTTCCTGCCAAAGGTATTTTTCAAGGAGGTTGGAAATATGATTATCTCATTTATATGGGGTGGTGGGGGGAAGGTGTCTAGGATTAGGAAGGTGCTGTTACGGAGAGGACGGCAATCAGGGTGGTTGGGTCTTCCGAATTTACTATATTATTAGTGGGCGTCGAGCGCGGAGAATGTGAGGAGCTGGGTTACAGGGGGGCACTCCCAGTGGGTTAGAATGGAGGAGAGTCTGTGTAGGGGGTCGGGGCTGAGGGCATTGGCAACAGCGCCACTCCCGATGGCCCCCGGGAAATACTCAGGGAGCCCGGTAGTAGTAGCGACGTTGGAAATCTGGAGGCAGTTGTGCCAGCACTTCAGGCTGGGGGCGGGGTCAAGGGAAATGCCGATTAGGGGGAATCACAGATTTGAGCCAGGGAAGAGGAATGGGAGTTTTCGGAGATGGGAGGGGAAGGGATTTAGGGCACTAAAGGATCTGTTTCTGGGGGGCCGGTTTGCGGGATTGAAGGAGCAAGAGGCAATATATGGGTTGGGGCAAGGGGAAATGTTTAAGTATATGCAGGTCTGAGATTTTGCTGAGAAGGAGATAGAGTTTTCCGGTGGCACCGGCCTCCACACTGTTGGAGGAGGTGCGGACGGCAGGGGGAATGGAGAAAGGGGTGGTGTTGTTGATTTATGGGGCGATTCTGGCACAAGAGAAGACACTGCTGGAGGGGATTAAGACAAAGTGGGAGGAAGAGTTGGGAGAGAGCAAGGAGGAGGGGTTGTGGTGTGAGGTGCTCCGGTGCTCCGGAGGGTGAATGCCTCATTTTTGTGCGCGAGGTTGGGGCTGATACAGTTGAAGGTGGTGTACCTGACAAAGGCAAGGATGAGCTGATTCTTTGAGGGGTTAGAGGATGTTTGTGAGCATTGTGAGGGGGTGCCGCAAACCATGTTAATGTGTTTTGGTCCTGTCCAAAGCTGGAAGGGTATAGGGGGGAGGTGTTCAGGGTAATTTCGAAGGTGGTACATGTGAGGCTTGAGCCAGGTCCTCTGGAGGCCATATTCGGCGTATAGGATCGGCCGGGGTTGGAAGCAGGTGCGGAGGCAGATGTTTTAGCCTTCGCCTCGCTGATCGCCCGAAGGCGGACCCTGTTGGGGTGGAGGTCAGTTCCACCACCCTGTGCCCTGAGGGGGATGTGTTGGAGTTTTAATACTCGCGAAGATGAAGTTTGGGTTGAGGGGAAGGATGAAGGGGTTCTACAATTCATGGGCTTTGTTCATCATGCACTTTCAAGAATTGGGTGACATCGAACATGGGGGGGGCGGTGGTTGGGGTGGTGGGGTTTGAACTGTGTTTGTTGTTGGTGACTATGTATGGGCGGCTGGTGGATTCCTGGTCCGGGATTCTCCCCTACCCGGCGGGACGGGGGGGTCCCGGCGTGTCGGAGTAGCGTGAACCACTCCGGCGTTGGGCCGCCCCAAAGGTGCGGAATTCTCCACCTTCGCCATGGTAAAGACCATGGCGAAGGCGGAAGAAAAAGAGTGTCCCCACGGCACAGGCCCGTCTGCCGATTGGTGGGCCCCGATCGCGGGCCAGACCACCGCGGGGGCACCCCCCCGGGGTCAGAGCGCCCCGCGTCCCCCCCCCCAGGACCCCAGAGCCCACCCGTGCCGCCAATCCCGCGAGTCAGGTAGGTGGTTTAATCCACGCCGGCGGGAGAGGCCTGTCAGCGGCACGACTTCGGCCCATCGTGGGCCGGAGAATCGCCACGGGGGGCCCGCTGACCGGCGCGGGGTACCCGCCGACCGGCGTGCCGCGATTCACGCCCCCGCCGAATCTCGGGTGGCAGGGAATTCGGGACACGGCGGGGGCGGGATTGACACCGGCACTGCCCCTCATTCCTTTTCTTTGATGTTTGTATTTCAAATGTTGGGGGCTGTGTGGGGGTTGGTGGGAGGAGGGGATTGTTGACCAGAAGTTTGACATTGTATTTGTTATTGTTGATTGCTTGTTGGTGGTGTAAATTTGGACGAAAATGTGAAAAGGGAGGAGAATAAAATATAATATTTAAACAATTGTGAAGGTGATAACCCATTAATCAATGGTGCTTCTGTATAGCTAAGCAAGGCAAGATATCGATCTTCATGACTGTCCATTGCTTTTTTGAATAGCTGCTTCACGATGTGCACACCTTTTTTCAGCCTTGCCATTGGATTGCGCCTGTAGCTCGCTGCAAACCTTGTCCATTCCTGACTGCTAAAACATGGGCCATTGTCGCTGATGACAACTTGTGGTATTCCATGACGAGCAAATATGTCCTGAGATGCTTGATGACACATCTGGCTGATGAGTTGGCTAGTTGTACTACTTCCGGAACGTTGGAGAAATAGTCGATCACTAACAGGTATTCTTTTCCTGCCACATCGAAAAGATCTATTCCCATTTTCTGCCATGGAATCGTTATTATTTTGCCCATTTGCATTGGTTCTTTTCCTTGCTTGTTCTGAAATTTCTGACAAGTTGCAGTTTTCTATCATAATCTGAATGTCTTGATTGATGCCTGATATGGCTTTGCATGCAGGTCTTTTTTTTCTTTACTCCTTATTTAGTCTCTTGACTCGATGGGTCCTGAAGACCGATCTCCTTGCTTGCCTTGCCTATGTCACGAGCTTCTTTAATATTTTAACACAATGCTTTTTTTCGCATCGTCGTGCAGTTTCACTTTCTGGCCTTTCGGTCACATTGCCGATGTCTTCTTTCATTAATGGTTGTATCTCATTGGATAACTGCGCTGCTGCATCTCGTTGCGAGTCGCAGTAATTTTCTGTCACCTCCTCGCCGAATGGAATGTACAGCCGCTCAACTATGTTCAGGGCCTCATACGCATCCACTCTTATGATGGACTCACGCTTGGTATCTACAATGGAAAATGGTACGATGTTCACAAACACCCAGCATCTCAATCTTATTCCCACTGTAGTCTATCAGCAGTCTCGGTTAATTGATGACTATTGGTTTGACCCACAGCCCGTGCAAATTGGACAGATTTCAGTTCTGTACTCCTGGTGCCATATTGTCTTCTGTGATATGGCTGTTACAATGAGATACACAGAACATCTAGTTGTTTAACTAGAAGGATGATTTATTCGCAAACACGTGAAAGGTAACTAACAGATTACTGTACAGAAAATGACTATCAACTGAATTCAGCGAATTCTACTGGAACTACTCTAAGTGTGACTATCCTCTCGTATGTCCTACTACCAACTGGCGAGTATCTCAAGTCACGTGTATGATGTCTGACGCCACCAACTGGTCGGAGGTCGCATTACTAACTATCTACAAAACTGTGAACAGGCATATCACCACAAATGTGTCTTCCAGATTGATGTCTTCAATCACGTTTATTGATTTTTGTAATTCTGATGTTTTATTAGAAAAACATGGGACTGGATTCTCCGCTGTTGGGTTCTCCATTGCTCCAGCAGCCGGGGATTTCCCAACGGCGTGGGGCTGTCCACAATGGGAAACCCCATTGGCCGGCTGGCAAGATGGAGAATTCCAGGGGGATTCTTGCGGAAACACACTTTAGAACACACATTTCCGAATGCTGGACATTGCGTTTGCAGATGCTTGTTGCCGCATCATTTGCATAGAATGATGGTATCAGATATTTGTTTTAAATGGCCGCTGCTGTTGGGACCACGTTTTGCCTTAGGGTGTGTCACAACATTGATGGTGTCAGCTGCATCTCCTATTTACGCGTCAAAATCCTTTAAATTTAGTGTGCTAATCTGGTACGCAGCCAGATTGCTGGCATGGCAAATTATAATGGCATTGTCAAGCTGGAGTTCATTCTCCCTCAAAAGTCTTTTACGAACTTTGTCATTGCTTAAACCGAACACAACCGGATCTCTGATCATGGTTGCTTGCAAAGTTGCAAAGTTACATGTTTGAACCTTTAACCTCAAGTCTGTTAGGAAGCTGTCAAACGATTCAACAGCATGTCGTGTACGCATTTGAAAAATGTACCTTTCAAACGTTTCGTGCTTTTTGGGTGTAGTGTCGGTCAAATTTTTTTATGACTTCTTCAAAACTATTCTTACCAGCCTCGCTATCAAAAGTGAAGGTATTATCGCCTGTGGACCTGCTATGGTGAGCAGCAATGCTATTTTCCATTCATCAGGCTTTGCCTGAAGACCTAGAGCTGCCACGTAGTGTGTGAATTTCTGTTTAAAAGCACGCCAATGCACATTTACATTACCAGTGACCCGAAGCTGGTGTGGCGTCTTCAAATCTTCCATCATTGACTTTGGTAACTAGTAATGCATTGAGCTATATTTTGTCAGTGCGCTTTGTGGTTAATAGAAATGTTATTTTCTTATTTTCTTTGCTATCTTGGTCTTTGGTCTTTTTAGATTTTCAGAACCAATTCTGGTACCATGTTATGTACTGGTGCTTGGCCGGAGAGAATTAGTGCACAAGAGAATGTCTGGTTTGTAACTAGTTGAATGTTTGTTGTTAAACAATAATGTGGATCAGATAACAATAAGAAAACTATCAAAATCTACTATTATATTACTATTATAAATTATTGATGAGCTACTACTATTGCGATTATCCACTACGATGACTATCTCCAGACTCCCCAAGGTAATAGTATCACGTGGTTGTTCTTTAATGCCACCTGCTGGTTGGAGGTTGTATCTATTAATATTTACATGATTGCTTATGCATAATCATCACAATTAGCAGAGAGTAGATCAAGTGCAAAGTATATATACCTGAACATATGACTCCAATATTTTTGGGGAGTTTGGGAGAGTGCAGAGGCCTGGAGTGGGGGGAAAAGTGGGAAAACCTGGGGATGAGGAAGGCCGTGCCAACCTTAATGGTAGTACCCCGTTATAATTTTCTACTCTTTCCTGCCCAGCAGCCATCGAAATTGA
This sequence comes from Scyliorhinus canicula, assembly GCF_902713615.1. NCBI lineage: Eukaryota > Metazoa > Chordata > Chondrichthyes > Carcharhiniformes > Scyliorhinidae > Scyliorhinus > Scyliorhinus canicula. The sequence continues at coordinate 175,248,461 of NC_052146.1, forward strand.
GAGGCTGATTGACTCCTATAATGGCAAACCAATGGCGGGAAGTCATAGCCGGGGTCCCTCGGGGATCGTTCCTTGCAGCGGGGATTGAGCAAGAAATCAAGAGATCGTGTGGCTGGAAAGATAGGCCATTATGGGAGGAGGGGTGATTTGATCAGGGCCTGTGGGGCGAGGTCGCCAACAACATTATTTCTCATTTTTCATTGTTGTGTATGACCTATTTGTTGCACTGAGCTTTCCCTTAGGGTTATGCAGCTGCACTCGCCTGCTTCTTATGGGGAACGATAGATGTGGCTTCCTACCTAAAACAAGCTCAGGTTTCTGATTCTCTTTTCATTAGTTAAAGCACCAAATCTCACAATTATCCCAGTTGTTTTTCTTGAAGCCTTTCTATAGCACCAGTATCATAAAAAGAAGTTACATTTCTGGTGTGCTCCACTGATTCGTGTAATCTCCACAGTACACAAGTGAGGACAGCATTAATCAGGTGGACTAGATAGTCTGCTAATTTTCGGTGAATAGACCTTTTAGTTCATTCAGCAGTCATTTGCGGAAAATATATATACCACAAGCATTGTTTTCAGGTTGTCAGTGCTTCTCTTTCTCAATGTCCTTTATTTTACCACCAACGTTGTTTGCTGTTTAGGCTGAATTAGCTTCTTCTCTTTTTGTTGGTGTGTCACACATGATGTTTACCTGCTTCTCATTTTGCAGTTCTATTTTTCTAAGTTTGCCACTAAATTTACAATTCATGCCTCCAGGCCAATATTTATCCCATATTTAACACCTATGACAGATGATTGCCTTCAGGTCTCTGCCCAGAGGGAGGTACTGCCCTCAGCATTGTAGCCTCTGCCAAGGGACAGATAAAAAGGTAGGTCCCGAATCTGCCCCAGCCAAAGATCAAACTCTAACTAAAAATGGGTTTGTTGACACCAATATGATCTACACCACCCTCCCTCCCCCAGGCAATGCAGGTTGCTGTGGCAACATGCATGCTGTAGCCGAGTTATGGATAGTGATAGTAGAGGTTCCAATTTTCTTTTCTTTCCATGGCTGACCAGGAATCCCTCCCTCTCTTACTCCCGCATTCATCCCGCAAAGGATTTACAGGTTGCTACTGAACCTGTTTGGCTGCATTATGAATGAACCTTCCTTGGCCATCAAGTCCTGGGGTTGGACTTGAATCCAGAGCTTCGACTCGGAGGCTAGGACACTACCCACCGCGCCACAATGCCACCTACAATAGATTAGCTGGAAACTATTGGGCAGCACGGTAGCACAGTGGTTAGCACAGTTGCTTCACAACTCCAGGGCCCCAGGTTCGATTCCCCGCTGGGTCACTGTCTGTGCGGAGTCTGCACGTTGTCCCCATGTCTGCGTGGGAGTCCTCCGGATGCTCCGGTTTCCTCCCTCAGTCCAAAGATGGGCAGGTTAGGGGGATTGTCTGTGTTAAATTGCCCTTTGTGTCCAAAAAAGGTTAGATGGGGTTCCTGGGTGCTCTTTCAAAGAATAAAATTAAATATAAAGTTTCCACATGGGGAGTTGCACTGTTTTTACGCCAATGGAAGAAGATTTGGCTGAACGACGGTTGTGTTTCTTGGCTCAGTTCATTTGCCTGTCCATTGGAGGAGTTGTTGGTGTAGGTTTGGCAGTAAAATGAGTGCAACCTGCTGGGCTGCATGAACATTAGGGAGCAACCTTTAAAAGTAGTTTTAGTTGAACATTGCAGCAGCAGATTGTGGGGGCAAGGCTGGACGTAAGGAGCTGTGGAAGCTTGCTCCTTTCAAACTCTGCTAATGTGACTGCCTCTCCCATGCTTTCTTTTCTGGGGCTTTTCCAATAGTGTCCACCATGGAGCAACTGACACACACAATTAAACAGGGTCGAAGGCCATGGCACATCGGCACAGAAAAAGATGGGTACTTTCAGTTTTTCTCACCGGTTCTGCATTTTATACATTTTCTCAATTGTAAAACAGCCAAAAAAAAGCGCAATGAAAATCCTTAATCTCCGAGGTGACCACGAGCTCCGGAATATTTTTTTAACTGGGATCGATAACATGTTTTGCCCAGATCCTGTCCATTAATTTTAACAAATTGCAGAATCCCTACACTGCAGAAGGAGCCCATTCGGCCCATTGAGTCTACAGCAACCCTCTGAAAGAGCATCCTACCTAGATCCACTCCCCCGCCCTATCCCTGTAACCCCAGAACCCCAAATAATCTTTGGACACCAAGGGAAATTTACATGGTCAATCCCCCTAACCTGCACATCTTTGACTTGTGGGAGGAAACCGGAGCACCCGGAGGAAACCCACGCAAATACGGAGAGAATGTGCAAACTCAACACACTCAGCCAAAGTTGGAATTGAATCCGGGTCCTTGTTGGGATATTCCCAGAGTGGTTAGCTCAGTTGGTTAATTGGTTAGCGTGTGATTTAGAATAATGTCAAACAGGTGAGTTTGATTTCCCATTCTGCCTGAGGTAGATTGGGACCTAGTTCCTCGCCCTGCCTCTGAGAGTGGTTGCTGAACTACCACCGAACTACCACTGCCAGGAAAATGGCTCAGGATGAAATATCAGGATTCAATGATCCAAGGAGCTGCCTTCACACACAGCATAGATGATAATGATTCTTAGCGTAAACATGACATGTTCTTTCAAGACTGGTGTTAATATTTGGAATAATAATAATCTTTATTAATAATAATAATAATAATAATAATAATAATAATAATCTTTATTTGTGTCACACGTAGGCTTACATTAATACTGCAATGAATTTACTGTGAAAATCCCCTAGTCGCCACATTCTGGCGCCTGTTCGGGTGCACAGAGGGAGAATTCAGAATGTCCAATTCACCAAACAAGCTCGTCTTTCGGGACTTGTGGGAGGAAACCGGAGAAACCCCACGCAGACACGGGGAGAACGTGCAGACTCCGCACAGACAGTGACCCAAGTGGGAATTGAACCTGGGACCCTGGAGCTGTGAAGCAACAGTGCTAATCATGTGCTACCGTGCTGCCCCTTAGTTAATGTTTGCACAGTACTTTTTTTTCCTGTCGCTGCAGAAATCATAAATTAGGTTATTCATTGAGCAATACCTCTAACTTTCTTTATGGTACAACAGAATGTTACTGAACTTCCTCTTGAAACTGGGGCCCAGCTATAAGTCTGACAAACCACAATATCTGCAGGTGTGCTGCAAGTCTAGTGAAGTGCAATGCTGATAGAAATTAGTTCTAGAAAATTATGCCTCTAAAGATAACAAAGGATGGATTTAATGAAACACATCATAGTATAACCCAGTACTTACTAAATAAACGATTCATTTGCAATTCTCAACTTTTGCATTCCAATATTTAATGGAATTAATTAGGAATCTAATTAAAGGTCGAAGATGTGATCCCAGCTATGCTACATCAGGATCATTGCCTGTGACCAAAGATGGATGCTATATTACTGCTGAGAAGAGAGAAGCTTTTTATCTGGCACTCATCAGGACAATCGCAAGAATGGCAAATTTTAAACAATCACAACAATTTATGCTATTGGAGAAAAGGGTGCTGATTGATTGGCACGTTGACTCTGATTGGGCGAGATGCTGCCATGGAAAAATCAATAGGGAACTATAGGCTCCCCAATCACCCGGGTAATTCAAAAAAGTGCAACGCTTGGACATGTTCCTTTTGTTTGCAGAGAACAGGTCCCTGTGTATGAACAATAAAGTAAAAGCAAAATAATGCTGGAAATCTGAAATAAAAACAGAAAGTGCCAGAAACGCTCAGCAGGTCTGGCAGCATTTGAAGAGAGAGAAACATGTCAAGTCTGTATGACTCTTCTTCAACACTTCTTCAACACGGACATCTTTAACCAGGTGCATGAATATATGTCACTTTTAGCAAGCGTAAATGAACCACATTAAGAGCTTGACTGACTGCAATATTTTTATGGCACAAAGGCCACACAATGAAGTTAAAGGGCAGGATTCTCCGGCCACACCTGCCTGGCGACCGGAAATTCCCACCCAATGTCAATGGATGTTTACGTGGTTCACGTCCCACCCGTGGCGATTTTACGGAGGGCGGGGCAGAAGATCCAGCCCAAAGTGTCACTGGGTGCTTCGAAAGCTGCACTTCAAACTAAAAAGCAAGAAAAAGGCCTCGCCCATTCAGCCAGAGAAGGGCAGGTCGAGAGGGAGGTGATGGCCAACCAGCAATAAAGAGAAGAATAAAGTAGCACTGTTGTATCTGGCCAATTCAGATACTTCGACCAGTCTCTCTACTCAAAGTTTCTACCCAGATGTCTTTCATAGCGAGAAGAACAAAGGAAATCACAGGTATAAAATCAAACCACCTTTATTTAACACCAATATTTACCTTAAATTAACCTAATAACTAAAGATTTCCAAGATTTGTTATACTACCTCTAAAGATGGCTTTGATTGAGCCGTGGGTCCGATTCTCTGAGTATCTCAGGTCCGTAATTGAGAAGGTGGATCTGACACCCTGCTTCCCTCCAGCTCTTGTCAGATGTCTCGATTGCCTTTGCATGGAGTCTTCGCTGCTGGCCAATTCAGGTGTTTAATTCTTATACCCTTCCCCATGCCTTTCCAGAAACTTCTGTGCCTTCTAGCCAATGAGGTCTTGGGAGGGGGTCCCAACACACAATGAGTTTCTTGATGTCCACTTGACAGGACACTGGGACCCATCCCCAGGTGTCCATCTCTGGTGGTGTTGCCTGCACATAACCTGTTGCTATATAAGGTAACAGCAGGAACTCTGGATGCCTGAGAGTTTGGCTCAGTCTGGGCTACCCAAAAGGGTATATCAATAGGACCGATGATCCCCACTGGGAAGTTCCGAAGAACAAAGGCATCTTGGCATGTTTGCCCATAGATTTTGAAAACAGAAGAGCAGGTTAATATGGTGGTGAAAATGCATATGGGACACTCGCTTTTATCAATCGGGCATTGATTACAAAGCGGGGAAGTCATGATGGAGTTGTATAGAACTTTGGTGAGGCCACAGCTGGAGTACTGTGTGCAATTCAGGTCGCCACATTATAGGAAGGATGTGATTGCAGTGGAGGGGGTGCAGAGGAGATTCACCTGGATGCTGCCTGAGATGGAACATTTAAGCTATAAAGAAAGGTTGGATAGGCTTGGGTTGCTTTCGTCGGAGCAGAGAAGACTGAGAGGCGACCTGATTGAGGTATACAAGATGAGGGGCATGGACAGGGTGGATAGGGAGCAGCTGTTCCCTTCAGTTGAAGGTCAGTTACAAGGGGACACAGGTTCAAGGTGAGGGGTGGGAGGTTTAGGTGACAGTCCGAAAGCACTGCCTGGGAGGGTGATAGAGGTGGGCGACCTCACATCCTTTAAAAAGTACCTGGATGATTACTTGGCACGCTTCAAGACTATGGGTCAAGTGCCGGCAAGTGGGATTAGGTGGGCAGGTCAAGGCCTTTCATGCATCGGTGCAGACTCAATGGGCCAAAGGGCCTCTTCTGCACTGCAGTGTTCTGTGATTCTGTTATTCTGATGTGTGATTGACATGTTCTGCCAGTTTGCTGTGGGTTGTGTATTTGATTTTGGCCAAGTCTGAATTCCCATCACTCTACCTGAGGTTTGGACTGCAGTTTTATTTAAAATGTTCAATTCTTGAATTTAAGATATGCAATTTAATCGGGCTCAAAACGAGGCCCTGTCAGGTTACCACAGTACAGGTGGAAGTGATCATGTGATTATACCCAGTCTCACTTGTGGGCCAAACCTGGGTAACAGTTAAGGCAGAATCTTCTAATTACCAAGTGCTAATTAAGTGCTTAAATGTTTGTGAACATTGTCCTGCCAAGCCTTTTCTTTATGTTCAACAAGTAGGAAAATACAATGAACTGTGCCAACATCTTCTCGATGCCTAGATATTGGATAGCATATTTTTTTCCCTTCCACAATGCTATGTTACCATAGTATGACCTTGTATCTATGAACCAGTAAAACCAAGTTTCAAGCACTAATTAGGTAAATTGACAGCACTGATGAATACCTACAGTTCTAATATGCATCAATCTGTCTTATTTGATTTCATCAGATTGGGAAACAGATGGGAGCTGTCAAAACATGACCCTTCAAAAGGACTTTTCCTGGGCCCCCCAGAAAAGTTGGTCTATTGCTCCCTCCACTCCACCACACGCAAAGGAGAACTGCAGTAAATTGGTAATGTTACTTGAATAGTAATGCAGAGGCCTGGAATTATGGCCAAGAGATAGGGTGTGAATTCTCCGCTTCCCCAGCCGCATATTCCACGACGGCGTGCCGTCACCAGCAGTGGGATTCTCCGTTTCCGCCGCCGGACAATGGAATTTCCCATTGTGGCCACCCCACACCTTTGGAAGGTTGGGGGGGGGGGGGGGGGGGTGCTTCTGGTGAATTCACTCCAGGGTTTCAAATCCCACCATGGCAGCAGATGGAATTCAACTTCAATTAAACTATTAATGGTGAGAATAAAGGTATTAGATTGACTTAAAATCCATTTGGCTCATTGTAGTCCTTTGGGAAGGAAACCTGCCATCCTGAACTGGTCTGGCCAGCATATGACTGACTTAATATCCATAATATGTGGCTTAAGATCTCATCTCGGTTACATCGGGGTACCTTGGTTAGCTTCTAAAGCATCAAGGGAAAAATTACACCTTGTATTTCCACTCTGCAATTCTCAATCTTCCTCAATGTCAGGTAGATCTATCATAGGTAATGTTGCAAGCATACGTACAGCAGAGCTTCACTAGTATCTTGTCTCAGTGAGTTTAATTATTCAACTGCTTTAAGATGTCTGCCTCCAGAGGCAGCCTCATGTCATAGTCACATGACTACAGTAATCCCTCCCAACCTTTTTGGACACTAAGGGCAATTTAGAATAGCCAATCCACCTAACCTGCACATCTTTGGACTGTGGGAGGAAACCGGAGCACCCGGAGGAAACCCACGAAGACATGGGGAGAACGTGCATACAGATGTGCCAACCAGACTGGTTACATTTCAAAACCCAAACAGGTAATTATGTGAAAATCGCAAAGCTGGCCTTTGCAAATCATCTGACTGACTTTTATAACCTGCAAGAGGTCTAGGGGACAGACCAATTAGTCTCCCCGTGAGTCTCGTGGGGGTTGTAACACTGACAATTCCCTTAAATCAGCGATATTGCTGCTAGTAGAGGGGCACGGTAGCACAGTGGTTAGCACAGTCGCTTCACAGTTCCAGGGTCCCAGGTTTGATTCCTGGCTTGGGTCACTGTCTGTGCGGAGTATGCACGTTCTCCCCGTGTCTTTGTGGGTTTCCTCCGGGTGCTCCAGTTTCCTCCCACAGTCCAAAGATGTGCAGGTTAGGTGGATTGGCTATTCTAAATTGCCCTTAGTGTCCAAAAAGGTTGGGAGGGGTTACTGGGTTACAGGGATAGGGTGGAGGTGTGGGCTTAGGTATGTGCTCTTACCAAGGGCCGCTGCAGGCTCAATGGGCCAAATGGCCTCCTTCTGCACTGTAAATTCTATGATAACGTGATGACTGCATGAGTTCAAACTGAAATTCAAGTATAAAACTGCTAAAGTTACTAAACCCATAACTTGTAATATTTACTTTAACAATAATAGAGGCTTGTACATAAATGATCCTTACAGGTCCAGCACTGTACATTTCCCTTTAACTTAAGTAAAAACAACTTTCTCAAATATATTTATAATGGCAGGTTTTTAATACTGCTGCAATGTAGCACCTTATACCAATAAAATATTAAAATATACTGTTTGATAGAACTGAATTTTCATGGTTCGTGGGACTGTATGTTTCTGACATGTACAAAGAACAATGTGCCTTTATTTATTTCCTTTTACATTCTTACAGTGTTGCAAAGCACTTTGCAACCAATCAATTACTTCTGAAGTGTACCTGCTGTTGTCATGCAGGAATTTAATTTTCTTGTAAGGTCCCATCAAAAAAAGTGAGCTAACTGACCATTAAACTGTTCCGGCGGGGCTGGTTAAGGGATGAATGTTGTAAAGGACACTTAGTTACTTCATGGGATGTGGGCATCGCTGCCGAGGCCAGGATTTGTTGCCCATCCTTAACTGCCTTTGTGACGGTGGGCATGAGCTGGGTTTCCTTTTATTCACTTGAATGGGCAAAGGGGTAAGAATTGCCCGTGGGCTTCCGTACTCCGTTGATGGGTTAAAATGGGGGTCAGAAGTTCTCACTGTGTAGAAAACAGTCACTCAGTGCAATTTTACTTGAGCAGCCAATTAATAGCCAGAGTGTGGCCATACCACCCAATTCAGGGGCTGGTTTAGCTCAGTGAGCTAAATCGCTGGCTTTTAAAGCAGACCAAGCAGGCCAGCAGCACGGTTCGATTCCCGTACCAGCCTCCCCGGACAGGCACCGGAATGTGGCGACTAGGGGCTTTTCACAGTAACTTCATTGAAGCCTACTCGTGACAATAAGCGATTTTCATTTCATTTCATTTCAATCAAACTCTTGAAGCTGGAGGGCCAATAAGAGGCCATTCAGCTTGAAAGCAGCAACAGGATAGGATGGAAGCTCAGTGATTGGGAAAGCGCATCAAAATGGAGCCCATCTCCAACTTATTCAAATTGAAATTAAAACAGGCCTTTGCAGCTGTTGTGAGGGGGAACCCCTCCAATGAGCAGAGTGCTGGCCTCTGGAGCCAGGAGACCATCAACAGGCAGCTAAACAGACCTCCAAGTCACAGCCAGGTTCCATTAATGGACTTTAAGAGTCCTTTACATGCGCCAACTGGCTATTCACTGCTTCTGAGTGGGTAGCCCTGCTTGTCCACAGCCCCTATCAGCTCCAGGAAAATTGCCTGGGTAGGGAAGGAGCCAGGAACTGACATGCCAGCTGGTGGTGCAAAATTCTGGTTCTGCCCTCTCCATTTCTGGCACTGTAGGGGACTAAAATTTCAGCCGAGGGTCTTAGTTCTTCTCAATTCCCCAAAGGACAGCATCTCCAACAATACAGTATGCTCAATGTGAAACTTGAATATCAAGGCTTCAGGAGTCAGAATTGTACCAACTGAGCTCAACTATGCTGTTATGCTTGTACATGTTTGTCAAATTTAAGTAATAAACATTAGTTTTCAAATCATTCTGAGCTCTGTGAATTTATATATTTTATAGAACAAGAGAACTTCTAAATACCTTTTAAACTGCAGGGAAATGCCATAAACGCAGGGGCTGGTTTAGCCCAAGGCTAAATAGCTGGCTTTGAAAGCAGACCAAGCAGGCCAGCAGAACGGTTTGATTCCCGTACCAGCCTCCCCGAACAGGCGCCGGAATGTGGCGACTAGGAGCTTTTCACAGTAACTTCATTTGAAGCCTACTTGTGACAATAAGCGATTTTCATTTATATAATACTTTGTTTCCATAGACTGTTATCAGAGAAAAGCATTTAGTATGAAATGTTTCTGACAAACAGCTGCAATTGAATTGTACTTTATTGTTCCCTGCACTTTCAAGCTGTATGTAGGCTAAGTGTTAGTTTCGACCCACAAAATGTTTCAAGGCAGAACAGTATATTTCATTTGGGTGTGCAGTTACAGCATAGGCAAAGTGACACCTCTTGCACACACTCTTATTAGTTTTAGTGCATATCGCTGTGCAAGCATGGGCGTACATCAGCAAAAGAGTGTTTTCAGGTTGCAGCTGGCGCCAAATATTAGTTTCTGCCGCATTCATGAGGTTCCAAAGCTGGGATCTAGTGAAGTTCTGACACAAATAAAATGGTACGGAACAATCTGAACAAGCACATGCAGGGAGGCTAAAAATGGCAGGCTAGAAATGTTCAAAGGCAAAAGAGATGAGAAATCGACTTAATTCAGCTGGAGGCTGTGTTTCTTAATTCATTAGCAGGAGCAGAATCCTTTCCATCATAATACCTACACTCAAATGTGACTATCACATGAGCAACATTAAAGTTGACCGCATTCTCAATACAATCTCCAAGCTAAAAGTTGCTGTGAAGTTGGTAGCAGAATTAAGGTTTCATGTCATCATCATCATAGAATTCCTACAGTGCAGAAGGAGGCCATTCGGCTCATCGAGTCTGCACTGACCCTCCGAAAATGCACCCGACCCAGGCCCAAGCCCCCACCTTATCCCCGTAACCCAGTAACCCCACCTAACATTTTGGACACTGAGGGGCAATTTATCATAGCCAATCCACCTAATCTGGACTATGGGAGGAAACTGGAGCACCCGGAGGAAACCCACGCAAACACGGGGAGAAAGAGTAAACACCACACAGTCACCCAAGGCTGGAATTGAACCAGGGTCCCTGGTGCTGTGAGGCAGCAGTGCTAACCACTGTGCACCAAAAAGGGACATTTGGAGGTTCGTGAGCTTATGGACTCACACTACACCACAGGGACTGAGAGGAAGGTGAATCTGATTGCTGACATTCTCATCAGTTAAGGTAGACACCGATGATGGAGGACCAAAACGACAATTTTTGTACACGTTACAGACTGTGTAACGAATGATTTAATCCAAAATAAATGAGGTTGGAAAATAGTTTCCAATATTCAAAAAACAAGGGTCTGGTTTAGCACAGTGGGCTAAACAGCTCCTTGTAATGCCGAACAAGGCCAGCAGCGCGGTTTCAATTCCCGTACCAGCCTCCCCGTACAGGCGCCATAATGTGGCAACGAGGGGCGTTTCACAGTAACTTCATTGAAGCCTACTTGTGATAATAAGCGATTATTATTAAGTTGAGAAGATGAACCTTGTTGTACTAAATGCATTGAAGCCCAATTTCAGGAACCAAAGTCCTGTGTCCCGAATCTGAAAATCGTCCAATCCAACAGCCTAAAACAGGTGTTCGATCCCTGAGATTGGTAAATGAGGGCCTAGCAGCTGTTTTAGAGTCCCTCATAGAATGGGGGAGTGATGAGTGGGTTGGATGTACGGCCTACCTTGCTGCGGATTCTTTAGTGGCACCAATTAAAACATCTGTTGAAAAAAAAGTCATCCAGTGAAATTGGAGATATCCCCCCCCCTCCAGATTCCAGGGACTCAACCACCATACATTGCCAGAGGGGCAAATGGCCAATATTTCCTCTGTAAAATGCGTTAAACTCTATTCCTAAACCTGGAATGCATGAACCCTCGTGGATAATAAGCAAAACAATTGATCGGAATGGAGAACTGCCGTTGTTGCCTGTGAACTCAGGTGCTTCAACACTGACAATGCTGACCTGCGAAAGGCTCGAAGAACAGGCGAAGGGCAGCTGAGGGGAGATGGCGGTGGTTACAACTTCTTCTGGAGAGGAATATCCAAGGATCAGCCCAGGAATTGGGTTCGAGCTCAAGAACAAACTCCTCAACTGACTCTCAGAGCTCACAGTTGACATCAACGAATGCTTCATGACCCTCCGTCTACAACTTGCCAAGGACCAGCAGGCAATGGTCGTGAGTGACTATGTCCCAACCCTTAACGCTGATGATGAGTCCAATGAATGCTTCTACCCCACACTGGACCCCATACTCTCCAACATTCCTAAGGAGGATAAGAGCATCCTCCTTGGAGACTTCAACGGCAGGGTTGGAAAAGACTCACAACTTTGTAAAGGAACCACCGGATGGGAGGAGTTGGGAATTACAACTCCAATGGGGTTCTCCTGCTCACCAAATGTGCGAAACACCAGCTTGTCATCACTAACACACTGTTCCACCAAAATGACAAGTTTAAGATTTCCTGGAGACATCCACGATCAAAGCACTGGCACGTGATCGACCATGTTATCGTCTGATACCGAGACCCAAAGGATGCCTTCATCACCAAAGCAATGACCAGTGCAGGTGACTGCCGGGCTTATCCGCTCCTCAATGTCCATCAAACCCCACCAGAAGCAGCGGAAGGTGAAAGAACAACTCAGGAAAAAAATCTAAGTTGACGGCTTCAAGAGCCAAGCATGCGAGTGAACTTCCAACAATGCCTTCTCCAAAATCTCCAAAGCGTTCATTCTAATGGAGTGGAGGAAAGCTGGAAAGAGCTGACGACAACCATCATCTCAAGGTGTGAAGAATCAGCTACCAGGCCTGGAAACACAAAGACTTGTTCGACATAAATGACACATCATCCATGACCTCATCGACAAGAAGAGGAAAGCTCTCTGCACCTGGCAGAATGACATCACTGGCAAGGCAAAGAGGAGAACTCATCAAACAGCAACGGTGCAGGTACAAAGAAGAACTAGGGAAATTAAGAACCAATAGTGGACTGAGAAAGCTAAGAAGGTACAACTCCTCGCCAACTAGCACGGGGCTTCTTCAGTGCCATCAAGGCTGTTGCACGTTTTACTATGGGCGTAAAACGCGTTTATTGGAGTGTATTAACACGCCTCCGAGTTCGACGTGTGCTTAACACTGCTAGGCTCTGTTCTATGTAATTATTTAGCTCTGGAGTCGCCAGTTGCCGTATAGGCAACGTCACAAGTATTCCAAGGTCAAATTCAAAGTAATAAAGACGATACACCGATTAGTCAAGTTCAAACGATCAATATTTATTATACAGTTAATAATAAATACTCATGCACACACTAAGAGACTAAGCTACAACTAAACATAAGCAAACAGAATACTTATCTAACAGGAACAGGCAAGGTCAGAGAACGAGGCCTTCGTCCTGGTTTTGTCTGCAGCCTTCAGCAAGCGTTCTGGCACTTGGGAGTCTAGCGGGCTTGGATCACGTAGCGAGCGTTGAACTTACGGTTTCGGCGGCTGGTGCTCAACGGCTGGAGTCAGGATACCAGGTGTCAGTCGGGGCCGGAGCACAGGTTTAACAGACCGGACAACACGAGGTCCCTATCTTTTATAGGGGTTCCGTTGTCCTTCCCTCTTCTCGGGCGGGCTCTACCTATTGGATCAATTTCTTATCGATACTGGATTAATTCCCCAATGCGAGGGGGTCTCCGTGATGGAGGGGGCGTTTCTTATGTCCTTTTGTTTGGAGGTTTCTGGTGCCTCGATGTCTGGGTCTTGATTGGAATGTGTCCATTCAGAACCAAATGTATCTATTGTGTGGGTGTTCAAGTCTGATGGCCTCATTAGCATGCAAAGCGTTTTGCCATTTGCACCTAGCTAAGGTCTTTTCACCTGAGCCCAAACTGGTTTCTGCTGCTGCAGAATGCAAACTGCTCTTTGCAGACTGCTGTTCTGGCTGAACTGTCTGTTTCTCAGCAGCCTTCCATTTTAGTTTGGCTCAGTGTCCATTTTGCGTGGCCAGCATGGCTACATTCCCTCCTTGTGATCCTCACAATCATACTATTGTGAAGGATCACCTATGTGCTTTGCCTCCTTGTGTTCTGACCTCTTGCCAGTTCCTGTTCTACTCTGTTCTAAACTATGGGAAGAAGAGAAAAAAAAATTTAACTAACATCTCTACTTGGCCCTATGTCAAAAAGGGACATGCATTACTACAATTGGGAACCTCTACCTATCACTATTAACCTTAACCTTAACTTAAACATTTAATCACTCTAAAATCTTAACCATTCACACCACAACATCACACTTCCCAACTCGGCAGTCGAGTATGGAACAATATAATACATGGCTGAATTTTATTTACAGAGTGTTGTAATCAGTGAGGGGTTGAGGGGTTTGGTGGAATCCGAAGATGGGGGATTGCACTCTATAGATGGGTGAGGTGCTGGAACGAGAGGCTCTCCTCTTCCATTTCCTCAACCTGAGGGTCTGCACTAGGATGATGAGGATCGCAATCACCAACAGTGATTCGATTATGTAGGACATGGAGTACCACGTCATGAATTTAGTACACCAGGTCTGAACCTCGCTGATCAGAGCTGAGCACTGGGGGTTTGCTGTACTAACATTTACGGTGGGGGTTGTGGGGGAAACGTGTCTTGTTTCCACACATATACATATGACATTAAATAGTAATAAGTGGGCTTCCATCATTTTGCTGTTCTTCCTCTTTCTCTTCCTTCTTCCTCCGGTATTGACAATCCTGGCTTCGACCTCTGTCTCGTCCTTTGAAACCTTTGGGATCAAGCACAGTATCTGTCAATACACAGTTTAAGACCTTTACTTGTTAGTGCATCTGTCTTTTCAAAACCCAATTGACCCTTTAAAATGACTGGCTAAGTCACACCCTGTGACTCCCCTCATTTTTTTTTTCAAAAGCGAATTTAAAGACCAGCATACACCTAACAATCCTTCCTTCTGCGAGCCGTCTCGCAGGCTTTGCTGATTTACCATCCGAATGTTCCCGGATGTAAATAGCATGTGGGATGGTGGCCGAAGGGCTACCTAACCTAAAATGAAAACAAACTTGGAAATAAACATCCGAATGAGTTGCGTATGGGCCGCTACGGGTACGAGTTGGATGGGATCCCCGGGTAGGGCGTGCTGTGCCATACCCGAGCTTGGCTGACCAAGGGTTGGTTCTCAGACAGGGCGGGTCCTCAGTGCCGTTTGTCCACTGCCTGAGTAACCTGGAAAGAAACGGGTACGAATGTGTTGACCATGACTTGCAGCCTCTATTTCGCCGAATAGAGGGGCACCTAAAAAAAAACCAAGGGAGCCAAGATGCTCCAACTGAGGACATCACTGAAGTTCTCAGAGATATCTGCGGACAAGCTATTTGGCGTGTGGCCTTACAACTTTGGAAAGGATCTCCAATCAAACCGAAGTTCTCAAAAGTTTCGGCAGACAAGCTAACGTGTATGTGAGGTGGTCACAATCTTTTCAGCTGAAAAGAAGATGTCCATCCTCCAACTGAAACATTTACAATCCTGAGACAAACAAACATGAAACGAAGACAAACATACGTGCAGGTTCCATCAGAAAGGACATCGTTTCCCTCAAACGATTCCTATCTTACATCATCTGGACACCTCACTTTGATTCTGCCTCTGTGAACAGGGTCACAAAGGGGTTGCCGTGTCGGGAGTCAGACACCGTGTCGTCCTGCTCTCCCGGATCCCACACCCTTGTGTGGATCAGGCATGCTATTTTGGAGTTGTGTGACCGGGGGTCACTTTCATCATTGCGGACAAGTCTGTAGGAATTGTCCCTGTGCCATTGTGTGGTGTCGAGTGTGTTGTCGGGGTAGTCGGGGTCGGGTGGTGGTTCGGGGTTTTTGAGGTAAGTGACTTCCATGGGGTCACTGGAGTCGGGGTCGTAGTTGGTGCAATGTGGGCTGTATGGCTGTGTGGTGTCGCTGTCTTCAGAGTCAGTGTCTGTCCTACTGTCTCTGCTGTGGCAGCTTGTGGGCGTGTCGGGGCGTGGTCTGTAGTGGTCTGTGGGCGGAGTCGTGGGCGAGTCCGTGGATGAACTGGTCTGTGAGGGGGATGGTGGAAAAGTGTCTCTGGTGGGCGGGGTGAAGTGTTCTGCTGCATCCAGCAGGACATGGTGAGCATGGTTGGCCTGTGTTCCATATGCCTTTAACTGGTTTATATGGAACCACGCGGTCTTCCCATTAGGATACTTTATCCTGTAAACGGAGGGGCTAATTTTGTCCGAAATTGAGTAGGGACCGGAATATTTTGGAGCCAAAAAACTGCTGGGGTTATAAACAGATAACATTACCTGTTGCCCAACCTGGAATTCTGTGGTGTGTACGGTCTTATTGAAACAGGCAGTCCGTTGCTGTCGGCGTTTCCCTAGCTGGACTGCGGCTGCGATCTGTGCAGACCTCACAGTCTCAACTAGTTCTTTAACTGCCTTTTCATGTGTGAGGGCCGTCACTTCGGGGCTTGTCATGTCCAGTCCTAAAAGGAATTCTGTACCTTTCATAGGGCGTCCGGTCATGAGTGTGTGTGGTGTGTATCCTGTCGATGTGGAGACAGTGTTCCTTATGAACATAAGTGCAAATGGGAGCACTGAATCCCATGTGGAATTGTTCTCTTGAACCATTTTCCTAAGGGTAGTTTTTAGGGTCCGATTCATGCGCTCCACAATCCCGCTGGACTGTGGATGATACGCAATGTGGAAGTTCTGTTTGATTCCGAATATTGTCAGGACGTTCCTCATGACCCGTCCTGTAAAGTGAGATCCCTGGTCCGAATCGATACTTCGGGGTAAACCCCATCTCGTGAAGATGTGGTGGGTCAGGATCTTTGCAGCTGTCTTTGCTGTATTTGTTCGTGAGGGAAATGCCTCTACCCACTTGGTAAAGGTATCTATCACCACCAGAACGTATTTATAGCCATTCCTGCAAGGGGGCAATGGACCTATAAAGTCGATCTGGAGGTTTGTCCAAGGGCCGTTAACTGGGCGAGTATGCCGAAGTTGTGCTTTCTTAGAATACCGCTCCGGGTTATTCTGAGCACAAATCAGGCAATTCTCTATGTAGTGCGTTACATCATTCCTGAGATTAGGCCACCAACAGAGTTGCCTGAGGTGCCTCGTTGTTGCATCAATTCCCTGATGCCCGTGTCCGTCATGGAACAAGGCAATCATCTGATTCCTGTCCTGCTGAGGGACCACATAAAGTCGGTCCTTAATGATCACACCCTCATGTGTGGTCAGTGCGTGTTTAAAGTGCTCGTAAGCAGGCACAAAGTTTCCCTTGAAAACCTCCCTGAGGTCTCCGTCCTGTTTTTGTGCTGCCACGAGATCTTTAATATCAGTCTGTGAGACTTGGACTGCGCTCACAGGGGCGCTAGCTGGTGCGCTAGCTGGGGGGGTCCATAAGTGTCCTCTCCTGGAACCTGCCTTAGCCAACGCGTCGGCCTTTACATTCCCAGGGGGTGATGACCTATGGTGGCTTCTTACTTTTATTATGCCGAAGGTCCTGTCCTTCGCTTTCTCTAGGATATGCTGGAGTAAGGGGGCTGATGGAAGGGGTTTTCCGTCTGCGGAGACAAAACCTCGTGTCCTCCACAGGGGCAGAAAATCTGTCAGGCTATTGCAGACATATAAGCTGTCTGAATATATGTCTGCTGGGCTGGGGAAAGAATCGGGGTGGTCCACTATGTACGCTATGGCTGCTAGCTCTGCTGCCTGCGCGCCTAAGTGACCTGGTAACTTAAGAGCGATTTCTTCGAGAGCGCGCCCCTGCGCGTCCTCTACATAGATGCCGCATCCTGTGATACGCTCACCATTTAAAACTGTGGAGGAACCGTCTACATAAATCCTCAAGGGTCCACACGTGTCTGTGGGCTGGGGGCTTTGTTTTGGGTTCCCTATCTTCCTGGGGGGTGTTTTGGCTAAAAAGGGTCCTGTGTTATGCAGGGGAGCTACAATTTCACAGTCATGGGGCTGTCCGGGGTATTGGAGGTTGTCTGCTAAGTATGTGTGGGTGCGTGTCCGTTTCACTGTAATGTCCCGTCCTTGTAAAAGTAGGGTCCACCTAGCTGCCCTAATCTGGCTAACTGAACCGTCCTTCAGTCGACCGTCTAGTAGTAGCTGTGTGGGTGTATGTTCGGTTAGAATGGTGATGGGGTTTAGTCCGGTGATGTATGAGAAATACTGCACTGCCCAGAAGACAGCAAGGAGGTGCCTCTCACAGGCTGAAAATCCTTGCTCTACCGGGTCTAACAGTCGGGAGGCATAAGCCACTGGTCTTAGCTGCTCGTGCCGTTCCTGAAGCAACACGGCCGAGAGGGTTAGATCTGTGCTAGCTACCTCGATTGCGTACGGGGAAAGTTGGTCGGGGACTAGCAGCGCGGGTGCTGCACTAAGGGCTCGTTTCAACTCTTCCACAGCGCCTGTATGCTGCGGAAGCCATTCCCAGGGGGCTCCTTTCTTAAGGAGGTCTGAAAGTGGGGCGGCTTTTGTCGCGAATCCGTCGATGTGGTTCCGACAATAGCCAACCAGTCCTAAAAACGACCGGAGGGCTGATACATTCTGGGGAAGGGGCAATTTGACAATCGAATCAATTCTTTTGAATTCGATTTCGCGTTTGCCGTGCGTGATGACTGATCCCAAATACATCACTTTACTTTCCAATATTTGGGCCTTTTTCGGGTTAACTTTACAGCCAATTTCAGTTAAGAGTTCCAGGAGTTCGGCCAGAAGCGAAATGTGCTCTGCCTTTGTGTCTGTCTGCAGTAGTAGGTCGTCTACATACTGTACCAGACATTCGGGTCGGGAAAATTTTTCTAATCCACTTGCCAGCTGTCGGTGGAAAATGGAGGGTGAATTGTGGAATCCTTGTGGGAGGCATGTCCACGTGTACTGCTGTGTTTTAAAAGTGAATGCGAATTTGTATTGGCACGCTTTTGCCAATGGTATTGACCAGAATCCATTACTGATGTCCAATACCGTGAAGTACTTGGCGTTGAGACCCTGCTTGAGCATGGTCTCGGGACTAGTAGCTACCGTTGGGGCTACTGCGGGGGTTACTTTGTTGAGTTCCCGATAATCGATGGTCAGACGCCATGATCCATCGGGCTTCCTCACTGGCCAAATAGGGGCATTGTTGGTGGAGGCTACCGTTCTCAGTACACCTTGGTCCAACAAGCTGCCTATAACTTTTTCTATTTCCACCTCTGCCTCGAGGGGAAATCTATACTGCTTTTGCGGTCGGGGGTCCTGTCCGGTAACATGAACTTGTCCAGTCATTCTGCCACAGTCATGACGGTGACTTGCAAATGCTGTCCTGTGTTTGTTTAGTAGGGCCTTAATTTGTCGGTCGGTGTGGAGTGTAGTCAGGTCGAATGAGTACTCTCCCACTGCGCTAATCCGATTAGCGTAGTCTCCTACTGTGAGGGTGGCTGGGGCTCTGTCTGATCTAGCCATTCGCCAGACACACTGGTTCACTGGGTCGAACGACAAGCTGTGTGTGTTCATGAAATCTATCCCCAGGATGTGTTCTGCTGTCCGGGGAAGATTTACTAAAACTACGGGGTGTCTTGTGGAAATGTTCCCTAGCTGGATCGCTACGGGTGCTGTGATATGTCCCTGCTGCGAGTGTCCGGTGAACCCGCTAAGTGTGATGGTGGAGGTGGTCGGCCACGTGTCTGCGTGTGCCGTGGTTGTGGAGTTAATGGTGGTGCGGGATCCTCCTGTGTCCCACAGTAACTCTATGGGCTTCCCTTTGACTTTTGCCGTGACTACGGGCCTCCCTGATGAGTCCCATAGTGTGTCACAGACCCAAGTAGGGGAGCCCGAACACCGTCAGTTCGTCTCGTCCACATTGGTGGGTCCTGACTGTACTGCTACATTGTGGATGGGTTTTGCTTTGTTGCGGTTCAGAGTGCCTGTCTGCTGGCCTCTCTGAGATCGCTGGGGTGCATTACACTCTTTTGCCCAATGCCCTAACTGTCCACAGTTATAGCATTCCTGTCCTTTCTGTTGAGGGCTGCTCTTGCCTTCATTTACCCATGCGGGCTTCTGGTGCTCTCTGACTGCTTGGATATCTGCAGCAGCCTGAGCCTCCTCTGGGGATCTAACCTTTCCTTTTGCCTGAAGCGATTGCTCCCAAGCGCGGGACAATCTTTTGAGGACCCATTTTTCGTTATGGGCCTCTTCTGAGGGGTCGTAATTATTGCAAGCGCTCTGTCCTGCTTCTGTTGCGTGTGAGATAATTGTGCGCGTCCACTTAACCATGTTTTCGCGGGTTAAATGCGCTCTATCTAGCTGTCCGAAAACTGCGCTGAAGTGAATCCACAGCCTTCCTGCGAATGCTGTGGGGTGTTCGGATCTCTTCTGCCTGCACTTATTCAAGCCTTCTACGGGGTCACCTCTATTGTACCCGATGGCATCTAAAATGGCAGTGTGCATCTCCTCTAGGCTGCCTCCTGCCACGTTTTGTGGGTCGGGGAGGGCTGCCACTACACTCTGGTCTAAGCTCAGCACGGTGAGCTTAACCTGCTCTCTCTCATCCAGGCCGTACATGGTAGCCTGCTGTTTTACTTTAGCGAAGAACTGGTGGGGCTCTGCGGTGGGGAGGAACGGAGTGATCTTTTCACAAGCGTCCCTTAGCTGGGTTACTGTTAAAGGGGTGGTGTAAGTTATGTCTGGGGCGCCTTCTGATTCGGCTTTCCTCTGTGTGGTTACGGGATTCATGGGTGCGGTTATGATCTGAGCTGTGGGGGGTTGGGGTGCCTGTCGTTTCTGCTGAGCTGCTGGCGCACATGTTCCCTGAACATAACGCTGCGCTGTCTCGCTTAATTCCTGCCAATCTGGGGCGTTTTCTCCATCTAACTGTGCTCCAAAGGTGCTTTGGAAGCCATTCTGCACCGAAAGCAGAGATTGCAGTTCCGCAATCTGTTTCCTGCATTTCGCGTGGTCAACTGTGCTTTGTCTTTGTTCGGTCGTTGCAGCGTGGAGTGCTCTCAAAGCTGCTTTGAGATCGGAACATTGCCTCTGCAATGCCTCCACCTGCTTTTCCGATTCCTGTCTTATCAGAACGGCACGTTGCACGTCCTGATAGGCTTTCTCATACTGGGTCTGGGAACTGTTCAGATGAGCTAGACAAGACTGGTGAGCCCTCTTGGCATCATCCACCTCTCTACCCTTCTCTGCCAACTTCCCTTTAAGATCCAGGTTTTCTTTCTCGATGTCCCTGACATCGACCTTACTCATTCGGTTCCTTTCCTCTAAATCTGCCCGGAGCGTCCTGATGACCTCCTCTGCGCCTCGCAACTGTGCCAAGCAGGACACAATCGCCATCGGCTTGCGTGCTTTACTTAAACTCTTTTTGTGTATTTGAGAGAGGTTCTCCCACCAAGTATGACCTATACTTCCGGGACCTGTCTCCTCATTTGCACAAAACTCTTTCCAAAGGGGCCATCCCTTTCCCTACAGATATTTGCGGAGTTCCAGCTCCCACGTGGGACACTGGCCTACTCTGCTACTGCTGCTGGTCGCTGCGACCACAAACTTTGCTGGATCCATCAGACGTTCCATTGCCTGCATGGCCATTTCCTCTGACTCTCTTTTTATAATTTGGAACAGGGGGTTGCTGGGGTGGTGTTTTGAGAAAAGGGTACGGCTTACGCTATTTTCCGATCACAAAACTACCGAAAGTTTGTCGCAACAAAAAGCTTTCAGTTTACCTTACAGCCCTGTTAGTACGCATGCACTAAAACACACTTCCGAATTTCGCTTATTATTTTGAACACCTTGAATACTTGTGATCTCTTTCTTTCTCTGCAATTTGGAGTTCTAATTCAAATTTCAGGGTCCTGGACACTGTGGTGTTTCCACTTACAACAGGGTCCCGGCGGATGTCGCCACTAAATGTTGCACGAAACACAGGTCCTCAAGGGTTCAAAGTAATAAAGACGATACACCGATTAGTCAAGTTCAAACGATCAATATTTATTATACAGTTAATAATAAATACTCATGCACACACTAAGAGACTAAGCTACCACTAAACATAAGCAAACAGAATACTTATCTAACAGGAACAGGCAAGGTCAGAGAACGAGGCCTTCGTCCTGGTTTTGTCTGCAGCCTTCAGCAAGCGTTCTGGCACTTGGGAGTCTAGCGGGCTTGGATCGCGTAGCGAGCGTTGAACTTACGGTTTCGGCGGCTGGTGCTCAACGGCTGGAGTCAGGATACCAGGTGTCAGTCGGGGCCGGAGCACAGGTTTAACAGACCGGACAACACGAGGTCCCTATCTTTTATAGGGGTTCCGTTGTCCTTCCCTCTTCTCGGGCGGGCTCTACCTATTGGATCAATTTCTTATCGATACTGGATTAATTCCCCAATGCGAGGGGGTCTCCGTGATGGAGGGGGCGTTTCTTATGTCCTTTTGTTTGGAGGTTTCTGGTGCCTCGATGTCTGGGTCTTGATTGGAATGTGTCCATTCAGAACCAAATGTATCTATTGTGTGGGTGTTCAAGTCTGATGGCCTCATTAGCATGCAAAGCGTTTTGCCATTTGCACCTAGCTAAGGTCTTTTCACCTGAGCCCAAACTGGTTTCTGCTGCTGCAGAATGCAAACTGCTCTTTGCAGACTGCTGTTCTGGCTGAACTGTCTGTTTCTCAGCAGCCTTCCATTTTAGTTTGGCTCAGTGTCCATTTTGCGTGGCCAGCATGGCTACAAGGCAATATATGGACCCTACACCTTAGGCCTCAAACCTGTGTGTAGTAAGGACAGAACTCTTTTGAGAAACAGAGAAAACATCAGCCTTGTATGGAAGGGCACATGGTGGCACAGTGGTTAGCACTGCTGCCTCATAGTGCCGGGGACCCGGGTTCAATTCTGATCTTGGGTGAGTGTATGAAGTTTTCTCATTCTCCCCGTGTCTGCGTGTGTTTCCTCCGGGTGCTCTGGTGTCCTCTCACAGTCTAAAGATGTGCAGGTTAGGTGGACTGACGAAGCTCAATTGCCTCTTAGTTCCCAAAGGTTAGGTGGGGTTACTGGGATAGGGGAGGGAATTGGGCCTGGGTGGGGTGCTTTTTCAGAGGGTCGGTGCAGACCCGATGGGCCAAATGGCCTCTTTCTGCACTGTAGGGATTTTGGAATACTTCAAATAATTCCTAAATCTTGATACAATCATAGATGAGGATGTGTTTGAGGACATCTGCCAACTCCCCATTAAAGATGATCTCGGACTCCCACCAAGCATGAATGAAGTCAAAGCCACCGTTAAACACATAAAGAATGGAAAAGCCACAGGAGTGGATGGGATTCCAATGGAGATTTTCAAAGTTGGAATAGAAGGGATGACCTGTCATCTCCTTTTTTAAAAAATAATTTTTATTAAGATTTTCACAAAATATAAACAACAAAACAATATTAACAATATTAACCAAACAACCATAGTAAAAACCAAAGAACAAGAACCCCCCCCCACAGGAACTACCAAAACAGTAAAAAGAAAACAACAAAAGGGAAAGAGATAACACCCGCCCCATCCAACAAACCCATGTGCACAATTCTCCCTCCCACCGGACCAAACTGCACCCCCCCCCCCCCCCCCCCCTCCCTGGGTTGCTGCTGCTGTCGGCCTATTTCCCTACCGTTCCGCCAGGAAGTCCAGGAAAGGCTGTCACCGCCTGAAGAACCCGTGCACCGACCCTCTCAGGGCGAATTTCACCCTCTCCAACTTAATCAACGCCACCATATCATTGATCCAGGCCTCCACGCTTGGGGGCCTCGCATCCTTCCACTGAAAAAGAATCCTCCGCCGGCCTACTAGGGACGCAAAGGCCAGAACACCGGCCTCTTTCGCCTCCTGCTCTTCCGGCTCCACTGCTACCCCAAATATCGCGAGTCCCCAGCCTGGCTCGACCCTGGATCCTACCACCCTCGACACCGTGCTTGCTACCCCCTTCC
This sequence comes from Scyliorhinus canicula, assembly GCF_902713615.1. Lineage (NCBI taxonomy): Eukaryota > Metazoa > Chordata > Chondrichthyes > Carcharhiniformes > Scyliorhinidae > Scyliorhinus > Scyliorhinus canicula. Next base: position 175,271,731 of record NC_052146.1, read on the forward strand.
AAAAGTCCCCCAACGCTGGGCATGCCCAGAATTTATGGGCATGGTTCGCTGGGCTCCCCGAGCACCTAGTACACCTGTCCTCGCTCCCAAAGAACCTGCGCATCCTCGTCCCGGTCATATGAGCCCTATGCAGCACCTTAAACTGTATGAGGCTAAGTCTCGCACAATAAGAGGAGTTCACCCTTTCCAGGGCATCCGTCCACGTCCCATCCTCAATCTCCTCACCCAGCTCCTCTTCCCATTTACCCTTCAGTTCCTCCACCGAGGCCTCATCCACCTCCTGCATGACGTGGTACACGACTGAACTCCTCCCCCCTCCAACCCACACCCCCGAGAGCAACCGATCCCGCACCCCTCGTGGGGGCAACAAGGGGAACCCCTCCACCTGCTACCTGGCAAACGCCCTCACCTGCATGTACCTAAACATGTTCCCCGGGGGGAGCCTAAACTTCCCCTCCAACTCACCCAGGCTCGCAAACCTCCCATCTACAAACAGGTCCCTCAACCTCCTAACCCTTACCCTGTGCCAGCTAAGAAACCCCCCATCAACACTCCCCGGGACAAACCGGTGGTTCCCCGTATCGAGGACTCTATCGAGCCCCCCACTTCCCCCCATGCTGTCTCCATTGCCCCCAAATTTTCAGGGTAGCCATCACCACCGGGCTCGTAGTATACCTCATTGGAGGGAGCAGCAACGGCGCTGTTCTCAGCGCCTCCAGGCTCGTATTCACACAGGACGCCATCTCCATCCTCTTCCATGCTGCCCCTTCCCCGTCCATTACCCACTAACGCACCATTTCTGCATTGGCAGCCCAATAGTACCCACAGAGGCTGGGCAGCGCCAGCACCCCCCCCCCCCCCCCCCCCTATCCCTGCCCCACTCCAAAAACACCCTTCTCACCCGGGGGGACCCGTGTGCCCATACAAACCTCATGATGCTCCTGTTGACCCTCCTAAAAAAGGCTTTCGGGATAAGGATGGGGAGACACTGGAACAGGAACAAAAACCTTGGGAGCACCGTCATCTTGACGGACTGCACCCTACCCACCAGCGACAGCAGTAACATATCCCACCTTTTAAACTCCTCCTCGATTTGCTCCACCAGCCTTGTGAGGTTGAGCTTGTGCAGGGCCCCCCCAGCTCCTAGCCACCTGGACTCCCAGGTACCTTAAGCTCCTCCCTGCCTGCTTCAATGGGAGCCTACCAATCCCCTCCTCCTGATCCCCCGGGTGCACAACAAACAGCTCGCTCTTACCCAGGTTGAGCTTATACCCAGAAAAGCCCCCAAATTCGCTGAGAATCCTCATCACCTCCGGCATTCCCCCCACCGGGTCCGCCACACACAGCAACAGGTCGTCCGCATACAGCGACACACGATGCTCCTCCCCACCCTGCACCAGACCCCTCCAGTTCCCCGACTCCCTCAGCGCCATAGCCAGGGGCTCAATTGCCAACACAAAGAGCGAGGGAGACAGGGGACATCCCTGTCTCGTCCCCCGGTACAGCCGAAAGTACTCCGACCTCCTCCTATTCGTGGCTACACTCGCCATCGGGGCCTCATAGAGCAGCCTCACCCAACGGACAAACCCCTCCCCAAACCTTTGCAACACCTCCCACAGATATCCCCACTCAACTCTATCAAAGGCCTTCTCCGCGTCTAATGCCACCACTATCTCCGCCTCCCCTTCCACAGCCGGCATCATAATGACATTCAGAAGCCTTCGTATGTTGGTATTCAGCTGCCTTCCCTTTACAAACCTCGTCTGGTCCTCGTGAATGATCCCCGGCACACAATCCTCTATCCTTGTAGCTAAGATCTTCGCTAACAGCTTGGCGTCTACATTTAGCAGCGAGATCGGCCTATTTGACCCACACTGCGGGGGGTCCTTGTCCCGCTTAAGGATCAAGGAAATCAGCGCCCGCGACATAGTTGGGGGCAAAGCCCCCCCCCCCTCCCTTGCCTCGTTAAAGGTCCGAACCAACAGGGGGGCCCAACAGGTCCGCATACATTTTATAAAATTTGGCCGGAAACCCATCCGGCCCCGGTGCCTTCCCCAACTGCATGCTGCCAATCCCAGTGACCAGCTCCTCCAGCTCAATCGGCGCCCCCAGTCCCTCCACCTACCCCGCCTCCACCTTCGGAAATCGCAGCTTGTCCAGGAAGCGCCCCATTCCCCCCCCCCCCCCCCCCCCTCCACCGGGGGTTCAGACTGGTACAATTCCCCATAAAAGTCCCTAAAGACCCCATTAACGTCTACCCCCCTCCGCACCACCTTCCCATCTCTATCCTTCACTCCCCCAATCTCCCTGGCCGCGTCTCGCGTTCGGAGCTGGTGTGCCAGCATCCTACTCTCCTTCTCCCCGTATTCATACACCACTCCCTGTGCTTTCCTCCACTGAGCTTCCGCCTTTCTGGTGGTCAGTAGATCGAACCTGGCCTGAAAGCTACGCCGCTCCCCCAGTAATCTCTCCTCTGGAGCCTCCGCATATCTCCTATCCACCCTCACCGACCCGTCATCTCCATCAACTGTTGCTGAAAGCATGGGGCAGAAAAGTAATTTCTGCTGACCTCAGGGATTCCATCATAGCCACCATCTTCAAGAAAGGAGTCAAATCAGACTGTTGGAATTACTAAGGAATCTCCCTACTCTCCATCTCTGAGAAGATCATCACTCAAATTCTCGCTAGCCTCTTCTCCCAGTCTTTGCAGAAATCCTTCCGGTAAGCTCGTGTGGCTTCCGACCAAACCATGGAGCAATGGACATATTCAACATCAAGAGAAATGCCAGGAACAACATCAGCCACTCTACATGACTTTGATCTGTCTGACCAAGTCAACTGGGAACTGCTATGGAAGACCCTGTCCAGAGAAATTCATCAACCTCCTCCAACATCTTCACGACAAGATGGTGGCGACAATCCTCACCGATGGAAATCAGACAGAAACCTTTGAGTTCGAGAATGGAGTCAAGCAGGGATGTGTCATCATCCCCAACCCTTCACCATCTTCATCACCACCAAACTTCACCTTGTCAAGAACAAGCTTCCCAGTGGAGTGGACACTGTCTACACAGAATAGACCGAAAACCTTTCAACCTCAACCGATTGAAATCCAAGAAGAAGACAACACTGACATTATTTGTGGAACTTCAGTATATGGATGACAACAATCTCCCCTCCCTCACAAGAGAATCTCCAAGCCTTGCTTAACATATTCGCGGAAGGATACTGTTGTGGAAATAACAAGTCAGATACCTCGAGTTTCGCTAAAGGTCATTTATTTTGGACACGAATGGTGGCGGGGCTGAGATGGTCAAAAGGCCATTCCAAAGGGCAGCACAGTGACGCAGTGGTTAGCACTGGGACTACGGCGCTGAGGACCCTGGTTTGAATCCAGGCCCTGTGTCACAGGCCTTTGTCACTGTCCGTGTGGTGTTTGCACATTCTCCCCGTGTCTGCATGGGTTTTATCCCCACAACCCAGAGATGTGCTGGTGAGGTGGATTGGCTACGCTAAATAATAATAATAATAATTGCCCCTTAATAGGAAAAAAAAAAATTGGGCACTCTAAATTTATAAAATTTTTTGAAAAAAGGCCATACCAGAATCTCCTGTATTACAGTATTAAGAGTACATATTTACAATGAAATGAAATGAAAATCACTTATTATCACAAGTAGGCTTCAAATGAAGTTACTGTGAAAACCCCTAGTCGCCACATTCCGGTGCCTATTCGGGGAGGCTGGTACAGGAATTGAACCGTGCTGCTGGCCTGCCTTGGTCTGCCTTGGTGTGCTAAACCAGCCCTACCATGAAGTAAACAACCTCGAGGACAAAAACAGGCTTCTACAGCCATGTTTACACAAACAGACAGTGGGAATGTTCAAGACAAGTTATTACATACAGAATTTACAGTGCAGAAGGAGGCCATTCGGCCCATCGAGTCTGCACCGGCTCCTGGAAAGAGCACCCTACCCAAGGTTAACACCTCCACCCTATCCCATAACCCAGTAACCCCACCCAACACTAAGGGCAATTTTGGACACTAAGGGCAATTTATCATGGCCAATCCACCTAACCTGCACATCTTTGGACTGCGGGAGGAAACCGGAGCACCCGGAGGAAACCCATGCACACACGGGGAGGATGTGCAGGCTCCGCACAGACAGTGACCCAAGCCGGAATCGAACCTGGGACCCTGGAGCTGTGAAGCGATTGTGCTATCCACAAGGCTACCGTGCTGCCCCTATCTTGGTATGTTTTCTGTCTCTGGCTAAAACAATTTCAATGCACATTGTCAGCAGAAAAATAGTGCAGCTATAGCATTTATTTACATTATACAACCTTCCAAAATGTTTATACAGAATAAAGTAAAATATGGCGAAATGTCCATCATGCTTTGCCAAGTGCCTATTCTTATAAAATGTTGCAAAGCAGTTAGATAAAAATGAATACCCTTAAGCGGGCAACTAATCCGCACACTAAATTCCCTTCTATAGATACCGAAGAATTGATCTCAGCCTCAATTTGTAGAAGACCCAAGTTATTTACCAACCCGCCTCAAATTGCCCCAAGGCAAGATCCGGTCTCTCCCTCCAACACGATTAATGGAGAAACCTACTATACGTGGAATATTTCCCCTACCTGGGGAGCCACCTCATTTAAGGCTAACATCGACATGGAGATCCAATATCGTATCCAATCTGCAAGTGTCTCCTTTGGACACCTAAGGACAAGAGTCTGTGATGTCCGCAACATTAGTTCTAACACCAAAATCCTTGTTTAAAAGGCAGTTTTCGTCCCAACTCTTCTATACGGCTCAAAATTTTGGACTACGTATAAACGCCACCTCAAGGCCCTCGAGAGGTACCATCAACACTGTCTGAGATGGAGTCTCCATATAAGCTGTGAGGACAGGTGTACTAACATCAGTTTCTTTGAAGGAGCCAAGAGAACCAGCAGCGAGGCCATGATGATCCGGATCCAGCTCCGCTGGGCCGGCCATGTGCTTAGGATGTCAGAGTCCTAACTGCCAAAGCAAATCTTCGTCCAAACAAGGGGAGAAAAAAGGAAGCACATCAAAGATAACCTGAAGGTTTACCTCAGGAAATGTAACATCGACGTCTGAGAGACCCTTGCTCAGAAGAGAACTACTTGGAGGAACCTTCTAATTGAAAGGACACAATTCTTTGAGGACACCTGATGGCAAGAGGAGGCTGAGGAAAGGAGTCTGAGAAAGGAATACCAGTGACCTAGAATCCAAGGACCGACCCCACCTTCTGGAAACACCTGCCAAGTGTGCCGTTGAAGATGCGACTCTCATATCGGGCTCATCAGCCATACAAAGACCTACAGAACCCATGACCAGGAACACGGAGTATCTTAGGTGGATAATCATACCCTTTAGTTTTTTTAAAAAAGTAATTTTTATTCAAATTTTTGCATAATATCAACAACAAAAAGACAGAATTTTTTAAAAATAAAGAACAGAAAGAACAGCCCCCCCCCCCCCCCCCCCCCCCCCGGCGCATACACAGCGGAAGAGATAAACTAACACCCATCATTCCCCCAAAACATCTGCCCGTCCCTTCAATAGACAGGACAGAAACCGCCCCCCCCCCACCCCGCATATACACAGAAGAGGAAATTAATTAATGCCTGACATCGGCACAGAACAACTATGCCCGTCCCTTTAGTACAAAACAACAAAACATCTACCAGGGATGCAAAGACCAGAACACCAATCATACCCTTTAGTGAGCGATCGCCGAAGAATATAGTTGCTGACTCTGAGAGCCTGTTTTGTGCAAATTAACAGTTGTATTTCCTACATTTCAACAGCAATTTGAAAAATACTTAATTGGCTTTGGGACTTCCGAAGATCATGAAAGATGCGATACAATAAATGCTTGTCTTTCCAGCATTTTGTTGTGAAAACAAATTCAATTCTAACTTGCTTATGAATAATTTAAGATGGTGGAGTATTAGAAATAAGAAGGTTTGCTGTCATAATGACTCTGTTGAGGACCCTATTACATGTAATGTTTGGATGAACATTGCAATTACTAAGTTTATGTCATTGGGTGTCTGGGCTTCATATTCTTGGTTCTTCTATGTTGTTTCAATGAAACGCAATGCAAACTGGAGGATTAGCATGGTATTGCCCATTGAACACTTTGGAGCTCTCTGGTCCTCATATTAACTTCAATATTTTCAGACCTTGACTATGGCTCCTGCTTTCTCTTCAGCAGGAAACACATGATCAGGCAGCTTTGCTTAAATGATGTTGGTCAGGAGAACTTCCCTTGTTTTGAATATTGGCAGTGGAAGAAAGGGAAGACGGAGCCTCAGTTCAGTGTTTAAGCTGTAGCATTGCCTGTGCTCGTGTTTTGGGGAAGGTAGGGAAGAGATTGATATTTAGGATGGGGTCTATCTGGAACAACACTTTGCTGACTGGTTTAGTTTGCACAATAAATGTTGAAACTTTTGATGTGACCATCAATTCACAAGACACGTGGTTGGAAGTGAACAGTGGTTTTAATAGTCTTACAACTGAGCCTGCCTGTGACGAGATGAACTGGCAGCAGGCTCACAACTGCAGATCTTTATACTTCCAGTTAGTGGGAGGAGCCATGGGCAGAACCATGGGTGGAGCCAAGGGTGGAGCCCAGTACAAACTCTTCATCTCCCCCTATGGGCAGAGCCGCGCAACTGCTCGTATACCGAGCTTACAGAGACACAACACATACAATATAACACAGTGTGAATTACTAGGATTGTGATTCACCACAACTTTTAAATCTTTTCCGTCACTTTTGTCTCTGCTGTGCCATTTTTTGTGCCTTCATTTCAAACTAACTTTCCCCACACCCCACCACCACTGCTTCAATTATTCACCCATATTCTGTAAATGGCCTTAAATTTCTCACATGATGGTCCTTAATGTCCCATATTGATATTTCAGAAGCCTGTATGAACTTCCAACCTGAAATAAAATATCTACTTTTTCTTTGGCGTGGCTTGCTGTGGGGTTGGTATGTGAGTGTTTCTAGGACGGGATGGGAGGGGTGTGGTGATAGTGAGAGATGAATTGCCATCATCTTGCCATGAGACTGAAGCTTGAGAATTCAAGTGTTCAAATCTAGGCTGCACCCAGTGCAATACGGAGGAAGATCTACAAAGCTGGAGAGTTGCTGTCTGTTGGACGTGACATTAAACGGAGGCTGCATCTGCCGTCCAGTAAATGTAAAAGATCCCATAGCACCATTCGAGGAAGAGCAAAGGAGCTCTTCTGGCGCCCTGGCCAACATCACAAATGGTAGCACAGCGGTTAGCACTATGACTTCACAGCTCCAGGGTCCAGGTTCGATTCCCGGTTTGGGTCACTGTCTGTGTGGAGTCTGCACGTTCTCTCTGGGTCTGCGTGGGTTTCCTCCGGGTTCTCCGGTTTTTTCCCACAAGTCCTGAAAGACGTGCTGTTTGTGAATTGGACATTCTGAATTCTCCCTCTGTGTACCCGAACAGGCGCCGGAATGTGGCGACTAGGGAATTTTCACAGTGACTTCATTGCAGTGTTAATGTAAGCCTACTTGTGACATCAATAAAGATTATTATTATTACATTATCTGGTCATTTATTTCATTGCTTTTTGTGAAATCTGACCGTTGTGCAACAGTGTCTGCACTTTAAAAGGTGGAGCACATTTGAATGCCCTGAAGTTGTTTATTTCCTGTTTTCCACATAAGCAGCTTACTGTATTTCTACTCTAACCTGTGTGTATGCGTCTATTTTCCTCGACCTCTCATTTTCTTCATTTTTAAATTTGTTCACCTATAATATTTTTCAGTCCTAAGGTTTCGCACATGAAGCATCCATTTTAGGTGCTGTCAAGTCTAGAGTGGGGGTAGGTCTCATCACATGTCCTGCTCCCAACCACCCATTTCTCTGATATCCAATAATATTTATAACCAATAAACAAAAGTGTGGAGAAAGGAATCAACAACACTCCTAGGATTCCCGCCTCCGGTCACCGGCAGCAGTCATAGAGGTCTGCAGCACAAAAAGGGATCTTCAGCCCATCGTGTCTGCTCCAGTTAAAAACAACCACCTGAGTATTTTAATCCCATTTTCCAGCACTTGGCTCATAGCTTTGTATGCCTTGGCATCACAAGTGCACATAGAACCATAGAATCCCTACTGTGCAGGAGGCAATTCAGCGCATTGAGTCTGCACTGACCCTACAAAAGGGCACTCTACCCAGGCCCATTCCCCTGCCCTGTCCCCATAACCCCACCTACACTGCACATCTTTGGACTGTGGGAGTAAACCGGAGCACCCGGAGGAAACCCACGCAGGCGCAGGGAGAAGGTGCAGACTCCACAGGGTCACCAAGGGTCCCTGGAGCTGTGAAGCAGCAGCGCCAACCACTGTGCCGCCCTCTAAACACTTCTTAAATGTTATGAGTGTCCGTGCCTCCGCCACACTTTCAGGCAGTGAATTCCAGATTCCCACCACCCTCTGGCTGAAAATATTTTTCCTCACATCCCCTCTAAATCTCTTGCCCCTGACCTTAATTCTGTTCCCCCTGGGTCATTGACCTCTCCACCTGGGGGCAAAGGTTTATTCCTGTCTACTCTATCTATGTCCTCATAATCCAAGAGACAGTGCTGAAGGTTCCAAGGCCAAGTTGGCTGCTCTCCCCACAAATGCTGACTGACCTGTTGTTTTGTATCTCACGCCTGATGTGGGTAAACCGCACAGATTATTGAAACTGATTCTGTCATGTTTCCTGTTGCTGATCTGAGTGTTTCGCCCTTGATGCATCCTGCCCAACGAATGCAGCTCTCAGCGGCAGGTCCACATCGTCGCTCTCAGTGGGAAAGCTCCATCGGATTCCAGGTGAGGAATTCTCTATAACCCTGGCCTTACTCCACACACTTCACTGGAGATCAATTCGCACTGGATTGGGGGGGAGGGGGTAACTTTTGTTGAAAGAAACATCCAAGTGTTGACGAAGAAATTGGGAATGGGATGTGATGATGCTATTTATTGAGAAAAACGGCTCCAAATTCCTGCAAAATTAATGATTAAGATTTAATGTCCTGCCGCCTTGGTTAGGAAGCATTGGAAACAAATGCCTGTCGATTTGGATAACAAAATCAAAGTGCAATTTTGTAAATAAATCTGGATCACAAACTGCCTTGTAACTGATCATCCATTGATACATTGTGGCTTATTTGAAACTGACAAGGAGGGGTTGCTGAGGGGGGCAAGTGTGTCAGCGGAATAATGTTGTAGCTTTTCCTTGAACAGGAATGACTCGTGAGTTTCCCGCATTCTGTGTACCCGTTTTAAGAACTCATGTTTTTGTTAATGTTTCAGAGGACTGGGGAGGGGGGGAGAGGTGGAATTTCCATCTCGATCGTGCATTATTTTTCGGAGAGTCAGCCGGGGATGTGCGTCTCTGGGGGGTGGTCTGGAAGTAGATGGAAAGCTGCCTGTGACCAAAGCTTGGTGTCAGATTGATGGTCAGAGTGAGGTTGGAGACATCAGCCCGTTGGTTCTCAAACCAGGTAAAGAGCCCCGAGATTTCAAACTCAAACTTGTCCCGTGTACATGGGGTCATCTTAAACCTCTCAAACTCAGCATTTTCACATTCTGGCTTTTTCAACTGACCGATTATTGATGTGGACTCTTAATACTGGCGCAGATATATATATATGTGCAATGTCCCCGCTTTTGAATCTTTTCAATTGCGCGTTGACGCCGTTTGCTGATTACTTCCAGAGATTGTCAAAAGCTTTCCAATATTCCTATCCTGTAACTGCGCCCAGTGCCTTTTGGCCAGCTAATTCTGATTTGGACTATTTGTAACAATTCTCGTTCACACGGACTATCATTGTAGATTAAATCCTTTTGTGCCCTGTACCTTACGCCGCAGATTGGCTTTACATATGGTACAATCCATGTAGTACAGAAGGAGGCCATTCGGTCCATCGAGTCTGCACCGACCCTCCGAAAGAGCCACATCACCCAAGTCCAGTCCCCCATCCACCCCACCCTATCCCTGTGACCCTACCTAATCTACACATTCTTGGACTGTGGGAGGAAACTGGAGCACCCGGAGGAAACCCATGCAGACACAACGTGCAAACTCTGCACAGTGACCGGAGGCTGGAATCGAACCCTGAACCCGTGAGGCAGCAGCGCTAGCCACTGTGCCACCATGTCTACTTGCATTGCATTTGTAAAGTCAGCACATAATTCCTGTTTTATGGTCGGATAATTTGCTGCAACTACAAGTAACTGCATGGCAAAGTAACAACTTGCATCGATGCCTATCAAAATAGTAAATCGTCTCAAGCACTGCTGCCATTTCCTGAGAGGGTGCTGCTAAGGACTTCCATTGGGTTGGTCCATGGTTACGCTGGGCAAAGTACTGCTGCAGCTTGCCGTTCTCTTCCGCTGTACGACTGCCCAGGAAACCCTTCCCTTTACCACCTGCCAAGTCCAGGCTGGTATTCAACCTGCTTGCTCACATTATCCTCGCACCTTCCATGGCCATCAGGGACTGAAGTGGGATTCGAACCTGGAGCCTCTGGCCTGCCTAGAGCCACACAGAAGGAAATATTTGGACCAATGACCAAAAGCAGGGTCAGAGAATTAGGTTTGAAGCAGCATTTTGGACGGAGGAGAGCAGGGTAGAGAAGCAGGCAGGTTTAGAGAGGGCACTCCAGAGCTCAGCTCCTCAGCAACTGAACCCACAGCTGCCAATTGTAGGTTAGAATGGAGGAGGACAGAGATTGTGTAGGTTTGGAGGGCAAGAGAAGGGGACAGAGATAGGGAAATTTGTTATAACAAGGATGAGAATTTTTAAACCGAGGCATTGAGGGACAGCAGATGTTGAACAGAACTCGATGTGGGTGAGGATACAGGCAAAGTTACATAGAAACATAGAAAATAGGAGCAGGAGCCTTGACCCTTCGAGCCTGCTCCTCATTCATTATGATCATGGCTGATCATCCAACTCAATAGCATAATCCTCCTTTCTCCCCACAGCATTTGACCCCCTTCGCCCTAAGTGCTATGTCTAACTCTTTCTTGGAAACATGCAACATTTTAGCTTCAACTGCATCGTGTGGTAATGAATTCCACAGGCTCACCACTCTGTGGGTGAAGAAATTTATCCTCATCTCTCTCATAAATGATCTAACCCCATATCCTCAGGCTGTGACCCCTGGTTCTGGACACCTCTACAATCGGAACATCCTTCCTGCATCTACCCTGTCCAGTCCTGTTAGAATTTTACAGGTTTCTATCAGATTCCCCTTCTGAACTCCAGCAAATACAATCATAACCGACTCAATCTCTCCTCAAAGCCCAGTCCCACTTTCCCTGAAATCAGTCTGGTAAACCTTCGCTGCACTCACTCTGCAGCAACAACATCCTTCCTCAGATAAGGAGACCGAAACTGCACACGATATTCCAGGTGTGGCCACACCAAGGCCCTGTGGAATCGCTCCTGTACTCTAATCCTCTCGCAATGAGGGCCAGCATACCATTTGCCTTCTTTGTCGCCTGCTATACCTGCATGCTTACCTTCAGTGACAGGTGTATGGGGATACCCAGGTCTCGTTGCACATTCTCCTCTCCTAATCTATAACCATTCAGATAATATTGCCTTCTTGCTTTTGCTACCAAAGTGGATAACCTCGCATTTATCGAAATTATGCTGCATCTGCCATTCATTTGCACTCAGTCAACTTGTCCAAATCACACTGAACGATCTCTGCATCCTTCTCACAGCTCACCCTTCCACCCAACTTGGTGTCACCTGCAAATTTGGAGATATTACATTTTGTCCTCTCATCTAAATCATTAATATATATTGTGAATAGCTGGGGTCCCAGCATCAATCCCTGTTATAAAATGGGAGACTGGCAATGAAAACATTGGCATCATTAAGTCAAGAGGTAACGTGGGCTTGGATGAGGGTTTCAGTAGCAGATGAGCTGAGACAGATGTGGATATGGGCAATATGGCAGAGTGGATATGCATAATGTGACAGAGGTGGATATAGATAATATGACAGATGATGTGAGCAATGTGACAGAGGTGGATATTGGTAATGTGACAGAGGTGGAAATGGGCAATATGACAGAGATGGATGTGGGCAATCTGACAGGTGGATATGGGTATTGTGACAAAAGGTGGATGTGGACGATGTGACAGAGATGGATATGGATAATTTGGCAAAGGTGGATGTGGACGATATGACAGAGATGGATATGGATAATTTGGCAAAGGTGGATGTGGACAATGTGACAGAGGTGGATGTGGGTAATGTGACAGAGATGGATATGGATAATTTGGCAAAGGTGGACGTGGACAATGTGACAGAGATGGATGTGGGTAATATATGTCAGAGGTGGGTGTAGGCTGCCCTGAGGTTAGAATCTCAGTTCAGAGTCAAGGTTGCCGATAGTCCCGTTCACTTGAAACCTTGTGGCCATCACACCAGAGAAAGATAAATATATTAGAAAAGTACAGAAAGAATAACTGGTATGCAGCCCTGTTGTGTGGACAGGTCAGCCAATCCTCTGCCTCCCTATGAGGATGCAGCACCACTCACTGCCAAACCCAGCAACTCACTTCGAACAACACTCCACTGTACTTCCACAAATCTTGCAACAGAAGAAATTAGTCTAAATCACCTCGGCTACAAATTTGGTGCATTGCCCTTTGAATAACACTAGTGGCAACTGTCTTTTTGCAGCTGTGCAAATGATCTTTGGTGAGTGACAAGCAAATGCATGGAATGGATCTGTATGCTCCAAGTTTATAATAAGTGCTTCAAATCAGCCAGTATAGCAGTTTGCTATCACAATCTGACCAGCTGGGGAACTTCTGGCACATGCACCGCACACATGTGCAAGTATCCTTTCCATCTGTGACGGAAACGCTGTGTTTCCACTCCGAGGACACCCAGCTTCCTCAGAGCCCGTCATGCCACATAACAGAGCCACATTTCTAGCTCCTGTTGTCATGCAGAGCAATGGAAAATTGCGGGCAGATGGTTTCTACAGGTGCAATCGAACCAAATGCGAACAATGTCCCATAGCAAGCACGTTTAGCCACGTGTTTCCTGGTGCTCGCATGCCAAGAAACACACCGCTATCTAATGTGGCTCTGGTTAGATGTGGGGCCTCAGCGGCCGACCATAGTCCCGTTTCCTGTATTGAGGAGACCCGCTGGCCAAAACTCCTCAGTGCAGGGAGAGATGGGGCCGAAATTTAAATATGGCATCTGAATCTCTCGAGCCCCCGACTTGACCCCCGAATCCCGCAACTCACTGCAGGGGGCCTCTGGGGCTCCCTGGCAATGGCCATGCCAGCTGGCAGTGCCACCATGGCACCATGGCACACCATGGCACCTTGGCTGTACCAGGCTGCCACACAGGTGGCACAGCCAAGGTGACAGACTGGCAGTGCCCAGGTGCCACCAGCAGTGCCAGGATACCACCTGTGCCTAGGGACCTCCACTCCCTTGGGAGACTCCCACGAGCGCGGTTCCATCTGGCCCCCGTTTGCGGAGACCAGTACTGAATGGTGCTCATCCGAAGTCTCCAAGACAAAGGGGATAGATCCCAACACCTTGGTTATATCAGGGAACTGTATATTAGAGTTAGACTAGCTTTCTCGCTCTAATATACAGATTTGCCATAAAGGTGATCCCACCCACAATGGGTGGACTTCACATCGCAACATCTCACGAGATTTAGTTGGATCTCACGGGGCGTGGTGAGCCAGGTAGATCCCGGGAGTGGGGTCTCCTGGCATTTACAGGCCACATCGCGCTTGTGATGTCACTGCTTTTGGATGCAGCATTGCCCCTCGAATCAGTTACTGATATTTTTACTTCATATTTACTCCACCAAAAATCATTGTGATTTTGAGCATCTCTATCAAATCTCTTCTTAATCTTCCCTGCTCTAACTTTCTGATCTTTCCTCATAACTGTAATCCCACAGCCCTGCTAGCATTCTAGTAAAGCTCCTCTGCAGCCTCTCCATGGTCTTGGCATCCTTCCTAAAGTGTGATGTTCAAAATTGGTCACAATACTCCAGTGGGGGCCAAAGCAATATTTAATAATGGGTTTGCATGACTTCCTTGTCTTTGTACTTTGTTTGTGTTTATAAAGACAGGGATTCACCATGCCTTCATAACAACCTTCTCAACTTCTTCTGTCACCCTCAGAGATTTGTGGACATGCACCCAGGTTTTTCGGGTTCCTGCACTTCCTTTCAGATTGTACCATTTAGTTTATATTACCGCTCTTCATCTTCCTAGCAAAATGAATCATTTCACACTTCTATTCATTAAATTTTATTGCTCATGTATCTGCTCATTTCACCAGTCTGTCTGTATTCTCCTGGATATTATCCTCCTCACTCTCTATTACATTTCTGAGTTTCATGTGGTCTTCAAACTTTGAACTTATCCTATCTGCTCATTCAGATCATAAATATGCCTGACAAAGAGCTATGGGCCCAAAACCAACCACTGGGGTCACGCTATGGCTGGGATTATGTAAGGCAGATGGGAGGGGTCTCACCCACTGGTCGGAGAACTGGCTGGGAACTCCTGTCAGCTTTGTGAGGAGGCTCAATGGAATCAAATGCCCTTCAGGCCACTGTTGGGCCCTCCCCGTGACTGAGCTCATTGGTGGTTGAGGCCCCACCCACTGGGACTGACCTGCGTCATGCGTGCTTGATCTATTTCTTGTTGAATGTTCTCAAGGGCCATTAGGGATGGGCGATAAATGTAATAATTACTGGCCAAGCATGTGACGCCCACATCACGTGAATGAATAAATAAATAAAAGTGGTGCAAATTTTATTTGTTTATTTTTAATCTTAAAAATAAATTTAGAGTACCCAATTCTTTATTTCCAATTAAGGGACAATTTAGCAAGACCAATTCACCTGCCCTGTACATCTTTTTGGGTTGTGGGGGTGAGACCCATGCAGACACGGGGAGAATGTGCAAACTCCACACGGATAGTAACCTGGGGCCGGGTTTGAACCCGCGTCCTCGGCAGCAGTGCTAGCCACTGCGTCAATGTGCCACCCTAGAATGGTGAAAATTAAAACAAAATGTATTTCTTTCTCATTGTTACAAAGCTATTGTGCAGAGTGGACAGGGTCAAGCCCTTAATCTATCTCCTTGCTTGCTCCAAAAATCAACTTGAATTCAAACTGAATCCAATTCATGGTCCTCACAAACGAGATGTACTAGACCCAAGCTGACAAGAACAGGCATTACACCTGATCTCGGGCTTGATCCCACACTTGATCTTAGCTGAGAAATGGGTTCCGGCAATAGGTGAAGCACCTGGATTTGGTTGTTTAAACTGTCCCCACTTTGTTTTTGGAAGGAGCGCTAGCCATTATTTTTAAGGTCAGCCTGAAATTTGACTCAGATGAGCAAATAGGTGCACTGCATCCCCAACATTTCTAAAACTTACGGCCATCCATTTCCAAGATGAGAAACAAACAGCTGGTAATTGAAAACCACTGACATGCTCATGCAACTTAATTTCTTATTTTCAGCAAAATTCATTTTTATAGTTGAAGGCATAGCTAAAAACCTTGGAATATTGGCACTACGTTATTAGTAACATAAGCATTGATATTTCACAGTATAAATACTGTATATTTATGACTCATTACCAATGCCTTTTATACTGTAAACCACATTAATGTGGAAGTTAAGAGAGGACATATTGGATTTGATAGAAGCTGATAATTTGCCACATGTTTGATTTTGGGTAGATCTTGTATTTCTGTGGCTAATTTGAAGCTTTATCTTCTCGAGTCACAAAATGTAAAAAAAGACAGATTTTTACGTTTAACCAATGTAAAAATGCTGTAACCTGCTCTTATGCATTTTTTCCTAAAATTCAGTGCATCCTCCAGCTGTATTACAATTATTTTAATTAATAAATATTTAATTGAGTATTCCTCATCATCAAAATCAGAATGCTCTCTTTTTGTAACAGAGATATCTGATAAATGGGTTACTGTTCAGCAGAGGTGCTTTTTGTAAATACATGTTTCAATTTTAATTCTGATTATGTTTCACAGGCTAATCAAGATTTTTAGGACTGGAAAAAGTAGTGATTTTTTTTGCATTATACTTTGGTGAATAACTTTTTAAATTCCAAATTTAATCTTGTTAATATGTTGGTATTTTTAAGCACCACTTAATTACCCAATTAACTGCTGTCCTCACTTGTCTCGTATGAAAAGTATGTATATTCCTCAGGATATTTGATGGATGTGTTAAAGCATGTGATGGACATATTGGATGTAGTCTGTGGGACAATCTCCTCATCATACGCTTTCTCATTTGAAAGAAGGAAAGAGACGATGGCACAGTGGCACAATGGTTAGCACTGCTGCCTCACGGTGCTGAGGACCCGGGTTCGATCCCAGCCCTGGGTCACTGTCAGTGTGGAGTTTGCACATTCTCCCGTATCTGCTTGGGTCCCACCCCCACAACCCAATGATGTTCAGGTTAGGAGGATTGGCCACGCTAAATTGCCCCTTAATTGGAAAAATTATTTAAATAAAGGAAAGAGAGACTGAGATCATCCAGCCCCCTGCAAGTGTTACCGACTCTGCACATGTTACACCAGAGTCATTTTGAGTCGAGTCAAGTCAAAACGGACGTTTGCCAACTCTGCACTCAAACCTAGAAAATAATATCATTTATATAGCGCCCTTTGTGATCTCTGGCAGTCTCAAGGTGAATTGTAGCCAATGAAGTACAGTCACTGTTGTAATGTAAGAGACGCAGCTGGCCGCTTATACACAAGGGGTGGAATTTTCCGGGTTTTACTGCGGCGGAATCTTCTGGTCCCACTGACTACGACCCCCTGCCACTGGTTACCCAGCAGCGGAGGATGCGAACAACAGGAAACTCTGTTGTCTGCCACCTCAAAAACATGCTGTGGGGTCATAGTCACCCAAAGTCTCATAATATGACAGTGAGCAGATATTTTGTTTCAGCGCTTTTAGTTCAGGGATAAATATTGGCCAGGACACTGGGGAGCACTTCTCTGCATTTCTTCAAAACAGTGCAATGGGGTTTCTTTACTCCTGTCTTTAGGTGACCTGGATTCAATCCCGGCCCTGTGTCACTGTCCATGTGGAGTTTGCACATTCTCTCCGTGTCTGCGTGGATCTCAGCCCCTACAACCCAAAGATGTGCAGGGTAGGTGAATTGGCCACGCTAAATTGCCCCTTGGTTGGAAAAAATGAATTGCGTACTCCAAATTTATTTTCAAAAATTTGAAAGTGTTCATTCACCTTTTCACAACTCACTCGTTCACTCAGTACCTCTGATTTTGAGGCCATTACCACTGCGTTAACGGCTGACTCATACCATTACCCTTCTGGTTCCTAAGTGACAGCAACAGGCCCAGAACTGCTGATCATACAGAGCATTCCAGAATAGTTTAGGCCAGCAGGATAGATCTAAACCATTGCTGCTGGGACTTTAATGCACAAATGCGAAGTCAAAGATCTGGAAATTGAATTATTACTTCTAACTCAGAGCATAACCTGAATTCAATACTGCACTGTAAATTCTATGATCTAATACATTAAAAAATGAGAAGTGGGTTTTCTCACACCGTCAAACCTAAAGTAGGTTAGTACAATCAGGTCAACCAACAAAAACTGTTTCATTTAAAAGTTTTGTACTGAATGTTTAGTTTTGAAGTTGTCTGACCTTTCGATGAATGACATACATTGGTTTCACATTTAAATCCTACAGACCTATTTTGTAACCATGAAACTCCAGTGTTTAGTCACTGCAGGGGATGTGTTGACGTATCTCCACATGTGCTGTACACAATTCAAGAGGTATTTATTTGCTTATGAAGTGTAGATAGCAGTTTATTGAGTCTACAATTAAATGGCAGCGCACCTAGTCAAAAGGTGCTAATATGAAGCCAGATACCCAGAGGTCACCTGCCGTTCCAGATGACATTTACATTCACTGCACATTCAGTGGTTGAATGTACCTCTTTTATTTTAGGAAGGCCTCAGTTCCTGCAAACCATACACACATCATTGAGAAACAGCTGACAGGCCTTCTCAAATGCTTCCTTACATTTGTGGTTTCCTCATGGTGTAGTGTCTGAACTCACAAAGTGGCTAATTGCCAAATTGTGAAATTGTGAATTCAAGTCTGAATCATTTCCACCGAAGAAATATTTGATGTGGAAGTTGTTTCTCAACTGCAATTCATTTGGAGGCATTTTAATAGAGAATTGGGAAACCTGGGATTGATAACAATTCTCTGTTCAATTTTAATTGAAAGCTTCAATTGATCTAATAAATACTTCAGGTTGAAGGTTGAACAGATTCCAACTGATGGAACCATCAATTCACTAGACACATGCTTTAAGATATGAACAGTGGTTTTAATCTACTTACAACAGAGCCAGCCTGTTCCGCGTTGAACTCTCGATAAACTGAACGACTGGCTCTGAACATTGGTATTTATACAGCAGTCCAGGGGGAGGAGTCATGGGCGGAGCCCTGTACAAACTCCTAAGCATTCCCAGCGCTACTCCCCCTAGTGGTCGGGCAACACAACTGCGCTTACAAATGCATGGTCTCATGTATATACAATACAGTGTGAATTACAGAGTTACATTCATCACACCAACCATTCCATGAACTCTAGCATTCACATTACATTCATTACCTAGTAACTGTGATTATTGATACCTTTGTGGTATACTAAGCGGGGAAGCTAATTTCTTTTTGGATTGTTTGCTACTGTTTATGGTTCATTTCCGTGTCTCTTGAGATTTTCCTGCCCATTTCCCATGAGTGAGAATTGTGGTGGGGGCGGAGAATCGAGGAGCAGCCTTAAAGGGTCAAATGGCCTCCTCCAGCAACTATTTTCTATGTTGCTGTGTGAACAAACGGAATTTGTGAGGAGCAGTAACAACGGCTCATGTGGGGCTACGGCCACACTAGTTGCTATTCTGGGATCTATTTGGGTTACCAAATAGGTAGCCTGCAGGATAGTGCTGGAAAATCCAGGAATCAAAGACTGATATCCAGTATGTCGCTGTAAACAATCAAGGAGAAAAATAGTAAGGCCATTTAAAAAGTTTTTTGTTTCAGCAGTTGACTGACATTATTCATCCATTTGGTTGATGAGAAGCCTATTCACTTTCTGATTGATGTACCAAGGTGGGTGCACAACTGACAATCTCAGGTGACCAATGTGAGATTCGGAGGCAGGAGGTCATGTGATTAAAACCTCCAGTAGAATGTCCAGACACAGTTGGCAAATCTAGAGCTATGGGGATAGATGCTCTCCATGCCACATCAAAAAGGACATGTGAGGAGAGATCCGCCCATTACAGGAAGCCACAGAGTTGTGCCATCCACTGCAGACACCTGGATCCAGGATGACTCTTCCTGTAGCAGTGAAGATTACCACCGCACTGAGATTCCATGCTACAGGCTCCTTCCAAGCCACCTCAGGAAGCACCTGCCAAGCCAAGCAGTCTGAAGTAAACACTTGGAGTTGGATGTATTCCTGAAGGTTTCACCACATCATCTCCCACCTTGAAAAGTTCGGCCGAATAAATCAAATTTTCCCTCATCACCAGTCCCTTTGTAACCAATAAACAAAATTATTAATTTTCAATCCTCGATGACTTTACCTGCTGGTTGCTTGAGCAGTATCCTGGAGGTTTTATTTTTAATTCCCAAAGACTGCTAAGCCTGGGAAAAAACACCCTACCCTCTTCCAACACCACCACAATGAACGAGGCATGCCAGGCAACCATTTGAGGAGTAGAAAAGACGTCAGAGCCAGAAAAAAAGTCTGGAGAGGAAGATTGAGGCAATGGCCTACATGTGGAGCGATGAGGATCTGACCACACCCGAATGAGATGGCCACCAGGACATATGCCAGGCTACCTCTAATAAATGAATGGATGGACCTCCTAACACAGGAGATTCCAAGTGCTCATAGACAGCACCAAACTCAAAATGATGGGGCCAGAGAAGGTGGCAATAGGGGAGGCTCTTGGCCCCCTTCAAGCAGCGTTGGAAAATACAGAGAAGGGTCTGGAGACACAGGAGGCGGAAATCAGGGACCTGGGGAAGACTGCCAGAGCGACCAGATTGTCTCACTGGAGACGGAGATGGCAAAGTTGGTGGTGACACAAGGGATGCTGAAGGGGTATTTCGAGGACCAAGAGAATCAGTTGCACTGCCAAAACCTCCACATGTGGGCCGACCGGGGGGTACCGGGTGTAGGAATCCTACGGAATACATGGCACAGATGCTGGGCAAACTTGTTGGAAGGGAAAGCTTCCCAAGCCCCAGAAGTGAACAGAGCCCACAGGTCACTCTGGCCAGAGCCCAAAGCATCGGTACCAAGACCAGGAAAAGATCCTGAACTGGGCAAGGAACACACGGTCCTGTAAATGGGAGGGACACTCGATCCGTGTCTACCAGGACATTGAGGCAGACCTGGCCAAGCGCCGGGCGGCATTTAACACAGCCAAGGCAGCCCTATACAATAACATGGGTGGCACGATAGCAGAGTGGTTAGCACAGTTGCTTCACAGCTCCAGGGTCTCAGGTTCGATTCCCAGCTGGGGTCACTGTCTATTCGGATTCTGCATGTTCTCCCCGTGTGTGCGTGGGTTTCCTCCGGGTGCTCCGGTTTCCTCCCACAGTCCAAAGATGTGCAGGTTAGGTGGATTGGCCACGCTAAATTGCCCTTAGTGTCCAAAAAGGGTAGGTGGAGATACTGGGTTACGGGGATAGGGTGGAGATGTGGGTTTAAGTAGGGTGCTCTTTCTAAGGGTCGGTACAGATTCAATGGGAGAAGGGCCTCCTTCTGCACTGTAAATTCTATGTATCTATTCTATGTGCAGTTTTGGGTGCTGTACCCCGTCAATCTCCAGGGCAGGGAACTCTACTTCGTCGCACTGGCAGAAACAAAATTAATTTTCTGCAAGAGTGGGCTGGGAAGGCAACAGCACCAGCAGTGAACCAGACTTATAGTCCCGTTGGTTAAAAAATGGAGACACTATTAGGACATGACTGATCTGCCTTGTTTTCGATCTGACGCTGAGTCTCAGAAAGGTGAGGAGGTGGAGAGGGGGGTGAAGAGAAACACAATGGTCGGGGGAAGGTGTGGATCAATACCAGGGGGGGCCACTATACTAGTGGGTGAGCTAGCACACGGAAGCACATGCGAGGGGAGGGCTCGAGGAGCCCAGTGGTAGTAACCATGCTCCGGGTGTGGTAACAAATGAGGCAGCACTTCGATCTAACCAAAATGACCACCATGGCCCACATCTGCAACAACCATAGATTCACTCCCACAATAATGGCCGCCATCTTCAAAATGTGGAGACAGGATTAGGGGACTCTGACGGTTAGAGACATGTACATGGACAATAGAATAGCAACCCCGGGGGAACACATGGAGAGGTTACAGTTTCCAAGAGAAAATGGCCTGAGATACATTTAGTCAAAAACTTCCTCTGCAAGGAAACAACGACCTATCTCCAGGTTCCAAAGCATTTGTAGTGGAAGAACTGCTGAACATGGACGACCTAGGGGAGAGAAACTGCGTGGAATTGTACGGGCGACTATTGGAGGAGGTACGCTCCCCACTGGACGAGATGAGGAAAAAATGGGATGAAGAATAGGCATAGAGAAAAGAGGAGGACTGTGGATCGAAGCATTGCACAGGTTGAACCTCACCTCCACAAGCACAGGGCTGAGCCTGACGCAGAACCTGAATGAGTGGGTTCTTTCCGGAGCTGGAGGACAATTGTGAACGGTGCACGGAGACACGGCCAACCACACCCACATGTTTTAGGCTTGTCCCAGATTTGTCGGGTATTGGACGACCTTTTTTGATGTAACGTCCAAGGTTGCAAGAATGAGGGTGGAGCCGTGCCCAAAAGTGGCAATCTTCGAGGTTTCAGATCAGCCAGAGCTCGTCATGGGGAGAGGGGTCGTTGCCCGAGCCTTTGCCTTCCCGATCGCCTGCTGGAGAATCCTGCTTGGCTGGCAATCGGCAACACCACCTAAAGCTGCAGACTGGCTGTCCGGCCTGGCGGGAATTGTCAAATTGGAGACAATAAAATTTGCCATCCAGGGGTCGGAAGAGAGTTTCCACAGGACGTGGAACCGCTCACCAACTTGTTTCAGGATCTGTTTGCAACCAGCAACAAGTAGAGTAAGGGGGCGGGGGTGGGGGAGGGGGGGGGGGGGCGGAGGGGGCGGAAGGGAGGAGACACGGGACAAAGAGGAAAAAGAGAGGTGGGGGTGTGGGAGATGGAAGGTGGGGAATGGGAGGGGAGAATGGAAGCCCGCAAAGAGAACGGGAGGGACAAGGGACAAAGCCGCAGGGGACTGGTCCGAAGGCAAGCTGAAGCCCAAACCAAACTGCAAATAGACAGCTGTAAATACGTGCTCTGGCCATACTGGGGAGTGTAACTGATGTATCCCGACTAAAAAGGGGGCCACGGCCACAGTGGGAACGAAGGCAATTGTCCCGTACCAGCCTCCCCGAACAGGCGTCGGAATGTGGTGACTAGGGGCTTTTCACAGTAACTTCATTTGAAGCCTAGTCGTGACAATGAGCGATTTTCATTTCATTTTTCATTTCAGTTGTCTGTAAATATGTGTGCTGATTTTTGTTTGTCTTTTTTATTCCCTATTTTTGGGCGGTTTTGAACATGTAACTTATGAATAGTGAAATATAAGACGTGAAAACCCGATAAAAATGTTTTTTTTTTAAAAAGGCCACACAATTTCTTTGTTTTGTGGCCAAGTGTTTTACTGCACACTTGCCCCAAAGTTGCGTGTTCATGATAGTATGAGCAAATCTTTTTACATAATGAAGCACTTTCATGATCTCTCATTACGATCTTACGCTCCTGTCACAATCCATTTACCATAAAGAAGATGATGGCGTTTTTTAAAATAGTGATTTCCGTTTTGCCGTTTTGTTTTAATGCATTGATTCAGTGGTGTAAAGAGTGGTTTTGTAGGTCAGGCACCTGGGCATAGTTCCAGCCAAGAGTGGTTAAAGCCTGCCTCTGTGGCGGCTGGAATTAATTTATTACCTTTTGGGCTTGCTCCTTGTGTATGCACATCCAAAACACAAAACTGTCCAAAGTTCAGCAGAAATTAAGAAATGACAAGAAATTATCACCAAAAGTGAACCAGTTAGGTTTTTATGATGGTTCCAGTAGTTACATGGTCGCAATCACTGAAACTGGCTTTTTATTCCAGATTTTTAAAAATATTTTTATTCAGGACAGTTTTATTCTCAATACAAAACATAGCAGCCCATCTAATATTATACAGTTCTCATTATAAATACCCCCCCACTATATATTCCACATGCCCCGCCTTCTAACTATAACATAAAAGAAAACAACCCCCCACCTCCCACTGACTCTTGCCAACTCTTAAACAAGGAGATGAACAGCCTCCATCTCGAGTAGAACCAATTCTCTGACCCCCCTAATGGCAAACTTTATCTTCTCCAAATGTAAAAATTCTGCCAGGTCACCCACCCATCCCACTGCCTTTGGCGGTTCCGGAGCCCGCCTCTCTAACAGGATCCTCCTCCGGGCTGGCAGGGAGCCAAAGACCAACGTGTCAGCCTCTTTCCCCTCCTGCACTCCCGGATCTTCCAATACCCCAAATATTGCCACCCACAGGCTCGGGGACACCTTCACTCCCAAGATCTCTGACTACGTCCCCGATAAAGACTCCCAAAATCCAACCAATTTCGGACAGGACCAAATCATGTGTGTGTGGTTCGCTGGCCCCCTAAAACACACCTTACACCTGTCCTCTGGGAAAAAAACATTCATATGTTTCTTTGTCATATGTGCTGTGTTGTACCAATTTACAAATTGAATTCAACTGAATCTCGCACATGAGGAGGTCGGGTTTATCCTGAGCAAGGCCTCACTCCAAACTCCCCCTCAAATCACCACACAACTCTTCCTACCACATCCTTTTTATATCCTCAATCGAAACCTTCGCCCGCTCCATTAACTGCCCATAGATATGACAAGTTTTTCTCCCCTACCTCATCCTCAGACACCATCTTCTCCAGCAATGAAAGGAGTGGTACTGCGGTAACGTAGCCAACTCCTATCTCACAAAATTCCTAATTTGCAAGTACCAGAACCCGTTTCTCCTCAGCAACTGAAATTTCTCTACCAGTTCCCCCAACTCTGCAAATTTACCTTCCACAAGCAAGTCCCTAAACCTGCCTATCCCCTCCCGTTGCCAAGCCCTGAATGTTGATTCCAACCCGGCTGGGATGAATGCATGATTTCCACAAATCGGCGGCCACAGCGACATGCCCTCCAGCTTAAAATGTTTCCTACACCGATTCCAAACGCTTAGCGAGGCAACCATCACCGGACTCCTCGAGTATTTGGCTGGCGAGAATGGAAGCAGGGCCATCACCAGTGCACCCAGACTTGTCTCTATACACAAAGCCGCCTCCATCTGCCCTCAGACCGACCCTTCCTCCACCACCCACTTCCGAACCTTCTCCACATTTTACCAAGCCTTCACAGATCCACCCCCTCCACCACCATCCGTTCCATGAACCCAAGCAACTCCTCCGCCATCCCCAACATCTTTGGGAGACTTGGGCAGACAGTTCAGTGTGATTTAAATGACTGGTTGCCCAGGAAATCCTAGTCTAATCCTGAGTGTCGTGTTAAGCACACTGAGATAACACGGGCTGCAACTGGATGCAGCTTTAACTGAAAGATACTCCAGACCTTGAAGTTAGTTCAATTTGATTTATTGAACCTGTCGCACAGTTAGCTCAGTTCTCTGTGAGTTCGACTCTCTGCTGGCCTAAGTGTGATTACTCTGTCTGACTGAACCAGACTAGCTCTTAGCCACGTGCTGGAGGTGTTATGTGATATATACACCTGACTCACTCTGTAGATGTCCCCAGTGGAAAGAGGCAGATTGTGAGTGCTTTATGCCTTTTATAGTGGGAAACCACCCCCAAGTGTTCTGCCTGCTGATTGGTTATGTCCTGTTCTCTGTGTTCATTAGCTGCCTGTCTGTATCTCATTATGTGCATGTCTGGGTAACAACACAACTGATACCACCACAATCACTTACACTGACACCCCCAACCCCCCCCCCCCCCAAGATACAATACCCCTGAACCACCCAACTAGCTCTCTGACTCCCTGACTAGTCCTGCCTCTCTGACTAATGCCCGACCAAACCACCCTTTTTTTTAAAAAAAAATTATTTGCCTCATTTCCCACATTTTCATCAAATACACAAGAGAAAACTAACAATAACAAATACAGCACCAATTCCCCCAAACAGCATCCCCTACAATATACAAACCTAAACATCACCCATACATACCAGGTAAAACAAAACAAAAAGACCAAAAGAAAATTAATGGTCATCCCATAAACAATGTTCTCAACCCCACCAATAACCCCCTCCCTTCCCCAATGTTCAATGGCACCAATTCTCAAAAGTGGACAATAAACAGTCCCCATGAATTGTAGAACCTTTCACTCATCCCCCTCAGCTCAAACTTCACCTTCTCGACAGTCACAGTGGATCCCCTCGCCAAGCCGCGGCACAGGGCAGAGAAGCTGACCTCCACCCAACAGGACCGCCTCGAGGCAATCAGCGAAGCGAAGGCTAAAACATCAGCCCCCGCACCTGCCTGCAGCCTGGCCGGTTCGACACCCGAAAATGGCTTTGAGGGGCCCTGGCTCCAAGCTCACATGTACTATCCCCAAGATGATACTGAAAACCTCCCTCCCGCACACGAGGTTGAGGCGTTTACCCTCCGGAGCACCTCGCACCACAGCCCGTCCTCCATACCCTCCCCCAACTCTTCCTACCACTTGACTTTAATCCCCTCCAAGGGTACCTTGTCCTGTCCCAAAATCTTCCCACAGATCGCCGACACCACCCCTTCTCTATTCCCCCTGCCGTCAACACCTCTTCCAACAAAGTGGCGCCGGCACTATCGGGAAGCTCTGAACCTCCTTCCTGGCAAAGTCCCGGAGCTGCAGGTACCTAAATACTTCCCCCCGCCCCAGGCCATATTTCTCCCCCAACTCCTCAAACCGCACAAAACGACCTCCCCAGGAACAGGTCTTTTAATATCCTGACTCCCCTCTCCTCCCATCTCCGAAACCTCCCATCCAGCTTCCCTGGCTCAAACCTATGGTTCACCCTAATCGGCATCTCCCTTGACCCCGCCCACAGCTTAAATTGCTGCCTCAACTGCCTCCAAATCTTCAGTGTCGCCACCACCACCGGACTCCCAGAGTATTTACCCGGGGCCATCGGGAGCGGCGCTGTTGCCAACGTCGCCATAAACCACCTTTTGGAAGATTGGCCTGGAAAGATCACTAACAACAACAAAGCAGCAACTAGTCCAGTTGACGGGGTTGCTTCACAGGTGCCACCCAATGTAATTGCAGTATGTTAGCCAACAATGTTCACCTCTGGTAGTTTTGGTTCTGGCTTATATAGTAAAACAATGCAACATGTTTAATGGATGTCAGCTCCAATATTGGCCATTTTAAACTCACCCAAAGTTAAAATTTCCGCAGACAAAATATTGTCAGTGGTACAACCAATACATTTTGATATGTGTTCACTGATGCTAACATTCACAGTTTAAACACTAATTAGTTTACTGACGCTGTACAGTGTGTTAATATTATAATGATAGGTGTTTTCCATCTCCACCTCCATTATTTCTAAGTGCACGTCATGAAGTCGTCATTTCGTTTGGCAAGTTCTCACGAATGAACACTTGAGGTGTCTTTTCCATTCGATGTTGGAGACAAAAATCTGTATACTTACATTTCTTTAATGGCATTTGTAGATTCCTACATTCCATTAGATGTCCTCAGTAAGTCAGTTTTCAATATTTTGAATAGCCTCCAACATGGTTAGATATCACTTCTTTCCACTTTTTTGACAGGAGAGAGATTAAATTAATACAAATGTTTAAAGCTTGGATAATCAGATGATTCTGTGCATTAGCTTAATTGGCGAGGCCATTCGTTTTGCTTTGTTTATTTGCCAAGGTTCCTGCTCTCCTCCGATTTGGGCTTCTTTTGCACCTCCAGTTTTCATTGTCACCCCATTGGTGGCAATGCCTTCAGTTGGCCAGAACCTCTGGAATCCCACCCCCAATGGTCTTTATTTCTCTCTCCATTAAAGATATAAAACCGATCCTTAAATCATGCTTTTGGTTCACATACTGTAGTGGCTCCTCGTGCACCTCTGTGTCAAATTGTTTGGCATTACTTCTGTGAAGTGCCTCAGGGACAGTTTAATATGTTAAAGGCATTATATAAATGCAACTTGCTTTTATTATTGAAATAGTAGAAGTGGATGTATTTATGGAGAGCTTCAATGTGTGTGGTACCCCAGTCCTTCATCAGCTCCACTGCAGGAGTGGATCACAGAATTTTGAAATGGGTGAAGTGAGTCAAGGTGCAGTGTTTCAGATTAGTTCTTAAATCCAAATCCAGTCTCCATGATTAGGTGGCAGTAATGGATCCCACATTATGTTTGAAGGTGGCTTGTGGAATTCTCTTGGTTTCCTGGTCAATAGTTCTCTCTGAAATGCTACAACGTTTAGTACTTCACTTACTCCTTTTGGAACCTTAATTTTATGTTAAGTGTTTTGAGACTTCCTGAAGATGTGAAGTGTGCTAAAAGATACAAATTCTTTCTTGATGGTTCTTTCTCATTCCTCAGGGCCAATTTTCATGAAAGATGCTCCTGGGTTAAACTATTATAATAATAATCTTTATTGTCACAAGTAGGCTTACATTAACACTGCAATGAAGTTACTGTGAAAATCCCCTAGTCGCCACATACACTGAGGGAGAATTCAGAATGTCCAAATTACCTAACAGCACATCTTTCGGGACTTGTGGGAGGAAACCAGAGCACCCGGACGAAACCCACGCAGGCAGGGGGAGAACATGCAGACTCCACACAGTGTCAAAATGAGAAAAGGGCTCAACCGAGTAAATCTAGAACTATTTCCTCTGCGTACTCTGCCTTGTACTATCTAACCCACTCATCAACCATCAGAGCTGCCTGACCTTTCTGAACATTACCCAGAGATTTATCTGCAGTATCATTGTCAAGATCTCCCTCATGTGCATATCTGTGATATTACATGTTCAGGAACTTCATGCTTCTACATTGTGTATTCTGATGGTTGTGTTACCAGCCGACTAACAACAAAAGAAAATTAATATGGTAGGTTTTAAATTTTCCAGTCAGGTATAATGTTGGTATTGCAGATCAACACACTAATTTCTGCCAATTTCTAAATAGTGACTTGATGCATAACATCAGTCCTACACCCAGATGAAAAGTTTTAAACCTACTCTAGCATTTCTCCCAGTTTACTAATACCGAGCAAAATGCAGCACCTTGTCAATTTTTTTTAAACATAGAACATTACAATGCAGTACAGGCCCTTTGGCCCTCGATGTTGCGCCGACCTGTGAAACCCCTCTAAAGTCCCTCTACACTATTCCCTTATCGTCCATATGCCTATCCAATGACCATTTGAATGCGTTTAGTGTTG
Source organism: Scyliorhinus canicula (assembly GCF_902713615.1). NCBI lineage: Eukaryota > Metazoa > Chordata > Chondrichthyes > Carcharhiniformes > Scyliorhinidae > Scyliorhinus > Scyliorhinus canicula. The sequence goes on from NC_052146.1 coordinate 175,300,449, forward strand.
GCGAGTCCACTACTGTTGCAGGCAGGGCATTCCATGCCCTTACTACTCTCTGAGTAAAGAACCTATCTCTGACATCTGTCCTATATCTATCTCCCCTCAATTTAAAGCTATGTCCCCTCGTGCTGGACATCACCATCTGAGGAAAAAGGCTCTCAATGTCCACCCTATCTAATCCTCTGATCATCTTGTATGCCTCAATTAAGTCACCTCTTAACCTTCTTCTCTCTAACGAAAACAGCCTCAAGTCCTTTAGCCTTTCCTCATAAGATCTTCCCTCCATACCAGGCAACATCCTTGTAAATCTCCTCTGTACCCTTTCCAATGCTTCCACATCCTTCCTATAATGTGGCGACCAGAACTCCAACACCATTTAGAACATATCTTGATGAGGAAGTTTAATTTATATCCCCATTTGATCTGTGAGTTAAGATAACTATTGCCTACTGTTGTAGACTGAGGCAAAGACTCCACGAGAGGCCAGGTTGGCAGGGTACAACTCATTTTATTCCACACTAGTCGCAATAATAACTCCTCTCCACTCTCCACCCCCAACGCCTAACTCCTAACTCCCCACTCTCCGTAGCGTCTCCCTCCCCAAACTGCTTCCAAGTTGGGGTTTATATTCTGTGGGGAGCTCCTCCAAGTAGGAGGAAGCTCTGCCCCCTAGTCACCTGAGTAGCTCATACTCTGAGGTTTAGGAGGAGAAGAGGATGCTATACAAGCTCTGTCCCTTTAGGGGGTTGTAGCTTAAAGCACTATTCACAGCCAATTTTACTTCAGTATTTGCTTCAGCTTAGAAAGGGGACATTGCTTTTGTGGCAACAGCATTAACAAATACTTGACCATAATAGCAGAGTTTAAAGATCTTTAAAGGCTTTGTCTTTCCTTCAAAGCAGGATGTGGTGAGAATGTTATACACCGATCTCCCAGTTCTTGCAGAACATGGGTTGTAAACCAAACCAAACACAGGTTGCAGTGAACTTCAGAACAGTGGCTTGCAATTTGTTCAATAGTTTGCAAAAGAGCTCAGTTGAAATTCACTTCATGAACTGCAGATCTGTTTAGTAGCATTTGGTTATTACCCTGTATGGCAAGTTTCCCTTATGCCCAAATTGTTTCATGGGACAAAATATAGCACAGGGACAGATACGATGTTCACTGGATATGTGGGCACATGGCTAAATTCCAAAAGACAAATGGCCCACTGGATCCAGAATTCAAGTAGGATTGTCTCCGAAGTGGGCTGTGCTTCTATGCCATTGGTTTGTCCCCTATTTTGGGGAACATTCTATTCCTATTATCTTCCCATGGAAAAAAAACAATCAAATTGACCAGGAAATCCCCTTGGAATTACCCCCCACTTTCTACCATTATTTCACCAAATCAACAACCAGACCCTGGTCCAGATGTTTCTGGATAAGGGCATCTTGCGATGTGCTTCATTTGTGATGAATTTCACTGCATTCTTCAGCTCTAAGTTTATTTGTGCTGTCATAGTGCAGAAATACCAGCTGCTAACTGTGTGCCGAGGGTAAGGGGCATCTGGGATCTTAGTAAATGAAAAGCCTAACAGCATATTCTTTTAACCAACAAGATTTCAGGATAGAGAAGGAAACAGAGAAATGATTTAGGAGAGCCCAGCCGTTACAAAAAAAGAAATAAAGAGTCTTTAAAAATTGCCATTTTGAAGCTCTCTAACATGTTGCGACACACAGAAATGAGAGTGTATGTTTTACATTAATCACTCTCTGGATCAGCAAGGTTGACTAGCATTGCATTAATAATAATCACATTGCTAAACATGTACTTGTGTTGTTGTTCCAGCCCTAACCTTCTGTTGCATTTTAATGTAAAATTAATATGCAAATCCATGAAGTTCTTAATTATGGTGAAGCTAAAGGCGAGATGCTGTTTTTGTAAAGCAAATAGAGTAGCATAAATCAACAAACAAGTTCTGGAGATTTGCAATTCATGATTAACTCAAATTCATTGACCAGTTTTGCATTAATAACGGCATGGATCATTAACATATGGTTTTATTCCAACAAGATCTGACATTTTACATACATTCCAGTGAAGTAATAGAGCAGCTCTGAGGAATTTGCCATCATTGTCAAATAACCTGTGAACCTCAATCTCACCCTCCATAAATATCTCTGCAAGTCCCTTTTGAAGGTGCTAATTGATCTTCAGCGGGATTCTCTGCCGCCGGGATTCTCTGTTGCGCCAGCAGAGTACCCACGTCTGCGGGTTTCCCGGTGGCGTGGGATGGCCACAAGGGAAATCCCATAGGCAGGTGGCGAGAACACAGAATCACGCTGCTGGTGAGGTTGCCCCGCCCAGGAAATGCAGCTGGTGGACGAGGGAATCCCGCTCCTGAATCTGAGGATTTGTTCTATAGATCCCCTAACCTCTGGGAAAATGTACGGTTTTTTTATAATCACTATCCTCAAAGTATATCAGTGTCCTTTGTGTGTCTGCCAGTCGCACGCTTAATTTCCAAGATAAATAAGCTTGTTTGCATTCAACTAGAGATACGTAGCTCATGTTAATAGCATTGAATGTCCTCTGTCATACTTCGAACAAAGTTTTCCACAGTTACAGATATAAAACAGACTGAAGTAAAGGACTGCATGCACATCCTATTTAAAATTTAGGGGGCGTAATTCTCAGATAATGGGGCTATGTCCCCATGCCCTCGAGAAAACGGGCTTGAGTCACTCTGGACTTATCTGGAGAAAGTCCAGAGTGATTCTCCGTTTTGCATGAGGCTAGCAGGGTCCCGGAGTAGTCCTCGCAGCTCCGGATGCCAAAACTGAGCCCTGCACTTCCAGCCGGAGGTCCGCGCATGCACGCCCCATGTAACATGGCGGACCCACACCGCGGACCAGCCCCGACAATATAGCCCTCCCCGAGATCACACACGCCCGCCGATCAGTGCGCCCCAATCACGGGCCTGGACGTCCTGGAGCCCCCCCACCCCCCACCAGTGACGGATCCCCGCCCCCCACCAAGGACTGAGTTCGCAGCCGCTACTCCGAACTCCGAGTACCCGCCGGGAGGAACCACGAGTGAACCACGCCAACGGGAACTCGGCTAGTTGTTGGCGGAGAATCGCCGCAGGGACCTCTTTCAATGGCTCCCAGCCGGGGCTGCGTCGACCGCGCGTGCGATTGGCGCCGATTCTCCAGTCCCTGGAGAATTGGAGGAGCGCCGTCGGACCCGATTACGGGCCATTCTCCGACCCGCGCGAGCGCGATTGAGCATTGAGGTTCGTAGAATCCCGGACAGGGTCTCTGCAATGAGTAACCCGACCATTGTAGAGGCATGTTTGAAGATTATACCAAAAGCCATGAAGTGAATCATCAACATCTTGGAATGAGGGCACGATTCTCAGGTCTCATTGCGCTCTCACCCGAGCCAGTGAATAGCGGGAGAGATCAAAAACAATTGGGCGCGATTCTCCGCAAATGCGGAGAGTTGTAAAGGCTGCCATGAAACTAGCCGTGTTTCACGGCAGCCTCCGCGCCCCCTCCCGGGACCCGATTCTCCTCCCCGGTCGGGGCTAGCAGAGGGGCCCCGTGAACCACGGCATCGCAGGCTTAGCGACCGTCGCTAAGCCCGCGCGCCAAGGTTCACGGTGGCTGACGCGCACGATGACGTCAGCCGGACATCTCCAACCCGCGCATGCGCGGATGACGTCATCGCGCATATGCGTCAAACCCGCGCATGCGCGGGCCGTCATGCCCCTCAGCCGCCCCGTGGACTGATCCTGCGGGGCGGCAGAGGAACAAGGAGTGCGCAGGTTTTGGACCCGCTGCCCGCGATTGGTGTTCACCGATCGTGGGCCCATGCCACCCTTGGCACGGCCGTGGTGCGGCCGTGCCAATCGGTGCCATGGTTGTCGGGAACGGATCTTTACGGCCGTTTTCATGAACGGTGAGAGCAGGCGTGTTTGCGTTCGTGAAAACGGCCGTAAAGGCCTGGGAACTCGGCCCATCGGATAGGGGAGAATCGCTGTTCGCCGTAAAAAAACGGTGAGCAGCGATTCGTGTCGTGGGGCGACCGTGGGGGGGAGAATAGCGGGAGGTCGGGAAAAATGTCGGGAAGGCCCTCCTGCTATTCTCCGACCCGTCGTGGGGTGCGGAGAATCGCGCCCAAGGAGTGTACCAGGCACCAAACAATTTGCGATCCAACCGGCCCACTCCTGTAGGCGAAATCAGGATTTCGCCATAGCGTGGCATGAAACCAATTATCACTACTTAAGCTCTATTTTGATACAATTAACGGGAACAACCCCATATCCAACAGCCTCCCGTGGTTCATCGGCCTTCCAGCCAGTGGTCACGCTGGCGCCGATTAGTACTCCTTTTGAAAAACTTGAACTTGGCGGAAGGACTTCTGCGGGAGCCGAGGTGGTGAGTATCCATCTTTGTTCTCAGGTAAAGAGCCCAGGGGGCTGGGGTTGCAGCCCCAGTGTTCAGCGGAGGAGGGAGGGGGAATGACCCTCAGCTGGGTGAGGGGGCACTGTCCAGAGGGGTGGGCTGCCATGGGAAGGAGGGGGATGTTGGGAGGCATGGGGTGGGGGCCAGCCATGCTTGGCACCAGCATGCCAACCCCTGTATCATGTGTGCCCATTCCGGGGGCAACTCTAGCCCCTGACCGTCTGCCCCACTGACCACCCATAACCTCCACCACTGCCGAGGCTTCTGGCCGTACAGTGAAAGCTATTGTTCATAGAGATTGGCAATCATAGTTAGTGAGCACGTCACACAACCCAAGTGGATCCCCGTGGTTGGGTGAACCATGAAGCCTGTGGGAGTCATTGCCTAGCATCTCAATCACACCTTGATGCATGGACACTGTACCTGAACACTGCAGGAGGCAACACCACACACGCAGCAGCAAACATCCGAACACTCAGGAGGTGGGACACAGCTTCGGGGACATGCCCATGGCCAGAAGGTGGGTAGGTGCTACGGGGCAGGGTGAGATGTCTGGAGAGATGGGTCAAGATTCGGAGGTCGTCCCACATAGCGGAGGAAAGTGACAGAGGCGTAATACTGGTTGTGCTCAAGGGTTTTTAATGTGTCACAGGTGTCATACAATTTCCCACTCCCAATGGTGCTGCCCCACTCTCCCCAACCTCCCTCACCCTCCTCACCCCCAACCTACCTCTCCCTACGTTCCCCCCTCCCCCGTGATCCACGATGTGCTATGCTTTCCTAGCTCTATCGCTACGTCTAGGAGTGTCCCCAGGATGCACATCTGTGGAGAAGGCAGCCAATTGCTTACCTTGTCCGGTAGCCTTCGATGCCCCTGGCGGGTGTCCTCTGGGGTCTCTGAGGCCAGAGGACCCTAGCGCACATGGCAATGGCACATGCACAGCCATGCTGTCCTGTCCCGTGTGCTGACCTCGAGACATGACCTCATCAGATGGGTGGAACTCGGGGAAGCTGGTGGTCACCATCCTCACTCCATGGAATGGGACTAGGTTGGCACCTGGCGCCCCCTCCTCCCGCTTGGTGCCCATTAGGTCCCGGGGTTCTCCTCAGGACGGAGTGGCAGCTGGTTCGAGCCCCAGCTGCCCCTGCATCATCTGGTGCTGCCAACCCTAGTGGCTCCCATAGGTGTGGGCAGTGTCCAGGTGGGTCCGCGAAGCTTGGGGGATTCTGGCAGTGGTTTGCCCAAGTCATGTCGGAAGTACCGAAGGTAAGGGTGGTCCCAAGTCCAGAGGTGGCATTTTTTGGTGTGTCAGAAGACCCAGGTGTCCAGGGGACGAGAGAGGCCGATGCCTTGGCTTTTGCCTCCCCGGTAGCCTGGATGGACCCGGAAGCCCCGAAGTTGAGGGCTGTGGGTTAGTGACATGGCTGGGTCTCTCAGGCTTGAGAAGGTTAAGTTCGCCCTGAGGGGATCGATGCCACGGTTTGCCTGGAGGTGGCAGCTATTTATCGACTTTTGTGAGAAAAATTAAGTGGTCAACAGTGGGGGAGGGGCTTAAAAAGGGGAGACAGGGGAAGGTTGGGTCAGGTGGAGGTAAGTTGGTGGGGAATTGTTGTTGGGGTGTTGTTTATGTAAGCCATGTTGGCTGGGTTTTGTTTTTCTTGGTGTGTGGTTGCTTAGTCTGTTAAAATTTATAATATAAATGCCTCAAAATATTTTTTTAAAACCCCTGGTGGCTCCCCGATGTCGGCACCAATGTGTCGATGCCCTTGGTGATGCTCCACAATGATTGGGACATGCTCTGAAGCAAGCCGTGCAGCACCTCCGCCACTCCCATCTGAGAGCGGGAGATGTCCCGCAGAACCACATCAAGGTGAGCCGGGGTACTGGGTCACATCCCCCAGCGAGTCGGACATTCTGCCGAGACCCTTAACCATGATCATCACTGACTGCTTCAAGCCTCGGACACCTCCATCACTGCTGCCGACTTTGTGCGCCAGGCTCTCCACTGCGGTTGCCACCCTTGCAGTGTTGGCCTCGGTGCCACGCATTGCCAGCACCATCTCCTGGGCCTCTCGCCTGGGGGTTCCTGCCTCCACCTGATGTACATCAGCCACTGTGTGGTGCTCACCAGATTGTGCCCTAGAAGCCTGACCGAAGTTTGTGTCTCTGCGCTGGTGGAGGGTGGGGATAACAGCTGTGAAGCCTTGAACGTGTCTTCCTCTAAGCTCTCCTCTGAGGTGTTCTCCTGGGAGGTAGGAGAGGGTGCCACATGGGATGGGGCAACTCACTTTTGACAGGTCCTCTGGGTGGTGATGGTGGTTTCTCACCTATGCAGCTTCCGCCAATCTCTGCATTGGTGATCGCTCTGTCCTAGGCCACACCTGTCACCTCCGGGGCCCGGTCCTCGAAGGTGGTGAGGATTATGTCGCACTCCACCACCAGTCAGGACCCTCTCCTAAAAATTGTGTGAGAACTTCTCCTGCGGGGCCACAGAGAGGGCATCATTAGCTGCACGCCTGGTTCACAGTGGTGGGAGAGGGGTTCAAACAAAGGGTTGGGGGAAGGGAGGGGGGCTGAAGGGCAGGTTGGCGGCCACATGGAGGGTAGGGTGGGTCTATGCCCCCTTGGGGACAGCAAGGTCTCAGGGGGGAGCATGCAGGGAGTGGGGGAGCATTGGTGTCAACTCACCCACGCTGCCCGGTATTGGTCATTGACATTCTTACAACACTGGAGGCCAGCCCTCCTGGTCACATTCCCCGAGCTTACGGCTGGTGCTACCTCATCCCAGGTAGCACTGGCTGCCTGTGGCTCACCCTCCAGGACCCTCGGGGGAACAGGACAATGCTCCTGGCCTCCACCGCGTCAAGGAGCCTCCCCAGGTCTGCCTCCCAGAATCTTGGGGCCAGTCTTCTCAGTGCTGTGGCTGCAAGCTGAGTGGGATTGGTTGTGCAAGTGCTGTTCAAGTGCTGCTCGACCTTGTTAGCGAGGGGCTGGCGAGTGGTCCCAGCGAATCGGCTGGCGAGCCTTCATTTGCAGCGAGAAGCCAGTGGGGCCTCGTTAAGTGGACCGATTGACGTTCCGTCCTCGCCGGGCCAAGCCCTGGGAAGCTCGCGGCAGTTCCTGCTCGTTACCACACTCAGAAATCTTTCCTGAGAATCACGCCCTGAGTCTTTACAATTTTCTTAATTTTTGAAAATTGAGGTTGATGGGAAGTCATGTCCACAAGATGTCATTCATTGACCTATATCATGTAGCAATCTTTAAAACAAATGCAATAATAATACCTCGTCGTGAACTTCAGATCTTGTGAGATATTCACACGCGCATGCAGAAATATTTCCTTTGTTCTGGTCAGTGTTTTATCTAATAATCTTTGTGATCATTCATATATGCAGTAACACTGAACTTTCCAAATGATTACTGCCTGCCTGTACAGTAAGAAGAACTGAACCCGAATGATGCCTGCATTTTGCTCTTGAATTCTTTGTCTAACATCAGCAATGGAAATGAACGGGTTGGTTATTTCCCAGTCTGGCAGCAGTTACATTTAGTAATATTTGAAATGGGATTTTGCGCATCGCCTCCTCCTCTCAGTCACTGCGCAAAACTTTGAATTGTTTCCCAAAACTTCTCATTCTGATCATTAATATCTCTAGGTCATTAAGATTCACATAATTCCATTTGAAATTCCACCTTTTCCTTCACTTCCAGAAGTCTGGCAATCTCTCTGATAATGTTGTTTTCACATTTTTAAGTCATGCTTTATTCAATACTTGGGACCCGACTGAAAAGTGAACAATATTTGAGCATTCAGCTGACTAGAGAAAAACCGCAAGTCATGGCCACGGCAAGGATTTTGTCTTTTCCGTCGGGACCTCAATGTTGAGGTCAACACCAGGTCCTGTCCTTGCACTGCAACAGCAATAGTCACCTGACATGGATTTTATCTGGACTGGCCAATTTATGTCAAGGGTAAGCCTGCCATCCAATTATGTATAGTGGGTGGCTCTCCAGCATGGTAGGAGCTACAATCTGTCGTCACAGGTAAGGGAGAGGAGGGTTTTGAGACATCCTTTAACAACTTAAGAAATTTGAAATAAAAAATTCCACAGCTGCCGGATCACCTCTGAGCAGGGAAAGCCACAGCTGTGGCTAGGGAGGTGAGGGGCTGCCTCAGTCTTCCTGGAACACGGCCCTCCCCATTCTGCCCCGAGGCCACTGCTGTGTTGATGACTCCAGACAGCCTCTGATCATTGGCCTTCATCGATTTCTTAATTAGTTTAAGTTGGGGAGGTGGGGCTGTCATGGGTAGGGAGGTGGGGGCTTGACCCGAGTGTGGGGAGTAGCCCGGGGTCCATGGGGGGATGGTAGTCAGGGGTCCAGTAGGGCGGTCGAGACAGCGATTGTGGGCATCAGTACTACAGTTCCCCAAGAGTTAGATATGGTTTAAATTCTTCTCATCTTTCCTGGGTAACTGAGTCAGAACCAACCAAAGTCTCTGATTTAAGTGCGAGTATCAGGATATCTGTGCAGAGTAATTGCCCATCAGAAATTTGAACTTCCCCAGCATTTCCCATGCAGTCCATGTGTGAGGAATTGTAAGGGGTCCCCCAGTGCATCTTCTGGGATATGACCCCCAGAGATCAGAAGTTATGGATCTAAGTGTCAACCTGCCTCCCTTCCTGCACCCATGTTGAGGCAAACAATCCTGCCCCAGATCACTGATCAAACCTATTGAGATGGTCCTGGGGAGGATTAAGGTTATTCAGATCACTGTCCCGACTCTTGACATGCTTTTGGTCCAAGACATCTGGGTTTTGAAACACCGAGGTTCCAGCAGCACCTGTGCAGGGGCAGGCTGGGGCATAGGGACATATGGTAACATGTTGCATACTTGCTGGATAAGAGACAACAGGTGAGAAATGAGAACATTTCGTTTGCCATTCCCACCTTCATGTCCACTTTCACCATAATCTGTATCCTAGGCTAATACCATATGTCCCAGCACTCTGTTGCTGACCAGTTTAGTGAAGATCAATGACATAGTTGTAATGCCACAGATAAGCTATCTGCCTTCCTGTTTCAGACAGTAACCATCTACACAACTGTGGACAAACCCTGTATGAACTCATTGGAGAGTTATACTTGAAGTTCCATGAAGGTGGAAGTCTCTCTGTGGCAGATATACATAAAGTTCCATTTGTCATCAATCCACTAGCGATCAAGTTGTACCCCTCCATCCCATTGTGGAGAGTACGAGATACTGACAGGCAGGCAGAGTTGCTAATGCACCTCCAGCATGTTCTTTCTCAATAATAGTCTCCAGAGTGGAAAGGATTACACACCCATTATGGGCTCTGCACAGCCGTCCTTATCACCAGTGACTGCTTGTGCTTGCTTGTGAGTTATCACTCACCAAGTAAAAACCCAACTAATTCTTTAACTGGACCCACTGAAGTGTGGCTTTTTGCATTGGTGCATGTCTCTACATGCTGAGATGGTGCTGTCTCAGAAAGCATAAAGTCTTCTTAGGAATCATCTTTATTAGTGCACTAAGATATTTGAAGTACATGTGAAGACCTATGAAAACAAAAGAATGGGCTATGATTTAGTCACATTCTTGACAACTGCCATACGTAGTCTTCTCACAGTTCAGTTATTGGTATGAAGTCAGCGTCTCTGGCCTGAATTGTCGTAAAGACATTTTCCTGGAGGCTGGATTGGCAATGGAACTTGGCCACAAGCTCTGTGTGGCTTGCTCAACTAACTTATGAAAATGGGTGTATGGGAAGTGGAGGGAGGCGGGGCTGGAGCGGATTAGGGATGTGTTCTCGGAGGGGACGTTTGTGGGGCTGAACGAGCTGCAGGAGAGGTATGAGCGACCAAGAGGTAGTGAGTTTAGGTACATGCAGAAACGGGACTTTGTGCAAAAGAAGTGGCAGTCGCTCCCCCAGCTACCGGATAACACATTATTGGAGCAACTGCTGCTCCCTGATGACTTGGGAGAGGGAGGATTGGGGACATATACGGGTGGTTGGGGGAGCAGGGCAAGACACAAGTGGTAAGGATGAAGTGTAAGTGGAAAGAGGAGTTGGGGAGGGAGATAGATTGGGGGCTCTGGTGTGAGGCAATGCGTCGGGTGAATGCAATCTCCTCCTGCATAAGGATGAGCTTGAATCAGTTCAAGGTGTTGCACAGGGTGCATATCACTCGGAAGAGGATGAATGGGCTCTTCCAGGGGGTTACTGATGGGTATTGGAAGTCTAGGTGGGGGCCGGCGAATCACGCTCACATGTTTTTGGGCTATGGAGAGCTTTTGGGAGGCGGTATCCGGGACGTTATCAAAGGTAATGTGGGCTGAGGTCAGGCCGGACCCCATGGTGGGTCTTGGGGTCTCAGAGGAGCTGGGGCTGCTGGAGGGGAAGGGGGATGATGTTGTGGCCTTCGCCTCTCTTATTGACCGGCAAAGGATTCTTTTGAATTGGAGGTCGGAAACGCCGCCGGGTGTGGCAGCCAGGCTGGGGAACTTGTACGAGTTTCTCTGGCTGGAGAAGATTAAGTTCACTCTGAGGGGGCCAGAAGAGGGTTTTGAGGGGCGGTGGAGGCTGTTCATTACTTTATTTGAGGAGCTGTTTATTGCGGGGGGGACGGGAAGCATTAAAAGGGGGAACCGTATAAACTGGTAACTATGCTTTGATGAACTGTGTATTTTGTTGTTATTGTGTATGTTTGGAATAAAATATCTTTGAAAAAAAAGAAATTAGGGCTGTGTCCTAGATCCAGAAGTCTCACTCTTGAACAAGGTATGACCATTTTTTGGAGGGGGGGGATTGGGCAGGTTCTAAATTGCACTTCCATTGCTCATGAGCAAACTGCAGCTGTTAAAGTGAAGTTGCCTCAAGCTTCTCTGATTTTCACTTGTGGTATGTCGAAAACACAACTTGTGCGCTTTAGACCTCATAGGAGAAAGTCTAGTGTTGTCAGAGTTCTTTGGAGAGGTAAGGTGCCCTTTTGGATATGGTCCTGGGGTACCTTTAGGGGAGTTAAGGTGGGAGTTGAGGTGGAAGTTCACTGTAATGGCGAGAGTTGACTGTAATGGCGGGAGTTGAGGCAGGTGTTCATTGTAATGGCGAGAGTTGACTGTAATGGCGGTAGTTGGGTGGGAGTTGACTGTAATGGCGGGCGTTGAGGAGGGAGTTGACTGTAATGGCAGGAGTTGGGTGAGAGTTGACTGTAATGGCGGGCGTTGAGGAGGGAGTTGACTGTAATGGCAGGAGTTGACTGTAGTGGCGAGAGTTGGGTGGGAGTTGATTGTAATGGCGGGCGTTGAGGGAGTTGACTGTAATGGCGGGAGTTGACTGTAATGGCGGGAGTTGAGCAGGATTTGACTGTAATTCACATCAACATTCAAACTTTAATTGTTGTCCGTAGATAATGATGACATTTTGAGGAGTGCAGCCTAGTTCACGTTACCTTTAAAGGTAAAAAAAATCACATTATTTGTGTGGGGCGTGGGAGGTGAGAGGAATTTATACATGGTCCAACAAGTTAATTTATCTGTTGAGGAAAGATAAGGAGGGGCTAAATTCGGTCAAGGGTTGTTGATGCATGATTAACCTGCTCTAGTTAATCATATATCTTTTAATACAATTATGACCATTGACAAACATATGAAGAAAGTGTAATTTTGGGCTTATTTGCAAAATCATATTGTGTAATTAGCTGAAAAATAGTCATGCAATAAGTGTTAAAAATGAATAATTACTATGGATATAATTAATTATAATTATTCTAATATAATTAATATAGCTGTTTTCTTTAAAAAATAAATCTTTGCGCCAATTCTTGTTAACAATTAGGAGGGATACATATTTGCATTTTGAAGCTACGGTATTTTAAACACTGAAGGCGTAATATGGACAATGGAATCAGAGCGGCCAGGCTTCTGAAATGTTCATCAGTTTACGAGATAATTACTATATAATTTATATTCAACATTATACTTTAAAATTGCAGGCTACCACACTGGAATAATTGCGTCTTGCTGAGATAGCACACCATTATATTGGAGAAAAAGGAGACATCATTTAACACAATACAACAGGTAAGAACTACATTAATGATATAAATAAATACCATGAATTTACAGTGTTCTTAGCCTCCAGGTGACTCGGCGGGCTTCACAGACTGGGATTTGAGGTAGCGTTTTGATTGTTGTTGGAAATTGGTTGGGAGATTGGAGGCAAGAGTACGGGGATAAAAAAGATTTAGCCAAATTCGCAGGAGGTAACAAAAAATGCTTCCTAGGGGTCTGTTTAGTATTTATGAATGACGTGTTTAAATATAGGGCGTGATCCAATGGCCACACTGCATTGTGCCGCAGCTCAGTCCTGCCAACAGAAGCCAGGAGACTCCGCTCCCGGGATTTATCCAGCTCCCAATGCCTCACGATATGCCCCTTATTTAACAGTGTGGTGCTTGTAGCGCTGAGAAAAACGTGGCTAAACGCGCTGGCTATGGGACTTTGTTCCCATTTAGTTGAATCGCGCCCATGGAGTCATATATCTTAGTTTGTCAGGACATCAAATTAAGAGCAGAAATAAGCAGTGCATATGGAAGTTATAAAGGAACAAATGCCAATTAATTGGGTGGCAAAACAATAGAAAATGAAGTTTAAGTTGGACAGGTGAGAGGTTATCCACTTTAGACCCCTAGCGTATTTCTCTCTGTTGAGAAACGAAGAGCAGAGAGATTTGAAAGTTCAAATACATAAATCATTTAAAGACAGCTACAAAAAGGAATCAAAAAGGCGAACAAAATGTGGGTCTTTACATGAAGGTGGGTGGATTACACAGGGATGGAGGTTATCATAGAATAGAATCACAATCACTTTAGATATCTGGGTGTGCAGGTTGCACGTGGGGGGCTCCGTAGGTACAACATTTCTAGTTTGGTGGGGAGAGTGAAAGCAGATCTGACAAGGTGGATGGTCTCCCTCTGTCTCTGGCAGGTCGGGTGCAGACAATTAAAATGAACGTGTTGCCGTCATTGTTGTTTATTTTTCAGTTCCTGCTTATCTTGGTGCCAAAGGCATTTTTCAAGGAGGTCAAAAAGATGCTTACCTCATTTAAATGGTGATGGTGGGGGGGAAGGTGGCTAAGATTAGGAAGGTGCTGTAACAGAGAGGACGGCAGTCAGTGTGGTTGGGTCTTCCGAATTTACTATATTATTACTGGGCGGCGAGCGCGGAGAATGTGAGGAGCTGGGTTACAGGGGGCACTCCCAGTGGGTTAGAATGGGGGAGAGTCTGTGTAGGGGGTCGGGGCTGAGGGCATTGGCAACAGCGCCACTCCCGATGGCCCCCGGGAAATACTCAGGGAGCCCGGTAGTAATAGCGCCGTTGAAAATTTGGAGGCAGTTATGCCAGCACTTCCGGCTGGGGGCGGGGTCAAGGGAAATGCCGATTAGGGGGAATCACAGATTTGAGCCAGGGAAGTGGGATGGGAATTTTCAGAGATGGGAGGACTGTGGGAGGAAACCGGAGCACCCGGAGGAAACCCACGCAGACACGGGGAGAACGTGCAGACTCCGCACAGACAGTGACCCAGCGGGGAATCGAACCTGGGACCCAGGCGCTGTGAAGCCACAGTGCTAGCCACTTGGCTACCGTGCTGCCCCGTTTGATGTTTGAACTCTGTGTATAAAATAGTTGAAAGCAATAGGTATTTAACGGACTGCGGGCGGCCTGCCTGCTTCATTTGAAAAACTAGACCTGATGGAATATGCAGGCGCTTGTTACAAGAGAATAGACAGCTCACCTTGCGGAAGGTGTGCAAATGGAAATGTAGCAACAAATATCAAAAGGGGCTGACGTAACTACTGAAGATTTATATCTGAAAGTGAAGCACAACATTACCCTGAGGAAGAGCGCAATAGAACAATCTCCACTTGTACCCAGCCTGACAACAATTCCACACGATCTTCCTCTTGCTGCAACTAGAAAGGACAAGAGCAAACTGATTTCTTCGGCACTGCACAAAATTCATCGAGGCCAACAGCAGATAAAAATGGCCAGTCGTGAAATGACACGACACAAGGAAATTTCCCCCCATTCCTCCTCGATGTCTGAAGATAAATATCTGTGGAATGGGTGCAAGTTATGTGATCTTGTGTGTATAATGCTGCACCATCCAAAAAGATTCATCCAGTTTCTAGAGTGAAGCTCAAGTAGTGGACGTGATCTGACCAAATGGGAACTATGTCCCAAAGCGAGCGTGTTTAGCCGCATGTTTGCTGGTGCTCGCAGCGCCAAGAATCACAACACTATCTAACGTGACTGCGGTTAGATACAGGGCCTGAGCAGGGAGTGTGTGGCCAAGGCCACATTTAGTCCTGTTCCCTGCACTGAGGAGCTCTGCTTGCCAAAACCTTTTTAAATGGCGTCCCTATTTCTCAAGGCCCCAAAGTGATCCCCCCCCAAGCTTGTTTCTGCGCTACCATGTGTAGATGGTACATGGGCATGTAACCAAACCTACCAAAGGCATAATTAGGACAGAAACATTGTGTAAATGCCAGTTACTTTAACACTTTCGTACATTTTAGGAATGGGTGCCCCCACAGGGTGGGCCAGTTAGCTCAGCTGACTAGGTGACCAGCATGTGGTTCAGAATGATGCCAACAGCATAACTTATTTTCATTCTGGTTGAGGTAGACTGGGGACCTGCATCTCCACCCTGCCCTCAAGAGTGGAAAGCAATGGCAAAACACCACAGATAAAAATTCCGATCGGGAACAGCCACGAGCTTCCCGGTACTCAGCCCGGTGAGGTCAGCAACGCTATCCAACGTTAATTGGTCCACTTTCCGAGACCCCACGGGCTTCTCGCCGCAAACGAAGGCTCACCAGCCGATTCAGCGTGCCGCGCTCGCAAGCCCCCTGCGAACAAGTTCAAGCAGCTCTTAAACAGCCAACTCCACACAGCTCGCGGCTATGGCACCGGGAGGACCAGCACCAAGATTTGGAGATGTGGACATTGGGGAGGCTTCTAGAGGCAGTGGAGGCCAGGAGGGATGTCCGGTTCCACTAAGGGTCCCATGGCATGAGCCTGGAGCGAAGTGGCGGTGGCCATGAGCTCAGGAAGTGTGACCAGGAGGACTGACTTCCAGTGTCATAAAAAGGTCAATGACCTGCACCAGACAGCACGTTCGAGTGGACATCACCGCCCCTACCCCCGAGGCCTTTCCGCCTCCATGCGAGCATCCCCACCAACCCTCCATGTGGCCCCAACCGTCTCACCAACCCCTCCCTTCAACCCCTCCCCAACCTTTCCTTCACACCCCCTGCCACCACTGTGAACTACGCGTGCGGCTAATGATACCCTCTCTGTGTCTCCGCAGGAGAAACTCTCCCATAATCACCGGGAGAGGGCCCAGACTGGTGAAGTGGTGCAAGACATAAGAAGCCTCACCACCTTTGAGGAACGGGCCCTGGAGCTGACTGGGGTGGCCGAGGACAGAACGGTCACCAATGCACACGCCACAGAGGTGAGGATCCACCGGGCCCCATCCGGTGCACAGCACGCGGGACAGGATTGCGCATGTGCCGTCGGCAGAGCCCCTGGAAGATGCCCACCAGGGCCCAAGGGATGTTGGAAGCAGCTGGCTGCCTCCACCTCCGATGTGCATCATGGGGCCACACCGAGGCGTAGCGGTAGAGTAAGGAAGACGGAACACGTTGAGAATCACTGAGGGTACCGTGGGAGAGGGGGTGAGTGTAGGGGGTAGGTAGGGGCTGAGGGGGGGGGGGCTTGAGGGGGTACTGGGGAGAGTGGGGTGGCACCATCAGGAGAGAGGGGCATTGTTGGACACCTGTGACACATTAAAAACCCTCTCTCCACTGCGGTCGCCACCCTAGCACCTTGACCCAAGCACTATGACGTCTGTCACTTTCTTTTGCAATGTGGGCTGACCTCCGAACCCTTGGCTCATCTCTCCAGGCATCTGCCCCTCCACAGGCACACCACGTTCAGGTAATGGGTGTGAGAGAGCTCTCAGCAGACAGGCAGGGGTCTGACGATGGCATAGATTGAGGTGCACCAGTGTTCAGCTCTCTACACCCCCCTGCCTCCACAGTCCTCCAGGCTTGCCGGACCCTCGCCGCTCCCGCCTGTCCTGCAGTCTTTGGCTGGTCCTCTGGTTCCTCCCCATAACCGTCCTCCAGCCCGTGCTGGTCCGGCACCTCCTCATCATTCTTATCTTCCTCCCCATCCTCCTCTTCCTCCTCGAAGGTGGGCACATTGGGGCTGTTTAGCATAGGGCTAAATCGCCGGCTTTGAATGCAGACCAAGGCAGACCAGCAGCACGGTTCAATTCCCGTATCAGCCTCCCCGAACAGGCGCCGGAATGTGGCGACTAGGGGCTTTTCACAGTAACTTCATTTGAAGCCTATTTGTGACAATAAGCGATTTTCATTTCATTTAATTCATTTCATGTTCCTCATCCCCAATCTCCAGCACAACGCTCCACTGCTGTGCCAGGTTGTGGAGGGCACAGTAGACTCCACAAAGCGGGCGACCCTCCGGGAGGTGTACTAATGGGTGCCATTGGAGCGGCCGAGGCATCGGACCCACATTTTGAGCAGACCGTGCACCGCTCAATAACAGCCCTGGTGGCCACATGGGCCTCGTTGTATTGGGACTCCACTTAGGTCTCCGGCCTCCGTACTGGAGTCATTAGCCAGGTCCTCAGCAGGTACCCCATATCTCCTAAGAGTCAGCCGCCCATCCTAGGATGGTCCTTGAAGAGGCCGGGGATGTCTGAGTGCCCCAGGTGGTAGCTTTCGTGCACACTCCCTGGGAAGCGTGCACACAAATGCATGATCTTCATGTGGTGGTTGCACATGAGCTGTATGTCCAGGGACTGAAACCCCTTTCTGTTCATGTAGGGCACTCCCAGATTGTCTGGTGACTGCAAAGCGACAGGCATGCAGTCAGTCAGCCCCTGGACCTGGGGCATCCCGGCAATGGTGGAGAATCCTGCCACCCGCCCGGGCATCCTGTCGTGCTTGGCCCACTTCAAAGTTGATGTAGTTTTACGCCCGGTCAAACAGGACATCCGTCAACTGTCGAATGCACTTGTGGGCTGTGGCCTGTGATATGTCACACAGGTTTCCGCTTGAGGCCTGGAATGATTTGATTTGATTTATTATTGCCACATGTGTAGTATACAGTGAAAAGTATTGTTTCTTGCATGCTATACAGACAACACATACTGTACATAGGAGAGACTGCAGAATTTAAGTGATTGAATTAGAACATTATTAGAGAGTTTAAAAGAGTTAGAAGGAATTTTTAGAAACATAGAACGAGAGTAGAAAATAGAATTAGAGGGTATGCTGGGCACAGCTTGCAAGAAGTTGCCTCGCTCCGGCGCCATCTTGGAAATGATCTCGAGGTGCAGAGGTTCAGAGCTGCGGTGACCTTGACGGCCACAGGGAGTAGGTGCCCTCCTTCTTCACATGATGCCAATTTCACGAGGAAGTGGCACAGGTGCTCCACTATCTCCTTGTTGAGGTGGAATATACTGCGGCACGTGCTGTCCGTTATCTGCTCGAACGACCAGCGACGCCTGTATATCCTGAGCCATCATGGGTCTCCCCCTCTAGGTCCCTCCCTGGCCTGATAGGCGGTGGGTCCTCAGGGTGTGGGGTGGGATCCGGCATGTGGGCCGCCGCCCCGAGCATCTGCAGAAGCTGCTGCGGCCGCCGTCTCTGCCATCTGGCCACCCGGTCTACCAGCAGCACCACTAGGTCAAGTTCTGGGGGCCCAAAATACCGTCCATACCATTCAATATCTGTAAAGAATTGCGAGAGGGTGTTAGACTAACAGACAGCGGTGGCTCCCCCCCAGGACCCTCCATTCTCCCACTGATCCCCCTCCCACACCCTCAAGCCCGGAACGCCCTGCCCACGCACTCCCGGCCACAGTGGGCCCTCCTCAACGGACTCCAGACACCTGCACAGAACTTCACCTGGACCAGGTGCTGGTCCCCTCCCCTTTGCAGTCACCCACACTCCAGCCGTGGACATGTCTTCAAAACTGTGCCCCATTCCCTGGGTGTTCGGATGTTGGCTGCTGCATGTGTGGTGTTGCCTCCTGCATTGTTCAGCACAGTGTCCTGGCATCAAGGTGTGATTGGGATGCTAGGCAATAACTCCAACAAGCTACATGGCTCGCCCACCCACGGGAATCTACTTGGTTTGTGTGAAGTGCTCACTTCACCGTGATCCCGATTATCGATAGTTTTTAGCCGCATGGCCAGGGGCCTCGGCAGTCAGTGGGGGTTATGGGTGTTCAGTGGGCAGATGGACAAAGACAAGGGTTGCCTCCGGAATGGGTACACATGATCCAGGGGTTGGCATGGTGGAACCGCGAGCGATTGTCCCTACACAATCTCCCCCCTTCCCATGGCGACCCACCCCCGTGGAGGGCATTCCCCCCCCCCCCCCCCCCCCGCCCCCCCAACTGAGGGTCTCCCACTCCTCGGCCGAGCACTGCGCCCTGAGCTCGCTGCCCGTGAGCAAAGGTGGCAACTCACCTCCTCGGCTCCCAGCAGAAGCTCTTCAGCCAGGTTCACGTTTTTCAGAAGAAGTACTAATCGACGCCAGCGTGACCACTTGCTGGGGAGGCCGAGGAATGGCGGGAGGCCATTGGATATGGATTGCTCCCGTTAATTGTATGGAAATAGGGTTTAAGTGGTGATAATGGTTTCTTGCCACGCTGTGGCAGGATCCCAGTTTCGCCAACGGGAACGGGCCGTTTGCATTACAAACTGTTTGGCACCTGATGCGGTTCTCATTTCCGCCCTTTCCCGCTATTCATCGGCCTCGTTTTGCTCAAGCAAGAGCACCGCGAGACTGGAGGTCCATGCCCAATGAGTCTTTGGGAAGAGGCCAATACCAAACCTCCACAATCTGGTGGCATTGGCTTCAAAATGAAGAACCATAGGCTGCAGATGTTGATGAACATCTAGGCAGAATGTTTCCTTACTCCTGATTCAGAGGCTTGCTTCTTCATGGTATGTTGAAAATAAATGTTAGGATGTTATAAATGGATTATAAAGATTACATCTAAAAGTGAAAAAGACTGTGTAGGAGTCAGCTGGTCTACTGAGGACTCAAGATGTCTGACAGTATTATATGAACAGCTTTATTGCCTTTACTGTTCACTAATTAGGTTTATTTGTTTTTCAGATTTTACTGACCAAACATTATGGAATTTAACTACTATGACGACTACAATGAAACCAGCACTTTTGATTATTCCGACATGGAACTCTTGTGTACAATGAACGATACCAGGAAATTTACAGGGGTGTTTATTCCTGTTTTGTATTCAATCATCACAGTGACAGGCATTATTGGCAATGGTTTGGTTGTGTTAACCTATTCCTATTACAAGAAGGTAAAGTCAATGACTGACATGTACCTCATGAATTTGGCTATCGCCGATATACTGTTTGTAGTTACTCTACCATTCTGGGCTACCTATGAATCAAAAGGATGGCTCTTTACGGACTTTGGATGCAAACTTCTCAAGGGGGTGTACAGCATCAACTTCTACAGTGGGATGTTGTTGCTGGCTGTTATCAGTATTGATCGATATGTTGCTATTGTTCATGCAACTAAGTCCTTCAATTACAGAGGGAAGGCACTGGTTTATAGTAAAATTATTTGTATAGCTATCTGGATGGCTGGAATTGTTGTATCCCTGCCAACATTTGTTTTTAGTGAAACGTATAAATTCGAGACAACTAAAGAAATGGTATGTGATGTTAGGTACCCTAAAAACTATTCAAGCATAGGTAAACTGGTTGCTCCGACAGTACAGCTAACATTGGGTTTCTTTGTACCTCTAATAATCATGATTTTCTGTTACTCTCTGATAATTAACACACTTCTCCAAGCGAGAAACTTCCAGAGACATAAGGCATTTCGAGTTGTAATGGCAGTAGTAGTAGCTTTTGTCATTTGTCAAGTACCATACAATGTGATGGTACTTCATGAGACTTTATTTAAAACAACTGACTGTGAATTTCGCAAACCCATGACCATTTTACGCACAGTGACACAGTCCTTAGCCTTTTTCCATTGTTGTCTGAATCCTGTCCTCTATGCCTTTATCGGCGTTAAGTTCAGGTTTTATTTTACAAAGGTTCTTCGAGATATCTGGTGTTTAAGCAAAAGGTACATTACATTTCGCCACAGCCCATCAAGACGTACCAGTGAAACATTTATGTCAAGACGCACTTCTGACTTTGATATTGACAACCCCTCGTCCTTCACCATGTGAGCATCAGCTTATTGCATAAGCTTTTGAATTCAAATTTCACAACAAGGCAGTACATTTAAGTGCTGTTCTGTTCTATATCATCTATTCTCCTACCTATTACTACATATTATGGGGATGAGGAATATCAGAATAGGCCTTGGGGCTCCTAGCTGTTTCTCTCCACAGACCATTTCTATTTTCCATCTGCCACTTTGATGAACCTTCTGATAAAGATGGCCAAAGTTAGAACGAATAAAAATCTATGGAACTTCCCACCTTGGCACCAAGAAATCCAGGTTACCACTTCTATCTTGCAACTTAGACAATGCAACGTTGACCACCTGTATCCCTAGCCAAATGGAAAACATTCCATTATGCCTTGTAGCTGATGCAATGGCTTGCCGTGTCAGGAGACTAGTCACCCACCATTGAATACCCAGCCTCTGACTGCTCTGGTAGTCATTTTATTTACGTGGCTGGTCCAGTGAAGCTTGTGGTCATTGGCATCACCAAGGATGCTGATGGAGAGGGATTCAATGATAATGAATGTCATTGAATGTCATGGGGAGGTGGTTAGGCTGATTATTAGTGGCAGGCATATTACTTGTCACATTTCAGTACAAATTTGAAGTTTGTCCAGGTCCTGCTGCACTTAACTTAGTCATAGGCTATTCATATGCACAACGTATGTCAGAACCAATAGGCTTTCGGACTTCTTTGTAAATTTGCAGTACTTGGGCAATTACTTAGTGTTCAAATTTCTGGGGTTATGATGAGCTACTCTGTTGTACCAATTCACGTATCTTTTGACAATTGGAAATTATCTATTTCTAAGCTAAGCTGATCAGTGGAAACTTGTTTTTTAAAATAATACAATGCTTGTTCATTTGCATTTCACATTTGGTTATTTTTTACCAAAGAGTTCTCTTTATATAAACATTGTCATTTGTGTTTATTTTATATTTTGTCACAATTGTTAAATCTGATAATGTAGGTTAATTTTGTAGATGGAATTCTGATGACGATATTTAAAATGATCACTGTCCATAACTTTCCCTGGGACAAAGCTCTGTTTTAATGCTGACAATCAAAATAATTATTTTCTGCTTGATGAACATGCATGCTTTTTTTTTACAAGGTTTGTAAATAGAAATATATTATCAGGCCACTGATTGAGTCTCCTCAAAATCATGTTGTAAACAGATAGGCAAAAATTGCATGACGATTATTTGTGTTGGCAATGAAAGGCTGCCAGGATTGGAGCTCTGAAAAATGTAACCATGAGATATTACTGGCTATTTGAAGAGTTGCATGAGAATTCAAATGTGTTCTGATTCCACTTTGAGGCAGTTAAACAGGAATCTTAATTGTCCTTGTTCTGATCTATTACAGAATCAACAGAGCATTTTCTTTCAGATGCAATGAGGATATGCAGTGTCATTTTAATGAGATGTTCACTTTCCTGTGGGGGTGCTAACTAGTGGCTAATTACCTCCTAATGGAGAACATAATAGAGTCCTCTGCTTCCTTGAAGGTCAATTCAGATAGGTATTGATAGAAGGACCTGCGAATAGGTTTACATGAGCCTTTACAAACCTCTTCCCTGAGTCAAGGGGAGAGAAACTAGTCAACCTTTGGTCGCTTTTAGTCAAGTTAAAATAATAAATATAAATTGTGAATAAACCTGTCAGCGCTACTTTGAAGAGTTTATGATGAGATTTAAGATTTGTGATTTTACTTTACCAACACGTAACTCATGAATAAATGTGTACTGTTGATAGAAATAAACAAATACAACAACATTATTCCTCATTTATCATTTATTGTGCAATCTGAAATTGTACTTTTTTAACTTGATTTTGGTAATATGATCTGTCTGTGGATTGCAAGGACCTGGGCCTGCTGCATTCAGATACTCAAGCCTTTTTGCAGCTGAGCAAGTAGTCGGTAAAAGGAATGCTGAGGCCCACCACCAAAAAAGGTAAGGTCTATAAAAAAGACATTTGAATGTGGATGCAGAAGAAGCAGGCGTGATCAGCAAGTGTCTGCAGCATGCTAGTCTTATTTAAAGGAGGCTCAAGGCCCAAGATCAGGTTGACCCTGGCTTTCCCATTCTGGTGTAAGGATTGCTCCCTATGCCCAGTTCAGAAGCAGCCAGGCTGACTCTGTTCAATTTCTCTCCCTGTAAGTTCACAACTCTGGTACTGTCCTCTAAACATGTACAATTTCTCAAGCAATAAATTACTGATATTCCATTTAAGTCTTAAATACGTATAGACCACTTGGTAATCAGCCACATAATCTCAATTCCCTTGCTGGAAAATTTGGTGCATGCCAAGGAAACTTCCCTTGAGGTCCCACAGGATTCCAGGGCTCCGAAGTGTGATATAAGTGGAATCTACATAATGATAGAATATCAGTCATGTTGTAGTGCTTCATTAACATTCTCCTACATTACTTATAACATGACATGCAGGGATAACTTCTACTGGAGAGTTGGGAGTAACTCTGAGACACTCCTTTTAATCAAGGAGTAAAGTGAAATCATTTTGTAAGACATATTTTTGTTGTGTTAGTTAATGCAAAATGTACATTTTTCTTTGATGTATTAATGTTTTAAGTAATGTTGATTGTAGTGTGTTTCTTACAGTGTATGTCTTAAAGAGTGAAATTGTGTTGTTTGGTTATTTCCTTTGGTCATTTGGGAAATCCATCTCTTTTAAAAATTATCAACCTCGATGGGGAATCATTTTTTAAAAAATATTTTTTATTCTCCTCCTTTTTCACATTTTATCTCTGTGGGGAATCATAATGACCACGATTTCCTTGTTTCCCTTCTCAAGATTATCTGAAACATTTGTTATTCAAAGCCTTTGTCCCAACTTTGAGCCTGTCCTTTGATGTGTCAAGTCACTCAGGACCATCCTTTACAAATCTTGAAACAAAATCAATACTTAACTGCATTTGTGAGAATTCAGTAGGACATAGGGCTGGATTCTCCAACCCCCCCGCCAGGTCAGAGGATTGCCCGGGGCCGACATCAATGTTGCCCCCGCCGTGTCCCTAATTCTCCGCCACCCGAGATTCAGCGGGGGCGGGAATCGCGCCGCTCCAGTCGGCGGGCCCCCCGCGGCGATTCTCCAGCCTGCGATGGGCTGAAGTCCCGCCGCTGACAAGCCTCTCCCGCCGGCGTGGATTAAACCACCTACCTTATCGGCTGGATTGGCGGCGCCGGCTGGTGCCGGGGTCCTGGGGGGGGCGCAGGGTGATCTGACCCCGGGGGTGCTCCCACGGTGGCCTGGCCCGCGATTGGGGCCCACCGATCAGCGGGTGGGCCTGTGCCGTGGGGGCACTCTTTTTCTTCCGCCTTCGCCATGGTCTTCACCATGGCGGAGGCGGAAGAGATCCCCTCCCCTGCGCATGCGCAGGGATGACGTGAGCAGCCGCTGACGCTCCGGCGCTGCACGGACTTATGCCGGCCGGCGAAGTCCTTTCGGCTCCGGCTGGCATGGCGCCAAAGGCCGTTCATGCTTGGCCCCTAAAGGTGCGGAGACATCGCACCTTTGGGGTGGCCCGTTGCCGGAGTAGTTCACGCCACTCCAACACGCCGGACCCCCACGCCACGCCGGATAGAGGACAATCCCGGCCATAGTCTTTCATCAATTTAGTACATAGGCAGTCTTTGACAATGACGATATTTGAAGATATTTGTGATTCTAAATAATCGTCAAATTAACCAATTAATATTTCCGACAGCCATTCTATGGGCCATATTTTTTTTTGTTCTCGAATTATGGAGTCCTTTGCAGACAGCTCTTTGTTGTAAACATACTCTGTCATAACTTGATTAATTCTGCAATGCAAGGTAGAAGTTGAAAAATATTAACTAAGGCAAAAAAACAAATTTTGTCACAATATTAGGGAAACTATCTATAACCAACAAAGCAGGGATAAATCCCATTATTGGAGCATCATATTGGAAATATATACAATAGTTAAACGGTCACCTGACAATATGCAATTTTACTCTATGCCCTTAGATTAAATGTGTGCATCATAATTTTAGATCTCTATTTACGTGAAGAATACACTGCACCATTCAGCTACCATAAATATGCCAGTTCTTTGCTAGAACAGCTCAGTTGGGTTTGCAGGTGGCTCTTATACACAGGCATTCAGCAGTGCCCTATTGCGGTATGAAGAATGAGGTGCATGGTATCAGGAAGGGGCTTGCTGAAAGCCACCCCCTTGACATTGCTTCTGGTATCCCCCTTCCTGCTATCTGTTCTACCCACATTTACCTCTATCCATGGATCCAGCGACAATCTATGGTGAAGGTCTGAATGTAATATCAGTGGCAGTGTTGTCAGTACTGGAGAGCTGTCAACTGCTGATGGGCTGGTAGCTCTCAGTTGCAGAATTTCAGTCCTAACAGGGATTAGATCGAATGGGAGGCCCAATAATATCCAGGTAAGCGCCTGAATGCCCTGAAATAGCACCGGGCCTCCCATAGAAATGCGACGAGGGACTCCTACCGGTTCTCCCGCTGGGGCGCAGGACCCCATCGCACAAATTAACCTCTGTCCCTTGTATATTCTTCTTCAAGTAAGTATCCAATTTTCTCCAACAAGAAACAGTGGGCTGGATTTCCATGGTCCCAATTGGGACTAAAATTGGGGAGGGAGTTTAAGGGACATTTTGACAAATACATGAATAGGATGGGAATAGAGGGATAGGGACGCCGGAAGTATAGAAGATTTTAGTTTAGATGGGCAGCATGGTCGGCGCAGGCTTGGAGGGCCGAAGGGCCTGTTCCTGTGCTGTACTTTTCTTTGTTCTTTGAGAAATGGCCACTGTGTCCTGGATCAAGGAGTCCTGCTTCCATTTCATATATCAGCTATTTTCACCAGAATGGGAAACAGGCAGGTTGTAATCTCTGACTTGATTAAAATTGCCAACATTGTTGTCAAAATGGCCAGCAAGATGCCACAAGATGGAGACAATCATAATCCTGATGATTGAGGTAGTGAACTATGCCCAGGAAGAAAGGATTCTTCAACTGTGTGAGAGGTTTGCAACTCGGTTATAAAGATGGGGAATGTACCGCAGGAGTTGTAATTTTCACCTATAATAGGATCCACAACATCCAAAGTGCATGATGTTAAGAAAGGTTACATGACAACTATGCAGAAAATTTACAAATAACCACAATGAGACGGATGTGGAAAAAAACAAAAATAACAAGGATCAATTTTCATCATTTTCTATTGCTTAACTTTGTTAAACAAAAAATCTTGCGTTGTTTGAAAGAAGAAATTATTCATGTCACTGAAAGAGATTGATGTTTGAACGAGATCCAAAAGAAGACCGTTTTGACAAAGAGTCATCCAGACTCGAAATGTTAGTTCCCTTCTCTCTCCACAGATGCTGTCAGACCTGCTGAGATTGTCCAGTATTTTCTGTTTTTGATCCGAAAGATGATATTGATGAAGAACTATAACTTATTGTTGAACATGGATATTATAGCTGGAGTGAGATTGCCAGCAAGGCTCGTAGCATAGGATTGCTAATACTGGTTGGTGTTCTTTGGGTGTGCTCACACACTATGACCATTTGACATTACAAGGCATCTAAGCTCATGACACATGCAAATAGTATTGCATTTGGTTTATTGTTGGATCTCCTGTATTGAGAAAAATTCACTTGTGGTTTTGAACCAGCAGCTATTTTTACGAGAAGTCCCAAGAACCGGGAAGCAACCTGTGAGCAGATGAAGTGGGTAAACTGAGTGGGGAAGTGAGTCACAAAGGCAAAATTAGAGGTGGGAAGTCTTTGATTCCAACAGTAATTACTGGTAACTCTCTAAAACCACACTTTTTAATAAACAATATTGCTAACACTCAGATTCCCATCAAAACCAACAGTAATACAATAACTCACTAATAGTCAATGTGCAATTGGTAGTGGTAAGTGTAATAGAAAATACAGCACAGAACAGGCCCTTCGGCCCACGATGTTGTGCTGAACTTTTGTCCTAGATTAAGAACAAATTGATGTACCTATTCAATAGCCGCTTGAAGGTCCCTCATGTTTCCGACTCAACTACTTCCACAGGCAGTGCATTCCATGCCCCCATTACTCTCTGGGTAAAGAACCTGGGCGGTATTCTCCGCTAAGACCAAAAATCGCGGAGGCCGTTGTGAACTCGGCCGTGGTTCATGACGGCTTCGGGGCCCGCTCCCCGCACCTAATTCACCCCCACCCGGGGGGCTAGGAGCGTGCCCCCGTCATTCCCGGCTGCGACCTCAGCCGCCAGAAATGACGCGCGAACATCGCTTTTCATGATGTCATCCGCGCATGCGCGGGTTGCCGGTTCCAACCCGTGCATGCGCGGAAGACATCACCGTGCAGATGGCACAAACCCACTCATGTGCGGTGCCGTCTTTCTCCACCGCCGCCCGGCAAGACATGGCGGCTTGATCTTGCCGGGCGGCGGAGGGGAAAGAGTGCGTCCGTTTTGCCTCCGGAGCACAATCGCGGTGGTCCCGTCCAAATCGGGCCCCTAGATGCCCCAAACGGGCATCTGGCACCCATTTCACGAATGCAGCAACCAGGTGTGGTTGCTGCCATGGTGAAACGGGCGTGAAGGGCCGGCCGCTCGGCCCATCGGGCTCGGAGAATCGCCGTTCGCCTTGAAAAACGGTGAGCGGCGATTTTTCCGCAAGGGAGGGGGAGAATCGTGGGGGCGCCAGGGGGGGCATAAAAAATGTCGGGAGGCCCTCCCGCGATTCTCCCAGGCCACGTGGGGAGCGGAGAACTCCACCCCCTACCTCTGACATCCCCCCTATATCTTCCACCATTCACCTTAAATTTATGTCCCCTTGCAATGGTTTGTTCCACCGGAGGCAAAAGTTACTGTCTACTCTATCTATTCCCCTGATCATCTTATAAACCTCTATCAAGTCGCCCCTCATCCTTCTCCGTTCTAATGAGAAAAGGCCTAGCACCCTCAACCTTTCCTGGTAAGGCCTATTCTCCATTCTAGGCAACATCCTGGTAAGTCTCCTTTGTGTCTTTTCCAAAGTTTCCACATCCTTCCTAAAATGAGGCTACCAGAACTGCACACAGTACTCCAAATGTGGCCTGACCAAGGTTTTGTACAGCTGCACCATCACCTCACGGCTCTTAAATTCAATCCCGCTGCTAATGAATGCTAGCACACCATAGGCCTTCTTCACAGCTCTATCCACTTGAGTGGCAACTTTCGAAGATCTAGGAACATAGATCCAAAGATCTCTCTGCTCCTCCACATTGCCAAGAACCCTACCGTTAACCCTGTATTCTTCCAAAATGGACAACCTCACACGTGTCAGGGTTAAACTCCATCTGCCACTTCTCAGCCCAGCTCTGCATCCTATCTATGTCTCTTTGCTGATGACAACAGCCCTCCTCACTATCCACAACTCCACCAATCTTTGTATTATCTGCAAATTTACTGACCCACCCTTCAAGTCCCTCATCCAAGTCATTAATGAAAATTACAAACAGCAGAGGACCCAGAACTGATCCCTGCGGTACGCCACTGGTAACTGGGCTGCAAACTGGATATTTGCTACCCACCACCACTCTGACTTCTATCGGTTAGCCAGTTCATTATCCAACTGGCCAAATTCCCCACTATCCCATGCCTCCTTACTTTCTGCATAAGCTTACCATGGGGAACCTAATCAAATGCCTTACTAAAATCCGTGTACACTACATCCACTGCTTTACCTTCATCCACATGCTTGGTCATCACTTGTGAGGCAAGACCTACCCCTCACAAATCCATGCTGACTATCCCTAATTAAGCAGTGTCTTTCCAGATGCTCAGAAATCCTATCCCTCAGTACCCTTTCCATTATTTTGCCTACCACCGAAGTAAGACTAACTGGCCTGTAATTCCCAGCGTTATCCCTATTCCCTCTTTTGAACAGGGGCACGACATTCGCCATTCTCCAATCCCCTGGTACCACCCCTGTTGACAGTGAAGACGAAAAGATCATTGCAGGCTCGAGGGGCCAGATGGCCTACTCCTGCTCCTAGTTCTTATGTTCTGCAAATTCATCTCTTGCTTCCCATAGAATCCTTGGATATATCCCGTCAGGCCGGGGGACTTGTCTATCCTCAAGTTTTTCAAAATGCCCAACACATCTTCCTTCCTAACAAGTATCACCTCGAGCTTATCAGTCTGTTTCACACTGTCCTCTCCAGCAATATGGCCCTTCTCATTCATAAATACTGAAGAAATGTACTCTTTCAAGACCTCTCCTATCTCTTTAGACTCAATACACAATCTCCCGCTATTGTCCTTGATCGGACCTGCCCTCGCTCTCGTCATTCTCATATTTCTCACATATGCCTCACAAACCTTATCATGCCTCACAAACCTTATTGAGTTTTTTGAGAAGGTGACCAAACAGGTGGATGAGGATAAAGCGGTTGATGTGGTGTATATGGATTTCAGTAAAGCGTTTGATAAGGTTCCCAACGGTAGGCTATTGCAGAAAATAAGGAAGTATGGGATTGAAGGTGATTTAGCGGTTTGGATCAGTAATTGGCTAGCTGAAAGAAGACAGAGAGTGGTGGTTGATGGCAAATGTTCATCCTGGAGTTCAGTTACTAGTGGTGTACCGCAAGGATCTGTTTTGGGGCCACTGCTGTTTGTCATTTTTATAAATGACCTGGAAGAGGGTGTAGAAGGATGGGTTAGTAAATTTGCAGATGACACGAAGGTCGGTGGAGTTGTGGATAGTGCTGAAGGATGTTATAGGATACAGAGGGACATAGATAAGCTGCAGAGCTGGGCTGAGAGGTGGCAGATGGAGTTTAATGCGGAAAAGTGTGAGGTGGTTCACTTTGGAAGGAGTAACAGGAATGCAGAGTACTGGGCTAATGGCAAGATTCTTGGTAGTGTAGATGAACAGAGAGATCTCGGCATCCAGGTATATAAATCCCTGAAAGTTGTCACCCAGGTTAATAGGGCTGTTAAGAAGGCATATGGTGTGCTAGCCTTTATCAGTAGGGGGATTGAGTTTCGGAGCCACAAGGTCATGCTGCAGCTGTACATAACTCTGGTGCGGCCGCTCCTGGAGTACTGCGTGCAGTTCTGGTCACCACATTATAGGAAGGATGTGGAAGCTTTGGAAAGGGTTCAGAGGAGATTTACTAGGATGTTGCCTGGTATGGAGGGAAGGTCTTACGAGGAAAGGCTCAGGGACTTGAGGTTGTTTTCGTTAGAGAGGAGAAGGCTGAGAGGTGACTTAATAGAGACATATAAGATAGTCAGAGGGTTAGATAGGGTGGACAGTGAGAGTCTTTTTCCTCGGATGGTGATGACCAACACGAGGGGACATAGCTTTAAATTGAGGGGTGGTAGATATAGGACAGATGTCAGAGGCAGTTTCTTTACTCAGAGAGTAGTAGGGGTATGGAATGCCCTGCCTGCAACAGTAGTAGACTCGCCAACTTTAAGGGCATTTAAGTGGTCACTGGATAGACACATGGATGAAAATGGAATAATGTAGGTCAGATAGGCTTCAGATGGTTTCACAGGTCGGCGCAACATCGAGGGCTGAAGGGCCCGTTCTGCGCTGTAATGTTCTATGTTCTATGTGTAAAAGGCCTTGGGGTTTTCCTTGATCCTACCTGCCAAAGATTCTTCATGCCCTCTCTTCGCTCTCCTAATCCCTTTCTTCAGTTCCCTCCTGGCTATCTTGTATCCCTCCAGCGCCATGTCTGAACCTTGTTTCCTCAGCCTTACATAAGTATCCTTCTTCCTTTTAACAAGACATTCAACCTTTCTTGTCAACCATGGTTCCCTCACTCGACCATCTCTTCCCTGTCTGACAGGGGCATACATATCAAGGACATGTAGTATCTGTTCCTTGAACAAGTTCCACATTTCAATTGTGTCCTTCCCTGACAGCCTATGTTCCCAACTTATGCACTTCAGTTCTTGTCTGACAGCATCGTATTTACCCTTCCCCCAATTGTAAAGCTTGCCCTGTTGCACGCACCTATCCCTCTCCATTACTGTCGTGAAAGTCACAGAATTGTGGTCACTATCTCCAAAATGCTCCCCGCTCACAAATCTATCACTTGCCCTGGTTCATTACCAAGTACCAAATC
Source organism: Scyliorhinus canicula (assembly GCF_902713615.1). NCBI lineage: Eukaryota > Metazoa > Chordata > Chondrichthyes > Carcharhiniformes > Scyliorhinidae > Scyliorhinus > Scyliorhinus canicula. Next base: position 175,331,392 of record NC_052146.1, read on the forward strand.
CAATATGGCCTCCCTTCTGGTCGAATTGACACAGTCCAGGGACAGGGAGACTGGCACAGTCCAGGGAAAGGGAGATTGACACAGTCCAGGGACAGGGAGATTGATGCAGTCCAGAGAAAGGGAGATTGACACAGTCCAGGGACAGGGAGATTGACACAGTCCAGGGACAGGGAGTTTGACACAGTCCAGGGACAGGGAGTTTGACACAGTCCAGGGACAGGGAGATTGACACAGTCCAGGGACAGGGAGATTGACACAGTCCAGGGACAGGGAGATTGACACAGTCCAGGGACAGGGAGATTGACACAGTCCAATGACCTGATATCCAAGCAGTAATCCTATAACCTACTGATATTCATCCTGAAACCATAACCAGAAATCTCCTGCAATGCACAAGGTGCAGTGTGTCTCTCCATTTGATGCAACTTTCAATAAGCCCAATATCTGGCCCAATCTCCTTTGACTCCAATTCCCGCAAAGGTGGCAACTCTTTTGGCTTCACACATCAAATCTGCCCATCACTTTATCAACTTGAGAGATAGCACAAAGGACAATGGACTCAGTGTTTGAAGCAATTCACACAGGGCCCTAAACATAATTTAGCACCAAAATTTCTAAGCCACTCCCTGTGTCCAGTCTCAATAAAAGGAGAGTTGTCACTGAATTATAGAAATCTCAGTGGTGATGACCATGGCAACTATCATCAATAATTTCCAAAACCTATATAATTCACTACTGTCCTAGAGGGAAGGAAATGATGCCCTTACCCAATCTGGTTTACATGTCATTTCAAACCATAGCAATATAGTTGACTCTTAGCTGCCCTCAGACGCAGCCTAACACGATACTCAGTTGTATCAAACTGACATGTTTGTCAGTTGTACAGTATCAAACTGACATAGGTTTGGTAAGAATGAAATGGGATGGATCACCCAGTATCAACCTAGCCAGTGAACATGTCTTATGTACTCCCAGCTAATTCAATCCTGCGAATTTGCCCTCACCAACATATGGGGACTTGTGCCAAAACTGGGAGTGCCGTTCACAACATGAGTCAAGGCACAGCCTGAAGTCATACTTATAGAATCAAACCTTATAGCCAAACCCTCAGATCCATCACCATTCTTGGATATGTAACATACCAACACCTGACCCCACCTCCCCCCTGCTCCGCTTTCTTGATCATCGCCACCAAACTACCTTTCAGAATGCATCCGTCCATGATAGTACTGGTGGAATGACCACCACACAGACCATATGGAGATTAAATTCTGCTTTCACGCTTAGGGCACTCTACTTTCACAGTAACTTCATTGCAGTGTTAATGTAAGCCTACTTGTGATAATAAATAAAGATAATAATAATAAAGATTATTATTATCATGTTTTGTGATACCACCACGCTAAATGGGATAGTTTCAGAACAGATCTAGCAGCTCAAAATTGGGCATTCAGTAGTTGCAATGGGACATCGGCAGCAGCACAATTGTATTTGACCACATTCGGTAATCACGTGGCCTAGCAGTTCCCTCACTTTACTATTATTAATAAGCTAGAGTTCAATGAAGAGTGTAAGAGAGCATGCCTCGAGCAGCATCAAGCATATGTAAAAATGAAGTGCGATCACTCCAATGAATCTTGTCATGGGCAGATGTATCGGAAATAGGATGATGTTAACTTCTTTCCTCTGATTGGTTTTCTCACCAAGTGCCATAGGCCCAGTCTGGCAGTATGTCCATCAGGAATCAGCCAGCTTGGTCAGTATTGTTGCTCCTGAGCCAAATTTGGTGATGAAGATTGAAGTTTGCACTTCAAAATGCATTCTGTGCCCTTGTTACCTTTAATGCTTCCTCCAAAGTCTCAAGCCTGCCAACTGTCCTGGCTTGAGACAATTCACACCTCTTTAACCTGGGGTTACCACTCTCTCTGGATCTGTAAAGACTTAGGGCGCGATTCTCCGCCCCCCACGCCGGGTGGGAGAATAGCGGGAGGGCCTCCTGACATTTTTCACGCCCTCCCGTTATTCGCCCCCCCCATACCCGACCCACGGCACGAATCGCCGCTCGCCATTTTTTACGGCAAGCGGCGATTCTCTGAGGCTGATGGGCCGAGCGGCCGGGCCTTCACGCCCGTTTCAACACGGCAGAAAACACACCTGCTCGCTGCCGTCGTGAAACGGGCGGCAGATGCCCATTTGGGGCATTTGGGGGCCCGATTGGCACAGCAGTACCACGGCCGTGCCAAGGGGGGCACAGGCCCGCGATCGGTGCCAACCGATCACGGGCCGTGCATCCGTAACGTACGCACTCTTTTCCCTCCATCAAGATCAAGAGCAAGATCAAGCCGCCACGTCTTGCCGGACGGCTGAGGGAAAAGACAGCAACTGCACATGCGCGGGTTGGCGTTGTCCAATCTGCGCATGCGCGGCCGACGTCATCAGCCGTGTCAGCCGGCGTGACGCTTGACGTGCGGCCTTGATGATGTTGTCAAGGCCGCGCCGCCGTGATGCACGGGGCCGCGCTCCTAGCCCCGCCCGGGGGGGGAGAATCGGCCCTGGAAGTGGGCGTGAAGGCTGCAGTGGGTCACGGCCTGTCCCACGGCAGCCTTTACGATTCTCCCCATTTGCGGAGAATCTCGCCCATGATTACCTGCAAATGCTCGCATTCAAAGCATTGTCTTGCATCTTTGACTTTGTCTGTATATGTTTTTGGAATCTACCTCTTCATTCACCTGAAGAAGGAGGAGTGCTCCGAAAGCTAGTGATTCGAAACAAACCTGTTGGACTTTAGCCTGGTGTTATAAGACTTCTTACTGTCTTCCAATGATGTTCAGCATGGAGGAGTGAAGCTACAACACAGGATTATATGCAGGTTAAACAGCGAAAGCAGCATGCTATTGACAAAGCGAAACACCCCTGCAACCAATGGACCAGATCAAAATTCTGTCACATCACATTGTGAAAGGTGATGGACAACTAATAGGAGGAAGCAGTTCATTGAACATCCCTATCCCCAATGAAATGAAAACTGAAAAACTGAAAATGAAAATGATGGCAGAGCGCAGCACGTCAATGCAAAAGACAAGGCTGAAGCATTTTAATAGAGAAATACAGCACAGAACAGGCCCTTCGGCCCACGATGTTGCGCCGAACTTTTGTCCTAGGCTAATCATAGAATTTTGGACAATTTTTCATGGCCAATCCACCCAACCTGCACATCTTTGGACTGTGGGAGGAAACCGGAGTACCCGGAGGAAACCCACGCAGTCACGGGGAGGATGTGCAGACTCCACACAGACAGTGACCCAAGTCGAAATCGAACTTGGGACCCTGGAGCTGTGAAGCAATTGTGCTATCCACAATGCTACCGTGCTGCCCTTAAGAAGTTAACCTACACTCCATTATTCTACCCTAATCCAAGTACCTATCCAATAGCCGCTTGAAGGTCCCTAACTTTTCCGACTCAACTACTACCACAGGCAGTGCATTCCATGCCCCCACTACTCTCTGGGTAAAGAACCTACCTCTGACATCCCCTCTATATCTTCCACCATTTATCTTAAATTTATGTCCCCTTGTAATGGTGTGTTCCACCCGGGGAAAAAGTCTCTGACTGTCTACTCTATCTATTCCCCTGATCATTTTATAAACCTCTATCAAGTCGCCCCTCATCCTTCTCCGTTCTAATGAGAAAAGGCCTAGCACCCTCAACCTTTCCTCGTATGACCTACTCTCCATTCCAGGCAACATCCTGGTAAATCTCCTTTGCACCTTTTCCAAAGCTTCCACATCCTTCCTAAAATGAGGTGACTAGAACTGCACACGGTACTCCAAATGTGGCCTGACCAAGGTTTTGTACAGCTGCATCATCACCTCACGGCTCTTAAATTCAATCCCTCTGCTAATGAACGCTAGCACACCATAGGCCTTCTTCACAGCTCTATCCACTTGAGTAGCAACTTTCAAAGAACTATGAACATAGACCCCAAGATCTCTCTGCTCCTCCACATTGCCAAGAACCCTACCATTAACCCTGTATTCCACATTCAGATTTGTCCTTCCAAAATGGACAACCTCACACTTGTCAGGGTTAAACTCCATCTGCCACTTCTCAGCCCAGCTCTGCATTCTATCTATGTCTCTTTGAAGCCGACAACAGCCCTCCTCACTAGCCACAACTCCACCAATCTTCGTATCATCTGCAAATTTACTGACCCACCCTTCAACTCCCTCATCCAAGTCGTTAATGAAAATCACAAACAGCAGAGGACCCAGAACTGATCCCTGCGGTACGCCACTGATAACTGGGCTCCAGGCTGAATATTTGCCATCTACCACCACTCTGTCTTCTATCGGTTAGCCAGTTTGTTATCCAACTGGCCAAATTTCCCACTATCCCATGCCTCCTTACTTTCTGCATAAGCCTACCATGGGCATCATTTGTAACCATCTTCCTCAGAAGTGAGTAGTACAACTTAGCTTCCTCCCGATCACTCTTCAGCTAATTTACTTCACCTTTTGTGATATCAAGAAATTGCTGAGTTAAATGGAAACAGAAAAGGCTGCAAATCCCAACACCATTCCAGCTGAGTGTTCATTTGTTCTCTGCACTTGCCACACCCCCAGCCAGGTTCTTGTGCACCGGCAACACCGGCATCTAACGCAAAATGTGGATATTGCCCAGATGAGCCTGTACACAAAATGATGGGCAAATCCAATCCAGCCAAATACCACTCATCAGTCTAGGCTCAACCATCAGCAAAGTGATGGAAGGTATCACCACTTGACCACTACACCCACACAGGTCACGCCCACACCGATCCTCCCTTTCCCCACAATGCCCCAGGTGCACCCCCACACCACTCAGTCCTTCCGCACACCACTCAGTCCTTCCCCCACAATGCCTTGACACCCCCATCTTTCCCCACATCAGCACCCTCCCCACATTGATCTTTCCAAACACTTCCCTCTCCCACCCATCCCTCTCTATGGCTCCTCCCTCTCCAACTAGCCCCTTTTACCCCCACAAGCCCCTCCCTCCTACCAGCCCCTCCCTCCTATCCACCAGCCCCTTCTACCAGCTCCTCCCTTTCCCCCCTCTCCTCCCATCAGCCCATCCCTTTCCCTCTCTCCTCTCATCAACCCCTCAGTTTTGTACCATTTCCCGCCCCCTCCAGCCGCGGTGTGGGAGCTGCTGCGTCCTCGGTCTCCAAGCGACCGCCTGGAATGTTTGGGGCGGATCGAGTGAGAGCGGCGGCCGGAGGGAGACGGAAGGAGTGAGTGGGGCAAAGGGGGAGGTCAGTCAGCCCGGGGGACGGGCGTTACTCGGGACTTTTTTTTGGGTGGGGGGATGAGTTAATTTGCAGTGGTTGTAAAACGTCCCGAAATCTGTGCAAAACTTTTGCTGGTGCAAAACTTCCACTCTGTGGAAAAACTTTGAGTTTCCTTCACTCACATTTCTTACCCTGACAGAGAAATAAAAACAAATCGAGGAAGTTAGTAAATTAAATTAATTTTAAAAAAAAACTTTGCCAAAGAGGTTCCCCTTTCTGGCTCGCAGTTCCCCTTTTTCTTCCATTCACGAGAGTGAAGAGCCCCAGATTTGGAAAATCGGCTTTGCCTCGCGGTTGGCGTCAATTGTTGTTGGGGACTTGTGAATGGAGAAAGCAAAAATTAAATATCAGCATCGTTCACTGGACAAACAGCATGATATTCACTCAGACCCAGCCTCGAGTTAACTGCAGAAAGGAATTTAAAGCTGTTATTACAGATAATTCGGTCCAAAAATCAATTGTCTCGTTTCTGAGGTTGATTTTCAATTTTTAATCGGTCAGTTTAAAAAAAATAACAGCAACTGTTTAAATAAAAAATAGTTATTTTGGACTTCAGCTTATGATTTAAGGAATATCCAGTCCAATAGCTTACTGAAATTTGCTGCTCTGAAATTACATGGCCCATCGCTAAGTAGCTTAAGTTTATTCAGAATTATATAAATAAATGTAAATGTTCCCATACCAGAGGACCAGACGCTGCTTTCCTCTTTTGAGAGAGAGAGAGAGCTGATTGGTGGTGATTTAACCCGAGGATCATCACCACATCCCAGGCGAGGGACAAGGTTGAGAAGGATAACTTCAGTCGGTACGGGAATTGAACCCATGCTGTTGGCGTCCCTCCGCATCACGAACCAGAAACAAACCTATATCTACTACCTGTGGCAAAATGACTACTATATTCTTAAAATGTTAATTGCTGGGCGTGAAAATGATTGACATCCTATTTTTAGTTATTGTGAGGATTCTTCCATTGATAAATCCATCAGAGCTGTTAGTGGTGACCTTCAGTAAATGTAGAGCCAGAGAATAAACGTCTCTGCAAGTGTAGTTTTAGTGGCCATAATTTGTTATAGACAGCCTGAGATGTCATCCGATGCTCCAAAGGACAAGGACTTTGTGTCTTATTGGTCCTCACAGGCACCTCAAGTAGCTGCTAGTGTAGAAATATGATGGTACTGAATTTAGTGCAACCACTATTATATCTGTTCAAGGATGATGGGAAAATTCTAATATGATTGATACATTGTACAGTGAGCTCTACAGTGAGTATATTTTACAGAAACTTGGATCAGGTAAATATTTAGAACTTCCAAAGTTTTCAGTTTTTTCTGTCGACTTTTAGTTTGGTGTTGGATTTTTTAACCTGTAAGTGGAAACCTGATTGTGAAACTGGTAAACAACGCTGATGTAAATACAAACCTCACAAGCCTAAATTAATTACAATGTAAAGGCCAACCTGTACTTATTTAACAAGGTCAAAGTTGGATGTGGGAAATCTTAGACAATTGACAACTTATCTATAACCTCTTGGTATAGAGACAGTTTGTCTCAAGGCTTAAAATAGCAAAAAGCTAATGGGGAGATCCCAATGAAATCTCGTACCTAGCAGAATAGTTAGAAGACAGAGGAAAAACTAAGTTAATTCCTGGGAGGTATGGCATATGGTATGTCCCAGCATAGAAATGAATGAACCTTCGAGATGCTGCAATGTATAAGGGAACTCATGGGTGGAATTTTAAAATATACAAGGGTTTAAATATTTAAGTCTTTACAAACTATTGTGTAAAGTTAGTGGTCTTAAAAAATTACACAGTTTTTGTTTTAAAATGTGAAATCTTGTAACATTCTTTCAATTGTTCGGATTTTGCTTTAAATAAGGGGCTGTTTAGCACAGGGCTAAATAGCTGGCTTTTAAAGCAGACCAAGGCGGGCCAGCAGCACGGTTCAATTCCCGTAACAGCCTCCCTGAACAGGCGCCAGAATGTGGCGACCAGGGGCTTTTCACAGTAACTTCATTTGAAGCCTACTTGTGACAATAAGCGATTTTCATTTAATTTCATTTCATTTCATATTAAGACACTCTACAGAAGTTGTAACAACCCAATTTACAAAAAAAAAAATCATTCTTCAGAGGATGAAGAATTCTAAAGAAGGAAAATGCCTGTAATTTCAACTAGTCTCTAATCCCTCCACAAATGTAGGCTGACGTACTGAGAGTTTCCTGCAATTTCATTTGTGGCTTTTTGTCGATACTTATAAAGAGTTTGCTGATTTGTTGGATGCAATTCTCCCATAAGCAGATCGGGGGTTCTGGAGAGAAGACAGGAGAATGGGGATGAGAAACTATGATTGAATATCAGCTATGGTATCAGCTATGATTGAATGGTGGAGCAGAGTGGATGGGCCGCATGGCCTAATTCTGCTCCTATGCCTTATGGTCGTATACCATGACATCATTGTGTAGCTTTCAATTGTTTTTGAATTGCTGAAATTATACCTTGTTGCACCATTTTATTCCTATGCATTACAATAGTACCATGAATTGGGATTGTTACATATTGTACTTGAAGTTTTGTTGTAACATTGTAGCTTATTGGACAAATGAATTGCAGCATTTGAACTCCTAAAATTCACAAAACCAAATGATCTTGATTCAGTTTCTTTCAAGAACATTTTTCTCTTTCCACGATTCAGCTACATGGGAGTTGTAAGTTGTCATCGAGGGTAATTCTTAATAGAACAATAGAACATTACGGCACAGTTCCAGGTTCATTCCAGTAGGATCATTAAGTGTGTAATGTTAGACCACTGTTAGGAGTTCAAGAGGAACCTTGAGTATGGGACTGCTACCAGCCACACTTAGTCCATTAAAAGTTACAAATGGGGATCATGTGATGTGAGAGTGGGAGCGGCTGCGTTTTCACAAACTCCAGACCTGCTCATCTTTCAATCTTGATTTTATCCTTGTGCACATCTCTTACGTCTTTTCTTCGTTTGCGTAGCTTTTACTATATACCCAGATTTGTTCGTCAATATTTCAGAACGTTGAGTTGAGACAATATGCTTTAATCATTCACCTTGAGGAAGGAGCAGTGCTCTGAAAGCTAGTGATTTGAAACAAACCTGTTAGACTTTAACCTGGTGTTGTAAGACTTCTTACTTTAATCGTTGATTTGTGGTGGCTCGAGTGATTTGGGGTGGGGCCTTGTCTTTGGTGGTGCAGCTTCTTTGCGAAGTTTCCCGCACTGACGATACGTTGCACACTGACAGATGATGGACAGTTGCATTTAAGGTGATCCGTCTGATAGCCTTGGCTCTGCAATGCAGGACGTTAAAGTCTAATTTTAAGAATTAGGAGGCATTTTAATGGAACCGGTGGCAGTACACGAGGGCGTTCCTGTAGCAGAGAGGGCACTGTCTCTGGTGGAGGCCCACCACTATAGGGTTGAGTTCCTGTAACATGGCCTGTTGTCCAGCCTGTGGGGTTTGGCTGAGGATGAAGGGAAACTGATAGGGAATCCGATTGCACCTGGTATCTCCAGTGAGGTGGTGGAGAAGTTTCCAGCCCACTTTGAGAACCGGCTGCCATGTTTCTGGAATTGAACTGGACATCGGACAGATCAAAGTCAATGGAGCACATTTAATCCTCTCTCTGAGGCCTGAGGTTAGGTTGGCCTTCCAACCTCTGGTTCTCAGTGATCCTGTTCATGTTGTCGGTCGAGAGGGGTTGGGGTTGCCTGAGCCGGCCAGACCAGGCCATCCCCCACTGCTGGAGCTTGACAAGTTAACCGCCTGGGCTCGGTCGAGTTGGCATGTTGGAAGTGATGAGGTTTGTGTTCCGATTGTTGGAATCCTCGGAAGAGGCTAGACAGTGCTCTCTTGTTTCAGATCCTGCTTAATCCTAGATGTCTATTTTCCTTTTGTGCCAGTGGAGTGATCTTTATCCTGATGGCTGGCTCGTTCCTCAGTTGTTATCCTGGGCTTTGCTCCCTGATAGTCATGTTGTTGTCTTTTAATGTTGTCAATTTCTCTGTATGCGACGTAGTAAATATTTTGGGTGTGATGTCCTGCACTGTTGGTTATCCTCATTTAATAAGGTTTTATCATGTTAAGCTGAGTTTTGATTTCCAGATTTGTGCAGTTTCTTTATCCTAATTGTGTCCTGGATGAGCAGAGGTGGAGGGTGTGATGGTAAGGTTAGTTCTGTCCTCGCTACATTCCAGGAAGATTCCCCCATAGTCGGAGTTATTTTATATTTTGGCTGTGTCTTGTTCATCTCCAGGCCCAGACGGACTGCGTATTACCCTGTTGAGGATTAGGGTTTGTTGTTAGGGGAGAGTTGATCGTTTCTCCTGAGGTACATTTTCCTTTTTGACTGTTCGTTTAGTTGGGCGGAGATGGTGTTGGATGGTGAGCCTTGACACCATAGACATGGAGGATCTGTGTTGGCTTTTGGGTGGTCTAATCCTTTTTTTTTGAGTACCCCCCTCCCGCCCTTTTTAACGATTGGGACCAGCCTATACTCCCTTCGGTTCTTGGTCCCACGATATCCTGTTATCCTTTGAGGACGATGCTGTTGCTCGTGGTCCAGAAATCTGTTTTGTGCTTTGATTTGGGACTCGGGGATGGGAGTGTGGAAGTTTGGACATTTGCTCTCTTTTTAACTTCTTTTATGGGAGACCCTAGGCTGAGTATTAAGGTTTGGTTGTGCCCGGTCCTCTCCCTGTTTTTTGCTTTTCCATTTTGCCATCTTGATGGTATAGGATGGCTGCCTGTCTTCATCTGGAGAAGAGTTTAAGTTGCTGTGTAAGAGTTAGTCGATTCCCTCTTACCACTGGGGTTCTCGGGGATTGTTTTCTTCTGTCATGATGTTTTTGTAGTTGCGGGTGTGATGTAGATCTATGTTACCTGTGTTCTGTTTGAGTGCAGGCAGGTCATTTATCCGAGGAAGGAGCATGTTGGGAATTTCATCCCTGATTAGTTTGGTTTTATTTGTTCCCAATTATGTATAACTTGTTTGTGCTGTACCTGCTGTACATTGATACCTACAGCTATCTTTCTGCCTTTTCTGCTTTTATTTGTTGAGGCAAATAAAAACGAAAATCACAATAAATAGACTTTTTTTAAAAAGTCACCAAAATTCACCTAATGCAAGTTAATTTCATATACCACCAGGGAATAAAAAGCAACCAAAATCATCCAGTTATCTATATCCTGTAGTGTATCTTAATATCTGTTTTTTGGAAGAACATGTGACAGATAAAGAATTCCCATTGTACCTTTTGGTACTAAATTATGAATATTGAGACCTTTAGCACACTGGGCTAAATCGCTGGCTTTGAAAGCAGACTAAGACAGGCCAGCAGCACGGTTCGATTCCTGTAACAGCCTCCCCGAACAGGCGCTGGAATGTGGCGACTAGGGGCTTTTCACAGTGACTTCATTGAAGCCTACTCGTGACAATAAGCGATTTTCATTTTTCATATGAAACAATTCATGGTTAGCCTTTGTGGGTAACTATACTGAGAGCTCTTGGTTCAGACAGTTTGTCTCGAGGCATCTTAAAATAGACTTTTACCTCATAACCTTACTGTGCTGTATGGGGATGGTTTAGCACACTGGGCTAAATCGCTGGCTTTTAAAGCAGACCAAGGCAGGCCAGCAGCACGGTTCAATTCCCGTGCCAGCCTCCCCGAACAGGCGCCGGAATGTGGCGACTAGGGGCTTTTCACAGTAACTTCATTGAAGCCTACTTGTGTCAATAAGCGAGTTTCATTTCATTTTTCATTTCATTATAACACACAGATCAGAGATTAAACCTCCCACAATTTTCCACTTTTGCTGTGTAAGGTGATTTTTATTAGGTCAATGATGCTGCTGGCCAGAAAAAGGGAAAATGAAGCTGAAGTTCTTATTCCTTTTGGAAAGTAAATTGCTTTCAAGCTGATCTGTTATATTGCCCATCATTGAAAAGGCTGTGAGATTTAATTGGCTGGGTTCATGTGAATAGCCTCTTGATTTAGCCGCTAGTTCAGTGATTTTTCAAAAATTAATTGATGGGCTGTGGGCGTCGCTGGTTGGCCAGCATTTATTGTCCATCCCTAGTTGCCCTTCAGAAGGTGGTGGCGAGTTGCCTTTTTGAACCGCTGCAGTCTCCAAGGTGCAGATACACTCAGTGTTGTTAGGGAGGGAATTCCAGGATTTTGACCTGAAGACAGTGAAGGAATGGCGATATATTTCTAAGTCGGGATGTGTGTGGCTTGGAGGAGAAGCTGCAGCTGGTGGGGTTCCCAAGTATCTGCTGCTTTTGTCCTTCTAGATGGTAGTGGTCATGAGTTTGGAAAGTGAGTTCCTGCAGTGCATCTTGTAGCTAAGTATTTTTCAGGAATCTACTTTTGCCAACCGGCCAACCTTCGCGATCTATGCCAGCCGACCCTCTCGACACACGCCACGTTCGGTTACCTTTAGGGAAGTCTGCTTGGTCCTCACAAACTCATTTGAATTGGGTTCACAGGAGGAGAGGGCAACTTACATATCAGCTGCCGATTTCAGCCGGTTCCTTTGTGCCGTCTTCATCTTTGTGAGAATGGAAAATCCAACCTCACACATGTAGGTCGTCGTGAAGGGCAATAACAACAACAACAACATGCTTGTTTTACTCAGCACTGGATACACCTGGGAGATGCAAATCAGAGGGCTGACAGCCTCATGAACTTTTGGTGTGTTTTGAAGGTGATATGACAGGTCAGGAACAGCAGCTAAATCTTTTCATTTGGAGTCAGCTGTAAGCTATAACTCACTCTGGATTCTCAACCTCAAAAGGAACTTTAACCCACCACTTCTCTTTCCAAATCTGAAACGTTTCCTCTCATTTGCCAGTACTTCCTGTACTTCCCATATATGCTTTACATCCTTGTTTGCTTTGGCACAATTGACAAACCATAGCTCAAGAAATTATCTTTATACTGCTTTGTTCCAGAGTGAAGTTTCTTCTTTGTAGGCTGTAAACTAGAGGCCCTGGAGCTCTGTACAGAGCTAACACAAACACTGCTCTGTCCTGCTGTGGACTCTCCTGTGCAACATTCCGTTAGGTTCACTTGCCTATTTGAGTCTCTAGCCATATCTTACTTTAAGAAAATGATCCACCTACACGGTTCACGTGCCTTATTTGCTAGCAGCTAGGAAATGGAAGCATCTCTCCTCTGTTACTCGGTGCCAAAAGCATGTACATAGAGGGTGCTTGGTGTCAAGTGTACGTGCAGGGTGCGTGACCTGCTCTCTGATGCTGGTTGGAAGATTGCACACAGCCATCATCAATTTAAAAGCTGGGAGCGGCCATCAGGCTCTTCTGCGATTTGGGACCACCGTGGGAATGGCACGACCGATCACTCCGTGACCCCCCCAACACCCACCTGCAGGTTGCTACCTGTACTTTGAAAAATCCTGTTGTGGCTGGCACACACGATTGACATTGTTTGTCGGTGGTGGAGGGATTGAATGTTTGTGGACAGGGTAGCAATCAAGCGGGCTGCTTTGTACCGGATTGTCTTGAGCTTCGAGTGTTGTTAGAGCTGCACTCATCCAGACAAGTGGAGAGTATTCCATCAGATTATGATAGTCAAGTTGGAGTTCACATATTCAACAGCCCATGCAGTCATCCAAATACCAAAAATTGAACATGTATTTATAGTCTTCAGATACTCAGCAGAACTGAAAAGAAAGGAAATCAACAGCAGCTCTTCTTTGAGCCTAACTTTACACACAATATGCCCTTCTTTAAACTTGGACAGCCAATCCATGTCCCAGGGAAAACTCACAGTATATAACAACGACAGTCAAATTACCAATAAGGGTTCTCATCTAGGCCAAAGTTCAATCCAAGTCAAGGTTTTCGTACAGTCCAAGGTCAGCACACAGAAAATCCTCCACATTCAAGGCATTTTCCTTGCATTCACTAAGTTTTCTTCCCCCACCTAGCAGGACTCAATGCTGCACTTATATAGTCTAGCAAGGCTACACAGCTGATCCTCATTGCATTAATTCCTGATAAGGGGTCTGCCATGTGACTCCCAGGTTGCTTTCCGGTGGCCATCTTTGTAGGGGGAAACTCTGTCAAGAAACTGGCGAATCTTATGAGAAAAGCACCATCCTTCCAGCACACAGCCCGTGGTGACACCACAACCCATTGACTTGTGCCTTATAGACGGTGGACAGGCTTTGGAAGGGGTCAGGACGTGAGTTGATCACCGCACTTTTCTAGCCTTTGACCTGCTCTGGTAGCCACAGTATTTACATGGCTACTCCAGCTCAGTTTCTGGTCAATGGTAACCCCCAGGATGTTGATAGTGGGGGATTCAGTGATAGTAATGCCACCGAATGTCAAGGGGTGATGGTTAGATTCTCTCTTGTCCAAGATGGTCATTGCTTGGCATTTGTGTGGTGCAGATGTTACTTGCCACTTGTCAACCCAAGCCTGAATATTGTCCAGGTTTTGCTGGATTTGGACATTGGTGCTGGACATTGTGCAATCATCTGCGAACATCCCCACTCCTGACCTTATGATGGAAGGTAGGTCATTGATGAAGAAGTTGAATATAGTTGGGTCCAGCACACAACCCTGAGTGATTCCTGCAGTAATGTCCTGGAGCTGAGATGATTAACCTCCAACTACCACAACCATCTTCCTTTGTGCCAGGTATGACTCCAACCAATGGAGAGTTTCCCCCCTGATTCCCGTTGACTCCAGTTTTGACTCCTTTATGCCATACTCAGTCAAATGCTGCCTTGATGTCAAGAGCAGTCACTTTTGGCTCACCTCTGGCATTCAGCTCTTTTGTCCATGTTTGAATCAAGGCTGTAATGAGGTCAGGAACTGAGTGACCCAAACTGAGAATCTGTGAGCGGGTTATTGCTGAGTAAGTACCTCTTGGTAGAGCTGCTGATCACCCCTTCTATCACTTTACTGATGATGGAGAGTAGATTGGGGGCTGTAATTGGCTGTGTTGGATTTTTCCTGATTCTTCGTGGGATCTTTCCCTGAATCCTCTCATGTTTCTCTCAGACCAGATATTGCCCAGACTTCCATGTTTCAAATGACACATTTTTCTGTATTTTCAACAACAACTGTGTATTTTGTTTTGCAAGCAGGGGCTGGTTGGGAACAGTTGGTACCTTGCCCATTGCGAACAGTGGCTGGGACATACTGTTTGATATATTCCTCCAGTCTTTGGGTTGTAAGGCCTACATACCTAGCCTTACACTGGCATTGAAATTCATAAACCATCTTACTCATTTATTTGATGGGCAGAATGTCTTTTTGGCTATTTACTGATTCATTTCCCAGGGCAATACCTTGATCCATCAGGGTCAAGTTGCCTGGTATAAATTTCAAACACTGCTTGGCAGCTACCTGTCGGTCACCATCAACTGCTGTATTCTCCATGGCAACGCCTCTAGCTTCCCACTCACTCAGCATTCTCTTCTCATACAGCATAAATTGTTTCCCCCCACCCCTCCTCCATTATACTGGTATTCTTGTAAAGTGTCCTGATGAATGCAAGCTTCAACATATCTCTTTTTTTCAGCAATAAACAGAGTAATGGTTAATGGATGTGTTTTGGGCTGGAGGAAGATTTGTAAGTAGAATTCTGCAGACGTATTGGGGCCCTTGCTTTTCCTAATCTTGTATTAATAATCTAGACCTTGATGTACAGGGAACAATTTCATAATTTAAGGACAATACAAAACTTGGAAGCATTGTAAACTATGAGGAAGACTGTGTAGAACTTGAAAAGGACATAGGCAAGTTGGATGAACAGTTGGATAGTGGCAGAATAAGTTCATTGCGAAGAATTGTGAGGTGATACATTTTTGATACGAAGAATACAGAGAGACAGTACAAAAGGAGGGGTGGGAGCAGAGGGACCTGGGTGTATATGTGCGTAAACCATTAAAGGTAGCAGGACATGCTGAGAGAGAAGTCAATAAAACATACAGTATCCTAGGCTTTATTAACAGGGGTATATCGTGCAAGAGCAAGGAGGTGATGTTGAGCTTGTATAAGATAATAGTTAGACCTCAGCTGCACACAGGTCTGGGCCCTGCATTTTAGGAAGGATGTGAAGGTATTGGAAAGAGTGCAGAAGAGGTTTACAAGAAGAAGCCAAGGGGTGAGAAACTTCAATTATTAAGATAGATTGGAGAAGTTGGGACTCTCTTCCTTGGAGAAAAGAAGGTTGAAGTATTGAAAACCATGAGGAGCCTTGACAGTATAGATTGGGAGAAACTGTCCCCAATGATGGGAGGATTATGAATCAGAGGGCACAGATTTAAGGTAATTGGTAATGGAGCCTAAGCGATATGAGAAAAAAAGCAAGTGTTTGGGGTCTGGAATGCACTACCTGAGAGTTTGGTGGTGGCAGGTTCAATTGAGATATTAGAGAGGGATTTGAAGATTATTTGAAAAGAAACAATGTGCAGGAGAATGGCACTAGGTGAAATGCTTATCCAGAGAGCACAGTGGGCCTCCTTCTACACTATGATTTTGTGATTCTGTAGAGCTTAAGACATACTTGCAGTAGTTAATAAAATACCTAATGTCCCTTAACAGGCTATTCTCTGTAATGTCAGCAGGCACAGAACCAGCAATAGGACCAGCTAATGAGGCATCAGATGGAGCAGCTCCAGCAACTGATGGAACAGCAGCAGAAGCTCATCAAGCTGCTCACCTTGCCCATGGCCAACCAAGGTATTGGTGCCTTTTATTGAAGCATCTTCATAACATTGCCTGTCGGATACAAAAGATTTTTAACATGAATTGTGCTTTATTTTTTTTAAATAAATTTAGATTACCCAATTATTTTTTCCAATTAAGGGGCAATTTAGCGTGGCCAATCCACCTACTCTGCACATTTTTGGGTTGTGGGGGCGAAACCCACGCAGACACGGGGAGAATGTGCAAACTCCACACGGACAGTGACCCAGAGCCGGGATCGAACCTGGGACCTCAGCGCCATGAGGCGGTTGTGCTAACCACTAGGCCACCGTGCTGCCCTATGAATTGTGCTTCTGACACCTAGCTGATATTGGACTGGACTGAATTCAATATTTGGACCATAAGATATAGGACCAGAATTAGGCCATTCGGCCCACCGAGTCTACTCTGCCATTCTGATCATGGCTGATATGCTTTGCATCCCCTTTTTCCCGTGTTCCCACCTTAACCTCTGATACTCTTATTAATCAACAATCTATTTTTCACACTTCTTCCTGAAATATAATAAGTGTGATATTGGTAATAACCAATCATTGTTTAAATTCTGCTGCTTACTGACAGTCTAAGATGTGCAGGTTAGGTGGATTGAACATGCTAAATTGCCCTTTTGGGTTACGGGGATGGGGTGGAAGTGAGGGCTTAAGTGGGCCGGTGCAGACTCGATGGGCCGAATGGCCTCCTTCTGCACTGTATGTTCTATGTTCTGTTGTGTAAAATATCACCAATTCTACTCATGTTGCATGAAGTCTCTGGCCTAATGACCTTGTTTTCACCCCCCCCCCCCCAGAAATTGGATGCTCTGGACAAAACCCTGCTGCTTTTTTGTCTTTTTCAAAATGTTATCATGAAATGAATCTCCAGACATATGCTAGGCTGACCTATTCAGGCCAAGCAAACAACACAGTGCTCTTTATGTCAACAGTGACTGATTTTGTGACAGCATGAAGCGGCACGGTGGCACAGTGGTTAACACTGCTGCCTCACTGCCAGGGACTCGGATTTGATTCCAACCTCGGGTGACTGTGTGAAGTTTGCACATTCTTCCTGTGTCTGCGTGCGTTTTCTCCGGGTGCTCCGGTTTCCTCCAACAGTCCAAAGATGGGCAGGTTAGGTGGATTGGCCATGATAAATTGCCCCTTGATGGGGTTAGGACGGGGATAGGGTGGGATTGGGCCTAGGTGGGGTTCTCTTTCTGTGGGTGGCATGGTCACACTGGTTAGCACTGCTGCCTCACAGCTCCAGGGACCCGGGTTCAATTCCTGCTTTGGTTGACTGTCTGTGTGGAGTTTGCACTTCCTAGCTGTGTCTGCAGTAAGAAGTTTTACAACACCAGGTTAAAGTCCAACAGGTTTGTTTCAAACCACTAGCTTTCAGAGCACCGCTCCTTCCTCAGGTGAATGAAGAGGTATAGATAGATAGATAGAGAAATACAGCACAGAACAGGCCCTTCGGCCCACGATGTTGTGCCGAACTATTGTCCTAGGTCAAGCATAGAATTTTGGACACTAAGGGCAATTTATCATGGCCAATCCACCCAACCTGCACATCTTTGGACTGTGGGAGGAAACCGGAGTATGTTCCAGAAACATACATATAGACAAAGTCAAAGATGCAAGACAATACAATGTGAGCATTTGCAGGTAATTAAGTCTTTACAGATTCAGAGATAGGGGTAACCCCGGGTTAAAGAGGTGTGAATTGTCTCAAGCCAAGACAGTTGGTAGGATTTTGCAAGCCCAGGCCAGATGGTGGGGGATGAATGTAATGCGACATGAATCCAAGGTCCTGGTTGAGGCCGTATTGACACTAAGGGCAGCACGGTAGCGTAGTGGTTAGCATAATTTATTCACAGCTCCAAGGTCCCAGGTTTGATTCCCGGCTTGGTCACTGTCTGTGCGGAGCCTCCACATTCTCCCCGTGTGTGCGTAGGTTTCCTCCGGGTGCTCCGGTTTCCTCCTACAGTTCAAAGATGTGCAGGTTAGGTGGATTGGCCATGCTAAATTGCCCTTAGTGTTGGGTTGGGTTACTGGGTTATGGGGATAGGGTGGGGGTGTGGGCTTGGGTAGGGTGCTTTTTCCAAGAGCCGGTGCACTTGATGGGCCGAATGGCCTCCTTCTGCACTGTAAATTCGATGATTCTATGATGTGTGTGGAACTTGGCTATCAGTTTCTGCTCGGCGATTTTGCAGAGATTGCCATGGCAGGGTTGTGTGGTGTCGTGGTCGCTGTTCTGAAGGCTGGGTAGTTTGCTGCAAACAATGGTTTGTTTGAGATTGTGCGGTTGTTTGAAGGCAAGTAGTGGGGGTGTGGAGATGACCTTGGCAAGATGTTCATCTTCATCGATGACATGTTGAAGGCTGCGAAGAAGATGTCGTAGTTTCTCCGCTCCGGGGAAGTACTGGATGACAAAGGGTACTCTGTCGGTTGTGTCCCGTGTTTGTGTTCTGAGGAGGTCGGTGCGTTTTTTTGCTGTGGCGAGTTGGAACTGTCGATCGATGAGTTGAGCGCCATATTCCGCGCAACCTCAAACAAACCATTGTTTGCAGCAAACTAGCCACCCTTCAGAACAGCGACCACAACACCACACAACCCTGCCATGGCAATCGCTGCAAAATGTGCTAGACCATCGACATGGGTACCGCCATTACATGTGAGAACACCACCCACCAGGTACGCGGTACATACTCGTGCGACTCGGCCAACGTTGTCTACCTCATACGCTGCAGGAAAGGATGTCCCGAAGCGTGGTACATTGGCGAGACCATGCAGACTCTGCGACAATGGATGAACGGACATCGCGTGGCAATTGCCAGGCAGAATGCCAGTCGGGAAACACTTTAGCAGTCAAGGGCATTCAGCCTCTGATCTCCGGGTAAGCGTTCTCCAAGGCAGCCTTCAGGATGTGCGACCACGCAGAATCGCCGAGCAGCTACTTTATAGCCAAGTTCCGCATACATGGGTGCGGCTTCAACCGGGACCTTAGATTCATGTTGCATTACATTCATCCCCCACCATCTGGCCTGGGCTTGCAAAATCCTACCAACTGTCCTGGCTAGAGACAATTCGCACCTCTTTAACCTGGGGTTACCCCTATCTCTGGATCTGTAAAGATTTAATTACCTGCAAATGCTCGCATTCAAAGCATTGTCTGGCATCTTTGACTTTGTCCATATATACCGTATATACTCGCGTATCATGCGACTTTTGAAAACCTAAATTGTAACCTAAATTTGGGGGTCGCATGATACGCGAGATACAAAATTTGCGGGTGTGAAGTGCTGGCCAAGATTAGGCTGTTAAGCTGTTAAGCAGACCGTATCCATTTACGGTAAGTCAAATAGTACCCAGTAGTTAATGAAACTATTATATTTATTTTTGGACATAATGAAATATAAAACAGGAATACATATGTAGGTTAATTAACATTTAATAAAATAAAAACACTATTAAAACAAACTATTACAGGTAAACTAAAATCCTTCAAATTCGCTTTCATTGTTATCAGTGTCATCATCAAATAAAGCTTGGAATTCTTCTTCATGAGGCAGTCGTCACACTGATCATCTTCCAGGTCTTCAATATTTTCATCCTTTTCTCCTGCATCTTCGAATAAAGCATCATCTTCACTTCCATCCAAAACATCTGCTATTCACATTTTTTAAATGCTTTAACATTTATATGTTTCTGGAACATACCTCTTCATTCACCTGAGGAAGGAGCAGTGCTCTGAAAGCTAGTGATATGAAACAAACCTGTTGGACTTTAACCTGGTGTTGTAAGACTTCTTACTGCGCTCACCCCAGTCCAACGCCGGCATCTCCACATCAGACCTGTGTCTGCATGGGTTTCCTATGGGTGTTCCGGTTTCCTCCTCCCACAGTCCAAAGATGTGCAGGTTAGGTGGATTGGTCATGATAGGTTGCCCCCGAGTGTCCAAAAGTTTAGGTGGGGGTACTGGGTTACAGGGATAGGATGGAGGTGTGGGCTTAAGTAAGGTGCTCTTTCCAAGGGCCTCCTTCTGCACTGTAAATTCTATGATTCTATGACAGCCATTTAGAGAGCAAATAAAGCACATATTGCAAAAAAACAGACACATGTTAAGTTCAGAGGGTGTACTTCAGTTGCGTTTTGGTTGTATGGTATGTTCTTTAGAAAAGGATTTACTTAATGCTTATGTCCACTGGGAATCTCAAAGCCCTTTTTGCCCAATGGAGTACAGTCACTATTGTAAAGTAGTAAATGCAGCAGCCAATTTGTGCACATCAACACTAACTCCAGCCTCTTACCAGGAAGGTGTCTGCAATGCTTACGCATGTGCTGGAAAGTCTAGAACATGGAGCCACAATGCGCCCAATCTTCCGGCCTCGTTATGCTCTTGCTCAAGCGAAATGACGCTGGTGAATAGCAGGAGAGGCCAACAACGAGAACCGCGGCAATTGCCAAACAGTTTGTGATGCAACCGCCCCACTCCTGTAAGCGAAATCAACATCTCGCTGGAGTGAGACAAGAAACCAATTATCAGCACTTAAGACCAATTTCCATACAATTAACGGGAGTCATTCCATATCCAACGCCTTCCCATTCATCGGCCTCCCCAGTGGTCACACTGGCACCGATTTGTACACCTTTTGAAAAACGTGAACCTGGTGGAAGGGCTTCTGTGGGGAGCCGAGGAGATGAGTCGCCATCTTTGCTCACAGGCAAAGAGTCCGGGGGTGCTAGCATTGCTACCCAAGTGCTCGGTGGGGGGTGAGGGACCCTCCGGAGGGGTGGGCTGTTATAGAAGGGTGGGGGAGGGCGCTATGGGGGCAACCGGGGTGCAGCCAGTCGTGGCACCACCATGCCTGGAGAGATGGCCCAAGGGTTTTGAGGTCAGCCTGCATTGTGGAAGAAAGTGACATAGGCATCATAATGGTTGTGAAAAAAGGTGTTTAATGTGTTTTACAATACCCCACTCTCCCGATCCTGCCACCGCCCACCCCCCAACCCTCTACCTCCTCACCGCCCCCCACCCCTCCCCTACCCGTCCTCCTTCCCCAGTGCCCTCAGTGATCCTCAACGTTCTTGGCCCTCCTAGCTCTACCATGTCTAAGGGATTCCCCAGGCTGCACATCTGAGGTTGAGGCTACCAGCTACTTATCTTGTCCCATGGTGCTCGATGCCCCTGACGGGTGTCCTCTGGTGGCTCTCAGGCCGGCGGGCCCTAGCGCACTTGTCGGTGGCAAACGTACAGTCATGCCGCCTTGTGTTGACTTTGAGATGCAGCCACTCCATGGGATGGGTCTGGGTTGGCATTCAGTGCCCCCTCCTCTCAGGTGGAGCCCATAGGCACTGGGGTTCACCTTGAGATGGAGGGGCAACTGGTTCGAGCCCCGGCTGTCCCTGCATCATCTGGTTCTGCCATCCCTGGCGGCTCCCCATGATCTGCACCATAGTGTTGATGCCCTCGGCAATGCTCCTCAGTGGCCGGGACATGCTCTGCAGCGCCTCAGCAATGCCCACCTGCGACTGGGACAAGCTCCGTAGTGCCTCAGCCATTCCCATTTGAGAGCAGGACATGTGCCGCAGAACCTCATCAAGTTCGGCCTGGTATTGGGTGACTCCCCTCGCGAGTCGGACATTCTGCCGAGACCCTCAACCATGGCCGTCACCAACTGTGCGACACTTTGGACACCATCGCTAATGGTGCCGACGGCGTGTACCAGGCTCTCCACTGTGGTGGCCACCCTAGCAATGTTGGCCTCGGTGCCAAGCATTTCCTGCACCCATAGTCTCTGGGACTCCTCCAATTGGCTATGGAGTGATACTGACATCTCCCCCGAATGTTCCAGCTGCACCCTATTGTCTCAATCAGCTCTGAGTACCTCTGTACCACAGGCCCAGCATCAGGCTGGGACCCAGCAGGGTCCTGGAATCCAGCAGTCCTCTGACTGCTGTCTTGCCTTGGGGTTCCAGCCTCCACCTGATGTGCATCATCAGCAGTGTGGTGCTCACCAGATTGCATCCCAGAAATCTGTCCACTAACATTTCCCACCAAGATGTGTGTATCTGTGCCAGTGAAGGGTGGGGATGACAGCTGTGCCACGACTACGGTTATCCTCGGAGTCAGGAGAGGGTCAGACGTCCAAATGCTTACACCTTCTCTGTTTTATGTTTTGATGTCTCCTTCATCAGGATGATGTCATGCAGCTCTGCCTGTCGCCCACTTGTTAGGTGTTGCTGTCTTCACTTATGTGCCACCTTGTCCTGTTAGAGAGTGAAAAGCACATTGGTATGTGTGGTGCAATGTATTTAGCTGATGTGAATGACATAGCTGAAGAGCTGACAGTGTGTAAGCTGAGAAATGTAGATGTGAGGTTTCTAATATTGTTAAATGGGAAGGGTGGTTTGAGGCTCTGAATGTTAGCTATGAATTGTGCTTACAAACTTACAAAAATACAGGGAGCGATCTAATGGCTTTGTCGCACCTGACTTGGTGAAGCAACAAGGCCATTAAATCTCGCAAGATGCCTCTCACAAGATTTGCGGGGTGCCCTTCTCTTAAGATGTGGGTGAGGGGGGGGGGGGGGGGTGGTGTCTTAAGGGCCCCCTCAGTGGTAAATTGGAGCAGTGGGGGAGTCCAGAGGTTGCAGTGGAGGAGCAGAGGGGTGGGTGTGTGGATGGGAGGGGGGGGGGGTTGTGGAGGGGAGTCAAAAGATAGGGGCAGCATTTAAAAATGAGCTCATCAGTGCAGGAGTTGAGGGAAGTGCGGCCTTGGCAGGGTGCTCCTCGTCGAGGTGGAAAAGAGGCAGAGTCCCTTTCGATAGCGGGGTCGTTCTCGGCGCTGCAGGCATCGCGAAACACCCGCTATATATGCCCAAAGCAGGACTCTGTATTTTGCGTGTTAAATTGTGCCGACAAATATACAAAATAGGAGCAGAAATAGTCATTCAGCTCCTTGGGCCCGCTTTGCCATTTGATAAGAGGCTGGCCCGCCTGTTTGTGGTTCAAGTTCTACATTCCTATTTACCCCCCCCCCCCCCCCCCCCCCCCCCCCGCTGATAACCTTTGATTCCTTGCCTAACAAGAATTTATCTAACTCCACCCTTAAAATAATCAATGACCCCGGCCTCCAGTTCCAAAGTCGCACAACCCTCTCAGAGAAAAATTCTCCTCATCGCTATGATTGGAGTAGTGTGTGAAGCCAGTGTTTCATTTCTAAGGGTATGACATTTAAAGATGGGCCTTGACCATTCATGTGATAATTTACCATCTTTCTAGTCAGATCTTTGGAGATAAGCCATTTGGAAGAATTTTGCCGGATTGAATGAGGTGGAATTATGGCTGGATGTGCGTTAAAATTGGGGTGGGGGTGGTGGGGGTGGGGGGGGGGGGGGGGGGGGGGGGGGGGGGGGGGTGGTGGTGGTGGTGGTGGTGGTGTCCTACACGACCATGTTTTGCCATCGGGTATTTTATCAATGGAGGGGCTGTCAGACAGGCTTTCCTCCAAAAGTAGATGGGAAACAAATTTAAATATTCATGCGCCCTGCACCCTATTAAGGGCCATTTAATGCTGCCAGTGAATTGACCGCCTGCCTGGTTGGGAGGCTGTAGCTCAGTGCAGGTGGCCCTCAGTGGCAGCCGAGGGGGAGGGATGTTTAAAGAGGATCCCGTGGGCAGGGAAGGCAGCCCATAGACAGAAAGTCCTGCTGGCTGGCATTGTGTGGTGCCGACGTGCATTTCTCATCGTTGTCGGGACTCCAACCACTTTGGGAAAATTCTGCCCTTTGTATTACAGCAATGAATATGCTCCCACTGTCTTCTCAATGGCTGTCTGGCGGGTCTCGTGGTTGGAGGGTCTCTGTCCTTCTGCCAATGCTCATGCACCTAGGTCCCCACTATTTCAGAGAAACTTCGATGGTCTCTGTCCTGTTGAGCCATCTTCACTCTTGCAACTAATTTGTCTCCAGTCACGTCGAGCAGCTGCTGCACCTTTCCCTTTAAGAGGGGCAAGCTGGCTTTAAGCAGTGTTAGCCATGCGCAAATATAGGTCCCCTGCTATTGTGTGTAGTCTAGTTAATTTTGCACTGAGTTGCATGCGACAATCGTATAAATAAGCAGGCAATGTGAATATTGCCACAAACAAGTGTGTGTTAATCTACATTATAATCTTCGCTCTGTCTTTCAGCCTGATCTAATTTCTCCCCTAAAAATCTCAAGGAATTGTAGAAAGAATGGAGGACCTTCTTCTGTCTAAGCCCTTTTCATCCCCCTTTGTGCCAGAAACTGATATTCTTCCTGAGACTCAAAGCAATGGAAGATTAGTTCCCACATGCCAATCTTCACTAACACTTACTTCTGTTTGTAATATATCATCTATTGCTTTAGTTTTAGCAACAGATAATGGTACCTGATTTTTTTAAAAGCTTCATGTGGATTTAGATTCACTCTTTAAAATGGAGTTTAGCTTCACAATAGGATGTCTTGAACTAACTTGAACGTGTAAACTGGGAGATTTCCAGTTAATGTCTGAACTGTGGACATGTCCAGGCATGTTTCACAAATGGTATTCAGCTGATCCAGAGGAGAGCACAGCAAAGTATATGGTGCAAGGTGTAGCATAGAAATTATTGATAAAACATTTATTTGTATCAACAGGATAGCGATAGACATCAAAAGATATTACATAGCTGTAGATACTTTAGAGAAATTTGGAAACCGCGTTGCTGGTCTTAAAATGTGAGTTCTAAGAGCATTGTAATTTGAGTTTTTGTAATTGCTTGTTTACTGTTGAATGCCACATTTGAGGAAATGTAGTCAGCCATTGGCTGCAAGAGTGTCGGAGTTACATTTCTATGGTCACCAATTGCAAACTTAGCAGTTGCCAAGAAAATCTTTTAAAAACGGAATGTGTTTCTTGTACTGTTTTTCCTCCTATGCTTGTTAGAAAGCCAGGTTTGCTTTAATGGAATTATTGAGTGGTACAGCACAGAAGGAGGCCATTTGACTCATTTTGCCTGTCCTGGCCCTTTGACAGAGCCGTTTCATTCATTACACTCCCCTAGCCCTTTCCTGGTAGCCCTTTATTCCCACTTCCAGTGGTTACCAAGTTCCCTTGTGAGAGCTCTTGAATCTGTTTCCACTAATACTTTCAGGCTGTGCATTCCAGATCGTTACACACGACTGCGTAAAAAAGATTCCTCATGTTCCCTCTGGTACTTTTATCAATTCCTTAAATCTATTGTCTCTGGTCATCAATCCTTCTCTCATGAGAGACAGTTTTTTTTTCCTATTACTCTGTACATTCTGAACACCTTAATTGAATTTCTCTGCTCCAAGGAGAGCAACCCCCATTTCTCTCCAGCACTCACCTGATGAAGGAGCTAGGGTGGCAACCTCAGTGGCAGTGGAGAGCCTGGCGCACGACGTCAGCAGCTTGAGTGGAGGTGTCCAAGGCGTAGCTCAGTCAGTGACAGCCATGGCAGAGCGCCTCGGCAGAATGTTCCAGTTGCTGGGGGACCTGACCCAGTCCCAAGTGGATCTTGATGAGGCGCTGTGTAGCGTGTTCCAGTCTCCACGTGGATATTGCCAAGGCCCTCCAGCTCATGTCCTGGTTGCTGGGGGAGGTATCACAGGTGGGCATTGGATGTTCGCTTCAGAGCATGTTCCAGTCACTGACGAGCATCGCCAAAGGCATCAACACCATGTTGCCGACATTGGGGAATTGCCAGGGCTGGCAGAGCCAGATGGTGGAGGGGCAGCCAGGCTCGGACCAGCTGCCTCTCTGTGCTGAAGTAAACTCCAGGACCCTCTGGGCACTGACTGGAAGGATGAGGTGCTGGGTGCTAACCTGGAGCCACCCTATGGAGTGGTGGCGCCGGCGAGTTCCACCTCCCTGATAATGGTGCGCCTCAGAGTCAGCAGCCCCCAGAACAGGGTGACACAGTGGGGCACATGCTGCTGGCAAGTGGCCCGGCGACTTCTGGCCGCAGGGCCTCCAGAGGATGCCCACCAGGGGCACCAAAGGCCACAGGACGCGGTAGGCAACAGGCTGCCTCCACCTCTGATGTGCATCTGGGGACACACTAAGACACAGCGATAGAGCATAAGCAGGTCTAGGATCGTGGAGAAGCCCCGGAGGTGGAGGTAAGGGGGGATAAGGGGTTGGGGAGGGGTGCGGAAGGTGGGGTGGCACCATCGGGGACTAGAAGTTGGGGACTCATAGGTACAACATTAAAAGGCGTTGCCCCCAAGAAATATGACGCCTCTGGCACTTTCATCCGCAATGCGGGCCGACCACCAATCCCCTGCCCAACTCCCCCGCCGGGTATGGAGGTCCTGGATTCCCCCTGACCCAGGCACACCACATGCAGGCGATGGTTGTGACCGAGCATTCAGCACAAAGACAGGAGTCAGACTAGGGCATAGATTGAGGAGCACTAGCTCTCAGTGGATTATCGTCACCGACCTGTCTTCGGCAGTGGCCCACTGACAGTACCGACACAGTCCCATTACCCTGGGGAGCTGGGACAGGGTGGAGGGAGAGGGGGTGTGGGAGGTTGAAGGGAGAGGGGGAAGAGGATGGGGGGAAATGGAGGAGATTGAAGAGAGAGGGAGAAGGGAGCAGCTAGTTGGGGGGGGGGAATGGTGGGAGGGGAAAAGATGAAGGGGGAAATGGGTGAGGGAAAGAGGAGGCGGGGAGGAAGGGGGCAAGAGGCAGGAGTTGTTTTGGGTTATTCGGGAGACACAACAGAAATTCATCCCAAGGAGGAGGAAACATGCTTAGGGGAGGACGAGGCACCAATGGCTGATAGGGAAGTCAAGGACAGCATAAAAGCAAAAGAAAAAGCATTCAAGGTAGTGAGGATTAGTGGGAAGCCAGAGGATTGGGTAGCCTTTAAAAGCGAGCAGAGGACAACTAAAAAAGCAATAAGGGAGGAGAAGATGAAATATGAGTCTAAGCAAACTGGCAATATAAAAGGAGATAACATAGGGCGAGATTCTCCGCAAATGCATAGAATCGTAAAGGCTGCCGTGGGACAGGCCGTGACCCACGGCAGCCTTCACGCCCACTTCCGGGGCAGATTCTCCCCCCCCGGGCGGGGCTAGGAGCGCGGCCCCGTGCGTCACGGCGGCGCAGACTTGACGACGGTCGTCAAGGCCACATGTCAAGCGTCACGCCGGCTGACGCGGCCGATGATGTCAGCCGCGCATACGCAGTTGGCGTCTTTTCCCTCAGCCGCCCCGCAAGACGTGGCGGCTTGATCTTGCGGGGCGGCGGAGGGAAAAGAGTGAGTCCATTACGGACGCACGTCCTGCGATCGGTGCCCACCGATCGCGGGCCTATGTCCCCCTTGGCACGGCTGTGGTACTGCTGTGCCAATCAGGCCCCCAGATGCCCCAAACGGGCATCTGGCACCCGTTTCACGACGGCAGTGAGCAGGTGTGTTTGCTGCCATGTTGAAACGGGCGTGAAGGCCCGGCCGCTCGGCACTTCGGCCTCGGAGAATCGCCGCTCGCCGTAAAAAACGGCGAGCGGCGATTCGCGGTGTGGGTCGGGCGTGGTGGGGGGGGGGGGGGGGGGGTGGGAGGGAGAATAGCGGGAGGGCATGAAAAATGTCGGGAGGCCCTCCCGCTATTCTCCCACCCGGCGTGGGGGGCGGAGAATCGCGCCCATAGTTTTTTTCAAATGTGAAAGGTAAGAGAGAGGCAAGAATAGACATTGGACCACTGGAAAATGAGGCTGGAGAGGTAACAATATGGAACAAAGAAAATACAGAGGAACTGAATAGTTACTTTCTACCAGTCATGACAGTAGAAGACACCAGTTGGATTCCAGAATTTCAGGAGAATCAGGGAGTAGAGGTGAGTGTAGTGGCCATCACTAAGGAGAAGATTTTGTGGAAACTGAACCCCAGGTTTGTAAAAGAGATAGCTGAGGAGATTATGGAGGCATAGGTAGTGATCTTTCAGGAATCACTGGAGGCAGGAAGGGTCCCAGAGAACTGGAAAATAGCGAATGTAACACCCGTTTTAAGAAGAGGGAGAGAGGCAGAAGATAGGAAATTATAGGCCTGTCAGCCTGACTTTGGTCATTGGTAAGATTTTAGAGTACATTATTGAAGATGAGATTGCGGAGTACTTGGAAGTGCATGATAAAATAGGACTGAGTCAGCACGGCTTCGTCAAGGGGAGGTCACGTCTGACAAATCTGTTAGAGTTCTTTGAAGAGGTAAAAAGGAAGTTGGACAAAGGAGAACCAGTGGATTTAATCTATTTAGATTTCCAGAAGGCCTTTGACAAGGTGCTATATAGGAGGCTGTTAAACAAGCTACAAGCTCATGGTGTTAAGGGTAAGATCCTGGCATGAATAGAGGATTGGCTGACTGACAGAAAGCAGAGAATGGTGATAAAGGGGTCTTTTTCAGGATGGCAGCCGGTGACTAGTGGTGTACCTCAGGGGTTACTGCTGGGACCACAACTTTTCACAATATACATTAATGATCTGGAGGAAGGAACTGAAGGCACTGTTGCTAAGTTTGCAGACGATACTAAGATATGCAGAGGGACAAGGGGTATTGAGGAAGCAGGGGGGCTGCAGAAGGACTTTAACTGGCTAGGAGAGTGGGCTAAGAAGTAGCAGATAGAATACGATGTGGAAAAGTGTGAGGTTATTACTTTGGTAGGAAGAATGGAGGCATAGACTATTTTCCAAATGGGAAATGGCTTAGGAAACCAGACAGACAAAGGGATTTAGGAGACCAAGGTAACATGCAGGTTAAGTTGGCAGTTAGGAAGGCAAATGCAATGTTAGCATTCATATCAAGAAGGCTAGAATAAAAGAGCAGGGATATACTTCTGAGGCTGTATAAGGCTCTGGTCAGACCCCATTAGAGTATTGTGAGCAGTTTTGGGCCCCGTATCTAAGGAAGGATGTGCTGGAAAGGCTACAGAGGAGGTTCACAAGAATGATCCCTGGAATGAAGAGCTTGTCATATGATAAGCGGTTGAGGACCCTGGGTCTGTGCTCGTAAAAGCAAATGAGCATTCTCATTTGAGCAAAACACTCATTCCAGGTTAAGCAGCGTTTCACTTGCATCTCTTCCAATTTGGTCTACTGCATTCGCTGCTCCCAATATGGTCTCCTCTATATCGGAGAGACCTAACGCAGGCTGGGTGATCGCTTTGCTGAGCATCTTCGGTCTGTGCACATTCAGGATCCTGACCTTCCTGTTGCTTGTCATTTTAACAAAAGACCCTGTTCCCATGCCCACATGTCTGTTCCAGTGAAGCTCAACGCAAACTGGAGGAACAACATCTCATCTTCAGGTCTCAACACCGAATTCAATAACTTCAGATGATTAGCTCTACCCCACCTCGACCCATTTGTTTTCATCCCATTTCATTTTAACTGTCTTTTACCATTTCTTTCTTGTCTTTCTTAATATATATTAACACCTTATCCACCTTTCCTTATCCTTTCTCTTCTTTGCTTCCCCCTTCCCCTCCCCCCACATCTACAGTTTACCCTCTGATGTTAGTTTCCCTGCTGTTTGGCCTTTCACATATTTTGTTCTCTCTGGGGACTGCCATTAGCACTCTTTCCCCTTGGTTCCTGTGGCCATTAGCACCCCATTTCCCTGGGTTTCTGTGGTTATGACTCATCTTTCATTCTCACTCCACAGTATAAATATTTCCCACTTTCTCTGTCTGTTAGCTTTGACAAAGAGTCATCGGACTCAATGTTAGCTCTTTCCTCTCCCTACAGATGCTGCCAGACCTGCTGAGATTTTCCAGCATTTCTCTTTCGTTCCTGGGTCTGTGCTCATTGGAGTTTAGAAGGGTAAGGGGGATCTTATCGAAATTTATAGGATACTGAGAAGTCTACATAGAGTGTACGTGAAGAGGATGTTTCCACTGGTGGGAAAAACTAGAACCTGATGGCCAGCATCAGACTGAAGGACGGTGCTTTCAAACTGAGAGGAGGGGGAATTTCTTCAGCCAGAGGGTGCTGAATCTGTGGAACTTTTTGCCGCAGAAGGCTGTGGAGGCCAAATCACTGAGTGTCTTTAGAACATAGAACATAGAACAGTACAGCACAGAACAGGCCCTTCGGCCCTCGATGTTGTGCCGAGCCATGATCACCCTACTCAAACCCACGTATCCACCCTATACCCGTAACCCAACAACCCCCCCCTTAACCTTACTTTTTAGGACACTACGGGCAATTTAGCATAGCCAATCCACCTAACCCGCACATCTTTGGACTGTGGGAGGAAACCGGAGCACCCGGAGGAAACCCACGCACACACGGGGAGGACGTGCAGACTCCGCACAGACAGTGACCCAGCCGGGAATCGAACCTGGGACCCTGGAGCTGTGAAGCATTTATGCTAACCACCATGCTACCGTGCTGCCCATAAGACCGAGACCAGGTTCTTGATTAATAAGGTGATCAGGGGTTATGGGGAGAAGGCAGGAGAATGGGGATGAGAAATATATCAGTCATGCTGGAATGGCGGAGCAGACTCGATGGGTTGAATGACATAATTCTGCTCCTATGTCTTATGGTCTTATGGGGAAGGGGGGAGGGGTGCGATGATGGACAAGGCCATGTCCTATATGAAGCGGGCGAGGATGAGGGTCTCCCTGGCCTTCTGGACCCTTGCCATTGCCGTCTGTCCTCCATCATCCAGCTGGTCCTCTGGGTCTTCCTCAGGCTCATGCTCAAGCCCACCCTGCTCCAGCGCCTCCTCGTCCTACTCCTCCGAGGTGGCCAAATGTTCCTCTCCCTCCACATTGCCCTGCTGCTGTGCCAGGTTGTTGAAGAATTGTGGGACTGTGCTTGGGTTGTTAGGGGTTGTTGCCATGTCTTAAACCTGATGCCTTTGATTTCAGTTATGCCAATGGAATGTTTCTAACCAGAATATTGAAACATTTCTTTTTACATGAACTGAAAATGGACCATTTTAACGTAGAAATGGTCATACAAATATATGTAGTACCACAAAGTGGGCAACGCTCTGTGGGGTATACTGCAGCGTATCACCAGAGTGGGCGAGGCATCGGAACCGCAATTTAAGGAATCTGATGCACCGCTCAATGACAGCTTGGGTGGCCGCATTAGACCTTGTTGTCTCGGGTCTCTGCATCGGTCACTGGCGTCAATACTGCAGCCATTAGCCAGGTCCTCAACGGGTACCCCTTATTCCCCAAGAGCCAATTAACCATCCTGGGGTGGTCCTCGAAGAGGCCGCGAATGTCTGACTGCCCCAGGATGTAGCTGTCGTGCAAACTCCCTGGGAAGGGTGCACACACATGCATGATCTTCATATGGTAGTTGTACTCGAGCTGGATGTTCAGGGAGTGGAAATCCTTCCTGTTGATGTCGGGCATTCCCATGATGGCCCGATGTGCGCAGGGTGACATGCATGCCATCTATTAGCTGCAGGGCCTGGGGCATCCCTACGTTGGCGGGGAATCCTGATGCCCGGGCATCTTGTTGGGCCTAGTCCATGTCAAAGTTGATGTATATTTAGCTGCTCAGGATGTACTTGTGGGCTGTAGCTTGTGAGATGTCACACGTCCCAGCTCAAGCCCAGTAATGATCCTGAGGCAGAAAGGTTCAGGGCTGCGGTGACCTTGATGGCCACCGGGAGCGGGTATTCTCCTCCTCCACATGGAGCCAAGTCTGCAAGAACATGGTTAAAGTGCTGCACCATCTCCTTGTTGAGGCGGAGCCTCCTGTGGCACACACTGTCCATCATCTCTCTGAAAGATCAGTGATGCCTGTAGACCGTGGGTCCCTCCCTGGCCTGATGCGTGGCTGCATCCCCAGGTTGTGGTTTGGACCCTGCCAATGGGCTGCTGCTTCAAACCCCTGTTGATGCTGCGGCCAATGCCTTGTCCGGCGTCTGTCCGGCGTCTGGCCGCCTGACCTGCCAGCAGCACCACAGGCTCCAAGATATCCTCCATCTCATGTAATATCTGTAAGGAATTGGAGAGGGTGTGAGACTGGCGACCAGCGGTGTCTTTCATCATGGGACCCCCACAGCCTGTACCCCAGATACCTACACGTAATGTTACCTGGATCGGGCGCTGGTTCCCTCACTGGTGCACCCACCCACCCTTTGGTTGCAGAGATGTCCCCGGTGCTGGGGCCCAGCCCCTGTGTGTTTGGATGTTGGCAACTGTGTCCATGGTGTTGCTTCCTGCAGCGCTCAGGCACAGTGTCCAGGCATCACGGGATTGGGATGCTAGGCAATAACCCCCACATGCTACATGGCACACCTAGCCATGGGAATCCACTTGGGAGCCAATTCCCAATTCGCAATAGCCTTCAGCCGCACAGCCAGAGGCGTCTACAGTCAGTGGGAGTGGGTGGTTGATGGGACAGACAGGGGCTGGGGTTGCCCCCGTTATGACCAGGAGGTGGTGGTATAGTGGACCTGAGGGCACTGGGACACCCTGTCCACTCGACCCATGGTGACTGACCCGCCCCCCCCGCCCCCCGTGATCTTATGGCCTTGTCGCACTCTCGCTCAAGTGCAACACCGCCATTAAATCGTGCCCATAGAATCGTGGAAATTACAGCTTTAAGGCCCTTCAGCTCATTGGTGCTAGCCCTTCAACTTGAGCACTGTAGCCTTTGTATTTTTCCTTTTCAAATATTCCTGTATAAATGATGCTGGAATCTCTCCCTCAATAGGACATGAAATATTTTACCACAAATGACTAATGAGCCTTCAATCTGTCTTTCATGTCTCACCCTCATCCTGCAATTTTTCAAAAAAATCTATTCAGAGCACATCCTTTAAGGTTCCAGTGGAACAGATTCCATTTTGGCCTGTGTTTCAGCACCTTACAATAAATAAAATGTTATATAAATGCAATGTTTTTATTCTTTCTGTAATGTTTGTATTTACTGCAGGGTTTACATTGCCAGTAGGATTCTCATCTCCATTGACTGGAATCACTGCAACCCTGCCTCCAGGGGTCAGTACGACTACTTTTCAATTCCCTGGTCCATCTGCTAATGAAAGTTCTTCAAACGCCAAAGGATCATTTTGCATTCCACTGGTCCAAATAGTGCAATCGTCCGCACAGCAAAATTCATCAGCTTCACCACCGATTAACAGCTACCCTATTCCGACCACGCATCTGCATCCATCTCGAGATACAGGTTAGTTACTCACAGAGGTTGCATTTCAGAATTGAAGTAAATGGAAATATTCTTAGCTGAGGATCAACAAAGCAAATGTTGTATTGTGAAAGGCAAGTCATACTGATTGAGGGATGTGGAATGCGAGTCAGTACGTTAGGTGGTGATTTGTGTTGCTGGATTCTAATTCATTTTGTGAAAAGAGTTCAGTGTTTAAATGCACGGCATTAGGAATGCAGTATGAGACTTTGTCATGGGAAATATATTTTTGCACTCACTTTAAACACATGAAATAGATAATGAGGCCCAGGCTGGTTCAATTACTGTTTTTATAGGGAATTTTTCCAAAAGTGAACCTAAACTGGTTTGATGAGTTAATCTTGTTGTTTAATAATGGGGCAGAGGAGAAGGATGCCCACCCATAGCCATGGAGAGAGCAAAACCCACTTTGTTACATACGTGCTGAACATTAATGGACTGGAAGCCCTTTCAATTGATGATTACTACTGTTTGATCTGAGAGCTTCTTGATTATCACATGAACAAATATGACTTCTTGTACCTGTGGGAATCAAGCAAGAGCAACAAATCTGAGGGCCCTCTCATTCTGACCCCATTAGAAGCAAAGTGTATATGTGGTGGTCCAGGCAAACATGGCTTTGATCACCTGGGGCAATCACTTGTGCAGAATGTTACAATCTGATAAGCACATGTCAGCAGCAGCTTCATGGAAGGACTAGAGCTGCACAAAATTGGAGTTGGAATGTCCTTGATGCCACTGGCAAGGCATCTCCACCTGGCTCAAATGGGAGGAGATCTTGGACCAATCTAACCGAAGCAACAGAGTCCCATGCTGAGCGTGCTTAGCCAGGTGTTTCCCGGCGTTTGCAACACCGACAAAGACCATGCTATCCAACGGGACTTTGTTGTAATCCTCACTTAGTCCCATTTCCTGTAATGAGGAGCTCGCCAGAGATCTTCAGTACGGGAGGAGATCAGGATACCATTTTTAAATGGTCCCCCGCCGACATGACCCCCGAATGCCCCAAATAACCTAAAATAGGGTCCTCGGGGAACCCACTGCACCCCATCTCAGAAGAACAGGGCACCCCTGGGCCTGATCCCTGGAGCGGGAAAAATGCAAGCCTGGACCTTCGCATTGCCAGCCTGGCACCCTGTCAGTACCACCTGGGCATCCAGATGGTGGTGGCAGGCTGACAGTGGCCAGGGTGAATGTATAGTGCCAGGGTGACACCCTGCCCAGAGGGTCACCGCCTAGGAGACCCTCCCCAAGTGTAGTTCTGACTGATCCCTGTTTGTGGGGACCAGTACTGAAAGGCAGTCTTCTAAGGTCTTTGAGGCAAACGGGTAGATCCCAGGGTCTCGGTAGATCAGGCGAGCACATATTAGAGTGAGACTAGCTACCTCGCTTTAATATGCAGATTTGCCAAATATTGACTCCACCCACAATGGGCAGGATTCAGATTGCGACGCCTCGTGAGATCCTGTTGCTGGCAGGACAGCTCCCCTGCATGATGGCCTCGCAAGAGATTGTTCAGGTCCGGGATGGGGTGGTTGCACCAGAGCAGGTGAATAGGGCATTTGAGGCATTTTCCAAGAGGATGTGTAGGTCGGAGCCCCCAGCGATGAGTTGGATATGAGGGGGCTTTTGGAGTGACCCACAGTGGAAAAGGAGGCTCGTGCAGGGTTGGAGGAGCCAGTGGGGATTGAGGAGGTTCGGATGGTGATAGGGAAAATGCAAACGGGCAAAGTACTAGGGCCGGATGGGTTCCCAGTGGAATTTTATAAAAGGATTTCAGACAGGCTTGCGCCGCTGTTGGTGGAGATATTTGAGGATGTGGTAGCTAGGGGTGCGGTTCCGGAGATGGTGGGATAGGCATCTATTTTGCTTTTGTTAAAAAAGGGTAAGGACCTGGTGGAGTGTGGGTCGTATTGGCCAATACCCCTGTTATTGGCCAAGATTCTTACCAAAGTGTTGGTGCTTAGGTTGGAGGAGACCTTCTACAGGTGTTGGGAAGGCAGTTGGCCTTGAATGTGCGGCGCTTGTTAAATGAGATGCTCTCTCCTTCAGAAGAGGGGGAGCAGGAGGTAGTGATGACACTGGAGGCGGAGAAGGCATTTGATCTTGGGGGTGGGTTATTTGTTTGCGGTGTTGGAGTGGTTTTGAGTTGGGCCTAAGTTTGTGGCGTGGGTCAAATTGTTATACAAGGTTCCGAACGTGAATGTTCGTACGAATGAGGTGAACTCGGGATATTTTTAGCTGCATAGAGGAACGAGACAGGGGTGTCCCATGTCCCCCCTTTTTGTTTGAGCTGGTGATAGAGCCCTTGGCCATTCCGCTGAGGAGCTTGGATAAGTGGAGGGGGATAGTGAGGGGGAATAGGGTGGAGAATAGGGTGTGCCTATATGCCGACGACCTTCGGTTAAATATTTCCAACTCGGTCTCCACGATGGGGGATATAATCGCTGCTCAAGCGATTTGGGGATTTTTTTGGTATAAAAATTGAATTCAGAGGAGAGTGAGTGCTTTTTGGTCTCCCTGCCACAGACAGGAGTGGCTTGGTATCACTTCAGGTATCTGGGGGTGCAGGTGGCTCAGGATTGGGCCTGGTTATATAAATTGAATTTTATGAGCCTGGTGGTCAGGGTCAAGACAGATCTGTTGAGGTGGGACAGCCTCCCCCGATCATTGGCAGGCCGGGTACAGATAGTAAAGACGAATGTTTTGCCGCAGTTTTTATTTTTATTCCAGTGTTTACCGGTCTTGCTGTCATAATATCCACTCGTGTATATAATGAGATGCAGACAGGCAGTGATTGACACACAGGATGACCAATAAGCACACAGTACAGTGCAGCCAATCACCAGACAGGAAACTACCACTATAAAGCCAGAGGGCACAAGGTTTCCCGCTCTCTCTGGACCCAGCCACTGAGACAGTCAGAGTCTCCGAGCTAGACAGTGCAAACACCATGCGGTAGCTAGTAAGTCTGGTCAGGCTAGTACTAGGTCTCCAGTCAGTTCAGTGTAGTGTCGACCCACAGCTGAATATGTTTATCAGTTCTATCGTTCAATAAAACAGTATTGGATTTTCTCCAGTGTTAGTCGTCTGTTTCTAGCTTCCCTGCATCGAGTGCAGTCCACATCAAACCAACCTGCCTAACACATCACTTGCCGAAAGCATTTTTTACAGAGGGTGGAGTGGTTGATTTTGCCGCTTGTCCGTGCAGGTAAGGTAGTGAGGATTCAGAAGACAGCGCTTCAGAGAGGGCGACAGTCAAGGGGCTGAATTCTCCACTCCCCGACCCGAAATCGTATTTGGCGACGCGGCGGAGAATCCGTTTTGGCGCTGAAATCTGAAGCGGCACAGGTTTTCAAATTCTCTGCCCCCCGTGACTTGGCGTACTCTTGGAGTACACCGCGCCGAGTATCCACCGCCTCAGGCCATTGCCCAAGGTCCGCCCCGCGATGTTCCGTTGCTGACCGGCCGAATCCCTGAAGGCGTGGGACTCATGTGGTCTCACCGTCCGGGATCCTTGCGTGGCAGCTGTGGACTCAGTTTGGGCCGCCACATTCGGGGGAGGGACGATCGGCGGGCAGGCAGGTCTTCATTCGGAGCTGGGGGCAATGTGTGCGGGCGGTCTGGAGTGTGTGAGCGGCCAATGCGGGACACTATATATATTTTTTAAAATTTAGAGTACCCCATTCATTTTTTCCAATTAAGAGGCAATTTAGCGTGGCCAATCCACCTTCCCTGCACATCTTTGGGTTGTGGGGGTGAAACCCACGCAAACAGGGAAGAATGTGCAAACTCCACACGGACAGTGACCCAGAGCCGGGATGGAACCTGGGACCTCGGCGCCGTGAGGCAACAGAGCTAACCCACTGCGCCACCGTGCTGCCCTGCGGGACACTATTTTGCCGGCCCAGATTTGCAGGCTGAGTCCGCCATGGAGCAAGGCGCGGCCATTGCAGGCCGCCGCCGTGTGCATGCACGGCCTCTGGCCCGGAAGTGCTGGGGGCCGTATCTGCAGCTAGAGCTGCGAGGTCTATGACGGCTCCCTGCTAGCCCCCTGCAAAACGGGGAATCGGTGGTCTTCTGAAGTCCAGGGTATTTGGCTGTCGAATCTGATATATTATTATTGGGCGGTGAATACCAAGAAGGTGTAGGGCTGCGGTAGGGAGCTGGAGGCGATGCATCAATGGGGCTGGTTAGGCACAGGGCTAAATCGCTGGCTTTTAAAGCAGACCGTGGCAGGCCAGCAGCGCGGGTTCAATTCCCCTACCAGTCTCCCCGAACAGGCGCTGGAATATGGCGACTAGGGGCTTTTTATAGTAACTTCATTTGAAGCCTACTTGTGACAATAAGCGATTTTCATTTCATTTCATTTCAATGGCTCCAAAGTGGAGGTGGTCGATAGCTTTAAGTTCCTGGGGATCACCATCACCAACAGTCTGTCCTGGTCCACTCACGTTGATGCAACCGTCAAGAAAGCCCAACAACATCTCTACTTCCTACGGAAGCTAAAGAAATTCGACACGTCTGCATCGCATCGAGTCTCACAAACTTCTAGCGATGTGCCATAGAGAGCATCCTATCCGGCTGCATCACAGCTTGGTATGGCAACTGCTCGGCCCAAGATCGCAAGAATCTGCAGAGTGTGGTGAACTCAGCCCAAAGCATCACACAAGCTTTCCACCCCTACATTGATTCCGTATATACCCTCTGCTGCCTCAGGAAGACAGACAATGGGCGGGATTCTCCGGCCCCCCCGCCGGGTCGAAGAATCACCGGGGGCGGCGTGAATCCCGCCCCCGACGGCTGCCGAATTCTCCGGCACCGGAGATTTGGCTGGAGTGGGAATCGCACCACTCCGGTGCGATCGGCCCCCCCGGCGATTCTCCGACCCGCGATGGGCTGAAGTCCCGCTCATTCTATGCCGGTCCAGCCGGCGTAAATTGGACTAGGTCCCTTACCGGCAGAACCTGCCGGCGCGGGCGGGCTCCGGGGCCCTGGGGGGGGCGCGAGGCGATCTAGCCCCGGGGGGTGTCCCCAATGTGGCCTGGCCCGCGATCGGGGCCCACCGATCCAAGAGCGGGCCTGTGCCGTGGGGGGCGCTCTTTTCCTATGCGTCGGCCGTGTAGGCCTTAGCGATGGCCGGGACGAAGGTGAAACCCACCCCCCGCGCATGCGCGGGGATGACATCTGCAGCCGCTGCCACTCCCGCGCATGCGCGGACCCGCGCCGGCCGGCGGAGTCCCTTCAGCCCTGGCTGGCGCGGCGCCAAAGGCCTTCCACGGCGGCCGGCGGGGTGCAAACCACTCCGGCGCCGGTCTAGCCCCTGAAGGTGCAGAGGATTCCGCACCTTTGGGCGGCCCAACGCCGGAGTGGGTCACGCCACTCCGTCCCGCTGGGACCCCCTGCCCCGCCGGGTACGGGAGAAACCCGAATAATTGCCAGAGACCCCTCCCACCCAGGCTTTGCCTTCGTCCAGACCCTTCCATCAGGCAGAAGGCACAGAAGTCTGAAGACCCACACATCCAGACATAGGAACATCTTTTTCCCCACAGCTACTAGACTCTTCAACGAGTCTCCCTCGGACTGATCTGTTCCCTGTAAGAACGCTATTCATGACGCCCTATGCTGCTCTTGATTATTCTTTTTTATCTACTAGGTACTTTCTGTGTACGTTTCCTTGGTCGCAGAAAAATACTTTTTACTGTACTTCGGTACCTGTGACAATAAATCAGAGCAATAGTTATTTTCTTCCCCTTGCTCGCTCCCATGTAGTCTTCCCTGTGCTCCTTGTGGAATTCAAGCTTACCCACTCAGGGCAGGGTATCCCAGTTACTCGGGGTATATAAGGTCGGCCAGGAAGGCGCCATCTAAGCAAGAACCTGGTAGGGGGCTACCGTGAAGTATACATATCTAGTTTGTTAGTAAAACTTTGTTCTCGTTTTCAAATCGGTGTTGACTCCCCGTGTCCTTATTAAACTGGCGATGAGGAGTAAACTGGTTTGCTGTCGACGCTGCAACCTACTCGGCTGAGCCACCGCCCCGATTGTCTGGACCCAGGTTTGGATTTCTTTGATTCTCCATGCCTCTGTTTGGGTGATTAGGTGCATTTGACGCCAGTGTTGAAAATTGGAACCAATATGCTGAACAAATGCGTTATTTCTTCTGGGCCAACAATATCATGGGGAATGAGTGCCAGGCGGTCATACTGCTGATGGCCTGTGGACAGCATATGTTCTCGTGATCTGGAGTCTCACACACCCAGCGGTGCCAGATACGTGTACATTCAACCAGCTTGTGACATTCGTAGTGCAACACTGACCCAATCCCATCGATAATCATTCAAAGATATCTGTTTAAGAGAGCAGAGAGGTCCACCAGGTCCGTCACTGAGTTTGTGTCTCGATTACTGAAGGTAACTGCGTTTTGTGAGTATGGAGCTGCACAGGGAGGGGTCAAGTCCAAGATTGCAGAGTTTGGTTGTAAGTCTTGTCGGGATAATGGCATTGATGAGGAGCTGTAATCTATGAACAGCAGTCTCACATAGATGTCCTTGTTGTCGAGATGTTTGAGTGTTGATTGTAGAGCCAGTGAGATAGCATCTGCTGTGGACCGGTTGAAGTGATAGGCGAACTGCAATGGATCGAGACCGTCTGGGAGGCTGGCGTTGATCCGTCCCATGACTAGCCGCCTGAAGCATTTCATGATAACCGATGTCTGGTCACTGGTCGGTAGTCGTTGAGACAGGCTGCCTTGTTCTTCTTTGGTGCTGATATTATGATCGTCCTGATATTATGATCGTCTTCTTGAAGGAGGTGGGGACCTCGGAGCGGAGGAGTGAGGTGTTGAAGATATCTGCGAATACACTCGCCAGCTGGTTTGTGCAGGCTCTGAGTGCTAGTCCAGGGTCTCCGTCGGGGCCCGTCGCTTTCCGCGGATTCACTAAGGCAGCTCTTACCTCTGAGGCTGTAATAGTGGGTATGGGTGTGTCCAGGGCTGTTGGGGCGGGTGGCACTGATGCATTGGCTGACTGCTCAAAGCGGACATAGATCTTGTTCAGTTCATTGGGGAGGGATGCTCCAGCCCCAGATATTCCACCTGGCTTTGCTTTGTAGCCTGTGATCTCGTGTAAGCCCTGCCATAGACATTGTGGGTTGTGTCGTTGGCCTGGGACTCTTGTTTGATGCAGTATTGTCTTTTGGCATCCCTGATGGCTGTCCGTACGTCGTACCTGGATTTCTTATATAGGTCAGGGTCCACATTCAGTCTCAACATTCTTCAGCCTCTGGATCTTTAGTATGACCTATTTGAAGAGACTTAAAGCTTTAAAGTATAGAGCCCACCTTTTTTTGGACTCATCCTATCATGAACATGCATCGCGCAATCAGTTCATTTTGTAAACTTGATCTAGAAGTTCACTTTTCTTGATGCAGTGGTTCTAGTTTTATAGATTAGAAATAAAGTAGATATGAAATAATGGCAATATTTTCTGGAGCTTCAGTGTGAGTCCTCAGTCATGGTTCAAAAGGTGAGACTATACCCTTTGTGACACACATGCTTTGGCAGCCGAAAAGAGGGAAAAACTGGTGATCCTTACTTTAGCAGACCTCATAGGAACACAGGAACAGGTGGAATGTTTAGTCCCTTGAAACAGTAGTGCCACTTATTTTCCTCATCTATTCCTTGGTTTTTGATCAAAGCATCATAAGAAATAGGAGTAGGCCATTCAGCCCATCGAGCCTGCTCTGCCATTCAATAAGATCATGGCTGACCTGATTGTGGCCTGCACTCCACTTTCCTGCCTGTCTCCCTTGAATCCCAGGTTAATCAAAAATCAGTCTAACTCGGCCTTGAATAGATTCTGTGACCCAGCCCCCATTACTCTTCGTGAAGGAGTTCCGAAGACTAACAACCCTCTGAGAAAATAAATTCCCCTCATCTCCGTCTGAAATGGGGGACCACTTCATTTTAAATGTGCCCTCGTTCTAGATTCATAGAATGTAACCAATATTTATCCCTCAATCTTTACCAATTAAAACAGACAATCATTGTTGATCTCATTATGTTTGTGGACCATGTCCTTTGTGTTTGTCTACCTAACAACAGTGACCACACTCCAAAAGTCATTTATTTAATGAAAAGCACTGTATAAAGCTTCAGTACTGGACTGAAAGTATTAAATTTAACACCTGAAAGGTAACAAGGTAGAAAATGTTCTGAGAGTTGTGCACAATGGACTGTTTTGAGTGAAGATTTTACAACAATGAGCAAATCTCACTGTGACAAGCTACCTGACAAAGAATTGAAAGGAATACAATTAGTGCAGTAGAAGGTTCTGTTCTAACTGACTTTCGAGCATTATAGATGGGCTTGAAACTGATCCGTGCTTGTTTAATGCGGTCGCTGAATGGGAACATGAAAGGTGAACTGTTGCCTGGCATTGTTATCTTGATCACAAACAAGAAGAAAACAAATTACTCTGCTGTTGTAGAACGTGCTGAAAGTCTAGAGAAGGGGAATCAGAAATGAAATATGTAGTGCAGACTTCTAGTAATTTGGCTGTTTATAGTAGATACATGCTGGGACTGTTTCCGAACAATCCTGTTCCTCAGTTTGCGTGCCGAACCTGTAACGCATACAGAAGCCGTAAAACGTGCTGTAGATAAAAGGGAACCTATAGACGTGCTGTACTTGGATTGCCAGAACACATTTGACAAGGTGCATAGCAAAGATTATTGCAGAAAATAAAAGTTCAGGGTGTGGGCGGATAGAAGACTGGCTGGCTGGCAGAAATCAGACAGCATGCAGAAATGGGTCTTTTTCTCATTGGCAGGATGTGATGAGTGGAGACCCACAATTAGATCGGAAGACCATAAGAAATAGGAGTAGGGCATTCGGTCCCTCAAGCCTGCTGTACAATTCAATAGGAACGTGGGTGATCTGACATTCCTCATGTCCACTTTCCTGCCTTTCCCCTTGATTCCCTTACTGATCAAAAAACTGTCTATCTCAGTCTTAAATATGCATAAGGGCCGGGATTCTCTTTTTGGGAGACTGTTGGGTGGAATTGCACTTGATTAGATTTGTGCTCACACTGGGAGCGATTCCCAATCCTTTTTAAAATATTTTTATTCAAGGCTTTTTACATGTATACATAAAATCATCATAAGACATGAACATTAACATGACCCCAAACCACAAGACCCCAACTTCCTCCCCTTTATGTACACCCCACCATACCCCGCCTTTCTAATTTTTCACCCTTATCCCTCCCCCTGCCAGGTCAGTCACCCAAGCCCTCTCCTTCGGCGGCTCTGATTCCCGCCAACACAAGAACTGTCTCTAGGCTGTCAGGGAGACAAAGGCCAGTTCATCAGCCACTCTTCCCCACCTGAACTCCCGGATCTTCCGACACACCAAATATCCCCTCTTCCCACTTCGGGACCACCTCCCACGCCCAGAATCTCAGACATTAAGTCCGAGAACCCCTGCTAGAACCCGCTCAGCTTTGGACACGCCCAAAACATATGGAGTCATTCGCGGGTCCCCCCACATTCCGCCTACACCTATCCTCCACCCCTGCGAAAAGCCGGCTCATCCTCGCAACCGTCATATGGGCCCTATGCACCACCTTAAACTGGATGAGGCTTAATTTTGTACATGATGAGGATACGTTGACCCCCCCCCCCCCCACCCAACTCCTCCTCCCATTTGAGCTCCTCCACCTCTCCACCAACTCGGTGTAGATATACAACACCCTCCCTTCCCCAATGCTCCGATAACAACATGTCCTGCAACACGATGAGGCCGCAACCTCAGGAAGGAAGCCACCTCTCTCCTCACAAAAGCCTTCACCTGCAGGAACCTATTCCCTTTTGGCAACTCGTACGTCTCCTCCAAGACCTCCAGTCCCGCAAACGACCCCCCCCACAAAGAAGCCTTTAAACTACTCTATCCCTGCATGCCGCCATCCCTGAAACCTTGTATCCAGGTTGACCTGCACAAACCTGTGATTGTCACATATCGGTGCCCACAATGACATGCCCTCCAACTTGAAGTGTTGCCTGCACTGGCTCCACACCCATAACGCCGAAACCATCACTGGGCTCACAGAGTACCTGACTGGCGATATCGGAAGTGCCAGCAACAGTACTCTCAAACTCGTCCCCCTACATGACTCCGCCTCCATCCATCCCACACTGACCCCCACCTCCACAGCCCCAACATTGCGATGTTCTCTGTCCAATAATAATTGATCACGTTTTGCAACGCCAGACCCCACCCCACCCTCTCCAAAAATACCCTCCTCACCCATGGGGTTTTCGCCGTGGCTGCAAACCCCTAAATTATCCTGTTTACCTTACTGAAAAAGGACTTGGGGACAAAGATGGGGAGGTTCTGGAACACGAACAAGAGCCTGGATAGCACCGTCATTTTAACCCAGCCTAACTACAACGGCAACATATCCCACCTCTTCAAATCCACTTTCATTCACTTCACCAGTTGTGCCAAGTTCAATTTGTGTAGCTGGGCCCAGCTCCCCACTCCATGGATTCCTAGATATCGAAAACGCTCCCCCACCACCTGGAACAAACCTCCTCTCTTTCCCTCTATCATTGATTGGGAACATCTCACTCTTCATCATGTTCAATTTGTACCCTCAAAACTGGCCAAATTTCCTAAAGATCTCCATGATCCTTTCAAAGCTGACAACCAGGTCGGAAATATGTGGTAACAGATCACCTGCATACAATGATGTGCTCAACACCGCCTCCCCACACCCCACTCAGGCCCTTTCCAACACCTCGCCTTCCGAAGTACAGTTGCGAACAGCTCTATTGGCAAGGTACAAAGCAGTGGGGAGAGCAGGCACCCCTTCCTCGTCCTGAGATGTAGCCCGAAATACCCCAAACCCATCCTGTTCGTCTGCACATGGGCCATCGGCGCCCTGTATAGAAGCCAGACACAGTCCATGAACCCCTGGCCAAACCCAAACTGACCCAACACCTCCAACAAATATGCCCACTCCATCCAATCTAAAGCCTTCTCCACATCCATCGTCACCACTACTTCTACCTTCTGCCCCTCCGACGGCATCACAATAACATTA
This sequence comes from Scyliorhinus canicula, assembly GCF_902713615.1. Classification (NCBI taxonomy): domain Eukaryota; kingdom Metazoa; phylum Chordata; class Chondrichthyes; order Carcharhiniformes; family Scyliorhinidae; genus Scyliorhinus; species Scyliorhinus canicula. The sequence continues at coordinate 175,375,781 of NC_052146.1, forward strand.
AGCAGCCTGTGCATATTCGTCGACAACTGCCTTCCCTTCATAAACCCTGTCTGGTCCTCCCCTATCACCCTGGCACATCGCCCTCTACCGGCAACACCAATGCCTTTGTCACCAACTTTGCAGCAACATTAAGCAGTGATATCGGGCAGTACGATTGCATTTCTTCAAAATCAGGGCGATGGATGGATGCCTGCGATAATGTGGGGGAGGGGGAGCTTACCCCCCCCCCAGTCTTGCCCTTCCCCTCACCTCATTGCACGTCCTCACTAGCAGCATCCCAGCTCCACACCTCCCTCAGCCCAATCGGGGCTTCCAGTCCATGCACCCTCACCTCCTCCACCCTTGGAAACTCCCAACGCTTCCAGTAACCATCTCATCCCCTCCTCCCCAGGTTGGGGCTCCATGTTGATGATCTGGCACGTCTTGCAGAGGTTGCCATGGCAGGGTTGTGTGGTGCCGTGGTCGCTGTTCTCCTGAAGGCTGGGTAGTTTGCTGCAAACAATAATCTCTGGCTTCTCACTAACCAGCTTCACCAGGTCTGTACTTTTCAGCTCTGACTTTAACTTCAATGAACAGTACCCTGTTACAATTCCAGTTCAGTTCTTCTTTGTTCCATTGATGTCAAACTTCCTGGAGCCTTTTTCCTCATTCCCTGGTCTTTTGAATTAACTGTTGTTTAGTTTATTTGGGACCTGCTTTCTTGCCCATTACTCCATTGTTCTGCTTCTTGTAGAACTGAGACAGATATTCTCTCACTAGCTGCTAAGCTCCTTCCACCTGGGTTCACCTAAAACTAAACTCAAAAAGCCTCCCTCCCTGAAAGGTGCCTCTGGTTGTTAAGCAACAGCTCATTCTTTCTCCAAGCTCTTGTTTACTTTTCACGCTATAAAATCTCTAAGCACAATAGAGACATATTTTAACATGAAACAAAAACTCTGTTTATTATGAATCTAACTAAGGTTTTACATTTTCTGACACAGAAACACCAAATTAAACTCCCTCAAATCTATACCTTATTTCTCATATCCAACAACACAAATATAGATCACTTAAAACTACCTCTGCTTCCTGAGAAAACCTTAAAGCATACTATATTATTGTCACTATTACCTAGATATTGTCCGACATTTACTCCTCTTATCGTCCCCTCTGTACTTCACTTGTACAGCTGTGTTTAAGAATGTGTAGCTTGGAAAACTGCAACTGTCTTGGGGTTGTGCTATTACGAAAGTCTGTATCAATGCTGTGTCTGATTTGTTTGTCTACTTTTAGATTTTTGAGCTGTGAGCGATGGGATGCTTAACTTTCATGACACTTATCATGGCAAGGACAAAAACAAATAATGCGTCATGCACTGCGATGCTTAAGGATATAAATGTTCAAACTTTTCTGTTACTTTAATGAGCATCAGGCAATTGTCATCTGCTGGATTTTAAAAAATTGTCAGTTAATAAGTTGAAATAGCCATAATGAAGACCTTTACCATTCTTGCTATCAATCTGTTTGGACTTTGTGTGACAGGTTCGACTGCAGAAAACTCCATTTTGGTGCAGCATTCATCTAACGAGAAACACATTACCAGACAGGAATCACCAATGGAGGAGGCAGAAACAAGTGTAGGTAAGATAATAAAAAGTGATTAAACATAGAACATAGAACATAGAACGATACAGCGCAGTACAGGCCCTTCGGCCCTCGATGTTGCACCGACATGGAAAAAAAACTAAAGGCCATCTAACCTACACTACGCCCTCATCATCCATATGCTTATCCAATAAATTTTTAAATGCCCTCAATGTTGGCGAGTTCACTACTGTTGCAGGTAGGGCATTCCACGGCCTCACCACTCTTTGCGTAAAAAACCCACCTCTGACCTCTGTCCTATATCTATTACCCCTCAATTTAAGGCTATGTCCCCTCGTGCTAGCCACCTCCATCCGTGGGAGAAGGCTCTCGCTGTCCACCCTATCTAACCCTCTGATCATTTTGTATGCCTCTATTAAGTCACCTCTTAACCTTCTTCTCTCTAACGAAAACAACCTCAAGTCCATCAGCCTTTCCTCATAAGATTTTCCCTCCATACCAGGCAACATCCTGGTAAATCTCCTCTGCACCCGTTCCAAAGCTTCCACGTCCTTCCTATAATGAGGCGACCAGAACTGTACGCAATACTCCAAATGCGGCCGTACTAGAGTTTTGTACAACTGCAACATGACCTCATGGCTCCGGAACTCAATCCCTCTACCAATAAAGGCCAACACACCATAGGCCTTCTTCACAACCCTATCAACCTGGGTGGCAACTTTCAGGGATCTATGTACATGGACACCGAGATCCCTCTGCTCATCCACACTACCAAGAATTTTACCATTAGCCAAATATTCCGCATTCCTGTTATTTTTTCCAAAGTGAATCACCTCACACTTCTCCACATTAAACTCCATTTGCCACCTCTCAGCCCAGCTCTGCAGCTTATCTATGTCCCTCTGTAACCTGCAACATCCTTCTGCACTGTCTACAACTCCACCGACTTTAGTGTCGTCTGCAAATTTACTCACCCATCCTTCTGCGCCCTCCTCCAGGTCATTTATAAAAATGACAAACAGCAACGGCCCCAGAACAGATCCTTGTGGTACGCCACTCGTAACTGAACTCCATTCTGAACATTTCCCATCAACTACCACTCTCTGTCTTCTTTCAACTAGCCAATTTCTGATCCACATCTCTAAATCACCCTCAATCCCCAGCCTCCGGATTTTCTGCAATAGCCGACCGTGGGGAACCTTATCAAACGCTTTACTGAAATCCATATACACCACATCAACTGCTGTACCCTCATCTACCTGTTCAGTCACATAGAACATAGAACATAGAACTGTACAGCACAGAACAGGCCCTTCGGCCCTCGATGTTGTGCCGAGCAACGATCACCCTACTTAACCCACGTAACCGGTATACCCGTAACCCAACAATCCCCCCATTAACCTTACACTACGGGAAAAAAATTTAGCACAGCCAATCCACCTAACCCGCACATCTTTGGACTGTGGGAGGAAACCGGAGCACCCGGAGGAAACCCACGCGCACACGGGGAGGACGTGCAGACTCCTCACAGACAGTGACCCAGCACGGGAATCGAACCTGGGACCCTGGAGCTGTGAAGCATTGATGCTAACCACCATGCCACCGTGAGGCCTTCTCAAAGAACTCAATAAGGTTTGTGAGGCATGACCTACCCTTCACAAAACCATGCTGACTATCCCTAATCATATTATTCCTATCTAGATGATTATAAATCGTATCTTTTATAAACCTCTCCAAGACCTTACCCACCACAGACGTTAGGCTCACCGGCCTAAAGTTACCGGGGTTATCTCTACTCCCCTTCTTGAACAAAGGGACCACATTTGCTATCCTCCAGTCCTCTGGCACTATTCCTGTAGCCAATGATGACCTAAAAATCAAAGCCAAAGGCTCAGCAATCTCTTCCCTGGCTTCCCAGAGAATCCTAGGATAAATCCCATCCGGCCCCGGGGACTTATCTATTTTCACCTTGTCCAGAATTGCCAACACTTCTTCCCTACGCACCTCAATGCCATCTAATCTAATAGCCTGGGTCTCAGCATTCTCCTCCACAACATTATCTTTTTCCTGAGTGAATACTGATGAAAAGTATTCATTTAGTATCTCGCTTATCTCCTCAGCCTCCACACACAACTTCCCACCACTGTCCTTGACTGGCCCTACTCTTACCCTAGTCATTCTTTTATTCCTGACATACCTATAGAAAGCTTTTGGGTTTTCCTTGATCCTACCTGCCAAAGACTTCTCATGTCCCCTCCTTGCTCGTCTCAGCTCTCTCTTTAGATCCTTCCTCGCTTCCTTGTAACTATCAAGCGCCCCAACTGAAACTTCATGCCTCATCTTCACATAGGCCTCCTTCTTCCTCTTAACAAGAGATTCCACTTCTTTGGTAAACCACGGTTCCCTCGCTCGACCCCTTCCTCCCTGCCTGACTGGTACGTACTTATCAAGAACATGCAATAGCTGTTCCTTGAACAAGCTCCACATATCCAGTGTGCCCAACCCTTGCAGCCTACTTCTCCAACCAACACATCCTAAGTCATGTCTAATGGCATCATAATTGCCCTTCCCCCAGCTATAACTCTTGCCCTGCGGGGTATACTTATCCCTTTCCATCACTAACGTAAAGGTCACCGAATTGTGGTCACTGTTTCCAAAGTGCTCACCTACCTCCAGATCTAACACCTGGCCTGGTTCATTACCCAAAACCAAATCCAATGTGGCCTCGCCTCTTGTTGGCCTGTCAACATATTGTGTCAGGAAACCCTCCTGCACACTTTGTACAAAGAATGACCCATCTAATGTACTCGAACTATATCTTTTCCAGTCAATATTTGGAAAGTTAAAGTCTCCCATAACAACTACCCTGTTACTTTCGCTCTTTTCCAGAATCATCTTCGCCATCCTTTCCTCTACATCCCTAGAACTATTAGGTGGCCTATAGAAAACTCCCAACAGGGTGACCTCTCCTTTCCTGTTTCTAACCTCAGCCCATACTACCTCAGAAGAAGAGTCCCCATCTAGCATCCTTTCCGCCACCGTAATACTGTCCTTGACTAGCAGCGCCACACCTCCCCCTCTTTTGCCCCCTTCTCTGAGCTTACTAAAACACCTAAACCCCGGAACCTGCAACAACCATTCCTGTCCCTGCTCTATCCATGTCTCTGAAATGGCCACAACGTCGAAGTCCCAGGTACGAACCCATGCTGCCAGTTCCCCTACCTTATTTCGTATACTCCTGGCATTGAAGTAGACACACTTCAAACCACCTACCTGAACACTGGCACCCTCCTGCGAAGTCAAATCTGTGCTCCTGACCTCTATACTCTCAATCTCCCGTACCCCAAAACTACAATCCAGGTTCCCATGCCCCTGCTGAATTAGTTTAAACCCCCCCAAAGAGCACTAACAAATCTCCCCCCCAGGATATTGGTGCCCCTCAGGTTCAGATGTAGACCATCCTGTCTATAGAGGTCCCACCTTCCCCAGAAAGAGCCCCAGTTATCCAGAAATCTGAATCCCCCCCGCCTGCACCATCCCTGTAGCCATGTGTTTAATTGCTCTCTCTCCCTATTCCTCGTCTCACTATCACGTGGCACGGGCAACAACCCAGAGATAACAACTCTGTTTGTTCTCGCTCTGAGCTTCCATCCTAGCTCCCTAAAGGCCTGCCTGACATCCTTGTCCCCTTTCCTACCTATGTCGTTAGTGCCAATGTGGACTACTACTTGGGGCTGCTCCCCCTCCCCCTTAAGGACCCGGAAAACACGATCCGAGACATCACTTACCCTTGCACCTGGGAGGCAACATACCAAACGTGAGTCTCTCTCGCTCCCACAAAATCTCCTATCTGTGCCCCTGACTATTGAGTCCCCAATTACTAATGTTCTACTCCTTTCCCCCCTTCCCTTCTGAGCAACAGGGACAGACTCCGTGCCAGAGGCCCGTACCCCATGGCTTACCCCTGGTAAGTCGTCCCCCCCACAAGTATCCAAAACGGTATACTTGTTACTCAGGGGAACGACCGCAGGGGGTCCCTGCACTGACTGCTTCTTCCCAGTCCCTCTTACAGTTACCCATCTATCTCCAGTCTTTGGTGTAACTACTTCCCTGAAGCTCCTATCTATGACCCCCTCTGCCTCCCGAATGATCCGAAGTTCATCCAGCTCAAGCTCCAGGTCCCTACCACGGTTTTTGAGGAGCTGGAGTTGGGTGCACTTCCCACAGATGAAATCAGCAGGGACACTGACGGCGTCCCTCACCTCAAACATTCTGCAGGAGGAGCATTGTACTGCCTTCCCTGACATCACCTCTAGATTAAAAAAAAACAAGAAAAAGAAAAATAAAGGAAGAGCTTACCTGATATTACCTCAAACCCTGCTCCCGCTGAAAGTTAAGCAAATTTAAAGGCACTCACTCACCTTCACGACAGGCCCCTGCTCCCGTTTCCCAACCACCGTGGGGTGGGAAACACTCACAAAGTGTTTCGGGTTTAACTGTCACTTGCCAACAGCCTCTCCACAAACCACCTTCAACTTAGGCTGACCGCACTGCACGTATGCAAATTTCCCCAGAACAGCTGATCAGTAGCTCTGCTCTGCTGCCCTCTGCTGGATGCTTATCTTCACTCAAACTCCTTGGGTCTCCTTCGCCGGTTCCCCTTCAACTTAGGCTGACCGCACTGCACGTATGCAAATTCCCCCAGAACAGCTGATCAGTAGCTCTGCTCTGCTGCCCTCTGCTGGATGGAAAGACCATGGAAAATCCAGAACTTCTTTTTTATGGTACTCTCCCTTTTGTAGAAGAAAATAATATACTTAGCATCCATTCTTGGGCATATTCCCATGCCACAGCTACATTTTAAAGAAAGGTGTTCAGAGCCACTTCGGGGCACATGGAGATGCCTTTCCTTATTCTATCAGTTGTGCTACGAGACTGACCCAGCAGGGAAGAAATTCGAGAGCTTAGAGTCTTGACAGCTGTAAACATGGCTGTTAATGGGGGGGTGGGTGTGGGGTGTTCAGGGAATCTTTGTAAATCAGTGCAGGCCGGGATAATGGGAGAACTCGTCTCAGTGAGAATTAGCATATAGGCAGCAGAGATTTGTATGAGCTTAATTTCATTGAAGCTGGAAGATCGATAGCTGACCCGGAGACCATCGGAATAGTTGAGCGGAATGTAACAAAAGCGTGGATGCATGTTGGGCAGCAGATGACTGAGAGAAAGGCAGTTATGGGTTGGAATCCTCCGTCGGTCGACGCCGGAATCGCGGAACACGATCGGGCAGACGAGCTGTTTTGAGGCCGGAATCGTGGCCAGTGTTGTTTCACGCCAAATCGCAATTACCGGTGCCTCTACAGCAGCGTCAATGCATTCCACTCCGCACGTACAGTAAACACCGTTGGCATATCATTAGCGGGCCTGACCTTGTATTCTGCGACCCTCAGACTCCACTGGGGGAATTCCCGACAGCGAGGTCGACTTGTACTTTTAAAAATCGTGAAACAGACATCGATCCAGATGAGGGAGAAAGAAGGGGTGTGGAAAGTGTCCAATATTGCCATAGTGTGCTGACAGTTGTGCCGCTGGCTGGTGAGCTTCTGCCAAGGCCGGGGGGGGGAGTAGCTGGAGTGGGGGTTAGCCAGGAGCTGTGCTGTTGAGTCAGGATGGACGGGCATGGAATACCATTGCCGCAGCCTTCGAGGCAGCCATGCAGTTGCGCACGCCGCTGACTGCCCACTGTCAGCTTAGTGCCATGGGTCGTATGGGTCCCCCTAGGTACCCTCTGGTCCCAGTCGATCCATCAATGGGATGGATGCACGCTGCAGCACAACCAGTGTCATCTTGTTGGCTCACATGAGTGTGTGTGTGTGGGGACTGGAATGCTCATGTGTGGCTGCAGCTTGTCAGCCTCTTGAGTGCCAATCCCGACCTCTGGCGAATCCAACAGTGTTTCTCATTAGAATCAATCGTGTTCCACATGGCACCAGTGCTAGCCCCTCAACAGTCAGTGAATCAGTCCAGGTGCAGACCCAGTTTTGCTGTTGTTTTGCCAACAGTAACAATAATATTAGCAATCCTAAACATTCCCCCCCCCCCCCCCCCCCCCCCCCCCCCCCTCCCAGGTTGCTGCTGCTATTGACCAAGATACCTATCTTTGAGCCAGGAAGTCCAGAAAAGGCTGCCATCGTTTATAGAACCCTTGTATTGATCCTCTCAGGGCAAATTTGACCCTTTCCAGTTTTATAAATCCCGCCAGATCACTGATCCAGGTCACCACACTTGGGGGCCTTGCATCCTTCCACTGCAGCAAGATCCTTCGCCGGGCTACTAGGGACGCAAAGGCCAGGACACCGGCCTCTTTCGCCTACTGCACTCCCGGCTCTGCCGCAACTCCAAAAATTGCGAGTCCCCACCCTGGTTTGACCCTGGATCCAACCACCTTCGACACCGTCCCTGCCACCCCCTTTCAGAATTCTTCCAGTGCTGGGCATGCCCAGAACATATGGGCGTGGTTCGCTGGACTCCCCGAACATCTGGTGCACCTGTCCTCACCCCCAAAGAACCTACTCAGCCTAGTCCCGGACATGTGGGCCCGGTGCAGCACCTTAAATTGGATGAGACTAAGCCTCGCACATGAGGAGGAAGAGTTGACTCTCTCCAAGGCATCCGCCCAAGTCCCGTCCTCTATCTGCTCCCCGAGTTCCTCCTCCCATTTAGCCTTCAGCTCCTCCACTGATGACTCCTCCACCTCCTGCATTACCTTATAGATGTCAGACACCTTCCCCTCTCCGACCCACACCCCCGAAAGCACTCTGTCCATCGTCCCCCGCGAGGGCAGCAAAGGGAATCCCTCTACCTGTCGCCTAGCAAACGCCTTTACCTGCAAGTATCTGAACATGTTCCCTTGGGGAAGCCCAAATTTATCTTCCAGTTCCCCCAGGCCCGCAACCATCCCGCCAATAAACAGGTCCCTCAATTTACTGATGCCCACCCTTTGCCACCCCCTAAATCCCCCATCCCTGTTCCCTGGGATGAACCGATGATTGCCCCCCAATGGAGCCTCCATCGAGCCCCCTGTTTCCCCCCGATGCCGTCTCCACTGTCCCCAGATTCTTACGGTCGCCGCCACCACCGGGCTCGTGGTAAACCTCTTAGGGGAGAGCGGCAACGGCGCCGTTACCATGGCACCCAGGCTCGTACCTCTACATGACGCCATCTCCATTCTTTTCCACGCCGCCCCTCCCCCCTCCATCACCCATTTACGCACCATTGACACATTGGCCGCCCAATAGTACCCTAGAAGGTTGGGCAGTGCCAGCCTGCCTCTATCCCTCCCTCGCTCCAGGAACACCCTCTTCACTCTCGGAGTCCCATGTGCCCACACAAAGCTCAAAATACTGCTAGTCACTCTCCTAAAGAAGGCCCTGGGGATAAAGATGGGCAGGCACTGAAAGAGGAACAAGAACCTCGGAAGCACCGTCATTTTGACGGACTGTACCCTCCCTGCCAACGACAATGGCAGCATGTCCCACCTCTTGAACTCCTCCTCCATCTGATCTACAAGTCTGGTGAAATTATGTTTGTGAAGAGTCCCCCAGTCCCTGGCCACCTGCACCCCCAGGTACCTGAAGCTCTCCCCTGCCCACCTAAGCGGGAGCCTACCAATTCCTTCCTCCTGGTCTCCAGGGTGCACCACAAACACCTCACTCTTGCCTAAATTTAGTTTATAACCTGAAAAGGTCCCAAACTCAGTTAGCAGCTCCATCAACCCTGGCATCCCTTCCACCGGGTCCGCCACATACAGTAACAGGTCATCGGCATACAACGACACCCTATGTTCCTCCCCACCTCGCACCAAACCTCTCCACCTCTCTGAATCCCTCAACGCCATCGCCAGCGGCTCGATTGCCAGTGCAAACAACAAGGGGGACAGGGGGCAACCCTGCCTGGTCCCTCGGTAAAGCCGGAAGTACTCCGACCTCCTCCCATTCGTGGCCACGCACGCCATCGGGGCCTTACCCATCTCATGAACCCTTCACCAAATCCAAACGTCCCCAGCACCTCCCATAAGTACCCCCACTCCACTCTATCGAAGGCCTTCTCCGCATCCAGCGCCACCACTATCTCTGCCTCCCCCTCAATCGCCGGCATCATGATGACATTCAACAATGTCCGCACATTCGTGTTCAGCTGCCTTCCCTTCACAAAACCTGTCTGGTCCTCGTGCACAATCCCTGGCACACAGTCCTCTATCCTGGTGGCCAGGATTTTTGCCAGCACCTTGGCATCCACGTTGAGGAGAGATATAGGCCTGTATGAACCACATTGCTGGGGGTCCTTGTCCTTCTTTAAAATTAACGAGATCAGCACCCGCGACATCGTCGGGGGCAAAGTCCCCCCCTTCCCACACTTCATTGAGTGTCCGCACCAGCAAGGGGCCCACGAGGTCCACAAACTTTTTATAAAATTCCACCGGGAACCCATCCGGCCCCGGTGCCTTCCCTGACTGCATCTGCCCGATCCCTTTAACTAGCTCCTCCAGCTCAATCGGCGCACCCAACCCCTCCACCTGCTCCTCCTGCACCTTCGGGAAAGAAAGCCTGTTGAGGAACCTCTCCATTCCCCTCCTCTCCCCCGTTGGCTCCGACCGGTACAGTTCCCCGTAAAAGTCCTTGAAGACCTCATTCACCTCTACCCCCTTCCGCACCACATTCCCACTCTTGTCTCTCACTCCAGCAATTTCCTTAGCCGCATCCCGCTTGCGGAGCTGATGAGCCAGCATCCTACTCTCCTTTTCACCATGTTCGTACACTGCCCCTTGTGCCTTCCTCCACTCTGACTCCGCCTTTCCAGTGGTCAGCAAATCAAATTAAGCCGGCAGGCTGCGCCTCTCCCCCAACAGTCCCTCCTCTGGTGCCTCTGCATACCTCCTGTCTACCTCCAGCATCTTTCACACCAGTCTATCCCTCTCACTCCTCTCGCTCCTCTCTCTGTGTGCCCGGATGGATATCAGCTCCTCACGAATCACTGCCTTCAGGGCTTCCCAGACCACCCCCACCTGAACCTCCCCCGTATCATTCACCTCGAGGTACCCCATAATACTTGCCTAGACCCTCCTACACACCTCCTCCTCCACCAACAACCCCACATCCAACCGCCACAACGGGCGCTTGTCCCGCACCTCCCCCATCTCCAACTCTAACCAATGCGGAGCGTGGTCGGAGATTGCAATGGCCGAATACTCGGCGTCCTCCACTCTCGGAATCAGTCCCCTACTCACCACGAAGAAGTCTATCCGAGAGTAGACACTATGTACGTGGGAGAAGAAAGAGTACTCGCGTGCCCTCGGCCTCACAAACCTCCATGGATCCACCCCACCCATCTGGTCCATAAACCCTCTCAGTACCTTGGCCGCCGCCGGCCTCCTACCCGTCCTAGAGCTGTACCAATCCAGTGAAGGATCCAACACCGTATTGAAGTCCCCCCCCCCCCCCCCCCATGATCAGACCTCCCGCCTCCAGATCCGGGACCCGTCCCAACATACGCCTCTTAAAGCCCGCATCGTCCCAATTTGGGGCATACACACTAGCAAGTACCACCTTCTCTCCTTGTAGCCTGCCCCTAACCATAACATACCTACCCCCCTTATCCGCCACCACCTCCAATGCCTCAAACAACACATTTTTCCCCACCAGAATCGCCACTCCCCGGTTCTTCACATCCAACCCAGAGTGGAAAACCTGCCCCACCCACCCCTTCCTCAGGCGGACCTGGTCCGCCACCTTCAGGTGGATCTCCTGAAGCATTGCCACATCTGCCTTTAGCCCCCTCAGATGAGCAAGTACCCTCGACCGCTTCACCGGCCCATTCAATCCTCTCGTATTCCAGGTGACCAACCGAATCAGAGGGCGTCCCGCCCCCCTCCCCCGTCGACTAGCCATAGCCCGTCGACTGCCCGCCCCAGGCCAGCACCCCCCGCCCGACCCAGTCCCCACAGCGAACAACACCTCACCTCTGTCCCCCCGGCCCCCACCAGCTCCTTCCTGACCCTGCCAGCAGCAACTCGGTATTCCCCTTTACCCCCCTCCCTTACCCCCCAGGCTAGGAACCCTCCTAGCCGCGAACCGTCCTCCATTGTACTTCTGTGGGTCAGGTAACCTCTGTTGACCCCGGAAACTCCCGCCAATAACCCGACCCCTCCCAAAGTGGGATCATCCCCCAATCTATCCCTCCTCCAGGCACCGCTCCAGCGCGGGGAAGAACCAGTTAAGGCCCCGCCTCCCCCCGTCATCGTCTCCACCCCCCAGCGCGGGAAACCAGAGGAAAGCCCGCGCTTTCGCACTGCCCCACCACACCCTTCTGACGCAGCTCCAAAATACCAGCCCCACTCCATACCCCCAACCCGACATAGAATGCAACAAACCCCCCAACCCTCCCCGCAAGATACAAAACTCAAACAATGCCCCACAGCAAAAAGAAATAACAGAACAACACCCCTATAAATAACCATATCAAAATTGCAAAAGTACAAAAAAAAAAGAAGAGAACACAGCAACAGCAGAATCTAGCAATAAAGTATTACAACCGTCCCCGCAACCCCCAACCCCTAGTTCAAGTCCAGTTTCTCCGTCCGCACGAAGGCCCACGCCTCCTCCGGGGAATCGAAATAATAATGCCGGTCCGAATCAGTTACCCACAGGCGCGCGGGCTGCAACATTCCGAACTTTATCTTTTTCCTGTAAAGCACCTCTTTCGTCCGATTAAATCTGGACCGCCGCTTAGCCACCTCCGCACTCCAATCCTGGTAGATCCGTACTACCCCATTCTCCCAATTGCTGCTCTTCACCTTCTTGGCCGAGCGCAGCACACACTCCCGATCACTGAACCGGTGGAACCTCACCAGCACCGCACGCGGGGGTTCATTCTCCTTAGGCCTCCTGGCCAGTACTCTGTATGCTCCCTCCAGTTCCAGGGGCAGATGGAAAGACCCGGCCCCCACTAGCGACTTCAGCATCGTAGCCACGTAGGTTGTCAGGTCCGACCCCTCCAGTCCCTCCGCAAGGCCCAAGATCCGCAGATTTTTCCGCCTCATGCGGTGATCAAGCTCCTCGAAGCTTTCCTGCCACTTCTTGTGGAATGCCTCGTGCCCCTCCACCTTACTCACGAGGATCCCGGCCTCCTCCTCTCGTTCAGTGGCCTGCGTCTGCAACTCCTTGATGGCAGCACCCTGGGTCGTCTGAATCTCCAACAGCCTTCTGTTCGTTTCCTGAAGAGAGCTCAGTACCTCAGCCTTGAAGTCTGCAAAACAGCGCAGGAGAGCAGCTTGTTGCTCCAGGGCCCACTGCTTCCACTCCTCTGGAGCTCCGCCGGCCGCCATCTTGGATTCCTTCCACCATTTTTCTGGGGAGCTGCTGCCGTTTTTTCCCCCTTTCCACTCCAAGTTCGAGTCATGGACTGCGGGGAAAGTCGATCAGCACACCTTCTCCCACCGGGAGACGTCGAAAAATTTCCGTTTTGAGCTCTAAAAAGAGCCGAAAAGTCCGTTTAAAACGGGAGCTCCCAAATATGTGGCTTCCTACATCATCGCCGCCACCGGAAGTCGGAAGCAGACTTCTTGGTGATGGAGAGATTATGGACCTAGTTCTAACTTTGCATGAGTCGATCGGTTTTGAATGAGTTAAAATCTCACCCAATGAATCAGAACTCAGCTCATGGCGAAACAGGATGCCACGGTTGTGAACAGTCTGATTCAACCTCCGATGGTGACTAGGGAGGATGGTGAAATCTGTGGTGGGTTCTGGAAACAATCACTTTAATTTTCCCAACATTTAATTGGAAGAAATTTCTGCTCATCTAATACTGGATATCAGAGAAACACCCAAAAATACAGGTAGTCATGGGTCTTGATGGGTAGTGATGAAGAAGTGCTGAGTGTTATCAGCATTTAAATGAAACCTGGTGTGTTTTTGTGTGATATGGTTAATGATATATCTCAGGATAGCGATGAGGAATAGGAGGAAGTCAAGGTAGTTACAATTGGGAATTACAAAGGTAACTGAATTATCACCATATTGAGACCACTCTCCCTGTCTAGTTTTTCTTCCCTCTTGATTAATGAGATGGCTCCCAGACATCCATTAGAGTACTGAAGCACCTGACACCCATGGAAAACATAATTTGATTGACATCTTTGGCTCTCTGATATATGCTGTCAATTGTACAATGTTTATTTACACAAGATAGAGGTTTCAAATCCTTTTGGTTTCTGTTATTGATATTTTAAAGGGTGAGTGTGATTAGGGTGATTGACACTTTTATTTACCTCTGTTAAAAAGGAATATTTTAAAGAAAGTGAAAATTTAGCAATGAATTACTTTTCTTTAATTTTTAAATCAAATCCTACACCCTGTTGTCACTATAGAGTTCATTGGTTCTATACAGTGTACTGTAGTTTAATGGGCATGAGGGACCAAAGGGATTGGTTGGGGGCCATACTTTGGCATGAGACATGAGGCGCAATGGGGTGGGTGGGGCTATAACTTGGCATTGGGGGGGGGGAGGGGGGGGGTGCTCATGAACTTAACTTTCAAAAGATTCCCTCATGCAGACTATGGTGACAAGACCCCTGAGGTACTGTGAACCATGACTCTTTCAAAACCTGGCATGACTCCATGAAAATTCTGGAGGACTAGGACATGTCTATCCCTCCAAAGGGACAAGCGAGGTTGGGAGTACAGGGTGTGAGCTTATAACCCAATCTGCACTTTTAAAATTTCTCATGAAAATCATAATCCTTGGTAATGAGGTCAGGATCCATAAACAGGACCCAGCTGCCATCTTCACCGCCCCCCCACCCCCCCTCCCCCCCACCCCCCGTCCCCCCCCCCATGGAGTCTCTCTGAGCCTATAGAAATGCAGTCCTACAAGTACTTTTCATTAAAGTAATTAGATAATTACTGAAAAAGGGTAAATATTAGAACAGTGAAAAGCAGAAACACAGCACTAGAGACATCATTGGTTCAAAAGCCTGTATGCAATATTCAGTTTCTATTTGCTTCCTCAAAAGGCAGTGGAAACAGTATACTTTGAATAATTTTAAAGCGGGGGTAGATAGATTCTTGATGAACAAGGGGGTGAAATGTTATTGTGCGTAGGCAGGAGGTTACAATCAGATCAGCCATGATCTTATTGAATGGCGGAGCAGGCTCGCGGGACCGAGTGACCGCCTCCTGCTCCTAATTTGTATGTTCGTAATGTAAAGGGGGACTGACGAATGAGGATCAAGCGATAGTTGTTGCAAACCTAAGCTGATAAAACTTGAAAGGGTCAGGGCTTGTCCTGGTACCCAAAAAACACCTCGAGAGTCAGATGTCTTGTTCAAATGGGTGGTATTTATTATAAGCATGCAAAAACCTTCACATGACCAGCTGCTTTGTCTTTAGTATCTTTCCATCTTATTCGCCTGATCTTGTCTTTCCCTAATCGCATTGTCATATGTCTCACTGTCTCTTCTCCCCTGATCTCATCTCCCATTCATTAGATTTTTCAGATGAGTCTGTCTCAGTCAATTTAAAAAAAAATGTATTTTGTTATAAACATGTATCAAAACAGGTTACAGCGAATAAACATCCCGGGAACATCCCCTCAAACACGGTCACAAACATCCCCCACCTTTTCTCAAACTCCCCTACTGGGCCCCTTAACTCATACTTTATCTTCTCTAACCGCAGGAAGTCGTACAGGTCAACCAACCAAGCTGGCGGCGATGCTGACCACCACTCCAGCAAAATTACGCCGCCGTGCAATCAGAGAGGCAAAGGCCACGACATCGGCCTTCCTCCTCTCCATGAACTCCGGGTTCTCTGAAACCTCAAATATCGCCACCAAAGAGTCCGTGTCCACCTCCTCCTCCACTACCCTGGCTAAGACCCAGAATCTTCCCAATTTTTCACAACCCCAAAACTTGTGCGCATGATTTGTTGGCCCCCGCCCACACCTCTCACACTCATCTGCTGCCCTCATTCTTGCCCGAGTCATATGCACCTGTGCACCACCTTAAACTGTATCAGGCTCATCCTTGCACAAGAGGAGGTCCCTTTTACTCCCCTGCCCATTCCTCCTTGATCTTCGCCCCCTGCTCTCCCCAGCGACTTGTATATATTCCCAATTCTTCCCTCCCCATCCACACCTGGAAGCAGCCGTCACTCCAGCAGGGTGTATCCCGGCAACCTAAGGAACCCCCTCCAGATCTTTCGCGCAAAGTCCCTAAACTGTAGATATATAAACTCACTACCCGTCGGCAGCTCTACCCTCTCCCTTTGCTCCTCCAGACTGGCAAATCCTTCTCTAAATATAGATCCCTCACCCTGACCAGCCCCACTTCCCTCCACCTCCTGTATACACTATCCATCCCCCCCCCCGGCTCAAACCCATGATTCCCGCACAACGGAGTTAACACCGACATCCCTTCCACCCTAAAATGCCTCCTTAACTGATTCCATATCATCACCGTAGACTGCACCACTGGGCTCCCTGAATACCTACTCGGAACCATTGGCAATGCTGCCGCCACTACAGCCCTCAAACTGGACCCCTTACAAGATTCCTCCTCCATCCTAACCCACTCTACCCCTTCTCCTTCCCACCATCTCCGCACCTTAGACACCTTTGCCGCCCAATAATAATGAAGCAGATTCGGCAACTCAACCCCCTCCTGCTGTCTCTGCCTCTGTAGCAGGGTCCTCCCGACCCTTGGCACCTTCCCCGCCCATACAAAGTCTGAAATGATCATGTCCAATTTCTGAAAAATATCTTTGGTATAAAGATTGGGAGAGCCTGAAAAAAAAGTTGAACCTCGGCAGAGTATTTATTTTCACCACTTGGACCCTCCCCGCCAACGTTAAGTGCAATGTATCCCACCTCCTGAGATCCCCCCTGGCTTCCTCCACCAACTTCCTTAAGTTCCACTTATAGAATCAGTCCATTCCCTCGGTACCTGAATTAACATATACCTAAATCTATCCCTCACTACCGTCAATGGCATCGCCCCTAAATTAAAGCGCAAACAGCAACGGCAACAGCGGGCATCCCTGCCTGTACCGCTGTGTTCAGTCAAAAGCTTCGCGAACTCATATAATTCATCCTCACCTTCGCCCTTGGTGCCACATATAGCAACCGCACCCATGCCACAAATCTCGGCCCAAATCCAAACCTTCCCAAAACCTCGAACAGGTACCGCCACTCCACCCGATCAAATGCCTTCTCCGCGTCCATGGACACCGCCACGTCCGGTACCAGAACCCCTGACGATTCATCACTACATTCAACAGCCGTCTTATATTACTTGCGATCTGCCTGCCCTTCACAAAGCCTGTTTGATCCTCTGCAACAATCCCCGGGACACAATCCTGCATCCTCCCTGCCAACAACTTAGCCAATATCATATCCGTGTTCAATAGTGATATAGGCCTACATGGCCCACATTCCACCGGGTCCTTTCCCTTTTTCGGGATTTGTGTGACTATTGCCTGTGCCCTCGTCTCTGGCAGCTCCCCCTCTTCAGCGCTTTAGTAAATGCCCCCAGCAGATGTGGTGCCAGGTCTGTCGCAAATTCCTTATAAAATTCTGCCGGGTACCCATCCGGCCCAGGGGCCTTCCCTGATTTCATACCCCAGGATGCTATACCAGCACCTCCATTAGCCCCAGGGGCCCCTCCAATGCCTGCCTCTTTGCTTCCTCCACCTGGGGAAATTCTAGCTCGTCCAGAAACCTCCCCATGTCCCTTTCCTTTCCTCCCTGGTCTGCCTTGTACAGTCCCTGGTAGTACTCCTTAAATGCCTTATTTATCTTCCCTGGCTCGGACACCACATCCCCAGTCCCAGTCCGTATCTTCAATATTTCCCTGGACGTGGCCTGCCTCTGCAGCTGGTGTGCCAGCATGTGGCCCGCCTTCTCCCCATACTCGTATTGCACCCCCCTTGCACTATGCAATTGCCCTACTGCCCTCCCCGTTGTCAGCCTGTCAAACTGCCCCTGTAACTTTTTCCTCCTCGCCAATCTCTCCGCAGTGGGCACTCTCGAATAATCCCTGTCCACCTCCACTTTCTCACTCACTAGACAGTCATATTCCTCCCTCCTTTCAGTATTTGTACGAGCCTTAACCAAAATAATTCTCCCCCCCCCCGGACCACTGCGTTCAGTGCTTCCCAAAAAATATCCGCTGACACCTCTCCATTCTGATTTTGCTCCACATACTCCTTAATCATCGGCCGCACCTTATCACAAAAATCTCCATACGCCAGCAACCCTGAATCAAACCTCCACCCCGGCCTCTGCTCTCATCCCGGTCTAAACCGAATCTCCAGCCAGTAGGGCTCATGGCCTCCTCCACCCCAACCAAAATCTCCCGGCTGACTACAAAGTAATGAATCCTCGAATACATCTTATAGACGTTTTAAAAGAAGGAATACTCCCTTCCCCCTGGGTTCTGAAAGAGCCATAGATCCACCATACCCATCCTCTCCATAAACCCCCCCCCCCCCCCAGCTCCCTTGCCATTCGTACCCTACCCATCGATCTAGGGCTCCAACGAGCCACCCTAGGCTCAAGGACACAGTTAAAATCTCCTCCCATGATCAACTAGTGTGTGGCTAAATCTGGGATCGCTGCCAGAAACCCCCTAATAAAACTCACATCATCCCAATTTGGATCATACATATTTACCAACACCACCGATGTCCTTTCCAATGCCCCACTCACAATCACATATCTCCCACCCAGATCCCTCGCGTCCTTCGAACTCACAAATCCCATTTTCTTGCTCATTAAAATCGACACTCCCCACGACTTTGAATCAAACCCCGAGTGGGAAACCTGCCCGACCCACCCCTTCCTTAATCTAACCTGGCCCTTCACGTGGAAGTGTGTCTCCTGCAGAAAGACCACCCCCTGCTTTCAGGCTCCTGAGGTGCGTGAACACCCGCGACCTTTTAACCAGACCATTCAGTCCCTGGACTTTCCACGTTACCAGCCTTACCAGAGGCTTACGCTGCAAATCCTCTCTACCATCCGTCATCGTCCCCAATTAATTCCAGCCCCCTTAATTCCACCCTATACCTCGCCCATCCCAGATGGCCCCCTTCTCTGACCATGTCATCTCGCCCCCGGCCACGTTGCAACAAGCTTCCACCCCCCTCCTTCCCCTTCCCCCTACCCCCCCCCCCCCCCCCACAGCTCGCTGCCACCCCACGACCTTGTCCCCCACCACCTCACTTCTGTTGATCAGCATTACTTGTTAGCGTGGCAGCCCCTGATCAAAGGCACCTCCCAATGACCCCCCACTCCACAGCTCAAGGAAGAAGGCTCCCCGCTGACCTTGCCCTTCCCCACCCAAACAAAGACTCCTCCTAAACTCCAGGCTGCCTCCCCCAAATGCTCTACACAAATAGTCCTATAAAACAGTGGGGGGTTGGGAACATCTATCCCCACATAAACTCTTCACCCCCACCACCCCTTACAATCCCAAAGGTAAACTGCAACCCCGGGAAAGGACTCCCTCCAACCCCGAGGGGACAAAATCCCCCAATCCCTACCCCACTTCAAACATGTTCCCAATCAATATGAAGTGGCAGCACCCTGGTTCCCAAGCATTGTCCACTCAGTTCTCCCCCCCCCCCCCGTTTATGCTCCTTAATGAAGTCGCGGCCTTGTTGAACCCTGCCCGCCGCTTCGCCAACTCGTCTCCGACGTCCTGATAAATTCAGACCTTGCTCCCCTCCCATTCGCAGGTACGCTTCTCCCTGGCCCAACGCAAAATCTTCTCTTTTTCCACCAATTTGTGGAGTCTCACAATCACCACCTGCAGCAGCTCCCCGGGGCTCTCGCCTTCTGCCTCAGGGACCTATGCGGTCGGTCCACTTCAGGGGCCTTATCTAGCACCCCTTCCGCCCCAGACCCTCCAGCATCTTCGAGACGTACTTTGTGGCACTCACACCTTTCACTCCTTCAGGCAAGCCCACTATTTGCAGTTTCTGCCTTCTCGGGGTAATTCTCCTGCTCCTCCACCTTTACCCTCAACGTTTTACAAAGGTCTCCTAGGAGCGCTTCCTCAGCCTCCAGAGCCACCACACAATCGCTGTGGCATGAGATCACTCCTTCGATTTCCAGAATCTGTGACCCCTGCAACTCCAAGTACTTCTCCATCCATACCATCAAACTCTTCAGGGCTGCCACAGCTCCTTCGGCAGCCTTCGAGCGATCCTCCCGCATTTCTTACCTCTGCTGGCGGAATTTCTCCTTAATAAAAGCCATCAACTGCTCCATCTGGGGATTTCCACCCTGTACCAGCCCTTCCCCCTCAGCTATCCTTACACCGGCTGCTGAGCCACAGGTTTCCGCCAACACTTTTGCCAGGTCTCTCACCATCATCTGCCAGGTTTGGTAACCAGCGGACATGCCACTTCTGGGGGGAACTACTCCTCCAGCCTTCATCCTACACCTTTTCATCAAAATTCCACCCGATAGCGGGTATAAAGAGCTCTTTTCTGTGCCTTCAAGCAGGAGCTGCCCTGTTTGCGACCGCTCACACCATGGCCATCACCGGATGTCCTGCACAGTCAAGTTTTAGCAGCTTAGGTTTTATGCCAAAAATCCCATGATTGCCGTTTGTCAATCTCCCTTATAGAATGTTTGTTCCCATGTTCTAAACTCCCTTCAGCAAGTTCTCTTAGAAAGAACCAATCCAACCTTGTCACCTTTTCTTGATGATATTGACTGGTGATCTTTCCTCCTTCACCATCCTACTCACTGCTCTTGTTTTCTCTTCAACTGACCCGCTTCAACCTCCAGAATCACATTTCACATCTTTCTCATCTTTGAATGTCCTCTTTTCCCAAAGCCCACATTTCAGCCCTGTACAACACAACAGGATGCAGCATAGGATACAGAATGGGAAAAGCAAGTAAATTGTTCCATTCCCCATCCAAGAACTATCAAATCTGAAACTAATTTTCTGCACATGAATTGCTCAAACATATCTGTAACTGGTCCAAAACCATGTTTTATTTCCTCATGAAAGTAACTATAGTGGTGTTTTAACCACTTAAATTTGTTTGAATAAAATTCTGTCATTTCTGCAGATGAGAGTATTCCTGAGGATGAAACCTGTCTGAGAAATCTTTCACCAATCAAAGAGGAGAAAGGTGAACAAGGAACTGAGCAACGTGCCTTCACTCCATTTGGAATTAAAAGAAATTCCAAGAAAACAGAGGGACTAGAGGAAAGGTAAGAGTAAAGCCTGTCTTACATTGGATGTTACTATAGGTTAGCACTCTGGCTTTACAGCGCCAGGGTCCCAGGTTTGATTCCTGGCTTGGGTCACCGTCTGTGCGGAGTCTGCACATTCTCCCTGTGTCTGCGTGGGTTTCCTCCGGGTGCTCCGGTTTCCTCCCACAAGCCGCGAAAGACGTGCTGTTAGGTAATTTAAACATTCTGAATTCTCCCTGTCTACCTGAACAGGTGCCGGAATGTGGCGACTAGGGACTTTTCACAGTAACTTCAACGCAATGTAAGCCTACTTGTGACAATAAAGATTATTATTAGAACATAGAACGATACAGCGCAGTACAGGCCCTTCGGCCCTCGATGTTGCACCGACATGGAAAAAAAAACTAAAGGCCATCTAACCTACACTATGCCCTTATCATCCATATGCTTATCCAATAAATTTTTAAATGCCCTCAATGTTGGCGAGTTCACTACTGTTGCAGGTAGGGCATTCCACGGCCTCACCACTCTTTGCGTAAAAAACCCACCTCTGACCTCTGTCCTATATCTATTGCCCCTCAATTTAAGGCTATGTCCCCTCGTGCTAGCCACCTCCATCCGCGGGAGAAGGCTCTCGCTGTCCACCCTATCTAACCCTCTGATCATTTTGTATGCCTCTATTAAGTCACCTCTTAACCTTCTTCTCTCTAACGAAAACAACCTCAAGTCCATCAGCCTTTCCTCATAAGATTTTCCCTCCATACCAGGCAACATCCTGGTAAATCTCCTCTGCACCCGTTCCAAAGCTTCCACGTCCTTCCTATAATGAGGCGACCAGAACTGTACGCAATACTCCAAATGCGGCCGTACCAGAGTTTGGTACAGCTGCATCATGACCTCATGGCTCCGGAACTCAATCCCTCTACCAATAAAGGCCAACACACCATAGGCCTTCTTCACAACCCTATCAACCTGGGTGGCAACTTTCAGGGATCTATGTACATGGACACCGAGATCCCTCTGCTCATCCACACTACCAAGAATTTTACCATTAGCCAAATATTCCGCATTCCTGTTATTCTTTCCAAAGTGAATCACCTCACACTTCTCCACATTAAACTCCATTTGCCACCTCTCAGCCCAGCTCTGCAGCTTATCTATGTCCCTCTGTAACCTGCAACATCCTTCCGCACTGTCTACAACTCCACCGACTTTAGTGTCGTCTGCAAATTTACTCACCCATCCTTCTGCGCCCTCCTCTAGGTCATTTATAAAAATGACAAACAGCAACGGCCCCAGAACAGATCCTTGTGGTACGCCACTCGTAACTGAACTCCATTCTGAACATTTCCCATCAACTACCACTCTCTGTCTTTTTTCAACTAGCCAATTTCTGATCCACATCTCTAAATCACCCTCAATCCCCAGCCTCCGTATTTTCTGCAATAGCCGACCGTGGGGAACCTTATCAAACGCTTTACTGAAATCCATATACACCACATCAACTGCTCTACCCTCGTCTACCTGTTCAGTCACCTTCTCAAAGAACTCGATAAGGTTTGTGAGGCATGACCTACCCTTCACAAAACCATGCTGACTATCCCTAATCATATTATTCCTATCTAGATGATTATAAATCGTATCTTTTATAATCCTCTCCAAGACTTTACCCACCACAGACGTTAGGCTCACCGGCCTATAGTTACCGGGGTTATCTCTACTCCCCTTCTTGAACAAAGGGACCACATTTGCTATCCTCCAGTCCTCTGGCACTATTCCTGTAGCCAATGATGACCTAAAAATCAAAGCCAAAGGCTCAGCAATCTCTTCCCTGGCTTCCCAGAGAATCCTAGGATAAATCCCATCCGGCCCCGGGGACTTATCTATTTTCACCTTGTCCAGAATTGCCAACACTTCTTCCCTACACACCTCAATGCCATCTATTCTAATAGCCTGGGTCTCAGCATTCTCCTCCTCAATATTATCTTTTTCTTGAGTGAATACTGACGAAAAGTATTCATTTAGTATCTCGCTTATCTCCTCAGCCTCCACACACAACTTCCCACCACTGTCCTTGACTGGCCCTACTCTTACCCTAGTCATTCTTTTATTCCTGACATACCTATAGAAAGCTTTTGGGTTTTCCTTGATCCTACCTGCCAAAGACTTCTCATGTCCCCTCCTTGCTCGTCTCAGCTCTCTCTTTAGATCCTTCCTCGCTTCCTTGTAACTATCAAGCGCCCCAACTGAAACTTCACGCCTCATCTTCACATAGGCCTCCTTCTTCCTCTTAACAAGAGATTCCACTTCTTTGGTAAACCACGGTTCCCTCGCTCGACCCCTTCCTCCCTGCCTGACTGGTACGTACTTATCAAGAACATGCAATAGCTGTTCCTTGAACAAGCTCCACATATCCAGTGTGCCCAACCCTTGCAGCCTACTTCTCCAACCAACACATCCTAAGTCATGTCTAATGGCATCATAATTGCCCTTCCCCCAGCTATAACTCTTGCTCTGCGGGGTATACTTATCCCTTTCCATCACTAACGTAAAGGTCACCGAATTGTGGTCACTGTCTCCAAAGTGTTCACCTACCTCCAGATCTAACACCTGGCCTGGTTCATTACCCAAAACCAAATCCAAAGTGGCCTCACCTCTTGTTGGCCTGTCAACATATTGTGTCAGAAAACCCTCCTGCACACATTGTACAAAGAACGACCCATCCAATGTACTCGAACTATATCTTTTCCAGTCAATATTAGGAAAGTTAAAGTCTCCCATAACAACTACCCTGTTACTTTCGCTCTTTTCCAGAATCATCTTCGCCATCCTTTCCTCTACATCTCTAGAACTATTAGGTGGCCTATAGAAAACTCCCAACAGGGTGACCTCTCCTTTCCTGTTTCTAACCTCAGCCCATACTCCCTCGGAAGAAGAGTCCCCATCTTGCATCCTTTCTACCACCGTAATACTGTCCTTGACTAGCAGCGCCACACCTCCCCCTCTTTTGCCCCCTTCTCTGACCTTACTAAAGCACCTAAACCCCGGAACCTGCAACAACCATTCCTGTCCCTGCTCTATCCATGTCTCTGAAATGGCCACAACATCGAAGTCCCAGGTACCAACCCATGCTGCCAGTTCCCCTACCTTATTTCGTATACTCCTGGCATTGAAATAGACACACTTCAAACCACAGACCTGAACACTGCCGCCCTCCTGCGAAGTCAAAACTGTGCTCCTGACCTCTCTACTCTCAATCTCTCGCACCCCAAAACTACAATCCAGGTTCCCATGCCCCTGCTGAATTAGTTTAAACCCCCCCAAAGAGTACTAACAAATCTCCCCCCCAGGATATTGGTGCCCCTCAGGTTCAGATGTAGACCATCCTGTCTATAGAGGTCCCACCTTCCCCAGAAAGAGCCCCAGTTATCCAGAAATCTGAATCCCTCCCGCCTGCACCATCCCTGTAGCCACGTGTTTAATTGCTCTCTCTCCCTATTCCTCATCTCACTATCACGTGGCACGGGCAACAACCCAGAGATAACAACTCTGTTTGTTCTCGCTCTGAGCTTCCATCCTAGCTCCCTAAAGGCCTGCCTGACATCCTTGTCCCCTTTCCTACCTATGTCGTTAGTGCCAATGTGGACTACGACTTGGGGCTGCTCCCCCTCCCCCTTAAGGACCCGGAAAACACGATCCGAGACATCACGTACCCTTGCACTTGGGAGGCAACATACCAAACGTGAGTCTCTCTCGCTCCCACAAAATCTCCTATCTGTGCCCCTGACTATTGAGTCCCCAATTACTAATGTTCTACTCCTTTCCCCCCTTCCCTTCTGAGCAACAGGGACAGACTCCGTGCCAGAGGCCCGTACCCCATGGCTTACCCCTGGTAAGTCGTCCCCCCCACAAGTATCCAAAACGGTATACTTGTTACTCAGGGGAACGACCGCAGGGGGTCCCTGCACTGACTGCTTCTTCCCAGTCCCTCTTACAGTTACCCATCTATCTCCAGTCTTTGGTGTAACTACTTCCCTGAAGCTCCTATCTATGACCCCCTCTGCCTCCCGAATGATCCGAAGTTCATCCAGCTCAAGCTCCAGGTCCCTAACACGGTTTTTGAGGAGCTGGAGTTGGGTGCACTTCCCACAGATGAAATCAGTTATTATTATAACATTAAACACCTTTCATTTTAATGCACTTCCCATTTGTCATGCGTCTTTTTCTGTGTTGCTAGTCATATCTGAAGTAATAACTTTCTTCTAGCTGGAGTACTACCTGAGTATTTTAGTTTGAGATGTCTAGAGGAATGGCAATTTATAATTAATTATCTTACAGTAATGCAGGCCTATCAATGGTACCTATTAACTTTGCAAAATGATCTGATCTGACCCACATCTTTCTTGTGGGCTTGCAACTCAGATCTGCTCTGCTCCTCTTCCTGGATATATTCCCTCGCCAAACCCGGTTAGAGATGATTGAGTTTTTTGAAACAATGAAGTGTTTCGACAGAACAAAGATAAACTGTCCCCAATGACTGAAGGATCGAAACCACAGATTTTGAGTGATTAGGAAAAAAGCACAGATTTTACAAGGGAAAACATTTTTTTTTTCAATGATTGATCAGGATTTCGAACACACTGTCTGACAGGGTGGTGGAAACAGATTCAATAGTAGCTTTCTAAGAGAATTGGATAAATACTTGAAGGAGGAAAAAGAAATGGGAAAGAGCAGCGAGTGAGACTAACTGGATTGCTGGTCAAAAGAGCTGAAAAAGAGTCATTGGACCAAACTGCTGTATTGTTCTATCATTCTTCGATTCTAAAACCAGCCTTGATCCAGAAACATGCCTTTCTTTGCCTGCAGCTTAGCTTCATTTCTTGCTGACTTGCCACCTCAACTCAATGAGGGTCACTTTCTGCATAACCTTCCCATCTCGAGGTCATCCATGCCACTCCTCTTTTCCACTGCTCAGCTGGGAACTAAGAATTGGCTTGTAGAGTAAAAAAAAAGATTATTATTGCAAACGCTGTGCTGATAAACAGGTTTGGTAGAATTGCGCCCTCTGTCTGGCATGTGTAACGCTGCCACGATAGAACCGTTGTTTGGACAAGTTGCAACTCTGTTTGTGAGACTGCTATTGTTGCTTTGCAGGTGATTTTTCTGGCACGTGAGCAATGGACAGCAGTCACATAGGTTGAACTTGAAGTATTGTAAGAAGTCTTACAACACCAGGTTAAAGTCCAAAAGGTTTGTTTAGAATCACTACCTTTCTGAGCACTGCTCCTTCCTCAGGTGAATTCGCCTGAGGAAGGAGCTGCGCTCCGAAAGCTAGTGATTCGAAACAAACCTGTTGGACTTTAACCTGGTGTTGTAAGACTTCTTACTGTGCTCACCCCATTCCAACGACGGCATCTCCACATCTTGAAGTATTGTAGTTACCATTGGCAACCTCAGCTTCAGTGGATTCTGCAGGAAATTGTGGCCTTGCTCACTCTTGCAGCTCTGACAGCTTCCTACCTTTCTCAGGTGCCTCTCAGCGTAGTTAACCAGAGAGACAACCTTCAATTATTTGTGAATTGATTTCATGTTCAAAATGTTCAACATCAAGGATACATTGGTTGCTTAGTTATCCATAAAGTCCCTGTAGTGCAAAAGGAGGCCAATTGGCCCATCATGTCTGTACCGACCCTCCAAACGAGCACTCTACCGCGGCCCACTCCCCTGTAACCCCGCAAATTGATCATGGCCAAACCACTTAACCGGCACATTTTTGGACTGTGGAAGGAAAGTGGAGCACCCGGAGGAAACCCATGCAGACACGTGGAGAAAGCGTAAACTCCACACGGGGCATAAAACAGGTTGTTAGTGCATTTATTATGGAGTCATAGTCATCTTGCTCAGGCATAAGTATCTCAGAAATATCATTTAGTTTTTCACCTTCATGGTGGAAAAGTGAGCCTTTTTTCTTTCATCATCTGTGATTGCAAAAGCTGCCATCATGCCTTTGAAATGCTGCAACCACTTTTGCCAACATGGGAATACAAATGATGGATCTGAATGAGCATCAAAAGGTGGTATATTGGGTTTAGGCAATGCCATATTGACCAGCAATGCAGTAATGGTGCATGATCCAGGATCCAAGAAAACATCATCTGTAATCCAAGTTTTATTTATTTTCTGATTGGATGGCTATTTTGGCAAGATCAGTGTCTGTATGTCCACCGTTTAGGGTTGTTTCTTTCTAATCCCGAGCTGAAGTGCCTCTTTTGCGTGTCTAACACAGCTTCGATGTGTTCCCTACATCACTAATATTTATCTCTCAACCAAAATGACTGAAAAATGTAATTGGTTCATGGGAAATCAGCTCCTAGGGGAACTCCTCATTATGTCCATCTAGTCATGACCATCTACAACTTGTTTCAACCTTAGTTTCAAATTCCTGGACCTCTCTCAACATCAAGAAGATCTTTCTGCTCTGGATATCTCCAAAGACCCAATTACTGTCTCTGATTTGTTGCTGTAAAAGGTTATTATTATTATTATTTTGAGTATCAATCTACTTTCCCTCATTGTTGCTGTGATTGAGAGACTTCAGTCTCCGGATCAGCCTGTATCTGGTGACGGCTTCCACTGGTTTTTCAGCTTCACTCTGTTCCAGGTCAGTATATCAGAAGAGTAAACCTCTGATGCTTTAGGATTTATGCTGACTTCCAACTTTGCTATTATCTTTCCACCCCGTAACTGATTCTGTACACCTAGTTCTCCATTCCTACGAAAATACCTCCATCAGCACTGTTGAAATCAGCACAGTAATTTCATACTTGTGACAATAAAAAAGGTTATTATTATTATATGCAATATATTATTATTATTATATATAATAATTATATTATTATTATTATAGGGCAGCACGGTAGCATTGTGGATAGCACAATTGCTTCACAACTCCAGGGTCCCAGGTTCGATTCCGGCTTGGGTCACTGTCTGTGCGGAGTCTGCACATCCTCCCCGTGTGTGCGTGGGTTTCCTCCGGGTGCTCCGGTTTCCTCCCACAGTCCAAAGATGTGCAGGTTAGGTGGACTGGCCATGATAAATTGCCCTTAGTGTCCCTTAGACTTGGGTGGGGTTACTGGGTTATGGGGATAGGGTGGAGGTGTTAACCTTGGGTAGGGTGCTCTTTCCAAGAGCCGGTGCAGACTCGATGGGCCGAATGGCCTCCTTCCACACTGTAAATTCTATGATCTATGATTCTCCAATACTCCACCCTCAAATATCAGCTGGACTTTACTCATTTCACCTGACTCCAAACTTGGACTTTAGTGATGCTCATGCTGATTTGACCCTTACCAAATCATCATTACTTCACCACAGGACCAATGACTTTAACTCTGGACTACTTCATATTATCACCATCTATTTCCTACTTCCTGTTTACTATCAGTTTTTTATGCAACCTAATTTTTATGCAGCTACATCAATGTAACTTGTGCTTTCCCTGCATCCATTCACATGCACGTTTTGGGTGCCACTTCCCACCTTCCAGTCCATCAGTCTGTTTCCACTTTTGACACCATCCAAGGCTCGACTCCCTGTCAGATAAGCCTGAAGCTTCCCACCGTGCCTTTCTTAACATCCTTTGCTAGGCTTATTTGGGCGCTCATAATGAGCAGCAAACCCCACATGTTCCAACCCACTCTCATCAACCTTGCGTCCCAGTGAACCTGCTGGGGGCAAATATTACCAAGCCTCTTGCTGCCCAACTCATTGTTCCCATTGCTGACCCTGTGGACTCTGTCAGCAGACCAGCTCTCCTTGCATCTCCCTCTATAATGTTTGTTTATTTGTCAGCAAGGCCCAATTATCCATTTACTTATTGTGGGTGATCACATTAATATGGCCTTCATGAGAACCTGGTTGAGGGGTGATGGCACCTGGTCCCTTATTGGAGCCTTTCCACCTAGTTGCATTTCCTAACATTTGCCCTGTCATGCCTAGCACAGTGGCAGTGTGGCACTTTTGTAAGATCATACCTTGGCCTGACACTTTACTCCCTGTGGTGGTATGATTAGCATAGCTGCCTGCCATTGGTGCAGAACACCAGCTTACCATTGGCCCTGGTCGATCATGTGCCTCTCGACCGATTGGTTGAGACCAGTCATGTGACGGCTCCCCGATTGGTCGAGAGGCTGAGTTAACCCCGCCTCCAGGGCGGGGTATAAATACCCAGTACTCCCCGCGGTCGTCCATATACTGTAATCGACCGCAGGGCTAACATCTAGCTGATTAAAGCCATACTTTTGTACAGTAACTCGTCTCGCGTTCAATTGATGGTACATCACTCCCTTGGCACTTTCTCCTCTTTTGAGCATCTAACCTTGCTTCACCCCTGTCACCTCTCTTTGAAATTAATTGTTCTGTACCGCCCACTCAAATATACTTATTTTATCACCAAGACTTTTTCACTGCTATTTTCTTTCAAAGTTTGTACTGAATAACTTTACACTCTTGGTGATTTCAACCTCCAATTCAACGCATCAAGCTCCCTCTTATTGTCCTTAATTATTTTCTTCTGTGTAAATTCTCCAACGCACATTCGCAGCCATTCCTTAACCTGTCGTTTCACATAGCCTTGCTAGTCCTATTGTGTTAATTACAGGTAAGACTATGTTTGTTTGTTTCCTTGTACCACTATCCACCCACACCCCAACCCAGCTCCTTCTGGATCTGTCCCTGGAGAAAACTATCCACCTATCCACTTACAATTGCACTTTCAAAATTCCAACTGTCTGGAGGGCTTTTTGTCCTCCACATACCACATTTCTGCAGCTGTTGATTTACTCAACTGCACCCTCACCTCCATCTTTTGATGTCCTAGTCCCCAGTAAAATCATAACTCTCTCTCTCGAACCATTTCCCGTGTATGACCCTCATTGCTGTTCTCATTAGTCCAAGGAATGCAGAATGAAAAGAATATGCAAGCAATCACTAGCTTTCAGAGCACAGCTCCTTTTCATTTCATGAATAGTTCCTTCACCTGAGGAAGGAGCTGTGCTCCGAAAGCTAGTGATTCGAAACAAACCTGTTGGATTTTAACCTGGTGTTGTAAGGCTTACTGTGCTCACCCCAGTCCAACGCCGGCATCTCCATATCATGGCAACTCAACTACAGTATTGAAAGGGCAGCATGATAGCACAGTGGGTAACACTGTTGCTTCACAGTTCCAGGGTCCCAGGTTCGATTCCTGGCTTGGGTCATGTTTGTGTAGAGTCTGCATTGTGTCTGCATGGGTTTCCCCCAGGCGCTCCCGTTTCCTCCCACATGTTCCTTGTTATGTGACTTGGATATTCTGAATTTTTCCTCTGTTACCCGCTCAGGCACCTGAATGTGGCGACTAGGGGCTTTTCACACTAACTTCTTTGCAGTGTTAATGTAAGCCTACTTGTGACAATAAAGATTATTATTGTTATGCCTAGCCCATAAGCTCTAGAACTCACTTCCTATACCTGTCTACCCCGCTTTCTTCCTGTCAGATACTCTTTGATACCTATCGAAAGTATTTCACCTTCTACATGCATGAACCAGCTCAGCATTGGGTGTATGATGACATGGCAAAACTGTAAGTGTAGCCATGGGTTGTGACAGCTAGCAGCTTTTCAAAGCAGAAAAGGGGTGCACTGACGCCTTCTTTGTTAACTTATAGATAACCATGAGAAGCGGGGAATGGATGGATTGATTTTGCAGTGTTTGGTAGGGTTTTACAGAATAGTGCAGAGAGAATGGGAAGTGAAAGGTAATCTTGCCACTCCTGGTGAAATCATTAAGTTTCATTCTGTAATGCAGCTAGGAATTAAAGAAAATGTTGCTCACATTCACATGCTGTCCAGGTCTAATTGTGCACATTCTCTAACGCACCTTGCCATCGCTTCACAGTTCCAGGGTCCCAGGTTCGATTCCGGCTTGGGTCACTGTCTGTGCGGAGTCTGCACATCCACCCCGTGTGTGCGTGGGTTTCCTCTGGGTGCTCCGGTTTCCTCCCACAGTCCAAAGATGTGCAGGTTAGGTGGATTGGCCATGCTAAATTGCCCTTAGTGTCCAAAATTGCCCTTAGTGTTGGGTAGGGTTACTGGGTTATGGGGATAGGGTTGAGGTGTTGACTTTGGGTAGGATGCTCTTTCCAAGAGCCGGTGCAGACTCGATGGGCCGAATGGCCCCTTCTGCACTGTAAATTCTATGTAAATATCAGCTGACCATCAAGGGAGTAGAGAATCTCCCTTTTCTCATGATCTTGCTCAGCCAGTAAACATTTAAAATTTAGTGCATATGTCTTAGGAACATAAGAATAGCAGCTATAAAATTTGATTAAAGACTATTTGGGAGCTTATATAATTCTTGAACTGATGATTACGAATGTTGTGAAACACCACTGATCCTCTGTTGACTCTGTCACTTAGCCTCGGAGAATCCAGCCCATGGTCTTTATTTCAAACACAGGGGCGGAATTCTCTGTCGGCCAATGGCGGAATTGGAAGAGAAAATAGGGCAGAGAATGGGTCATGAAGCCAAAATCGTTGTAGACGTCGGATGCACGGCAGAATGCCATGCCCTGGTGCCTCGACAGTGACACCAATGCATTGTACTCCCCACATAGAGTTAAACGTCGTTTGCCTATCATTAGTGGGCCTGACCCGGTATTCTCTGGGGCCTCCACGCTGGTCTGCCTCCGAGTGGCCAAGTAACTGTCGCCTCAAACTAAATTCCAATCCTATTGCAGATTCTTTGCTGATAGAATTTCCTATATTAGAATTTTAAAACAATTAAAGGATATAAATCTAATCCCAGTTAATGTTTCTTGTAGACCCATCAGGCCTGGAATTTGCGAAAAGCAAAGGACTTTTGAAGATTTTGTTGAAGAACTACTTAAGGTGGATTCAGAATTATTTCAACAGGATCCCCAGGTGAGAAAGTTATTTGAATTTGTTCAAAGCTCCATTTTGTTCACGCTGTCAATTGAAGAGATTCTGTCATTCTAACATTTCAGAAATATATAAAGATATTGTCAAGTCAGGGTTTTCCAAACTGGGGCCGCAGCAGGTCGGGCCGGGGCCACAGCAGCTCGGGCCGGGGCCGCAGCAGGTCGGGCCGGGGCCGCAGCAGGTCGGGCCGGGGCCGCAGCAGGTCGGGCCGGGGCCGCAGCAGGTCGGGCCGGGGCCGCAGCAGGTCGGGCCGGGGCCGCAGCAGGTCGGGGCAGCAGCAGGTCGGGCCGGGGCAGCAGCAGGTCGGGCCGGGGCAGCACCTCGGGCCGGGGCCGCAGCAGGTCGGGCCGGGGCCACAGCAGCTCGGGCCGGGGCCGCAGCAGCTCGGGCTGGGGCAGCAGCAGGTCGGGCCGGGGCAGCAGCTCGGGCCGGGGCCGCAGCAGCTCGGGCCGGGGCCGCAGCAGCTCGGGCCGGGGCCGCAGCAGCAGCTCGGGCCGGGGCCGCAGCAGCAGCTCGGGCCGGGGCAGCAGCAGCAGCTCGGGCCGGGGCAGCAGCAGCTCGGGCCGGGGCAGCAGCAGCTCGGGCCGGGGCCGCAGCAGCAGCTCGGGCCGGGGCAGCAGCAGCTCGGGCCGGGGCAGCAGCAGCTCGGGCCGGGGCAGCAGCAGCTCGGGCCGGGGCCGCAGCAGCTCGGGCCGGGGCCGCAGCAGCTCGGGCCGGGGCAGCAGCAGCTCGGGCCGGGGCAGCAGCAGCTCGGGCCGGGGCAGCAGCAGCTCGGGCCGGGGCAGCAGCAGCTCGGGCCGGGGCAGCAGCAGCTCGGGCCGGGGCAGCAGCAGCTCGGGCCGGGGCCGCAGCAGCTCGGGCCGGGGCCGCAGCAGCTCGGGCCGGGGCAGCAGCAGCTCGGGCCGGGGCAGCAGCAGCTCGGGCCGGGGCAGCAGCAGCTCGGGCCGGGGCAGCAGCAGCTCGGGCCGGGGCAGCAGCAGCTCGGGCCGGGGCCGCAGCAGCAGGTCGGGCCGGGGCAGCAGCTCGGGCCGGGGCCGCAGCAGCTCGGGCCGGGGCAGCAGCTCGGGCCGGGGCCGCAGCAGCTCGGGCCGGGGCAGCAGCAGCTCGGGCCGGGGCCGCAGCAGCTCGGGCCGGGGCCGCAGCAGGTCGGGCCGGGGCCGCAGCAGGTCAGGCCGGGGCAGCAGCAGCTCGGGCCGGGGCCGCAGCAGCTCGGGCCGGGGCCGCAGCAGTTCGGGCCGGGGCAGCAGCAGCTCGGGCCGGGGCCGCAGCAGGTCGGGCCGGGGCAGCAGCAGCTCGGGCCGGGGCCGCAGCAGCTCGGGCCGGGGCCGCAGCAGCTCGGGCCGGGGCCGCAGCAGCTCGGGCCGGGGCCGCAGCAGCTCGGGCCGGGGCAGCAGCAGCTCGGGCCGGGGCAGCAGCAGCTCGGGCCGGGGCAGCAGCAGCTCGGGCCGAGGCCGCAGCAGCTCGGGCCGGGGCAGCAGCAGCTCGGGCCGGGGCTGAGCCTGCGGCAGATCAGGCCAGGCCCGCAGCAGCTCGGGCCGGGGCCGCAGCAGCTCGGGCCGGGACGCAGCAGTTCGGGCCGGGGCAGCAGAATTTCCCCAATGTGGTGAACGTATTGCATTAACCATTCACCATGTACGACACTGTATGACGCTGTTGCCCATGTGGGCCCCACCTATGGACCACTGTAAGCTATTACCTGGAATGTATCATGTTGGTGCCTTTGTGGGCTCCGCCCCTGGCTCTGCCCCCTTGAGGGAAGGTATAAAGAGCAGTAGCCCTGTAGGTGGCTCTCAGTAGCAGAGCAGTCGCAGGCAGGCACTGTTCTAGTCGATTAAAGCCACAGCTTGCATCCAGTCTGACATCCACTCTGTTTCGTGTGAATTGATGGTCTCATCATCCAATGGGAGGTCACTAGGTGTTACACTGCTCAATAAGATTGGAAAACCCTGCGTTGAGAAATTTTATTTAATTTTTACTCCTAAAAGGAGACACTCACTAGGATTAGTATTCATGGTGGAAATTCTAATGCCGACAACGGACAGCAATTTCCAGTCTGCCAGCGGCGGGTATCATGGCCAGCAGGATTGGAAAGTTTGGAAAGTGTCCAAACCCCCTTCCCCCTTGCCTTCAGCGCCGAGAACGGCCTGCTATCAAACGGGACTCTGTGATTTGTTTTGACCTTGGTCAGGAACACACCACCGAGGCTGCACATACCTCGCTTCCTTCTCAGTGCAGGAAGCGATTGGAGCGACATTTTAAAATGCCACCCCTATCTCTCAACATGGCCCCCCTCCCCCCCCCCCCCCCCCCCCTCGGATTCACCACCGCAGCCTCTGGAACCCTCCAATGTCCCAACTTACCTGTTGGGGGGTCCTTGAGCCTTCCTTTTCCCCACCTCATAAGTGAAAGGCACCCTTGGGCCCGATCGCTGGCATGGGCAAACTGGCACCTTGGCAATGCAAGTCTGGTACCCTGGCAGTGCCACCCAGGCACCCTGGCAGTGCTGGGGTGGCTGTGCCAAGGTTCCTGGGTGCCATGGGAGTGACAGTGTACCACCCTGCTCAGAGCCTGACCACCAAAGGGGCTCTGCTGGCCTGCGAGACCCCCCCCCCCCCCCCCCCCCCAGTTGCCGTTATGCCTAGTCCACATTTGGATTGACCAGTGCCATGATGAGGTCTCCCAGGCGCGGGTGTTTATTCCTGGTCCTCCGGAGCATCGGCCGCCAACATATTAAACTCAGCCTAACTGCTCAGTTAAGTATGTAAATCGGGACCTCGTCCAGCGAGGGCGAGATCCAGATCACAACACCTTGCGTGATCTCGTTAGAAATTGAGAGGCGTTCCGAGCATCGCAAATCTCACAAAAGGTCTCTCCTGAGATTTAATGATTTAATTATTGTTCTGGGCCAGGGAGATTGATTGCCATTGCATTGACAATTATAATTTTAATATTAATTATGACCCCTGGTTTTCTATGTAAGTTTAATAGGCAATTAACATGTAAATCAAGCTATTTCCGAAACAGAAAGAACAGGCTAAAGGCGAGGTGTCATTTCTTTGAAGAAAACAGTGGAGCTGTTTAAATTGGCGTGAAAGTTTTGGAGATTCACAGCTGATGTTGTATATCATCATCCCCTGACCTTTCTGGGTAATATACACATCAACAATGGTGTACATCATTAACATGTTGTTATTTTCCAGGAGGAAAGTATGGCAGTGTAAACAGTTGCAAAGGATCATATTTTGGAAGAAGCTTAATGCTCATCATAAATGGAATAGTAACAGCCAAGCATTTCTTAGAACTAAATTAAAAAATAAATCTCTTTGATTGTTCCACAGGACATAAGTGAAGTGAAGGTGGCTCCAAAGAAGTCTTTCCTGAAGCGAGGAGAAGGTATTGCACGATTTGAGAAGAACAAAGAAAACGTCTCAAAGGAACAAAGCCGGAGTCCAGTTTGCGAATCTACCAAACAGTTTCCCAGAAAAGTTAGGTTCAGCAGTCAACGCCGACTTTCCTTGCCCATGCTCACCGAAAATGAAAAGCTGCAGATTAAGAAGCAGTCAACTTTGCATAAGCAAGTTCATAGTTCAGTCCTTGTGGCATCTAAAGCAAACAAATCTGCCTCCAACGAAAACTTCACGGTGAACGGCAGGACGCAAGATCAGAGGCAAAAAGAAAAACTAGATGAAATCAAGAATAGTACAGATGAGGGTATCCAAAGTGACATAAATGTAACAGAACTGACAATCATCGTTGAATCGCCCCACAAACACTCTGATGACAGGAAAGGCGGAAGCCAACAAATAGAGCAGGAAAGTAAATTCGGAGGTATAACTACTTTAGAGGATTCCCAAGGAAGAACTACTGGAGCTGGTTTAAGCTTACATATTGTAGAAAGTCAGCACTTGAATGGGGTTGATTCACAATTAAAGAATTGCTCAAGTAGCAGTTTTCCTCGTGAAAGTATGGAAAGGCAGCACCAAGGCCAACACATCGGACAGAATAAAACAAACCAGCTGCAGGAATCTTCCAATGAGCAGCCATGTTTCAGTAACACTTCTCATCTGGAATGGCTAAGTACCAACAGAACGATGACTGTAAACCAGGCAACTGGAATGCTCCAACAGCAGGGAGGGAAAGACCAATACGAAGATGCAGCCAATGCCAGAGATTCCGCAAAATTGCTTGGCAAAAAAGGTCCAAGCATAGGCTTTAAAAAACTAAACGACAGGATAGTTCAAGTCACTCCTGATGGCCTACCATGCCAGGGTGCACATTTTAGAAATGAGCAAACCAAAGACCATGACACAGACGGTGTTGTGAGCAGAGGATTTGCACCACTTTTGAGCAACGAGCACAGAATGAACTTTCTTTTAAAAAACGACGGAGCACATTGTGGCGAATCAAATTCTAAAACAAATAGTACAGACAACGAAGGCAGCGGCCCAAAGTCTCAGTGTCATCAACAACCCGTCAAAGAAATTCTACAGAATTCTGGCCAGACTGATAAAAACCTGGACTTGTCTGATGATGCAGATTATGCGAGTGATGCCCCAAGTGGAATAGAAGAAATGAACTCAACAATTCCAGCTTCTCAGCATTCTGTACACTGTAGATCAATAGTGTCGCCAGTGAAACACAATGCACTGAGCAGCACAAGTAGCAGTGAAAATGAAGCCTTAGAGCTCAAGTCCAATAGTTTATCAAGAAGATGTCCTTCTTCACACAACAGGCCAACGAGAAATAAAAACAAAATCATGAGAAGGAAGTCAAACTTTGCAAAGAAAAGTGCCAGTAGTTTTATGAGCGCTCAAACCTGTGACACGACAGAACCAGATCTTGTCCAACCTTCTACCCCTGGTCTTGCACTGCATTCATCGTCAGCACTTCATTCTCAACCAAAGGTGCCAGTAAACCTTGATTTTCCAGAGCAGGTGAACTCCAGCAGTGTAAATATTCAAGGTATGTATCTGTGAAATAAAATGAACCAAATCACAATTTCAAATATCACACTGAATTATTTGAACTGTGTTCAAATATTAAGGGGCTACAATTCGTAATTTTGCTTATTTTAAGCGAGTAAGAAATGGTGGAATGTAAATAGAAAGTCCTAAAATACAAGTAAAATACTGTGGATGCTGGAGAACTGAAATATAAACGGAGATTGCTGGAAAGGCTCAGCAGGTCTGGCAGCATCTGTGGAGAGAGACACTTGGATCCAATATGACTTCTTCGGAACAGCATCCAAAGTTCCAAACAAGTTCCAAAGAAGACTCATATTGGACTCGAAACGACCACTATGTTTCTCTCTCCGAAGATGCTGCCAGATCAGTTTTTCCAATACTTTCTGTTTTTATTTTGGGAAGTTCCAATGTTGGGGGAAAATTTCTGAGGATATGAGGATGTGCCCTAATGTACCGTTGTAATTTTAAAGATTGGCAGAAACATAGAACATAGAACATAGAACAGTACAGCACAGAACAGGCCCTTCGGCCCTCGATGTTGTGCCAAGCAATGATCACCCTACTCAAACCCACGTATCCACCCTATACCCGTAACCCAACAACTCCCCCCTTAACCTTACTATTAGGACACTACGGGCAATTTAGCATGGCCAATCCACCTAACCCGCACATCTTTGGACTGTGGGAGGAAACCGGAGAACCCGGAGGAAACCCACGCACACACGGGGAGGACGTGCAGACTCCACACAGACAGTGACCCAGCCGGGAATCGAACCTGGGACCCTGGAGCTGTGAAGCATTTATGCTAACCACCACGCTACCGTGCTGCTCCTGAACAATTGATTCAAGTGATCCCATTTACACCATTTACCTGCATCATTGTGCACTTGATGACTCGTACAGCGGAGTCACAAATGAACTGTGTGTGTGTGGACTGTGTGGACTGTGTGGACTGTGTGGACTGTGTGGACTGTGTGGACTGTGTGGACTGTGTGGACTGTGTGGACTGTGTGGACTGTGTGGACTGTGTGTGTGTGTGGACTGTGTGTGTGTGTGGACTGTGTGTGTGTGTGGACTGTGTGTGTGTGTGTGGACTGTGTGTGTGTGTGTGGACTGTGTGTGTGTGTGTGTGGACTGTGTGTGTGTGTGTGTGGACTGTGTGTGTGTGTGTGTGGACTGTGTGTGTGGACTGTGTGTGTGGACTGTGTGTGTGGACTGTGTGTGTGTGTGTGTGGACTGTGTGTGTGTGTGTGTGGACTGTGTGTGTGTGGACTGTGTGTGTGTGTGTGGACTGTGTGTGTCTGCCTGTGTATGCATGCATGTGTATGCATGCGTGTGTCTATGTATGTGAGCCATACTTGGGTGGGGTGGAGCGGGGAGTGGGAGGAGGGTGGTGGGGTCGGGACACTGGAACGGTGAGCACTGGCTGAACTGCAGTCCCGGAGCCCACCCACAGCATCCGCCAATTCCCCACCCGCACTCCCTTTGCAGCCAGCCCAGACCAGCCCACCCCTCACACCCTTCTGACAGGGCACCGAGGCAGGTTGTAACATTGTGAACAGGTATTTAATGTGCGAACATATATACAGATTAATGCCCTAGCCCCTATCGCTAAACCATGCCCTGCACCCTTTCCAACTTAACTGATACCTACTTCTCTGGCCTTATGGGCCCTAACGCTGCATCTAAGTCAAGGGTGGGAAAACTGCGGGCCGCATGCGGCCCGACAAAGGTTTTTATGCGGCCCGCCAATGAGGTGCCCGGAATCATAACCGGCATTTTTGAAAAGCCGCTGAAGTAAATGCGCTTATTCAATAAGCGCATTTACTTCAGCGGCTTTTCCCCGGCGGCTTTTCAAAAATGCCGGTTATGATTCCGGGCACCTCATTGGCGGGCCGCATAAAAACGCGCGTAGTGGGGTGGATGAGTGGGGCTGTCTCATTGGTCGGTTTAGTTGGGTGTGCGACCAATAGGAGTCCAGGTTACAAACAATAAGCCTTATTATTGTTTGTAACCTGGACTCCTATTGGTCGCACACCCAACTAAACCGACCAATAAGGCAGCCCCACTCATCCACCCCACTACGCGCGTTTTTATCGTTGACTCGGCCAGGCTGTGCTTCTGTCAGTGTTAAGGATCAGCACAAGCAACTTGACACCTGATTTCAACAAACTGGTAAATAACTGCAGTCAGATGCATCATTCTCATTGACATTGTTCTGTTGCTCTCCACCTGGAGTCTGGTCTGTTTTTCAAATAAATGTGCTTTTCTTTCTTTAAAGACCTTTTATTTGGCTATTTAAAATATTAATTATTTTACTTAATGTACTATGCGGCCCTTTAAAATTGTGAATTTCTGAATGTGGCCCTTGCACGGAAAAGTTTGCCCACCCCTGATTTAAGTGGACCCCCCAGATGGTACAGCAGGAGTGGAGGAGGTCTGCTGTGTTTCCCACCCTGCGACCTGGATCCCCGTTGGCGGCCGTCTTCTGGGGCGACCCAGCCTGGATGGGCCCGGCTGCGTCTCGGATGTCCCAGGTGACTTGGTGCCACTCTGTTCGGCCCGCTGCCCACCAGATGGACGGGAGAGGGGAGAGTACGAGGCGCTATGGTGTTCCTGCACCTCCCCTGCAGGAGTCACCGGCACGAGTCACATCACCTCCTCCTCCCTCTGGGTGTCCGGTGGCCCTCGGGCTACTCCATGGGACGGAGGTACGGGCGGAGCTAACCCCTGAGGCTCCCATGGCACTGCCAGTCTTGCAGGCCCACTGCCGTCTTGACCAGGCCCACTGCCTATATTTCTATACGATCCCCATTCACTCTACTAAACTCCAATGAATATAATCTTAACCCATTTAGTCTCTCCTCGTATAACAGTTCCACCATTCCAGGAATCAGCCTGGTAAACCTTTGCTGTACTCCCTCCATAGCAAGAACATCCTTTCTTAGATAAGGACACCAAAACTACACTCAATACTCCAGGTGTGGCTTCACCAGTGCCCTATACAATTGTAGTAAATAATCCCTATTCCTTTATTCAAATCCTCTCGCTATGAAGGCCAACATACCATTTGCCTTCTTTACTGCCTGCTGTACCTGCCACTTACTTTCAGCGACTGATGCACGATGACACCAAGGTTCCGCTGAGTATCCACTTCTCTCAATTCTCCCACCCCCATCTCTCCATCCATAATGGTCATCCACTCTAATGGCCAGGTAATTTCTTGTGCGTTGACCTCTGGAGAGG
This sequence comes from Scyliorhinus canicula, assembly GCF_902713615.1. Lineage (NCBI taxonomy): Eukaryota > Metazoa > Chordata > Chondrichthyes > Carcharhiniformes > Scyliorhinidae > Scyliorhinus > Scyliorhinus canicula. The sequence continues at coordinate 175,415,817 of NC_052146.1, forward strand.
TCAGGGTAGCATTTTTCTGAAGGGCCACCCTTCGATCTCTACCTCTCTCGGGGATTCTGTGCTCTCTTCTGCTCAATTCCGTCTTCCTGGATGCTGTTTGAGAGACAGTTGAACAGGTTGACTCCATGCTCATGATGAGAGATGATGTTATTGTAACTTGTAAGATTTTGAGGGGCATGACAGGACAGATGCAGGGTGTCTTGTTATGCTCTAAGCGTAGCATAAATGGCTACCTTGTGGTGCACTTGACAAAGGAAGGTTCAGACGTGGAGATAACTTCAACACGTTTATTAAACTATTTACAATTCTCCTACTCGGGTTCGCCACTACTGTTAATCCTTCTATAGCTACTCAGACTGACTAACCAGTCTGCTACAATCCACGTGGTGGGGGTGATATTGAATCAACCCTGTGTCTCTACTCACTGACTGTCTCCACTGGAAAGAGGCAGATCATTTGTGTGGTGTCCTTTGTATATGGGTTGGTGTAATGCCCTCTTGTGGTCGTGTCACCTCTGTGTGTATTGTGAATGCCCATTGGTCGTGTCCTATCTAACTGTTCTATTGGTTGAGTGTCTGTGTGTCATGTCTCTGGTGCTCCCTCTGTCTAGCTAGTCTACATGTATTTACATTAACCCCTTGTGTATTTACAGTGATGCACATCACCACATTCCCCCCTTTTTTACATGTTATATTTTTTCTGTACACTTTAAGAAAATTGAACAAAAAACAGGTAGATAAGTTAAGGTATATACAAGTCATGGGAACAGTAATGAAACAATAAGTCCAAATCATTTGTGTAAGTCCAAAAACCATCAAACATCATGGTCAAATGTCTCTCTTGGTGAGTTGGTGAATTTGATGGTGGCATGACCTTATGAACGCCATCAATGTCCCTGTGCCACAGGAACCAAGAAGTGGTCAAATCACTTCGCTGTCTGATTTGGAGTCTTTCTTTTTCGATGTTTGTGATAGTGATGTTGGATGGCATCTTGTAGCTGATGAGGTGTTGACGTTGAAGAGGTACCATCAACAGTATCATTCGAGGTCATGTATGTGCCATATGTTGAAGTTGGATAATACAGTGCATACTGGTTCTGGCCAAATGCTGTGTAGGAAGGGTAATCCTGATGAGAACTGTTGAAGCTTGTCGAATTGGAAACAGAATCGCTGTTCGCATAAATATTGGGTGATGGTGTGAAACTAGAACCTTGCATCTGATAGGAATATGCCGTCTGGCCAGGCTGGGGAGCAGCAAATCCTGGGCTGTAACTAAGGCATCCAGTCTGTAGTGCAGATTGTGCTTGCGGTAGCCCTCCTTCAGTCTTGATTCCATAAGTGGGCAATCCGTAGTGCTGGCCTGTTTGAGAATATGCTGCATAGACTGCTGGCTGCTGCATTCCTGAATACTGGGTTTGTCCAGCATAAGCTGTCATTGACTGCACTGCTGGTGTGGAAAGAATGTGTGGGTATGGCTTGGAAGGATTTAAATATGGTGAATATTGGTGTATTCCTCTTGGACTATAACCACTACTTGTTATTACTGACCCAGTGTAATTGTCAAGTGATCCATCTCCTGTCGTTGTGGCATCTGCTGTCACCCTGAGCGTGCCATCACTGAATTCGCGGCACTCCCTGTCTGAAGTAAAGTCCGGCTTACGTGAATCAGAGTTGGCGTTTGGTTGCTCTAGCTGAGGTCTGTCACATTGCACATCTTGCATGGGAAGTGGGATGCTGTCGTCACTCGTCTCACAAACAGTGGATAGAGCCTCAGTAGCTTTTTGTTGTTCACTTGGGCTGAGTAGACTGTCAGAGTCTTCTCCTTGTGGCTCATACAATGTGGGTGGACCATCATAGTCGCTTTATTGTTAATTTGGACTTGGACTGTCATAGTCGCTTTGTTCTTCACTGGAGCACGATAGACCGTCATGGTCATCCTGCTGTGCACTGGAGCGTGGTAGACTGTCATAGTCTTCTTGCTGTTTACTTGAGCATGGCAGACTTGCATTGTCTGCTGCTAGTTGGTCAGAGGAGGTTGCTAGACCCTCATAGTCTTGTTCCTGCGCGTTGGAGTCTTGCGTTGCTTCTATCGTGGAGGCTGTCCACGAGCTCGCTGTGAGGCTTGCGACACTGGAGTCACTTCTTGTTCATGCAAAGACTGCACTCTGGAGTCTTGCGTGTCTTCTATCGTGGAGTCGGGAACCCTTAGCGGTGCGTGGACCACTCTGTGTGGCAGCAGGCCGCTCTCTGTGGGCTTGTATTGCTCTGTCTCTTGGTTTCAGGACGCAGCATAATCCTGCAGTCACGAGTCGGGATGTCGTATATGCTGGGCTGAAGATCCTCAAATCAGAAGAATGAATCCGCGTCTACATCGGATTCAGTACGGGGGTCGCCATTTCTGATGAAAAATCCTTCATCCGAGTCGTAGTCTTCTAGGACCATATCAGCACTGTTTGTGTCGGAGCTGGCATTGGGCTCGCGATGTCCAGAGAAAGGTCGGTGTCATAGTATTCAAGGTCTGTGTCATCGCTTTGTTGCAGGGTTCTGCTGAGGTTACTTTCAGTTCCTCATTAAATTTGAGGCATTGTGCTGTCATTCTAGGTGAAAGAGGCTTGTTTTACGGCTTTAAGAGATTTTTTTTGTGATTTGGGACATTTCCCCTTTAAATGGGCGGGGTCTGGGGCATCTGACATCATGACGCATGTGACGTCAGACTTAGGAAGCGTTTGCGCATGCACATATCGCTGTTCCTGTACTGGGGGCCGTTTTCGCAATTGCGCATGCGCAAACGGACCTTACCGTTCTGTGCGCTTCTCGCACAACTGCACATGTGCAGTACCTATACAAAGATGGCCGCCGATCAAAATTGTTCTCTGCTCCGGGATCGCGGCCTTGTGGTGAGTACTGGTGCTTCTCTTACTGTTTTCTGCTGGTTGGAGTGTGTTTTCCTCACAGTATTTACCTAATTTGTCCAGGACTGCCTGGAAGTCGCTCCTGTTTTTCCCTTTGGAGAAGTTGAATTTTGTAAAGATTTCTTTTGCTCTGGCACCGGCGATGGTGAGCAGAAGCTCTGTTTTTTCAGCATCGGCCACGTCTTGTAGGTTGGCTGCTACCAGGAAGATCTCAAACCTTTGCCGGAATGCCCGCCAGTTTTCGTGGAGATTGCCGTGGCACTAGAGCCGCTGCGGAACCGGGATCTCGAACATCTTGCCTGAGTATTGTTGCTGGTTGTCACTGTACGCTGAGTTATGGCTATATGGATTGAAACAGTTCACTCTGGTACCATGTCTTGTTATGCTCTTGGCGTAGCATAAGCGGCTTCCTTGTGGTGCACTTGACAAAGGAAGGTTCAGACGTGGAGATAACCTCAACACATTTATTAAACTATTTACACTTCTCCTACTGTGGTTCGCCACTACTGTTAATCCTTCTATAGCTACTCAGACTGACTAACCAGTCTGCTACAATCCACGTGGTGGGAGTGATATTGAATCAACCCTGTGTCTCTACTCACTGACTGTCTCCACTGGAAAGAGGCAGATCATGTGTGTGGTGTCCTTTATATATAGGTTGGTGTAATGCCCTCCTGTGGTTGTGTCACCTCGTGAATGCCCATTGGTCGTGTCCTATCTAACTGTTCTATTGGCTGAGTGTCTGTGTGTCGTGTCTCTGGTGCTCCCTCTAGTGTCTAGCTAGTCTACATGTATTTACATTAACCCCTTGTGTATTTACAGTGATGCGCATCACCACACAGGGGAGTCATGGGGGAATCTGGAACAAGAGGCACGGTTTAAAAACGTGGGTCGAGTTTTTAAGAGGAAGTTGAGGAGAAATGTCTTCTCTCCGAGGCGGTTAATCTTGGAATTCTCTTCCATAGAGAGCGGTGGATACTGGGTCATTGAATATGTTCAAGACTAATTTAGACCAATGTTTGATCTGCAAGGAAATCAAAAGTTATGGAGATTGGCAAGAATATTCAATGTAGGTAACAGACATGGGGTGGGATTCTCCGCGTCGGAATCTGGCGTGACGACGCTTCCGTGATTATCCGCGGACCCGCCAGTCGTGCGCGCCGGTCAGCGGCCCCTGCGGCGATTCTCTGTGGTTGACCGGCTGAACTCCCGCTGGCGTGGTTTACATCTGGTATCACCCAGCGGGCGCTGGGACTGGCGGCCACGGTGGCGGTCCTGGTGTGGGGGCGGGGGGAATCTGACTCCGGGGAGGGGGGGGGGGCCTCAGTGGTGACCAGGCCCACGATCGGGGGCCATCGCGATCTGGGAGGCCCTACCTTCCTCCGCTCAGGCCCACTGTGAGAGTCCGGGTTGTCGGCGCCCGCGCCGAAGTGGGTCGCTGCGCACATGCACAGCCGTGTGGTCTGGACAGCAGGGCCCCGCCGGCAGCCAGAGCTGCGGGAAGCACGCCGGGGCTCTGCTAGCCACCTGGAAAATGGAGAATCACCCCGGACTTTCGAGGAAAAAGTCCAGAGTGACTCTCACCTGTTTTTCGGCGGGCATGGGGACTTAGTCCCCAAAAGGGAGAATCCCGGCCATGATCTTACTGAATGGTAGTGCAGGGTTGAGTGGCAGACTGACCTACTCCTGCTATTTCTTATGATTAATGGCTCATCTGAAAGCTTGCACTCCTTTAGTACTGCACTGAACTTAATGATCTAAGGTGGCGATGGGCATGGTCAAAATGTCTCAAAGGCTGTTATACCTTCCTGAGCCCTGATCACCCTCTCAATACCTTCTCCCTCCCCACAACCAGCAACTACAACCTAATTTTAGCACTCACAGACCTGTAGCTGCAATTTCATTGCTTCATAATCCCATAACCACTCCCGTTGCTCCCAGACATTGAGAATTCCCTTCCTAGTGTCCCTATGCCCTAGGATCGCTTTTTTAACAATCCTAGCATTTCTTGAATCTCCCTCTTTAGTGTTACTGAAATTTTGGATTCTCACACCAGCAAATCTGGAATCCACCATAGATTATTGCTGTGATACGCCAACCTCTGCCAGAACTGTATGATCCCAGGCCCAACTTTAATGCTGATGATCCAGTTTGCCTGGTGATACTGGCCACAATCAAATAGCCATGCTGCGGCCAAAAATCAGCTCGCCATGGTGCGCAGCAGAGCTGATTGAAGGCGGGAGACAACACTCACGGGATCCACCCGGTTCGCAACGCCTCATAAGATCTAATGCGAACATTTGTGGGCGGGATCACGTTTTAGCAAATTTGCATATTAGAGCGAGACAGAGTCTCACTTTAATGCCCAGATTCCCAGGTTTTTAAAAAATAAATTTAGAGTACCCAATTATTTTTTCCAATTAAAGGGCAATTTAACATGGCCAATCCACCTACTCTGCACATCTTTGGGTTGTGGGGGCGAAACCCACGCAGACACTGGAGAATGTGCAAACTCCTCACGGACAGTGACCCAGAGCCGGGATTCGAACCCGGGTCCTCAGCGCCATAGGCAGCAATGCTAACCACTGTGCCACCGTGCTGCCCCCCAGATTCCCAAGTTAACCGAGGCATGGGATCAAATTCCTTTGCCTTGAAGATCTCAGGTGAGCGCTGTTCAGTTCTGGTCTCCAAAAATGGGGACCAGACGTAAAGGCACTCGTATAGGTCTCCCAGGGGATCAGAGGCCACCAGGCGCATGCCCTTTGGGCAGGGTAGTGCCCTGGCACTTGTGCCATCCAGGCACCTAGCATTGCCTGCCTGGCACCATGACATTGGCACCCTGGCAGTGCCACCTGTGTGCCAGCCTGGCACTGCCAAGATGCCCAGGTGACATTGCCAGGTTGGTAGGGACACTGCCAAGGTGGCAGGTTGGAATTGCCAATGTGACAAGCTGGCATTTTCTGTGTGCTGGCGATCTGGCTGGGGGTCACATCAGGGGCCTCGGAGCTCAGGACATAATTTTTCTCTCGCTGTACTGAGGAGGTCCAGCGAGCGGAGCTAATCCGTGCACAATACTGGATTGTGTGCAGCCTCAGCCCCGATTATCTGCTGAGGCCTCTCATCTAACGTGAGCTCTGGGAAACACACAGCTAAACGTGTTCGCTATGAGATTTTCTTCCCTTTTGGTTAAATTGCACCCACTATCTGATGTAAAGTTCCCATGCTTAAAAATAATCTTTGGTTCACCATGGGCAATGACAAAAGAAGTCTAATAATACTCTAAAAATCTTGGGCGAGATTCTCCAATAATGGGGCTGTGTCCCCACGCCAGCATCAAAACACAGGTATTTCACTCTGGTCTTTCCTTAAGAAAGTCCAGAGTGATTCTCCAATTTGCAGGGGGCTAGCAGGACCCCGGCGTGTTTCCCGCAGCTCTGGCTGCGGATAAGGGGCCCTGCACTTCCAGTCGGGAGTCCACACATGTGCACAGCAGCGACTTGTGGCAGCCGCCCCATGGAACATGGCAGACTCACACCGCGGAGCAGCACCAGTAACGTTGGGCCCACACCCCCCCCCCACCCCCCCGAGATCGCGCACACCTGCGGATTTGTGCTGCCCGATCGCTGCCCCGGCCGTCCATGAGGCCCCTTCCGGTGAAGGATCTCCCCCCCGCCTCCCACCAGGGTAGCCGCGGACTGAGTCTGCAGTCGCAATGTCGAGTTCCCGACGAGAGACCAACGCCGTCGGGAACTCAGCCAGTTTCACTTGGAGAATTGGGGGGGGGGGGGGGGGGGCCTCTGTCAATGGCCCCCTACCTGCGCCCTGAAGACAGCGCGTGATTCTCCGGGGAGTGTCGTCGCACCGGATTTTGCCTTCAATTACCATTCTCCGCCCTTGCGCTGATCGTGATATCGGTGCGGTGGCTCAGAGAATCCCGCCCCTTATGTTTTCATGAACTTCATTTCAATTTATGTCACAAATCCTCCTACATTCAAAGTTACAATGGCAATAAGAAGAGACTGGCTAAAGTAAACATTGGTCCCTGAGCAGCAGAGATAGGAAAAATTATTGTGGGGAGTGAAGAAATGGCAGGGTCATTGAACAAATATTTGTTTCCCTTTTCACAGTAGAATATAAAATTTACAGGCAGGATTTTCTAGCCATTCACACTGGTGGGATCTTATTGTCCCACTGACGGTGCACTCTTGCTGTGAGTTTTCTGATGGCGAAGAGTGCATTCAATACACAGGGTAATCCACCCTCTACCTCGGCAGAACACACTGCGGAGGGGGAGGAAAATCCCACCCTTTATGCCAGAAATTAGGGGCTAAATAAGTGAGTGACCAGCCTTCCCAAAATGTCACAGCACTCCGGACGGCAGACAAGACCACCAACTCCACAACAACAGTACAGCTGTTGCTTCATTTTTAAGTAGTGCGTTATGATTAAAGTGTTGTTTATAAAATAAACATTTTAAACAGGAACGAATAAATCGTTTGATGCTGATGATATTGTGTGCACTGAACAAAGTTTTAACCCACCTTTGTAATGTTTTAAATCACACAGAAGATGCTCAATCTCGACAACTCCAAAACAAACTTCTACAACTGGAAACAGAAATTGAATTTTTCAAAGCAGAAAAGACATCATTGGCCAAACTGAAGGAGAACCAAGAGCTGGCCATGGAAAATCTCAGGTCAATCTCAAAACTTATGACCATGTTCTGTTTAGAAGTCCCTGTGCCTACACAGCTTCTTGAACAGATTCCACTGCATGCTTAATGAAGTGAAATGACCATTAACAGCATCAAAAGCCTGGCTGATTGAGCGCTGCTTGTCACATCACCACCCCCTTCCTCCACCCTTCTGGCTAACAGCCAGGTTATGCCCATAATATCACAAATCCCTGCGACTGCTATTTAAATGTGGTGACCTCACCCCAAGCCCAAATAACCTTTGGTCCTGGGATGGCAGTCACCAGCACTAGTTCTACTCTCAGAGTAGGTCCATGTGGGTAAACAAGCATGGCATGCTGGGAGAAAGTAACTGCAGAATAACTCATTTTGTTGTGTGATTCCAACCTGCTGTCTGTGCTTTTTGTTGTGGGCTTGCAGATCGTGCGTGCACCCTGTTGGCATATGTTTCATCAGTTGAGGGAGTAACACTGGTGGATATTGATTGCTGAATGACAGAAATACAGAAGGTTCATTTATGTCTAAAGCTCATAAACCGCAATCAATGGCAGGGATATTTAATACTGAAGTCAATGAAGTCCCTTGCGTTCAGAGGTGGCCCCCACAGTCACTGGTGCAGAATTACAAATTGGAACAGAATTTTACCTGATGTATGTGCAAACTGACTGCAACTGTACTATTCCATCAGTACCACTGATCTGAGTGACTACAAAGTAATGAATGACTTTAAGGCTTTGAAATTCAACCACTGGGATTACCCAAAACTATTTTCTAAATGAAGTGGAGCTGGTCATCAATATATCTTGGTTGGGCAGCACGGTGGTGCAGTGGGTTAGCCCTGCAGCCTCACGGCGCCGCGGTCCCAGGTTCGATCCCGGCTCTGGGTCACTATCCGCGTGGAATTTGCACATTCTCCCCGTGTTTGTGTGGGTTTCACCCCCACAACCCAAAAATGTGCACGGTAGGTCGATTGGCCACACTAAATTGCCCCTTAATTGGAAAAAGAAATGAATTGGATACACTAATTTATTTTTAAATCAAAAAATATATATATATCTTGGCAATTTAATCCTGAAGCTCCGGCAACAAAAGTGTAAGCATTTGGCTTTGGTAACTGTGCTTTTCACTGCAGACCATGTTGCCATGTGTTCAGTGTGGACAATTGTTATTTCAGTGCTCATGGGCAATGGCATATTAGGTGTTCAACTCCTCCAAACTACTCGGGCACCTCACAAGCTCATGTGTGAGAAGACATATGACTACTCATACGGTCCTATTTATGTAAGAGACCTGCATGTTAAATCAAGGCCACTATGTTCCCATGCAACTCAAGAGGGGAATGCAGCATCCTGGATCCTTGTCACGTACCAGCTGATCCCTCTTTAACTATCGTGACTGACGGGAGTGGAATTTTCCCTTTTTGATGCAGAGTATGATTGCAGGTAAGAAATGTGGCATTGGCCAGCAGGGCTTTCTCTGTCATATCGTTTAAGACATAATTGAGAGCAATTAATGGGGCGAGTCCCAAAACATCACACTGGCGGGACGGGCTCTGATTGACCATGTCTTGCCAACAACTTCGTTTTTAAAGATTGCCGTGCCAGTTTTAAAGGTAACCTGGTACATAAACGGTAGAATCCCCCCCCCCCCCCCACCCCCCAAAACTGTGCACAGCCCCCACCAGACAGTGCTGTCCGAACATGATCTTCTCCCGCCAAGCAATGCACTCAGCTGATCTCCTCTGGCACGTCGGCCCGCCAGGTGCTTGTCATGGGAGACCAGTCATAATTCAGGTCGGCATGCCCTCATGCTGATGTGAATGGATAATCTAACATAGGGGCTCGATCAATTATATTCAAATTTATTATAATGGGTTCCCAACGTTGAATGTTGGGAATTCCATTATGCCACTGGTAGGGGGATGGGGCAATCGTGTTACGCTTTTACTTCGCTGTGAATTACGGTTTGAACATCTTGCTCCACTGCCACTCCTGCCCAACAAAAATGGGAGCAGAAAATTTCTTCCTACATTTCTACCCTTGTCCTTTGCTCATTCATCGTCACCGGTATCATTATCTTCTAAAGCTTGGGTGTTTCTACAGGTGTCTGCTTCAAGTGGGGAAATAATAGTTGACTTCTTAGAAAATGTTATTGCACAAATATCTTTGGGCAAATATCTTCTCATAACATTTTTATGTTTCTTGTTTGTGTGTGGGTAGTTAGCATTTCTAACTAACTTCTAACTAATTTCTAACTGAAATGTGTGCATGAAAACTTCCAGGTGACTACCTATAACCCCCAGATATTACGTTCGCAATCTGGCCCCAGAGGAGATTACTTTGCATTCATTGTCTCTACTTGGGCCTGCACAGGCAACAGACAATATTTGGAAGCAGGTATTTTTGAAAACAAATAAAAATTCTACATTTCGGGCTTGTTAAGGGACTTTTAATCAGCTTGGTCTGCAAGTACATAGGGCCAGATTTTCATGTCCCAATAAAGCTTGGAATTGGTGCACAAAAACTGTGGCTTGGGACCAGAAATTTGAATGTCCCCCTCTAAAAGAATCCCATGCAAACTTCCCTTAGGATGGGAAGAGGTTTGGGGTCAGCAGGGGCCACGACTTGAACACACCTCCTCTGATGTCTGAATCACCATTGACAGATCTAGGACAGTATTTTTCGGACTGTTTTTCCCGGGACCCACTTTTAACAACCGGTTGACCTTCTTGACCCAATCCAGTTGACCTACGCCAGCCGACCTTTGCGACCCACACCGACCGACCTTCGTGAGCCGTGCTGGCTGACCTTTGCAATCCACAACACCCAAACATCGCAACCAACCATTTTTGCTTACTTTAAATGTGACAGGAGAATCTGCTTTGTCCTCATGATCTCAGTTGCTTTGTCATTCAATGTTACATTTCTGCTAAGGACTTCAGCTGATGATTTAAATTCTTGCTGCATCCTTTCAAAAAAAATCCAGAGGTTTGTCCTCAAACTTATCATGCTTAGTCTTAAAGTTTTTCAGGGTTTCAAACTTTCATTTGCCAGTTCTTCCCTGTACATAACGCACATCCTGATTTGCATTGTCACAAGGTGACAAGGTGAGGTATGAATAAAGTCATACCTCAAGAAATCAGCTTTATACTGCTCTGTTCCCAATTTCAACTTCCTAATAGGTTGTTCATCAGAGCCCCTGGAGTCCAACCAGCACTGTTTTATCCTGTCCTAGACTCTCCCGGGAAGCTCTCTCTAGCAGATTCAGTTGTGAGCTCCTGGCCTGTTTGTATTTCTGCCCTTCTCTTATTTACTATAAAATGATCCATCTTCAGTTCTTCACACAATCCTGTTGCTTGCTTGCTGGCAACTACAAAATGGAGGAATCTCTCCTCTCTGACGTCAGTGTATGGGGTACGTGACATGCTCTCTGCCACCGCTTCTGCCTGGAAGGCTCCATTGATTTAAAAAAAATAAGGTCCTGGGACCTGCTGGGCTCCAGGCCTGCGCACTGCTGGATCCGGCTGCGGGCGCACACGTGCAGGGGATGGACAGCACTCTTGAAATCCAGTCACAGCCAGCATTTCCAAAAGCCAGTTGTGACTGTTGGGCATTTCTTACCGCGATTGGGAATGCCGCGAGCCTCCTGACACCCTCCCGCAACCCACCCATGGGTCACGACCCTGGATTGATTGATTTATTGTCACATGTACTGAAGTACAGTGGAAAGTATTTTTCTTTCCACGTACACGGTCGACAAAAAGAATAATCGACAAGTACATCGACAAATAAGTAACTGGTTATAGTGCCGAACAAAACAAATACATAAGCAAGAGCTGCACAGGACATTGTGAATAGTGTTCTTACAGGGAACAGATCAGTCCGAGGGAGACTCGTTGAGGAGTCTAGTAGCTGTGGTGAAGAAGCTGTTCCTATGTCTGAATGTGTGGGTCTTCAGACTTCTGTATCTTCTGCCTGATGGAAGGGTCTGGAAGAGAGCAAAGGCTGGATGCGAGGGCTCTGACAATGCTATCCATCTTCCTGAGGCAGTGGGAGGTGTTGACAGAATCCATGGGAGGATGGCAAGCTTGTGTGATGCGTTGGGCTGAATGCACCACACTCTGCAGTTTTATGCAATCTTGGGCTGAGCAGTTGCCATACCAAGCTGTGATGCAGCCGGATAGGATGCTCCCTGGCACAAGTGCGGAAGTTTGTGAGAGTTGATGCAGACATGCCGAATTTATTTAGCTTCCATTGGAAGTGGAGACATTGTTGAGTTTCCTTGACTGTTGCATCAACGTAAGTGGACCAGGACAGACTGTTGGTGATGGTGACCCCCAGGAACCCAAAACAATCAAACCATCTCCACTTCGGAGCCATTTATGTAGATGGGGCTTGTGTGTTGTACTGTATTTCCTGAAGTCGATGATCAGTTCCTTGGTTTTGCTGACATTTAGCGAGAGGTTGTTTTCGGTACACCATGTAACCAAGTGGTCTATCTCCCTTCTGTAGTCTGAGTTTGAAAATGACTGATGGAGGGGGAGTATGTTTTTCATGCCCCATTGTATTTTTGCTGAGTTGTGCTGGTTTTGGAATCTTTGGAAAACCTGCAAGGTAAGAAAGTTCAGGAATATTTGCGGGAGCCACTTCTAATAGTTGAGTGTAATATGTTTGACTACTTTAAATGTCATTGTTGGATGCTATCTTCTGAGTTAAACAAAGTCATTGATCATTGGGTTCTGCCGTCCAAGCTAAGTTGGCCACTACATTGGTCAGCCTTGTGTAACATTGGAGTACTTTTCCCATTGGATAAAGTGCTATAACACATTCAAAACCTTCTTAGGAGCCCTGGTGTCAGGATCTGAAGTGATTCAAATGTCCATCCATGCTGCCTTAGTATTGAAAACCAATTGGCCTGCTGCTTCTGGAATTATTTGAATGACCAGGCCAGAGTGAACTGCAACACCTACCCGCACCTGGAAGGGTAACTGGTGGCGCCTGCAGGAACACAATTCACCTGTTAAACGGCCACACTATCTTATAAATAGACACCATGGGCGGGTTTTCCTGCACCCCCCTGCAATATGTTTTGCAGTGGCAGAGGTGGCCTACCATTGGCCGGTGGGAGGATCGTCCAGTCCCATCCAATCCCACCGCTGTCAATGGGATGTCCCATTGCTCACACCCTCTGCCTCCGGGGAACCAGCAGTGGGGACAATTCTATAAATTCTGACCAGCATCCATGCAACTTTAAGCTGTAAACTGAAATTCTGCTATAATGTGGCTGGGTGTGGGGGGAGTTTTCCTGCAGATGGAGGACAGATTTGGGTATGAGAATGCCCTAAAAGTGATATTTAATCAGGATCACAACATCATATTGCCCTGAAATTTGCAGTCTCCTGGAACAAGATTTCATTGCCTACAGGCCAAATAGGCACAGGTTACCAGGTACCATCACCGAAAGGCCATCACCCCTATCTCTGCATCTCTCTCTCTCTCTCTCTCTCTCTCTCTCTCTCCCCTCTTCCTCTCTCCCTGTCTCACTTTCTCCCCAAGGTTGTGTGCTCTCTTCTCCAGAAAGCAGAGCAAGCAGAGAGCAATAAATATTAGTAATGACTTGTATGACTGGCAGGGATGGACAGCATTTGAGGAGGGTAATTGTGAGGAATGAAATGAAATGAAAATCGCTTATTGTCACGAGTAGGCTTCAATGAAGTTACTGTGAAAAGCCCCTAGTCGCCACATTCCGGCGCCTGTTTGGGAAGGCTGGTACGGGAATTGAACCGTGCTGCTGGCCTGCTTGGTCTGCTTTCAAAGCCAGCGATTTAGCCGTGAGGGATGTTAGGATAGGATGAGTGTAATGTTTACTGCTCATGGGAAAATGAGGTGTCTGACAAGAGGAATAAGTACAGCAGCAAGGTGCACTCTTCTGAGGAGTGCTGTGCAGTTGGTTGCTAGACAAGTCGGATATGGGATTTGGCAACTGAAATTGCTGCGTCAGTCACATTCCCCACCCTCTTGAGGTTCTGTACCTTGGTGCATTGTCTGCAAGTTGGAGGGGGTCACACTTGTGCTACTCACCTCCTTGACCATTTCCACCCACACCTGCTTGACTAGAAAAGTTGTCTACTTCCTTAAATTCTAAGGAAATATCACCTCACAACAGGAGCACCTCGAGATAAGACCAGGAGACCTGGGAGTGATAGACGGAGTTGATGGGGTGGTAGGTGAGGGTGCAGCCATGATTCTCCGTTCCTGTGGTTGCCGCAGCCTCAAAAGTCCATATTGAGCTGACCGATTCTAACCTTTGCCTGGATGCCTTTAATTAGAAATCCTTCTTTTGACAGAATCAATGGAGAGTTTTCCGGTCCCATCAGTAGCAGCAGTCATGGCAGGTGGGAGCAGAAAATTAGAAGGGAGGCCAAAAGTTGGATTTCTGCTGGTAGGAAAAAAAATTGGAATCGTAGCACCTTCATTGTAGGTGGTCAAGTTTGCAGGGTTGACTTTCCAACGGATCCACTTTGGGAAACTGATGCGACCATCAATTCACTTGAGACAAGAGTAGAAGTAAACCGTGGCTTTAATCAACTCAGAACAGTGCCTGCCTGCGACCGGTCCAATACTGAGAACCGCCTACAGGCCGACTGCTCTTTATACCTCCCTTCAAGGGGAGGAGCCATGGGCGGAGCCATACATGCCCCAACATGTTCCCCTATGGATAATGCCATACAATGGCCAATAAGAGAAGCCCACAAGGGCAACAGTATAGCACAGATACAGATACAAGGGCAACAGCACAGATACAAATACGATGGTGGATTATTGGCATAATACATTCACCACAGAACCCTTTTGTATGAATGAACATATCATGAATGCTCATTAGAAATGCAACTCGCCAGTATCATGCTCTCCCTCCTAATCATTTGCCAAGCTTGTGGGAAATTAGACCACCCTGTTTGCACAACTGAATATAAGTGGCATACACCTGTCCCATTCACTTGGCTCACGACTTTGAGGTGCCTAGCTGCAACCGCACTGGGCAGGGAGGGTGGAAATAGGCAGAGACCTAAGGGTGAAGGGAATAGGTAAGGGAGTGGGAGGTGGCAGGCAGAGGGATGACTGGTGGTGGAGGAGCTGAACCTTGATGTGGAAGGGGTCTATGCAGACTTGGCGGGGAGGTGGTTGATGCGAGAATGTGGTATGGAGGAGGTGCGGACAGACTCTAGACTGGGAAAAGATATTTTAAAAAAGGGTAGCGGGGGATACTCCCCGTGGTGGGGGGCATGCCTCTGTACGTGACCATTCAGACAGCTTCGAGATGGGGAGGGGTGAGATCTGCATGGGGCCTAGGAAAATCCATAGTGATGGGTTTGTAGGGGGGAAGAAATGTCTCCAACATTCCTCCTGCATTCGCAGGTGCCCCTTGTGCACATTGGCACATGATTGTACATACCGAGGCCTTGCTCGCCCTGGACGCCCTCATTAGATTGTTGAGCCTTTCTGGCATTGGGACCATTTCCTTTTGACCAACCGACAATGCTGACCTCCTGGGCCACCTCCTCTCAGGCTGCACATGTCTGGCTCAGCTTCCTCATCTTACAGGGGATAGGCACCAGCTGTTACATCAGTCAGAGACTAAACGGTGGCACAGTGGTTAGCATGGCTTCCTCACAGCAAGCTGTTGGATTTTTGGGAATTGCGACAATCTCCGGCTTCCCAAGACTGCAGGTTATGATCGATTGCAAGCAGGTCGCTTTAAGAGCTCCCTGGCAGCAGCGCCTCATCTTCAATTACAGGAAAGGATTCCACCTCATCAATGTTCAGCTGGCGTGTGATCATCAGAAGCAGGTCATGCACCTTTCTGTCAGGTACCTTGGGAGTTCCCATGACTCAAACAGCCTGAGGCACGCTCAGATGTCACATATATTCAAAGGCCTACAGCACATAGAGGGTTGGCTCCTAGATGATAAGGGAGTACCCCCTGAAGAGATGGCTCATGACACGTGTGTCATCCTCAAAGTGCCTTGGAGGAGAGATACAACATTATGCACTCTGTGACAAGGCCCGTCATTGAGCAAACCATTGGCACCCCGAAGACACACTTCCATTGTTTGGTCAGGTGGAACTCTGCAGTACTCTCCAGAGTTGGTGTCCCACATCAGTCAGGTCTGTTGCACCCTGCACAACCTGGCGCTTCAAAGTGGCGACCATTTGCTACAGGGAGACATGGATATGGCAGAGATTTCCTCAAATGGGGAGGACTTGGAAGGGCAAGAATCTGAGCAGGGCAACGATGGTCAGCTTCCATGTAAGGATGCCATTGCAGCACCACCACATGGAAGGCATCCTCATTACACACTGATAGCGACAAGGTTCCAGCAGGAGTAAAATGCAGGCTAAGTGACCCGAGCATATTTCTCCTACCGCTTTAATGTCGTGCCAGTAATTGGAAAGGCCTTTACAAGCAGTGACATCACAAGCAAGGTCAGCGTTCAGCCTTGAACCCCTAACTCTCCAGGATCACTGAGTCCTCATTCTTGAATATAGCTGGTGTGCGAGGTGAAAGGCAGCATACCAGCACGCACCCTGCATCAACTACACATTGCACTGTTGCTGCCACCTGAAGCTGACCCATGAAGCGGCCACAGAGATTTTCACATGATTGTAGAGACCATGATGGTTCCAGGTCATGTGCTTTCCACACTTACCATGAACACAGTTCATTGTTACTACAACTTTAGATTTAACCCTCCAAGACACATAAGCACATATAACTATGTAGTGTGTTGCAAGGTTTTAAAGATAAAATCTCAATGTACAGACACTTTCAGGATGTGGGGGGGTTTCTCACAACTCCCTTACATGACAATGGGCGAGAGACTAAGGTGAGTGCTGAACAGCCATGAATTTGAGGCACACCATGGAAGGCAAACATGGAATGTGAGCTTGGGTCACAATAAGGGGGCACATAGGTTGATATGCAAGAAGCATTCTCATGATGACACACATGGCGACACAATTAATATGAACTCAAATGTATTTACAAAGGTGCATTCTATCGTGAGTGAACACCATGCTGCTATTAGGCCCTCTATTTCTTATTTTTCTTACCCGATTGCAATGTCTAGGTGCATCCCTGATACCCGCAGCAGAGCTGGAGGCAGTCTGCTGACTGCTATGCCCTGTTGTCTGTGACAATCTTGCTAGGTGTCCTCGTTGAGGCCAAGACCTGTAAAACCCTGGCCTGCTTTGGGTCTCCTGCTGTGGGGCAGGTGCTGATGGGGCCACGGACAGAAGGAAATGAGGATGGCAGCACGCTCTCCGAGTCTCCTAGGGGCTGGCCCAGTCCAGTTGCTGATCCACTTCCTTTTGGGTGCCTGAGAGCCCCTGCCTGACTCTTTGACAAGGAGGGGATGAGGAGGTAGGCTGAGGGGCCCCACCCTCCTCTCCCTTAGCTACAGATGGATCACACTTGAACCTAGAGTGTAGGCCTGAGCGCAAATCAGGCAGGACCTGCTGGACTAAGGTCTCCAAGGCAGCTTTCACTCTTCTCATGTTGACCTTGAGGTACACGCATGGCAGAGTCACAACATCAGATTAAATACAGATGGACTCCTCCATCCTTTGTTGTAGTCATTTCACTGCCTCTGCAACTCTACCTGAAGTTCCACATTATGTCTTTGCTTTACCGGCTTGTATGTGATGGCCGTTTATAATGGTTAATCATCTGTTCTCCAGCAGTTCTCTGAGTGTCAGAGACTTGGGCTATCAACGCCTCCAACTGCTAAGTATACGTGTCGGTGAGATATTCTTCAAAAAGTGACCCCAAGTCTAATCTAGATCTAGCAACCACTGAGGTGTGTGTCTCTGCACTGGTGAAGGGTGCAGGCGAACACAGTGATGGGGTTTCATCAAATGGATCGTCATCTGAGGTGGACTGGGGACTGCATGGACCAGTATATGGGCCTGCTATTGTATGTAAGAAAGATTTAGTTCAAGTGCAGGCAAAATGCAACATTGCATGTCACTCACTGTGAATGTCAGGATTTGATTAACTAATGAAGTGCTCACCCATACTGGGCTGATGGGGAACACCTTCACCACAGGAGTAATTCCTCTCCTCCCCAACCAACTCAGCTGCTTGGTCCTTGAGGGGAGGGTGCTCCTGGATGTCTACTGTCCCTCATCCCACCTGGGATCTTGCCCTCCTGTGGTGGGCCAGCTTGGCCTGCATGAAGACAAATAGGTGGAATGTGATGAGAAGGGATGGAGGAAGAGGTTGGGTAGCGTGCATCCCCGCTATATGGGTTGAGCCCTCCCCAGCAAGGCCTGAAGATACAGTTTGTGAAAGATGATAGATTAGATGGTGGTGATCTTAAGGTGTGCATGAGACATTCAATGCTGCTGTCTCTTCTGATAAGAGTGTGTGAAAACCCTTTTATTTATTTATTTTTTATTTTCTCAAGCAGTAATTTAGAATGGCCAATCCACCTACCCTGCACATCTTTGGGTTGTGGGGTGAGACCCACGCACATATAGAGAGAATGTGCAAACTCCACACAGCTAGTGATCCGTGGCCGGGATTGAACCTGGGTCCTCGCTGCCTTGAGGCAGCAGTGCTAACCACTACACCATGCTGCCCCAGGAATTTAACCCTTTGAGTGCCTGCTGTCATTATGAAAGTGTGAGTTTGGAGTGAGCAGGTGGTTGATTTACCCTAATAGAGTGGATTAGACCATTCATCCTCTTTCTCCACTACAGGGTATTTCTTTTTTGGATCATAGCAGCACAGACCTCCACTGTGACCCCCTCACAATATTTGTGGACTTCTTTATTTCAATGCTGTTGTACCAGTTATGATCTTTAATCCATGAATTATTTGTCAATTATTTCTATTGGCTTCATGGCTTTGACCAATACAGTAAATAAGAATACTTGCATTTATAAAGCTCTTTCCATGACCTCAGGACATCTTCAAGTGCTTTAAAGCCAATTCAGTAATGTTCCAGAAACAGCAATAGTGATCAAATAAGTTGAATTTAGTTTTGGTAGTTGAGGCAGACATTTTAACCAGGACACCGGGAAGAACAATCTCCTTCAAAGTGGTGCTGTTGCTAATTTGATGTCCTCTGAAGAGAGCTGTTTAATTGAAGGCAGTACTTTCAATAGTGCATCGCTTCTCAGCATGCAAGATTTTGCTCAGTTTCCCAGATTGCAGAGGATGAAAACCATACCAATCGTGTGACCAGTGCCATAGGTGAGGGGGATCGATGCCACAAGGTCTCTGATATTACCCACAATAAGTTGCAGAAGCGTTGGGCAGCAACCAGAGAAATCTGCAGTCAAAGCCCCAGTTTCTATCCAATTTTTGGAAGTAAAGCTTTTCCAAGCCACAGTCATTTGCTAGTATGGCATTGAGGCCGTTAACATGACCTGAACTTGCAAATAAGGCTGAGTAAAAAAGTTGTTTTGCACCCAATCTGAACTCGGGAAGATTAGAAGAAGATTGACCCTGGGGATTTAATAATCTATATTGTCACAAGTAGGCTTATATTAACACTGCAATAAATTTACTGTGAAAATCTCCTAGTTGTTATACTCGGCGCCTGCTCGGGTAGACTGAGGGAGAATTCAGAATGTCTAATCTACCGAACAGCACGTCTTTTGGGACTTGTGGGAGGAAACTGGAGAGTCCAGAAGAAACACACACTGACACGGGGAGAATGTGCAGACTCCGCACAGACAGTGACGCAAGACATGAATCGAACCCAGGTCCCTGCCGTGTGAAGCAATAGTGCTAACCACTGTGCTACCGTGCTGCCCCACTGTACTACCATGCCGCCCCACTGTGCTACTGTGCTGCCTTAAAACCACTTCAACAGTAAAGTATAATTGGCATATTGAAACTGTCATTTTGTTGTTGTTAGAAAACGGATGGATCAGTTTGAACATGAGAAGACTGAAGAAATAGCTCGGTTAGATGAGTACAAGAAGGAGGAAATTAAGAAACTGCAGAAAGCAAAGAGATTGTCTGAAAAAACCACTGTAACCAAAGCTACTTTTGATAAGAAAGAAAATGAAGAGATGGAGGTAAGTAAGGATCTTGGCAAAATACAAATACTATTTAAGCAGTACTAACCAAAAAGTGGGGGGGGTTGCAGTTAGCTCAATTTGCTCAATGGCTAGTGTGTGGATCAGATTAACAGGACTTGTTCCTGCTGAGGTGGACTTGCGGCCTGCTTTCTCATCCTGCCTGTCGGGGAAAAACAGCACTTTGCTGTTGTTCAGCAAATAATCTGCCTTTGGACAGGGGACGCGAGAAGAAGAACCAAAAGGCTCTGAGGGCTGAAACCCATCTTGAGGAGGGAGCATGGATAGGACACTAGTGAATTGACAATCTGTTTTACTCCCTGGCAGATTTGCATTATGGAAAGAGTAAATGCCAAATTCTTCTTTCCCAACATGAATTTCACTGTCCTCCTCCACTGACTTCGATATTAATCATTAATCAGGCAGAACCCTTACATGTCTATTTTCACCATCGAGGACATAATGGAAACCCAATTTTTCAAACATAGCTGGACTATACTTAATGGTGAAAAGTGCTGATATTGTTAAACATTGTCATGTATTGGTTGATACGATTATTGAAATCTCATAGAAAAATGGAAATTGCTACTGATGTATGTGTGTGATATATATATATATATATATGTTTGTTAACTTATTCAACTAGTGTTCATCTGATTGGGTCAAAGGACCCTGGTTGAGGACTTAAAATTTGTACTAATAGAAGTTGCACACTGCTTGGGAAAATTATTTTCAGGTGTTTGGTTTAACTTACATCTTCCAGAAGTAGTATTTTGTTAATCATATGACAAAATATTTTATTTCCTGAGTGGTTTAGTTCTAGTCAGATGTCCTTAAACAAAAGATTTCCATTCTTATAAGGCCTGTTCCCTCAAGATATATTCCACATGCATTGTCTGACATGCAGATATAGACCTTTTATAGTTTTGTCAATATTTTCTCAATTCTATTTTACGACTGCATTGGTGGTACATCCTTACTCATGTGAAGAACTGAGAAAGCACTGGTACTAATTGAAGCCTTTTTTAAGAAGGTCCCTCATTACCCATAGTTTCAAGGTCATTTTTTAAGAACATACAGTGAATTTATATACTGAAATATTTAGGAATGTGTGGCATTTATTTTATTGTTTTAAAATATGGGCTGGATTTTCGCTGAATCGGGGAGCATCCAGGTATCTTTAAAAATGGCAGTCAGGACTTGATTCTGGAATATCCACCTCATTCCCCATATCCCTAATTTTCACAAGCATGAGTTAAGGGTGTGACCTTCGAGCTTTTAAGAGCTCAAAGCCTACATCTGGCTGGCTCCATTGCAGGTTTTGGCATCTCCTAGGCTTCAGCATTGTTCGTGGAATCGGGCAAGGTTTTAAAAGCTCGATGTTCACGTTCTCTTAGAGGTGTCATGAACCATAGTCTAGAAATGAAAGCTTTTGGAAGGTAAGTTTAAAAGGCTTTATCCATGCCCCTTTGTCTAGAAATCCATTGCTCTGTTGAAACGGCTGCACCCCAGGGAAAACCTTTGCTTGACTGACAGCTTTCTTTCAATTGTGCAATGTTCATTTACACAAGATAAAGAGGTTTCAAATACTTGAGGTTTTTTAAAAGAGCTTTTTCACACATGCTATTGTTACTATAGGGTTCATTAGTTCTGTACAGAAGGTATACCGAATGAATGGGCATTGAGTGCCACAGGTTGACATGGAAGATACGGAGGGTCATAGGGAGTAGGTGGAGGGGCGTCAGGTGGCATGAGTTGGATTGAAGGTGAAGAGATGTGTATGGGGCTGTTTTCTCTTTTATTGATATCATTGTAGTTGGAACTAAGTCCCAGAATATCAAGGCTGGCCTTCTAAACAGCCTACCTTGACACCCAGCTGTTCCTGTGGCTGCTTCTGACCTCGGGTCAACCTTGGGTCCAAATCCAGTTACCACCCTATCCCCCAGAACGAAAATCCCACTTTTTCAGGCACTTTCACCCGAGTTGGGCCCACCAAGACGGAAATATCCTGACTCTCACCACCTGCCTTGATGATGAAAATCCAGCCCTATATTTACTTAGTGTAGGAGGTCTTGTGATGCAATGGGTAAGGTCCTGGCCTCTAAATCAGAAGGTCCAGGTTCAAGTTCCACGCCAGGACTTGATAGCCAAGGAAGGTGCATTCATAATGCAGTCAAACAGATTGTGTGTCAACCTGCAAATCCTTCCAAACATGCCAGTGACATGTCAGCCACAATTGATGCAGGGGAGCACCCCACAAGACTTTGGTGACAGATAAGTGACCTGTTCCAGTAATACCTAGCTATGGAAACAGATGAGAGTCTGCCTTAGCGCACCACTAGATGAGGGGAGAGAATTGGGAATATTTCCTTTGTGCTATCTATTGATAGTTGCTGTTCTCTTTCTCCCTAATATTATTAGTTCTTGAAGCACCAGCTTGGTCAGCTCCAGGAAGACTTCAGAAAAAATGAGTCCAGGTGGTCTCGTGCCCACAGCTGCCTTCGATACCAGATTGACACGTTAACCAAGGAAAACATTGAGCTACGTGATGAGTTGAATTGTCATCGACAAGAACCTGTGAAAAAAACTGAGACTGCCAACTTTATGAGCAAGAAATTTGAAACACCAGTATGAATTTTACTATGATTAAATATTGCTCATTGATTTAGCAATTATTGATTGCTTATTTTTGTAGAAGTTACAGCTCTGTTTAAAAGTTACAGGCTGAAGCATAATTCAGAAATGTTCAGCATAATGAATGTATTTCATTCGAGAAAGGAAAAAAAAAAATTACTTGTATTTATATAGCACTTTTCACAACCTCAAGACATTCCAAACCAATTAAATATTTTCAAGATGCAACCAATGTTGTAATGTAAGAAACATGACAATCTGTGGCACACAAGGTCCGGCAAACAGCAATAAGTTAATAACCTGAAAATTGGTCTTCGGTGTTGGTTGAAACCTAAATATCAGCCAGGACACAAGGGAGAACAAGGGGAGGCAATGGTTTAGTGGTATTGTCGTGTGACGAGTAAACCAGAGACACAGAGTACTCTGGGGAACTGGGTTAGAATCCTGCCATGACATGTGAAATTTGAATTCAATAAAAAAATCTGAAACCATTGTTGATTGTCATAAAAAACCCATCTGATTCGCTAATGTCCTTTTAGGAAGGAAATCTGTTGTCCTTACCTGGCGTGGCCTACATGTGACTCCTAATCCACAGCTATGTGGTTAACTCTTAAATGTCCTCAGTGATGGGCAATAAATGCTGACAGCCAGCGATGCCCACATCCCATGAACGAATAAACAAAGTCTCTTTTTTGAATAGTGTTATGAGATCCGTTGCATTTACTTAAGAAAGAAGATGAAGCCTCTGTTTAATGTCTCATTTGACACGCATAACATAGAACATAGAACAGCACAGAACAGGCCCTTCGGCCCTCGATGTTGTGCCGAGCAATGATCACCCTACTCAAACCCACGTATCCACCCTATACCCGTAACCCAACAACCCCCCCCCAACCTTACTTTTTAGGACACTACGGGCAATTTAGCATGGCCAATCCACCTAACCCGCACATCTTTGGACTGTGGGAGGAAACCGGAGCACCCGGAGGAAACCCACGCACACATGGGGAGGACGTGCAGACTCCGCACAGACAGTGACCCAGCCGGGAACCGAACCTGGGACCCTGGAGCTGTGAAGCATTTATGCTAACCACCATGCTACCGTGCTGCCCCAAAACTTCTTGAGCATAACTTCTCAAAATTTTTTAAGACACAAATCCAGAGGTGGATAACAATGAAGAGAATTTTAAAATATATGAACATGGCATATTCATCCACAGCCCCTAAAACAACTTTTTTTCTAGTTTCTAAGTATGAGATAGTATTCTTTATCTGGTTACATAGAATTACAGAACTGAAAGGGAGCATTCAGTCCACCAGGTTTTTATTGCTGCAAACAAGCCTCCTACCAGTCCCTCTTCATTTAACCTCATCACCATAATCATAACCAACCCTATGAAAAAGCACCCTACCTCGGCCCACTCCCCCTCCCTATTCCCGTAACTCAATCTAATCTGCACATCTTTGGACACTAAGGTGCAATTTAGCATAGCCAATCCACCTAACCTGCATCTTTGGAAACCGGAGCACCCAGAGTAAACCAATGCAGACAAGGGGAGAATGTGCAAACTCCACACAGACACCGTGCCAGCCCGAAGCTTCGTCTTAGAGCACTTAGAACATCTTAGACCACAAACTAAATGTGGCGTCATATTGCCCCGACATGAATTGTGATTAACCCTTGAATAGTCAAAATACTTGATTGCATAATCTATGCTGATTAAAAACATGTTTTTTGCTTTAAGCAATGTTTTACGGTGAAATGTTGTTGTAGTAATAAATATCACCTTTAATATCCAGGTATCAGATGCCATTATTAAAGGTACATCACAAACAGCCTCATGTAGACATAGGAGTCGTAGTTCAACTCCAACTGGAAGTAGAATGCCTACTGAAAGAAGACAGACCCCCGTGAATTCTCAACTAAAGGTGCAACATATTTATTTCAAATCTATTTTTTTCGTCATTACTTATTTATTCAGTGAATAAATTTCAATGCATGGGGTCGAATCTTATGCTCCCCCACTGATGAGTTTGTAGATAGGGGGTGAGTGTGAAGTTCCTCTGATAGGCCTCGAGCTGGGTTTCCATCTGCCCCAAACTTTCTGCAATTTAATGCTGGGAGGGGCGAGGCCTCAACCAACTGACCCACCCTTGCCCCAGTTGAGGCCCTTGTGACCAATTATTGACCACAAGGGCCGTTTCCCATCCAGCCTCAATTTCCGGGCTGTTGGGAGGAGTTCCAGGCTTTGGGGAAAGCCAAGAAATAAATCAGCTTTAGGCTTAAAGTGGGAAGGGGGCTGCCGCTATCCTTGTTAACACCAGGTGCTCCCTCACATCCCACAATTAGGGTCTGGTGACCACAGCACCTCCCTGTCTCTCCCCCCACTCCATCCTCTTCGCTGAAACCCCAGTCCTCCTGTCCATCCCACCAGGCCTCCTTCAGACCCCCAAATCTTACCTGTCCCTGGAATCCTGGAACTTAGGCTCTGAGGACTGAGTCTCAGTCCTGTTCACTGCAGCTTCTGGTGCCACACAGACTAGAGAACTGCTGGCTACTCAGATTGACCTGCAGGTCTCTGAGGTGGAACTTTCACCCAAGTGAGGGACAAAAGTCCCGCCTCCAGCCAATTAACGCTTGTTGGAGCATGATGTCACTGTGGGGCAAGTGGGGTGTGTTCCCCACCAACATTTCGGATAGCTGAATGGAAACCCTACCATCCTAAAAATCCTGGCCATGATGGATTCAAGTCAATACTTTACTTGAGCTGCTGCTGCTGTTACTATGACAATTCTGCAGCTATGTGTTACTCAAATCTACGAGTGATACCTGTGGTGAACAGTAACTACTGTTTGCTGGCATCTGACTGGAAAGGCTTCTGTCATATTCACACTGATCTCTGTGAGAGATCCTGGGTAATTGTGCACTGTCCCAGATGAAGAACGGTCGTAGCTGAGTTTTTGTTCAACTGACAAAGAACATAAGAACATAAGAACTAGGAGCAGGAGTAGGCCATCTGGCCCCTCGCGCCTGCTCCGCCATTCAATTAGATCATGGCTGATCTTTTGTGGACTCAGCTCCACTTTCCGGCCCGAACACCATAACCCTTAATCCCTTTATTCTTCAAAAAACGATCTATCTTTACCTTAAAAACATGTAATGAAGGAGCCTCAACTGCTTCACTGGGCAAGGAATTCCATAGATTCACAACCCTTTGGGTGAAGAAGTTCCTCCTAAACTCAGTCCTAAATCTACTTCCCCTTATTTTGAGGCTATGTCCCCTAGTTCTGCTGTCACCCGCCAGTGGAAACAACCTGCCCGCATCTATCCTATGTATTCCCTTCATAATTTTAAATGTTTCTATAAGATCCCCCCTCATCCTTCTAAATTCCAACGAGTACAGTCCCAGTCTACTCAACCTCTCCTCATAATCCAACCCCTTCAGCTCTGGGATTAACCTAGTGAATCTCCTCTGCACACCCTCCAGCGCCAGTACGTCCTTTCTCAAGTAAGGAGACCAAAACTGAACACAATACTCCAGGTGTGGCCGCACTAACACCTTATACAATTGCAACATAACCTCCCTAGTCTTAAACTCCATCCCTCTAGCAATGAAGGACAAAATTCCATTTGCCTTCTTAATCACCTGTTGCACCTGTAAACCAACCTTCTGTGACTCATGCACTAGCACACCCAAGTCTCTCTGAACAGCGGCATGCTTTAATATTTTATCGTTTAAATAACAATCCCGTTTGCTGTTATTCCTACCAAAATGGATAACCTCACATTTGTCAACATTGTATTCCATCTGCCAGACCCGAGCCCATTCACTTAACCTATCCAAATCCCTCTGCAGACTTCCAGTATCCTTTGCACTCTTCGATTTACCACTCATCTTAGTGTCATCCGCAAACTTGGACACATTGCCCTTGGTCCCCAACTCCAAATCATCTATGTAAATTGTGAACAATTGTGGGCCCAACACGGATCCCTGAGGGACACCACTAGCTACTGATTGCCAACCAGAGAAACACCCATTTATCCCAACTCTTTGCTTTCTATTAATTAACCAATCCTCTATCCATGCTACTACTTTACCCTTAATGCCATGCATCTTTATCTTATGCAGCAACCTTTTGTGTGGCACCTTGTCAAAGGCTTTCTGGAAATCCAGATATACCACATCCATTGGCTCCCCGTTATCTACTGCACTGGTAATGTCCTCAAAAAATTCCACTACATTAGTTAGGCATGACCCATGCTGCGTCTGCCCAATGGGACAATTTCTATCCAGATGCCTCGCAATTTCTTCCTTGATGATAGATTCCAGCATCTTCCCTACTACCGAAGTTAAGCTCACTGGCCTATAATTTCCTGCTTTCTGCCTAACTCCTTTTTTAAACAGTGGCGTCACGTTTGCTAATTTCCAATCCACCGGGACCACCCCAGAGTCTAGTGAATTTCGGTAAATTATCACTAGTGCATCTGCAATTTCCCTAGCCATCTCTTTTAGCACTCTGGGATGCATTCCAGCAGGGCCAGGAGACTTGTCTACCTTTAGCCCCATTAGCTTGCCCATTACTCCCTCCTTAGTGATAACAATCCTCTCAAGGTCCTCACCTGTCATAGCCTCATTTCTATCAGTCGCTGGCATGTTATTTGTGTCTTCCACTGTGAAGACCGACCCAAAAAACCTGTTCAGTTCCTCAGCCATTTCCTCATTTCCCATTATTAAAACTCCCTTCTCATCCTCTAAAGGACCAATATTTTCCTTAGCCACTCTTTTTTGTTTTATATATTTGTAAAAACTTTTACTGTCTGTTTTTATATTCTGAGCAAGTTTACTCTCATACTCTATCTTACTCTTCTTTATAGCTTTTTTAGTAGCTTTCTGTTGCCTCCTAAAGATTTCCCAGTCCTCCAATCTCCCAGCAATCTTTGCCACTTTATATGCTTTTTCCTTCAATTTGATACTCTCCCTTATTTCCTTAGATATCCACGGTCGATTTTCCCTCTTTCTTCCGTCCTTCCTTTTTTTTGGTATAAACCTTTGCTGAGCTCTGTGAAAAATCGCTTGGAAGGTTCTCCACTGTTCCTCAACTGTTCCACCATAAAGTCTTAGCTCCCAGTCTACCTTAGCTAGTTCTTCTCTCATTCCCTTGTAATCTCCTTTGTTTAAACACAAAACACTAGTATTTGATTTTACTTTCTCACCCTCCATCTGTATTTTAAATTCCACCATATTGTGATCGCTCCTTCCGAGAGGATCCCTAACTATGAGATCATGAATCAATCCTGTCTCATTACACAGGACAAGATCTAGGACCGCTTGTTCCCTTGTAGGTTCCATTACATACTGTTCTAGGAAACTATCGCGGATACATTCTATAAACTCCTCCTCAAGGTTGCCTTGACCGACCTGGTTAAACCAATCGACATGTAGATTAAAATCCCCCATGATAACTGCTGTACCATTTCTACATGCATCAGTTATTTCTTTGTTTATTGCCTGCCCCACCATATCGTTACTATTTGGTGGCCGATAGACTACTCCTATCAGTGACTTTTTCGCCTTACTATTCCTGATTTCCACCCAAATGGATTCAACCTTATCCTCCATAGCACCGATGTCATCCCTTACTATTGCCCGGATGTCATCCTTAAATAACAGAGCAACACCACCTCCCTTACCATCCACTCTGTCCTTCCGAATAGTTTGATACCCTCGGATATTAAACTCCCAGTCGTGACCATCCTTTAACCATGTTTCAGTAATGGCCACTAAATCATAGTCATTTACGATGATTTGTGCCATCAACTCATTTACTTAATTCCGAATACTACGAGCATTCAGGTAAAGTACACTTATGTTGGTTTTTTTACCTCTGTTTTGAATCTTAACATCTCCAGTTTTATTCCTTTTGTTATTACTGGGCCTATTCACTGTGCTCCCCTCAGTCACTGTACCTTGTACTGTCGCCCTTTTAGATTTTTGACTATGTCTTCTCTGCCTTGCACTTTTCCCCTTACTTCCTTTTGCTTCTGTCCCTGTTTTACTACCTTCCAACTTCCTGCATCGGTTCCCATCCCCCTGCCACATTAGTTTAAACCCTCCCCAACAGCTCTAGAAAACACCTCCCCTAGGACATCGGTTCCAGTCCTGCCCAGGTGCAGACCGTCCGGTTTGTACTGGTCTCACCTCCCCCAGAACTGTCCCAATGCCCCAGGAATTTGAATCCCTCCCTCTTGCACCATCTCTCGAGCCACGCATTCATCCTATCTATCCTGACATTCCTACTCTGACTAGCTCGTGGCACTGGTAGCAATCCTGAGATTACTACCTTTGAGGTCCTACTTTTTAGTTTAACTCCTAACTCCCTGAATTCCGCTTGTAGGACCTCATCCCGTTTTTTACCTATATCGTTGGTGCCTATGTGCACCACGGCAGCTGGCTGTTCACCCTCCCCCCCCCCCCCCCAGAATGTCCTGCAGCCGCTCCGAGACATCCTTGACCCTTGCGCCAGGGAGGCAACATACCATCCTGGAGTCTCGATTGCGTCCACAGAACCGCCTGTCTATTCCCCTTACGATCGAGTCCCCTATCACTATAGCCCTGCCATTTTTCTTCCTGCCCTTTTGTGCAGCAGAGCCAGCCACGGTGCCATGATCCTGGCTGCTGCTGCCTTCCCCTGGTGAGCCATCTCCCTCAACAGTATCCAAAGTGGTATATCTGTTTTGCAGGGAGATGACCGCAGGGGACACCTGCACTGCCTTCCTACTCTTGCTCTTTCTTTTGGTCACCCATTTTCTATCTCCCTCAGTAACCTTCACCTGCGGTGTGACCAACTCGCTAAATGTGCTATCCACGACCTCCTCAGCATCGCGGATGCTCCAAAGTGAGTCCATCTGCAGCTCCAGAGCCGTCAAGCGGTCTAACAAGAGCTGCAACTGAACACACTTCTTGCACGTGAAGGAGCCAGGGACAGTGGACGTGTCCCTGAGCTCCCACATCGCACACGAGGAGCATGACACGGGTCTGGGATCTCCTGTCATGTCTTAAACCCTTGGTAAACTTAAACAACTAGAATTTCAAAATAAAAATAAATAAATTAGACAATGAAAAGAAAAAGAGAGACTACTTACCAGTCACTTACCAGGGTTAAAAAGCACCTCCTCACACTCTGCACCGAATTACCTCACTGCACCAAATTACCAAGTTTCAATCCCCACTCTGGATGAGTCTCACTCTGGATTGTCTCCTGGAAAAGTGCTAGCTTACTGTGTTGAAAGTAATTTTGTTTTAATGAAAATACACTTATTGAGCCAAGTATTTAAACAATCATAGAGGGGGCAGAAGAGTGCAGAGGCCCACACAGCCATGGGCCATTGTGCGATCTCCCGCCATCTCTGGGCAAAGTCAGTTAGAGGGCCTTTAGCTCACTGAGCTAAATCACTGGCTTTTAAAGCAGACCAATCAGGCCAGCAGCACGGTTCGATTCCCGTACCAGCCTCCCGGACAGGCGCCGGAATGTGGCGACTAGGGGCTTTTCACAGTAACTACTCGTGACAATAAGCGATTTTCATTTTCATTTTTCATTTCATTTCATATGGCCAATCTCCACAGCTGTTGAAAATTCAGGGTATCAGAGTAAATTAACTGTTTAACTCCCTATTCCGTAGCTCCAAAATAATTCAAGCTGATAACCCTTATTGGTAACAGTGCTTATATTTTATTCAGCATAATTAACATTTGACACATGCTATTTTAGCAATGATATCGAAGATACAGCAGAATTACCATCATGTCCATGGTCAAAATGTCGTATCCATGTAAACCTATTCCCTGGTTGTGCTCCAGGTACCATCTTGTCAGTCAGTGTGACACATATAATATCTGTACAATTCAGTACACCAAAAAGCTTCTCTTATACATTCATGACATCGAAAAAATTAAGGAGATCAATTCAACCTTTGACGAATGCAAGAAATTGTAATATTTTATATTTATTTGCAGTAATGTTATTGAAAAGATGTACACAGACAATATGACTGCTAGAACTGCGATTAAGTGGAAATGTCAATTAGTAGAGGACATGGGTTTAAGGTGCATGGGGCAAAGTTTAGAGAAGCTGTTTAGAGGGTGGCACGGCAGAACAGTGGTTAGCACTGTTGCTTCACAGCGCCAGGGACTCTGGTTCGGTTCCCGGCTTGTGTCACTGTCTGTGCAGAGTCTGCACATTTTCCCAGTATCTGCGTGGGTATCCCCCGGGTGCTCCGGTCTCCTCCCACAAAGTCCCAAAAGATGTGCTTGTTAGGTGAATTGGACATGGTGAATTCTTCCTCAGTATACCTGAACAGGCGACATGGGGATTTTTACAGTAACTTCTTTGCAATGTCAATGTAAGCCTACTTGTGACACTAATAAAAGTTATAATTATTATTATGTGCAAGACAGGTTTTTTTACACAGAGGGTGGTGAGTACCTGAACTCGCTGCCGGGGGAGGTGGTGGAAGCAGGTTCAATAGCGGCATTTAAAAGGCACCTTGACAAATACATGAATAGGATGGGAATAGAGTGATATAGGCCCCGGAAGTGCAGAAGGTTTGAGTTTAGACAGGCATAGTGATTGGCACAGCTTGGAGGGCCAAAAGGCCTGTTCCTGCGCTGTACTGTTCTTCGTTCTTTAAGGTGTGTAAAAGTGGGATAATAATTGATTTGCAAGTGAAGTGTTCAGCTGATAGATCTTGAGAACCGTTTACTTGTTTACTGATAGCTAGCTAATGGAATATCGTTAGTGTTTGAAGGACCTCTGGGATGCAGATAATTTATGAGCAGTATTGCGTTTGGTCCTGCCAAGCAAGTCAAGGGACATCTTGCAAGAAGAAGCAAAAGAATGCCTTGTGCTTTGGGTACAGATAATGTAGTTAATGGGGGGAGCCAGATCTGTCTGAAAAGTTAGTCGCCCTGGAACTCTCATCTGAACAGAAGTGTTTCAGTTTGGTCCTGAAAGGTGTTCTCTCCAAAGGTGTTGCACAAAGAAGAGCAAGGAGAAACCTGGTTGTTAACTTTATCCACGAGTGGTGTAAATTTACAGGCAAGCGACCACATGGAAGCAATGACTGTAAAAAAAAAACCTCAATATTTATTTTACCTACTATAATACAACTCCTACTCCCCAAAGGGTCTCAAAGGGCCAAATATTTCTGTCCCTTGGCTTAAGGGTGTAGCTACACCCCCTCATCTGGGGAGATCATATTCAGGTGAGACCACAGGGACTCTGTGATGTTGCAGATCCCTTAAGCCTCTGGTTAGGTTATAACGCACCCCCCCCCCACCCAAGTCCGACACATCATCCATCTCGAGGGGAGAAGGGGAAAGATCCCCCATATGCTTTGCTCGGAGCTGCCTCTCTGCTGTCCACACCTCTGGGCCTGGAGGGGTGTAACGCACTGGGGAGCAACGTTTGCGGGCCGAACACCTGGGTGGTTCCACCATGCTCGGCCCGGCAGCCGTCAACGGATCCATTTGAAGCGCCATTGGCAAAGTCTCCATGTCCGATTCAGGGTCGGAAGAGTCGACCTCCCGCATTTCCAAGGTGAAATGCTCATCCGCCTCACAGGGGACCAAAGGTGGCTGCACTGGAGGAAGGGACGCCACCAGTTGTGGGGGCTTTGATTACCCTCGAGAACCTGCACGACTCGGCAGTGGAGGTGGTCCCTGTGCTCATATGGAATACGAGACTGGCCCCGATTGCTTTATCACTATCCCCAGGATCCACAACATTCCGTCGGTGAAATTCCGGATGTAGACCACGTCGCCCATAGAAATTCCCCGAAGGGTCTGGGTTGTCATGCTTCGGAATGTTCCTGCCAATGTCTGGTGGGACGAGGCGCAGGCAAAGACCCACCAACAACCCCAAGAGCGCCACCCCGGTGGTGGTGTGTGATGTGGGTCGGTAATAGAAGAGGAAGTGGGCTGGACGGGTCTTCGGGGAACCGGGGGTCTGTTTTCGCATTGCCAGCTTAAAAGTCTGTACGCTCGTTTGGCCAATCCATTAGATGACGGGTGGTAAAATGCGGTCGGTACATGGCGGAACCTGTCCAGCTTTAGAAAATTGGCTGATTCCGCACTTGTGAAAGCTGTGCCTTTCTCCAATGCTAACCTCTCGAGAAGCCCGTGGATACTGAAATGTTTGTCTGAGTTTCGCAGTCGCGGTTTGTGACAACATCGTGGATATGTGGTGAACATCCACCCACTTCGACTGGGCATCGGCGATAAGTAAATACAGGGCTCTTTGAAAATCGTATACAATGTTTCACCAACGTTTCGATGTCCATTTCTATCCCATGTCATGTGAGAGTACCTTTAAGAAATGGGTGTTTAAACTAGTTTGTCAGGGGGCTGGGTAAACGAGCTGCAGTCCAGAAGCCAGTGTTGAGAGTAGTGAGGTACTGAGGAGGGTATCAAGGTTGCAGGGGTGTACCAGCAGACAGAGAGGTGGGTTGAAGTGTGTCTACTTCAATGCACGGAGCATCCGGAATAAGGTAGGTGAACTTGGAGCGTGGATTGGTACTTGGGACTACGATGTTGTGGCCATTACGGAGACATAGTTAGAACAGGGACAGGAATGGTTGTTGGGCGTTCCGGGGTATAGATGTTTCATTAAGAGTAGGGAAGGTGGTAAAAAAGGTGGAGGAGTAGCATTGTTAATCAAGAATGGTTTAACGGCTCCAGAAAGGCAGTTCGAAGGGGATCTGCCGACTGAGGTAATATGGGCCGAAGTTAGAAATAGGAAAGGAGCGGTCGATTTGTTAGGAGTTTTCTATAGGCCCCCAAATAGTAATAGAAATGTGGAGGAAGAAATTGCAAAAGAGATTATGGACAGGTGTGGAGGTCTCAAGGTAGTTGTCATGGGTGACTTAACTTTCCAAATATTGATTGGAACCTCTATTGGTCGAACAGTTTGGATGGGCTAGTTTTTGTACAGTGTGTGCAAGAGGGTTTCCTGACACAATATGTGGATAGGCCGACAAGAGGGAGGGGGGCACATATGATTTGGTACTGGGTAATGAACCGGACCAAGTGTTAGATTTGTTTGTGGGAGAGCACTTTGGAGATAGTGACCATAATTCAGTGTCTTTCACTATTGCAATGGAGAGGGTTAGGGCCATTCGGCAGGGCAAGGTTTATAATTGGGGGAGGGGTAATTATGATGCGATTAGGCAAGAATTAGGGAGCATAAGTTGGGAACAGAAACTGTCAGGGAAAGGCACAAATGAAAAGTGGAGCTTGTTCAAGGAACAAATACTGCGTGTCCTTGATAGGTATGTCCCTGTTAGGCAGGGAGCAAATGGCTGTGTGAGGGAACCATGGTTCACAAAAGAGGTTGAATGTCTTGTCAAAAGGAAAAAGGAAGAGTATGTAAGGATGAGAAAGCAAGGTTCAGTTGGGTCGCTTGAGGGTTACAAGGTAGCAAGGAATTAGCTTTTAAAAAACGGGCTTAGGAGAGCTAGGAGGGGGCATGAGAAGTCCTTGGCGGGTCGGATCAAGGAAAACCCCAAGGCTTTTTACTCTTATGTGAGAAATAAAAGAATGACCAGGGTGAGGGTAGGGCCGGCAAAGGACAGTAATGGGAACTTGTGCATGGAGTCAGAAGAAATAGGAGAGGCGTTGAATGAATACTTTTCTTCAGTGTTCACCAAGGAGAGAGGCCATGTTTTTGAGGATGAGAGTGTGACAATAGGCTGGAGGAGGTAGATGTTCTGTGGAAGGATGTATTAGCAATTTTGGAAAAACCTGAGGGTCGACAAGTCCCCTGGGCCAGATGGGATATATCCAAGGATTATTTGGGAGGCAAGGGATGAGATTGCAGAACCTTTTACTTTGATCTTTGGGTCCTCACTGTCCACGGGGATAGTGCCAGAGGACTGGAGAGTGGCGAACGTTGTTCCTTTGTTCAGGAAAGTGAATGGGAATGATCCTGGAAATTATAGGCCAGTTAGTCTTACTTCGGTGGTCGGTAAATTAATGGAATAGGTCCTGAAGGATAGATTTATGACCATTTGGAAAGATGCTGCTTAATCAGGGATAGTCGACATGGATTCGTGAAGGGTAAGTCTTGCCTCACATTCTTTGAGGAGGTAACTAAGTGTGTGGATGAAGGTAGAGCAGTTGATGTCGTATACATGGATTTTAGTAAGGCATTTGATAAGGTTCCCCATGGTCGGCTCCTGAAGAAAGTAAGGAGGTGTGGGATAGAGGGAAATTTGGCCAATTGGTTAAGTAACTGGCTATCACATAGAAGACAGAGGGTGGTGGTGGATGGACAATTTTCAGGCTGGAGGCCAGCTACCAGCGGTGTACCACAGGGATCAGTGCTGGGTCCTCTGCTATTTGTTATTTTTATCAATGGCTTGGA
This sequence comes from Scyliorhinus canicula, assembly GCF_902713615.1. Classification (NCBI taxonomy): domain Eukaryota; kingdom Metazoa; phylum Chordata; class Chondrichthyes; order Carcharhiniformes; family Scyliorhinidae; genus Scyliorhinus; species Scyliorhinus canicula. Next base: position 175,450,567 of record NC_052146.1, read on the forward strand.
GGAGAGGGCTGAAGGGCGGGTCAGTAAATTTGCTGATGACACCAAGATTGGTGGAGTAGTGGATGAGGTGGAGGGCTGTTGTAGGCTATAAAGAGACATTGAAAGGATGCAGAGCTGGGTCGAAAATTGGCAGATGGAGTTTAACCCCGATAAGTGCGTGGTGATTCATTTCGGTAGAAAAAGTTTGAATGCGGATTACAGGGTCAATGGCAGGGTTCTGAGGAATGTGGAGGAACAGAGAGATCTTGGGGTTCATGTCCACAGATCTCTGAAGGTTGCCACTCAAGTGGATAGAGCCGTGAAGAAGGCTTATAGTGTGTTAGCGTGATTAACAGGGGGCTTGAGTTTAAGAGCCGCGGGGTTATGCTGCAACTATATATGACCCTGGTGAGACCACATTTGGAGTATTGTGTGCAGTTCTGGTCACCTCATTACAGGAAGGATGTGGAAGCATTGAAAAGGGTGCAAAGGAGATTTACCAGAATGCTGCCTGGTTTGCAGGATAGGTCTTATGAGGAAAGGTTGAGGGGGCTAGGGCTTTTCTCTTTGGAGCGGAGGAGGATGAGAGGTGACTTAATAGAGGTTTATAAGATGATGAGGGGGATAGATAGAGTGGACGTTCAGAGACTATTTCCTCGGGTGGATGTAGCTGTTACAAGGGGGCATAACTATAAGATTCTGGGTGGGAGATATAGGAGGGATATCCGAGGTAGGTTCTTTACTCAGAGAGTGATTAGGGTGTGGAATGGACTGCACGCTGTGATAGTGGAGTCGGACACTTTCGGAACTTTCAAGCAGTTATTGGATAGGCACATGGAGCACACCAGAATGACAGGGAGTGGGATAGCTTGATCTTGGTTCCAGACAATGCTCGGCACAACATCAAGGGCTGAAGGGCCTGTTCTGTGCTGTACTGTTCTATGTTCTATGTTTAAGAAATGTACCTTTAAGAAATAGGTGTTTACCAGTGATGTCAGAGAGTGGGTGGAGCTGGGAGGTCTGTCAGATTTTTACTTTTGTTTCAGGCTGTTTGCTGCAGGGTGTGTTTTAGTTTCGTTTTTCAGTGTTGGAGCTGAAGCCAGACAAAGCAGATGTACTGCTGTTCTCTCTGCCTAGAAAAGACTATCTCTTGATCATTTGGTGAATTCAGAATTTCTCAGTAGTGAATGTAAACCTAATGTGCTTCTGTTAAAAGGTGTTTCTTTTGTCTTCTGGATGTTGTTTGGGAAGTTATTAAGGATTACTTAGTGTTGTATTCTTTGGGGGTTGTATTTGAATTGATGGTTGCTAAGATGTTCGCTGTATGTTTTAAAAAGGTTAACTTGAGTTCACAGAATAAACATTGTCTTGCTTTAAAAAAAGACTTTTCCATTTCTGCTGTATCACACCTGTAGTGTGGGCCGTGTGCTCCCCATATCACAATCTATTAAAAGATGTGGGTCAGGTGAACTCCATGATACATTTTGGGGTTGTCTAAACTCTGGCCCATAACAAATTGGGGGCTCGAGGGGGATAAAAGTCTATTGGATTGGCTCAGTAAACTTAAATACAGTGAGGGGTGAGCATATTGTGGTTGCTTATCAGGTGTGGTATTCCAGTTTAAATGGGGAGTGTGTTGTGGGCAATGGCTCTTTCAGAGGCTATGAAGTTTTTGGGGGTGGAGACGGTCACATGCAGTACCTTATGGACAGAGACTAAAAGCTGACTGTTAGATTTGGCAAAAACATTGCAGTTAACATTACCTGACAAAATGCAAAAAAATGAGGCAATTATGGCGGTGGCTAAGCATTTAAAGCTGCCTGAGATACAGTTTGACTCATTGGAAATGGCAAGAATTCAGTTGCAAATTAAATAAATGGAACATGAGAAAAAATTAAAGCAGCTTGAATACGAAAGAGAGAGAGAGGAAAAAGAAAAGGAGAGAGAAGAAAGGAGAAAAGAAAGAATAGCCCGAGCAGAACAAAAAGAAAGAGAAAGGGAGGAACAGATCAGGGAAAAAGATAAAGAGAGAGTTTGAACTTCAGAAAATGGCCATGAAACAAGACAGTCAGTTAAAATTGGCAGATGTAAAGGGAAACGTACAGTTGGATGATAGGGATGAGGATAGTGAGAAAGAGCGTCAAAGTCGAAGGCGTGGCGGGGATCTATTTAAATATGTCCAAGCATTGCCAAGGTTTGACGAGAAGGAAGTGGAAGCCTTTTTCATTTCATCTGAGAAGGTAGCTAAACAAATGAAATGGCCACAGGACATGTGGGTGTTACTAATTCAAACAAAGCTGGTAGGTAGAGCTTGTGAAGTGTTTGCAACACTACCGTAGGAGTTATCTGGAACGTATGAGGAGGTGAAGAAATCCATCTTAAGTCCATATGAACTAGTGCCTGAAGCTTACAGACAAAGGTGTAGAAATTTAAGGGAAGAATTTGGTCAAACATACATGGAGTTTGAAAGGCTCAAACAGAGTAATTTTGATAGGTGGATAAGGGCTTTGAAAATAGACCAAACCTATGAAGCTCTCAGAGAAATTATAATTTTGGAGGAGTTTAAAAATTCAATTCCTGATGTAGTGAGAACTCATGTGGAAGAACAGAAGGTTAAAACTGTGAGATTAGCAACAGAATTGGCAGATGATTATGAATTAGTTTTAAATCAAAGATTGGTTTCCAACATCAGTTTCAACCGGTGATGGATAGATCCTGGGGACATGAGAAATACTCAAGTGGTAAAGGTGATCTGATGGGAGACTATAAAGAGAGTGTACCTCAGATTAAAAAAGAAATCCAGGAGGATGGAAGAGACATGAAATGTTTCAAATGTTTTCACTGTAATAAACCAGGCCATGTAAAGTCACAGTGTTGGTGGTTGAAGAAAAGCACTGGAAAGGCTGATGTGGTAAAACAGGATAAGACAGTGTGATTTGTTAGAGTGGTAAAGGAAAGCCCACGGGAAGCAAAGGAGGTGCAAATGATTGTCCAGCCTGTTCAAGAAGTAATTATTAAGAAAGTGCCAGATGTCTAAAGAATTTACTTGTGTGGGTAAAGTTTACTCATGTCTATCAGGAGGAGCAGGTAAAGAAGTCACAATTTTAAGAGATACAGGGGCTAGTTAATCTTTAATGGTAAGAGATGAGGAATTATGTAGTTTGAGAAGAATGTTGCCAGAAAAGGTGGTAATATGTGGAATTCAGGGTGAGAGGAGTAGGGTTGCATTATATAAGGTAAGGTTGGAAAGTCCAGTGAAGAGTGGTGAAGTGGTAGTAGGAGTAATAGAGAAACTATCTTGTCCAGGAATACAGTTTATCTTGGGTAATGATATAGCTGGATCGCAGGTGGGAGTGATGCCTACTGTGGCTGATAAGCCAGTGGAAAATCAGACAACTGATGTGTTGAAGGACGAATATCCTGGAATTTTTCCGGATTGTGTAGTAACAAGGTCACAACGTCACAGGTTAAGACAAGAGGAGAAATCAAAGAGTGAAGATGAAGTTCAAGTGCAATTATCAGAAATTATTTTTGATCAGATGGTTGAAAAAGAACAAGAGCAGGTGAAGAATGAGGCGGATATTTTTAGTTCAGGAAAACAACAGAACAGATGTAGAAATGTACAACAGAAAGATGTAGAAATAAAATGGATGTATCAGAAAGTATATACAGAAGAGGAATCTGAGAGTATACAAGAGTGTTATTACCGTAAAAGTGATGTCTTGATGAGAAAATGGAGACCTGTACATATGCAGGCGGATGAAAAGTGGGCAGAAGTTCATCAAGTAGTATTGGCAGTAGGGTATAGAAAGGAGGTGTTGCGAGCTGCACATGAGATACCAGTGGGAGGTCATTTGGGAATAAGGAAAACTCAAGCTAAAGTCCAGAAACGTTTTTATTGGCCTGGACTACATAAAGATGTAGTTAAATTTTGTCAATCATGTCACACATGTCAAGTGATAGGGAAACCTCAAGCAGTGATAAAACCAGCGTCCTTAATACCCATTCCAGCATTGTAGGAACCTTTTACGAGGGTCCTAATTGATTATGTAGGACCGCTTTCTAAAACCAAAAGTGGGAATCAATATCTTTTGACTATAATGGATGTGTCTACTAGGTTTCCAGAGGCCATTCCAGTATGTAATATTACAGCTAAAAAGATTGTGGAGGAGTTACTTAAATTCTTTACTAGATATGGACTACCCACAGAAATACAATCGGATCAAGGATCAAATTTTACCTCTATGTTATTCAAAGAAGTTATGGATAGCTTAGGAATAAAACAATTTAAATCAACTGCGTCCCATCCAGAATCGCAGGGAGCGTTAGAAAGGTTGCATCAGACATGAAAGACAATGTTGAGGGCTTATTGTCAAGAGTATCCAGAGGATTAGGATAAAGGTATTCCATTCGTATTGTTTGCAATTAGGGATGCACCTAATGAGTCAACCACATTTAGTCCTTTTGAACTAATTTTTGGTCATGAGGTAAGAGGACCACTTAAATTGATCAAAGAAAAATTGGTGGGTGAGAAATCGGAAATTACACTATTGGATTACGTGTCAAAATTCCCATAACAGCCTCCCCGAACAGGCGCCGGAATGTGGCGACTAGGGGCTTTTCACAGTAACTTCATTTGAAGCCTACTCGAGACAATAAGCGATTTTCATTTCAAATTTTAGGGAATGATTAAATAGAGCAGGTGAATTGGCTAGACAACATTTGAAAGTTGCAGAAAATGTGATGAAATAGGTAGCGGACAAGAAATCCACAGTTCGTAGTTTTGTAAGTGGAGATAAAGTTTTAGTGTTGTTACCAGTGGTAGGGGCGCCTTTAAAGGAAATTAAATGAGATGAATTATGTGGTAAAAACACCAGGTAGAAGGAAGACTCACCGAGTTTGTCATGTGAATATGCTTAAAAGGTACTTTGAAAGGGAAGGAGAGAAAAAGGAGGAGGTTTTAATGATTCTAACTCAGTGACGAACCAAATCCAGAATACTGTGAATTTGACATACCTCAAATTAAATTGGAAAATGAGGATGTGCTTAAAAATTGGGATGAATTGTTAAGTTACCTTCCAGAGGAAAAACAAACTGACCTGAAAGAGTTATTGATATCACATAGGCAAGTTTGTAGAGATAAATTGGGAAGTACTAAAATGGCTATACATGATGTAGATGTGGGAAATGCTGTTCCGATCAAACAACATCCATATAAACTTAACCCTTTAAAATCGGCCCAGGTTAACAAAGAGATTGAGAATATGCTTTAAAATGGCATAATTGAAGTGGGTTGCAGCCAATGGAGCTCACCCATAGTGATGGTGCCTAAATCAGACGGTGCCCAACGGTTGTGTGTGGACTATCGAAAGGTGAATGCAGTTACAAGAACAGACTCTTGCCTTATCCCACGTTTGAAGGATTGCATTGAGAAAGTGGGAAAATCTGCTTTTATTTCCAACTTCCAGACATGGAAAGAACATTTAAAACATCGTATGGAGTTCTTCAATCGACTTCAGGAGGCGGGTTTGGTGATGGACCTAGCCGAAAGTGAATTCGGAGAATCCCAAATTACTTTCCTTGAGTTCCCGATACCCTCAAGATGAAGGGAAATAATGCGATCTCTTAGCATGAATGAATTTGATCGAACCTTTGTGCAAAAGATTTGTAGCGTGGTTGCTCCACTGATGGAATTGCTGAGGAAACGTAAAAAATTTCAATGGACAGGGGACTTTCAACAGGCTGCCTTAAAGCTCTGATCACCAATGCTCCTGTATTGGAGAATTGCATGGGGCTCTGTGGTCAGATTGAACTAAAGTATCTGATTCTAAAGAGAAATGCCGAGGAGTAGAGGAATGGATGGATCGTGCAGAGAGTTGTTCAAAGAGACTGTCAATTGAGAAGGATTTCGGTTGGAGGAAGAAGAACGGGAAAAATTTACTATATTATTATGCCTATTTGCGTGTGTTGTTTTTTTAAAACGAAAACGTATATTTACTGTGTGCATTTCTTAGTGGATGGTGAAAAATGAAACCATCTTGAAGTTGATGGGTTTTTTTTCTTGGGGGGAGGTGCCATGTGAGAGTGTCTTTAAGAATTGGATGTTTAAGTAATGTACCTTTAAGAAATGAAGCTGATCATATTACTGAAGTGATGTCACAGGTGGGGGTAGCTGAGCTCACTTCTGCTTTTTGGGAGTTTTAGTTTCAGTTTGAAGAAAACTTGGGTGTGGCTGTGAGCTGCATTGCTGTTGATCTCTGCCATGGAGGACTGTCTCGTAATCCTTTGGTGAAATCAGAATTGTAAAAAGGTCTCAGTATTGAATATAAATCTAATGTGCTTCTGTTTGAAGGATATGTTAAGTCTTTTGGATGTGTAAAGGAACAGTTTGCAGGATTGGGTCGTGTTGTATTATTTTCGGGGTTATCTTTGAAGTAAGGGGTGTTAAGAGATCCAATGTTTGTTTAAAAGGTTAATTTGAGTTCATGGAATAAACATTGTTTTGTTTTAAAAACCACGTGTCCATAATTGTAATACTACACCTGGGGAACAAGCCGTGTGCTTCAAAAGCAACAATCCATTAAAGGTGGGGGTTGGTTGAACTCCATGATACATTTTGGGGTTCTGAAAACACCTCTCCTATAACAAAACAAAGGTGATACCGGAGGATGGATCTAGGTCGTCTGAGGAGGTGAAAAAATCCATCTTGGGTGCATATAAATTAGTGCCTGAATCCGGCAGACAAAGGTTGAGAAATTTAAGGAAAGAACCTGGTCAAACATACATGGAGTTTGAAAGGCTCAAACAGAGTAATTTTGATAGGTGGATAAGGGCTTTGAAAATAGACCAAACCTATGAAGCTCTCCGAGAAATTATACTTTTGGAGGAGTTTGAAAATTCAATTCCTGATGTAGTGAGAACTCATGTGGAAGAGCAGAGGATTAAAACTGCAAGATTAGCAGCAGAATCTATTAAAAGTTGTGGGTCAGGTCACCGGCACCTGGCAGACTGGTCTAGCAGCAGTACCACTAGAGCAACTTCTCAATCCAATATCCCTGCCATAAGCGTTCAATATCTGTGAGGAATTGGGAGAGGATGTTAGACTGACCAACAGCGATGGCAGTACCCCTGACAGCCTGGCAGTGCCACCTGGGCACCTTGGCAGTGTCAGGCTGATCTCCAAGAATTGGCTAGGATTCCCGTTGTTACGACACAAAATGTTGAGACAACAGCACACGTGAAATGGTGAATGTAGTCAACAGAGTGAGAAAACGGGTGCGATCAAACGGTCTCATCGCACGCGACTCGGTGACGCGACGGAACCATTAACTCTCGCAAGAGGCCTCTCTCAAGATTTACGATGCTTGAAACATTCTGCAGTGCCAAGGTGCCAGCCTGGCATTGTCAAAGTGTCCGGCTGCTAGAGGGAAAACCAAAGTGCCAGCCTGACCACCCAGGGATCTCGAAAGACTCCACCCAGGGATCTCGAAAGGCTTGGTAGACCCCCCCGGTGCCATTAGCCTGGTCCACATTTGTGTGGACCAGTGTTAAATAGCACCATGGTGAGGCCTTCCAGGCCTAATGGCTCATTTAAATATCCATATCTGTATCTTGCCCAGTGATGGCCAGATCCAGATCACAACATCTTGCGAGATCCCATTAGTTTCAAGCGGCGTTCCGAGTGTCTCAAATCTCGCTAGATTTAACGGCCTTGTCACGTCACCATGTCAGGCGTTACGACTCCAGTCGATTGCACCTGCTGTCTCACTCTGCTGACTACATTAACCATTTCATCTGTGCTGTTGTCTCAATATTTATGTCGTAAGGACCAGAATTGTAGCCAATTCTTGGAGGTCAGCTTCACCTTACATTTAATGATTCAAGTTCTCTGAATCCAGTCCTTTACACCATGAAAATCCTGTCTCTGTACACTGATCTGGAGCTTCCTTCATTACATTTCCCATTTTTATCTATCAACCTATTGTACCTTAATGTGGTCCACTCTTGGCTCTTCCTTCAGCTTCCTGGACTTCTCCATCGATACCTCTGCATGAGCTTTCCATAGACACGTATAACAAATCCATAGATTTCCACAACAACTTGGTTGTGTTGTTCCTCCTCCCATTTTATTCCTTCAGTTTCTCTGGGCGCATTTTATTGGGAAAAGAACAAGAGTCACGTTTTTGCACGTTTAGCGGGGCGTTTCTCAGTGCCCGTAGCGCTGAGAACAACCTCGCTATCAAATGGGACTGCGAGGAAAGCCCCACCAAGGCCACACTTTCCTTAGTTTCCTACTCAGCTCAGCTCATCAGTACAGGAAGAGATCGGGGCACCAGATTTAAATGCTGTCCCGATCTCTGGACCCCTTACCACGGTCACGCATTGGACTGGGGTGAGCACAGTAAGAAGCCTTACAACACCAGGTTAAAGTCCAACATGTTTGTTTCAAACACGAGCTTTCGGAGCACTGCTCCTTCCTCAGGTGAATGAGGAAGGAGCTGTGCTCCGAAAGCTCGTGTTTGAAACAAACCTGTTGGACTTTAACCTGGTGTTGTAAGACTTCTTACCATGTTGCATTAGCCTCACCTCTTTCCAGACTTTCACTCAATCAACAGTTCTAGTCACCATGTGTCACCCCTTTGCCATCGCATCTGCTGTAACATTGTCATTTTCGCAGTTATACTACAATTTCTGTTGCAGGATGCATATCCTGAGTTGTAAGTTACTTCTCAAAACAATAGCATACACCGGTAGATATTCACACATTTAATAAGCATGTGATCATTATTATTGATAATTAAACATGCTTAACCTATGAAAAAGACACATTGCACGCTTTCACGGGAGAAGCAATATTTTAACAGCACAGTTGCCAGCTATTGTTGTTAGCCTTCCCATGATTTGTCACTATAATTCCCGATCCCATTCCTACTCTCATCTTTCTCAATGATCTCATAAAATTGCCTGACATGGTCCAAGTGGTGGGTTTTTTGCTCTGAGCAGCAACTTTAAACATAAAATATTCATCTGAAATAGACATTAAATCGGATTACACAGAAGCAAAACTGTTTGTGTTCTTTTGTAAAAGATCAGTACAAAGAACTGAAGATTGGGTGCAGTTTTCTCAACAAGAAAAATGTGTATTCCTTATAGGTTTCAGAAAAAGGAGCAACAAAACCTGAAAATCAGAAAACAGACATACGAGAAATCCATGGCAAGTCTCCTATTCATCTAAGAAGCAGAAGTGGAACTCCAACTGGACGGAAAACACCCTTCCAGGATAGATTAACACCTGACCCAGAGTTGGTGAGTACTATCAGAAAGATGTTTATCAATGGAAGTAAAATCAGGCAGTTTCTAAAACAGATTGGAAATTACTCTTAAATGACTGCTCATTGTGCTTTATTATGAAGAAGCCAACCTGTTGTGTTGTTAATGAGGCCAGTGGTATTTGGAAATTGGTAATGGTATGGGAATTGTTTCGACAATTCTGGAAGTGAGCTCGAAGGAAGATGTGTAGTGCAAGGGGAAAAAAATGAGGATTTGTGTGGATGGAATAGGTGTACTACTCAATATCCAAGATAATCGGGAATAATATGAAAAGTATTTGGGGCAATTAATAATCATGGTGAAGATGTCAGCTTTGTAAAGTTTGCAAGTCTGAATGATGAGGGAAGACCAAAGCAGCTTCCTTTGTTCTCAACCTTGGAAATTATTCGTCTGATCTATAAATGATCTGCAAGCAGAGACAGAGTGTAACATAGCAAAACTTGTGAATGATACTAAAATAGGTGGGAAAGCAGGCAGCGAAGAGGAGGTAGAGATTTTACAGATGGACATAGATAGGCTAGGAGATTGGGTCAAAATTTGGCAGATATCATTGATATCATAGAATTTACAGTGCAGAAGGAGGCCATTCAGTCCATCGAGTCTGCACCGGCTCTTGGAAAGAGCACCCTACCCAAGGTCAACAACTCCACCCTATCCCCATAACCTAGTAACCCCACCCAACACTAAGGGCAATTTTGGACTAAGGGCAATTTGTCATGGCCAATCCATCTAACCTGCACATCTTTGGACTGTGGGAGGAAACCGGAGCACCTGGAGGAAACCCACGCACACACGGGGAGGATGTGCAGACTCCGCACAGACAGTGACCCAAGCTGGAATCGAACCTGGGACCCTGGAGCTGTGAAGCGATTGTGCTATCCACAATGCTACCGTGCTACCCCGATGGAGTTTAATGTAGATAAGTGCGAGGTTATTCATTTTGGCTGAAAAAATAGAAAGGCAATTTAAAAAATATAAAGGCAATTTATTATCTAAATGGAAAGCAGATTAAAGATGCATCTGGGCAGAGGGATCCTGTTGTCTTTGTTCATGAATCACAGAATGACTGTATACGGGTACAGCATGTAATTAAAAAGGCAAATGTAATGTTAGCGTTTATTGCAATAGGACTGGAGTATAAAAGTAGAGAAGTGTTGTTGCAATTGTATAGGGTGTTGGTGAGACCACACCTGGAGTATTGTGTCCAGTTTTGGTCTCCTTATTTGAGGAAGGATGTGGTGGCAATGGAGGCAGTTCAGAGGGGGTTCACCAGATTGATTCTGGGGATGAAAGGGTTGATGTATGAGGAGAGATTAAACAGTTTGGGCTCATACTCGCTGGAGTTTAGAAGGATGAGAGAGGATCTGATCAAGGTGTATAAAATACTAAACGGGATTGCCCCTTGTGGGGCAATCTAGAATTAGAGGTCACAGATATAGGTTGAAAGGCAGTAGATTTAGAACTGAGATGAAGAGGAACTACTTCTCGCAGAGGGATGAATTTGTGGAACTCGCTGCCCCATATTGCAGTGGAATCTGAGCCATTAAATAGTTTCAAGGAGGAGATAGATACATTTCTAAGTTTAAAAAAAAAACAGATTAAAGGGACAAGGGTAACAGATGGGAAGGTGGATTTGAGACCCGGAAGAGATCAGCCATGATCTGAATGAATGGTGGAGCAGGCTCGAGGGGCTGCTCCTAATTCCTATGTCAGCCTATCCTATATGTAGAACATAGAACATAGAACGATACAGCGCAGTACAGACCCTTCGGCCCTCGATGTTGCACCAACATGGAAAAAAACTAAAGGCCATCTAACCTACACTATGCCCTTATCATCCATACGCTTATCCAATAAACTTTTTTTTTTTATAAATGTTTTTATTCAGTTTTCATATTTTATATTGAACAAATTACAAATTGTTAGGAGAGAGAAACAAAAAAAAAAAACAAACACACAAAAATTAACATACATATTTACAGGTAAGCATCTTCGTAGTAGTAACTGCGCCCCCCCCCCCCCCCTCAACATGTTTATTTAGTTTGGTTTTGGGCCTTAGCTAGCCATCGAACCCCCGTAACGAACCTGTAGCCCCCCCCCCCCCTCCCGCTACCTTCCCCCGACTATTCCTCCTCTTGTACATTGGCCACAAATAGGTCCCGGAACAGTTGCATGAATGGCTCCCACGTTCTGTGGAAGCCGTCGTCCGACCCTCGGATGGCAAATTTGATTTTCTCCATTTGGAGAGATTCCGAGAGGTCGGACAGCCAGTCCGCAGCTCTGGGCGGTGCTGCTGACCGCCAGCCAAACAGGATTCTACGGCGGGCGATCAGGGAGGCAAAGGCAAGGGCGTCCGCCCTCCTCCCCAGGAATAGATCTGGCTGTTCTGAAACCCCGAAGACCGCCACTATCGGGCATGGCTCCACCCTCACTCCCACCACTTTGGACATAACCTCGAAGAAGGCTGTCCAGTACTCCACGAGTCTGGGGCAAGACCAGAACATGTGGGCGTGGTTGGCCGGGCCTCTTTGGCACCGTTCACATCTGTCTTCCACCTCCGGGAAGAACCTACTCATACGGGTTCTTGTTAAGTGGGCTCTATGTACCACTTTTAGTTGCGTCAGGCTGAGCCTTGCGCACGTGGAGGTGGAGTTGACCCTATGCAGTGCTTCGCTCCAGAGTCCCCACCCTATCTCCATCCCCAGGTCGTCCTCCCATTTCCTCCTTGTTGCGTCCAGTACGGTGTCGTCCCTATCTACCAGTCGGTCATACATGTCACTACAGTTCCCTTTCTCTAGGATACTTGCGTCCAGTAGGTCTTCCAGTAGTGTCTGTCGTGGCGGTTGTGGGTACGTCCTTGTCTCCTTTCGTAGGAAGTTTTTGAGCTGCAGGTACCGTAGCTCGTTCCCCCCAGCTAGCTGAAATTTCTCTGTCAGTTCGTCCAGTGTTGCGATCCTGTCGTCCGTGTATAGGTCCCTGACTGTCAGTGTCCCCCCGTCCTGCCTCCACCTTTTGAAGGTGGCGTCGGTCAGTGCTGGTTTGAACCTATGGTTGTTGCAGATGGGAGCCCTGTTCGACATTTTGGTCAGGCCAAGTTGCTGCCGTAGTTGGTTCCAGGATTGGAGGGTGGCTGTCACCACTGGGCTGCTGGAGTGTTTTTTGGGTGGGGATGGGAGTGCTGCCGTGGCGAGGGCCCGGAGGGAGGTTCCCATGCAGGAGGCCTCCTCCGCACGCACCCACTCAGCTTCTGGCTCCTGGATCCATCCCCTTACTCGCTCGGCTGTTGCTGCCCAGTGGTAGAATTGTAGATTCGGGAGGGCTAACCCTCCCCTGGTTTTTGTTTTTTGTAAGACCTTCTTTGGGATCCTAGCATTTTTACCCCCCCATACGAACGCCATTATCCAATAAACTTTTAAATGCCCTCAATGTTGGCGAGTTCACTACTGTTGCAGGTAGGGCATTCCACGGCCTCACCACTCTTTGCGTAAAAAACCCACCTCTGACCTCTGTCCTATATCTATTACCCCTCAATTTAAGGCTATGTCCCCTCGTGCTAGCCACCTCCATCCGCGGGAGAAGGCTCTCGCTGTCCACCCTATCTAACCCTCTGATCATTTTGTATGCCTCTATTAAGTCACCTCTTAACCTTCTTCTCTCTAACGAAAACAACCTCAAGTCCATCAGCCTTTCCTCATAAGATTTTCCCTCCATACCAGGCAACATCCTGGTAAATCTCCTCTGCACCCGTTCCAAAGCTTCCACGTCCTTCCTGTAATGAGGCGACCAGAACTGTACGCAATACTCCAAATGCGGCCGTACTAGAGTTTTGTACAACTGCAACATGACCTCATGGCTCCGGAACTCAATCCCTCTACCAATAAAAGCCAACACACCATAGACCTTCTTCACAACCCTATCAACCTGGGAGGCAACTTTCAGGGATCTATGTACATGGACACCGAGATCCCTCTGCTCATCCACACTACCAAGAATTTTACCATTAGCCAAATATTCCGTATTCCTGTTATTCTTTCCAAAGTGAATCACCTCACACTTCTCCACATTAAACTCCATTTGCCACCCCTCAGCCCAGCTCTGCAGCTTATCTATGTCCCTCTGTAACCTGCAACATCCTTCCGCACTGTCTACAACTCCACCGACTTTAGTGTCGTCTGCAAATTTACTCACCCATCCTTCTGCGCCCTCCTCTAGGTCATTTATAAAAATGACAAACAGCAACGGCCCCAGAACAGATCCTTGTGGTACGCCACTCGTAACTGAACTCCATTCTGAACATTTCCCATCAACTACCACTCTCTGTCTTCTTTCAACTAGCCAATTTCTGATCCATATCTCTAAATCACCCTCAATCCCCAGCCTCCGTATTTTCTGCAATAGCCGACCATGGGGAACCTTATCAAACGCTTTGCTGAAATCCATATACACCACATCAACTGCTCTACCCTCGTCTACCTGTTCAGTCACCTTCTCAAAGAACTCAATAAGGTTTGTGAAGCATGACCTACCCTTCACAAAACCATGCTGACTATCCCTAATCATATTATTCCTATCTAGATGATTATAAATCGTATCTTTTATAATCCTCTCCAAGACTTTACCCACCACAGACGTTAGGCTCACCGGCCTATAGTTACCGGGGTTATCTCTACTCCCCTTCTTGAACAAAGGGACCACATTTGCTATCCTCCAGTCCTCTGGCACTATTCCTGTAGCCAATGATGACCTAAAAATCAAAGCCAAAGGTTCAGCAATCTCTTCCCTGGCTTCCCAGAGAATCCTAGGATAAATCCCATCAGGCCCCGGGGACTTATCTATTTTCACCTTGTCCAGAATTGCCAACACTTCTTCCCTACGTACCTCAATGCCATCTATTCTAATAGCCTGGGTCTCAGCATTCTCCTCCACAATATTATCTTTTTCCTGAGTGAATACTGATGAAAAGTATTCATTTAGTATCTCGCTTTTCTCCTCAGCCTCCACACACAACTTCCCACCACTGTCCTTGACTGGCCCTACTCTTACCCTAGTCATTCTTTTATTCCTGACATACCTATAGAAAACTTTTGGGTTTTCCTTGATCCTACCTGTCAAAGACTTCTCATGTCCCCTCCTTGCTCGTCTTAGCTCTCTCTTTAGATCCTTCCTCGCTTCCTTGTAACTATCAAGTGCCCCAACTGAAACTTCACGCCTCATCTTCACATAGGCCTCCTTCTTCCTCTTAACAAGAGATTCCACTTCTTTGGTAAACCACGGTTCCCTCGCTCGACCCCTTCCTCCCTCCCTGACTGGTACGTACTTATCAAGAACATGCAATAGCTGTTCCTTGAACAAGCTCCACATATCCAGTGTGCCCAACCCTTGCAGCCTACTTCTCCAACCTACACATCCTAAGTCATGTCTAATGGCATCATAATTGCCCTTCCCCCAGCTATAACTCTTGCCCTGCGGGGTATACTTATCCCTTTCCATCACTAACGTAAAGGTCACCGAATTGTGGTCACTGTTTCCAAAGTGCTCACCTACCTCTAGATCTAACACCTGGCCTGGTTCGTTACCCAAAACCAAATCCAATGTGGCCTCGCCTCTTGTTGGCCTGTCAACATATTGTGTCAGGAAACCCTCCTGCACACATTGTACAGGGACCCCTTTGAACCTATATGTGATAGGTTCAAAAACGCAAAACTTTCAATCAGCCAACCACGGTTTCTTTCCATTTCCTCAGGAAGAAATGTAGCTGTACATTGAAATAAGCTGTACATTGACTGGGATCAACTTGGGAAGTGCAGATATAAACTTTGTAGCAGTAAACATCTTAGAGTTCTCCTGCTATATTCTGCTCCAGAAATCCCAATATTTTATTTTATTTTGTAAGACTGTGTGGAAAGAATACTTCGCTCCAGGAATGATTGCATGAAGAAATAGGGATTTGGTATTTTAAAGCAAAACTTTCTTATTAACACACTATTAAACTCTTTAACATCACACCCAAAAATAGATTAGAATTGCCCCTAAAACAATACTGCTCAATACAGTAAGTACAATACCCTTAATTACTATCTTTATTCCCCACAAGAAACAAGAGAAACATACAGCTCTCACACCATCCTGCATTCCAATGACACAGAGTAAAACTTGCTTTCCAGAATAGATTTGGCTCCTGTTGGAACTCCTACAGATTCTGGGTGGATGTTGTCAAAAAACTGTTTCAACTCATTTGTTTCAGCTTCTTTCTTGCCCTCAGACAAGTCTGCATAGCTTTAATTACTATTAAAGATTTTTGTTTACTATCCTACAGTGAGAGCAAGTGACTTTACCTGCAGTCTAAAGGGTAGCCAGATCCAAATTCCACTCAAAAGCTTTCACAAAATGTCTGAATGCCGTAGCTCCACCCAGCAATTACATCATCTCCCCAAGCTAAAAACAAATTGACTCCCCAGGGACTCCCCCTCGTCAAACAATAATGCATTAGCCCAGGCTTTTTACTTTAGTCAATTTAATCTCTGGCTCGTGAAAGCTTTCTCGCATTGCAAAATCAGATTATTTTAAAAAAACATGACTACTGCAGTCAAACACACTAGAACCCTTTTAACCCTTAAATTGCCAAATGTTTATAATCCAGTATATCTAAAATCCTGCAGTCGTCGCACTAATTATATGAAGAGCTGACATGTCCGCTGGTCCCAATGGCCTGCATCCTAGGGTCTTAGAAGACGTGAGTGCAGAAATAGTGTGTAGGATGTTCCTATAATCTGTTACCTGTTTTGCGGCGGCAGAGGCAGCATGCCATTGGTCAGCAGCACAATTCTCTGGTCCCACCGTTGTCAACTAGGTTTCCGATTGAATGCCCCTCACCGCCAGGAAGCCCACGGTGAGGGTGTGCCATTGGTGGAACCGAAAGATCCTACCGGTGTGAACGGCCAGAAAATTCTGGCTAGTGGATGTATTGGTGATCCTTCAAATTTCCCTAGATTCCAGAAAAGATTGTAAAACTACAGATGCTTTTCAAAATAAGAGGGAGACGGAAAGCTGGAAACCCGAAGCTGGTGAACCTAACACCTGTCCTTGGGAAAAATATTGGAATCCGTTATTAAGGAAGTAGCATCAGCACATTTAACAAATCATAATAAAACCAAGCAGATTTACCATGTCATAGAGTCATCGAGGTCTACAGTGCAGAAAAGGCCCTTCGGCCCATCGCATCTGTGCTGGTCTAAAACAACCACCGATCCATTCTAATCCCATTTTCCAGCACTTGGCCCATAGCCTTGTATGTCTTGGCATTGCAAGTGCACATCTAAGTACTTCTTAAATGTTATTAGGGTATCTGCCTCCTGTTCAGGCAGTGAATTCCAAACTCCCCACACTCTGGGTATAAAGGCTTTTCCTTACATTCCCTCTAGACCCCCTGCCACTTATCTCAAATCTATGCCCCCTGGTCATTGGTCATTCCACCAAGGGGAAACATTTCTTCCTGTTTACTGTATCTATGTCCCTCATACTGAATCATGTCCCCCCTCAGTTTCCTCTGCTCCAAGAAAAATAATCCAAGTCTATATAATCTCTCTTCTTAGCTAAAACTCTCCAGCCCAGGCAACATTCTGGTAAATCTCCTCTGTTCCCTTTCCGGTGCTATCACATTCCTCATATAATATGGATTCCAAAACTGCACACACTACTCAAGCTATGGCCTAACCAACGGTTTATACAGCTCCAGCATAACCTCCCTGCTCTTAAACTCTATGCCTCAGTATACTGTATGCCTTCTTAACCACTGTATCTACCTGCTCTGCTGCTGAAGGGGCCAGTGTACATGCAAAGTCCCTCTGATCCTCTGTGCTTCCAAGGGACCTGAAGTTCAGCATGTTTTCCCACCCAAGTGCATCACTTATCCGGATTGAATTTAATTTGCCTCTGATCAGCCCATCTGATCAGCCCGTCCATATCCTCCTATAATCTAAGGTTATACTCCTGTCTATTTACCACCACATCAATTTTTGTATCATCCATGAACTTACTGATGAACCCTCCTACATTTGTATTGACATCATTTATATAAACTACAAACAGCAAGGGTCCCAACACTGATCCCTGTGGGACCACACTGGACACAGGCTTTCAGTCAGAAAAACACCCCTCGACCATCACCCTCTGCTTCCTGCCACTCAGCCAATTCTGGATCCAATTTGCTAAATGTCCTTGAATCCATGGGCTATTACCTTCACTATCAATCTCCTATATGGCACCTTTTCGAAAGCCTTGCTGAAATCCAAATAGACTACATCAAATTAATTTCCCTCATCTATCTGATCATCTCTTCGAAAAATTCAATCAAGTTGGTCAATCATGACCTCTCCTCAACAAAACTATGCTGACTGTTCTTGATTAATCCCTGCCTCTCCAAATGCAGATGAATTGCTTCCAATAGTTCCCCCACCACTGACATTAGACTGACTGGCCTTTAGCTTCCTGGTTTATCCCTTCTTAAATAATGGTACCACATTGGTTATCCTCTAGTCCTCCGACATCCCTCCTATGGCCAGAGAGGAATTGAAAATTATTGCCAGCACCCCTACTATTTCCTTCCTTGCCTCACTCAACAGCCTGGGATACATTTCATCTGGCCCTGGATACTTGTCTACTTTTAAGCCTACCAGACCACTCAGAACCTCCTCTCTGTCGATGTTCATCTCTTTAATTCCATTAAAGTCCTCTCCATGATTTCTGTCCCCACATCGGCCCTTTCACTAGTGAACACCGACACAAAGTATTCATTTAGAACCCTACCTATGCCCTTCAGCGCCACACACAAATTTCCACTGTGGTCCTTAATGGGCTCTACTCTTTCCCTAGTTATCCTTTTACCCGTACTTATAAAAACAACATTGGATTTTCCTTTATTTTACCTGCCAACATCCTTTCATGTCCCCTATTTGCTCTCCTAATTTATTTTTTACGTTTCCTTTTGCACACTCTACAAGCCTCTAGTGCTTCTGCACTTTTGAGTCCTCAATATCTACATAAGCCTTTCTTTTTCTCCTTAACCAATGCTGTATATCCCTCGATACCCAGAGTTCACTGAATTTGTTGGTCCCACCCTTTTTCTTGATTGGAACATGTTTGCTCTGTACTCTCCCCATTTCCTTGTTCAGTAAGAAGTCTTACAACACCAGGTTAAAGTCCAACAGGTTTATTTTGAATCACTAGCTTTCGGAGCACAGCTCCTTCCTCAGGTGAAGCTGTGTTCCGAAAGCTAGTGATTAGAAACAAACCTGCTGTTGTAAGAATTCTTACTGTGCTCACTACAGTCCAACACCAGCATCTCCACAACATGGCTATTTCCTTGTTGAATGTGTTCCACTGTTCTGTCCCAGATTTACCTAAACGTATCTGCCCCCAGTCCACTCTGGCCAAATCATATCTGATCTTATTTAAATTGGCCTTCCCCCAGTTTAGAACTTTGATTTCAAACCCATCCTTGTCCTTTTCCATAACAATCTTGAATCTAACGGAGTTATGATTACTGTCTACCAAACGCACCCCCACTGATACATCAACCACTTGCCTGGCTTTGTTACCTAAAATTAATCCTCTCTTGTAGGACCTTCTACGTAGTAGCTTAAAATATTTTCCTGGATGCATTTTAAGAATTCCGCTTCCTCTAAACATTTTACATTGTGACTGTCCCAGTTAATGTTGGGGAATTATCATTACCTTATTACTTTTACTTTTCTTTGAAATTTGCTTAGATATCTGCTCTTCTATTTCTCTCGGACTATAGAACATTTCCAGAAATGTGATTGCTCCTTTTTGGTTTTTAAGTTCTACCCATGTGACTTCTCTTCTGTAGAGCCTTCTAAGATTTTGTTCTTCCTTATGGCTGTAGTTGATTCCCTGAACAAAATTGTGACATCCCCCCTCTTTTCCCTCCTTCCGTGACTCACCTGGAGATCCTATATCCTGGAATATTGAGCAGCAATGACATCATACCCTCATGTTTTAATTTGTGCCCTCAACTCATCTGCTTTGTTCGTCAGACTCCTTGCATTAAAATAAATACCAGCCAATCTTGCCAAATTCCCTTGTGACTTAACTGTTCTAGAAATGTTATGCCTTCCTGACTCAATTAATATATCTTCTAATTTTTGGCTATACACCTATGCCTACTGAACCTTTTCTGAGGATCCTAGCCCCCTGTCAAGTTAGTTTAAACCCTTCCCAACAGTACTGGCAAATCTCCCTGCAAGGACACTAATCCCATTTTGGTTCAGGTGCCACCTCATACAGGTCCCACCATCCCCAAAAATGATCCCAATGTCCCAGAATACTAAAGCCCTCCCTCCCGCACCATCACTCCAGCCACATGTTCATCTGGACTACCCTCCTATTTCTATACTCACTAGCTCGTGGCACTGGAAGTAATCCAGAGATTACTACCGTCTCACATGGCACTTTTTTAACGTACTTCATAGCTCCCTAAATTCTGCTTTTAGGATCTCATCCTTTTTTCTGCCTATATCGTTAGTACCAATGTGCCTGATATCTGTCTGTTTGCCCTCCTTTTAGTATGCCCTGTAGTTGTTCAGTAACCTTCCTGAACCTGCACCAGGGAGACAACATACCATCCAGGAGTCTGTTTTGCAGCCCCAGAAATGCCTATCTGTTCCCCTTACAATTGAATCCCCTACCACTATTCCTTGACATGCTTCCTCCTCTCCTCTTGTCCAGCAGACACACTCATGGTGCCATGAAATTGGCTGTCATTGATTTCCCCTGTACAGTCATCTCCCCCAACAATATCCTAAACGGTATATCTGTTAGAAAGGGCCACAGGGACTCCTGCACAACCTGCATCCCTCTACTCTGCCTGGTGGTCATCCATGCCTTTTCTGCCTATTCAGTCTTCACCTGCGATGTGACCACCTCACTGAACAAGCTACCCACAAACATACTCAGCATCACGGATGCTCCACAATAAATTCAACCTCAGCTCCAGCTCTGAAATGCGGGTTAGCCAGTAGCTGCGGTTGGACACACTTCCGGCTCATGTCATCACCAGGGACAACTGAAGCTTCCATGAACTGCCTCTTAGCACAGGAGGAGCATATTATGGGGGCAAGAGAGTGACTCAGCTGTTTCAGGAATGCGACAAAACTATACTCAATCCGTGGCCAAGACTGAGGGGGTTCTGACAGGGGTTGTCGGACATGGTGCCCGAAGTGCTGGGTGTGGAGGTGGTTCCGAGTCAAGAGGTGGTGATATTTGGGGTGTGGGAAGGCCCGGGAGTCCAGGTTGTGAGAGAGGCCGATGTTTTGGCCTTTGCCTCCCTGATAGCCTGGAGACAGATTTTGTTAGGATAACGAGAATCGGAGCCGCCGAAGGCAGGAGCATGGGTGAGCGACCTGGCAGAATTCCTGAGGCTGGGAGAAGGTCAAATACGCTCTGAGGGGGTCTGCAGAGGGGTTCACCCAGAGGTGGAAGCCGGTTATCGATTTCTTTAAGGAGGTTTGAGGGGTCAGCAAAGGTGGGGTGGTCTGGAGGGGCGTTGGGGGGAGGGGGGGTTAACGGGGTTAAAATGGGGAAGGCGAGATGTGATGGGGTGTTGGTGTCCGGGGTCAGGTGGGAAGTGATTGTTTATTGAGTTGTTTTGTTCTTCTGATTTTTTGTGTGCATATGTAAAAATGCCTTGAATAAAATATATTTTTTAAACTACATCCAATTAGAAGAGTAGCTTTTAGTTACAAGATTATAGAACTAATTTAACTTGAAATTAGCCCTGAAATTAAGTTAAATTACCATTTAGCCCTTACAACTTAACACTTGAACTCCCTGTTTTTCACCCAATTCCAAAAGCACTCTCATTTAGCAAGTAGCACTCGCATGCAGCAAGCATGAATTCATGAAAGGGAATTCTGGCCAGATACTTGCTCCCGAGGCATGTAGTTCATGTTGGAAAATTTTCCGGCTTGGTGTATCTGCCTCAGGAAAATGTGTCCCAAATGGTACAATTTTCCCCAGGAGGTTGGATGCAGGATAGAGTCGGCCCCCATCCCCATCCACACCCCATGCCATATGGATGCCAATCAATGTCTCCAACCCACCATCCGTGGCCCCTCAACCACCCATCACCATGGCCCCTTATAGTCCCTATGCCAAATATTTTCAGCTATACCAAGGGATGAGGCAGGGGTGTCCCCTGTCCCCCCTGCTTTTTGCGCTAGCAATTGAACCCCTGGCCATGGCGTTGAGGGAGTCGAGGAACTGGAGGGGGCTGGTGCGAGGTGGGGAGGAGCACCGAGTGTCGCTCTATGCGGATGACCTGTTGTTGTATGTGGCGGACCCGGTGGGGGGAATGCCGGAGGTAATGAGGATTCTCAGGGAGTTTGGGGATTTCTCAGGGTACAAGCTCAACATGGGGAAGAGCGAGCTGTTCGTTGTTCACCCAGGGGACCAGGAGGGGGGGGATTCGTAAGCTCCCATTAAAAAGGGCGGAGAGGAGCTTTAGGTACTTAGGGGTCCAGGTGGCCAGGAGCTGGGGGGCCTTGCACAAGCTTAACCTCACGAGGCGGGTGGAGCAAATGGAGGAGGAGTTTAAGAGGTGGGACATGCTGCCGCTGTCTTTGGCGGGTAGAGTGCAGTCAGTCAAGATGACGGTGCTCCCAAGATTTCTGTTCCTGTTCCAGTGCCTCCCCGTCCTTATCCCGAAAGCCTTTCTCAGGTGGGTTAATAGGAGCATTACAGGGTTTGTCTGGGCGCAGGGGACCCCAAGGATGAGAAGGGTGTTCCTGGAGCGGGGCAGGGATAGGGGGGGGCTGGCGCTGCCCAACCTCTGTGGGTATTACTGGGCTGCCAACGCAGCGATGGTACGCAAGTGGGTGATGGAGGGGGAAGGGGCAGCATGGAAGAGGATGGAGATGGCGTCCTGTGTGGCAACGAGCCTGGAGGCGCTGGTGACGGCGCCGCTGCCGCTCCCTCCAACGAGGTATAACACGAGCCAGGTGGTGGCGGCTACCCTCAAGATTTGGGGGCAATGGAGGTGGCACAGGGGGGAGATGGAGGCTGCGGTGAGGTCCCCGATACGGGGGAACCAGAACCACTGGTTTGTCCCAGGGAGAATTGATGGAGGGTTCCTGAGTTGGCACAGGGCAGATATTAGGAAGATGGGGGACCTGTTTGTGAACGGGAAGTTCGCGAGCCTGGGTGAGTTGGAGGAGAAGTTCGGGCTCCCCCCCCCCCCCCCCCCCCCCGGGGAACACCTTCAGATATATGCAGGTAAGGGCATTTGTCAGGCTGTAGGTGGCGGAGTTCCCACTGTTGCCGCCGCGCGGGGTCCAGGACAGGGTGCTCTCGGGGGTGTGGGTTGGAGAGGGGAGGATCTCGGCAACGTACCAAGTGATGCAGGAGGACGACGAGGCCTCGGTGGAGGAGTTGAAGGGTAAATTGGAGGAAGAGCTGGGGGAGGAGATCGAGGAGGGGACGTGGGCGGACGCCCTGGGGAGGGTGAACTCAACCACTTCTTGCGCGAGGCTCAGCCTCATACAATTTAAGGTGCTGCATAGGGCTCACATGACCGGGACAAGGATGAGCCGGTTTTTTGGGAGTGAGGACAGGTGTGTTAGGTGCTCAGGGAGCACAGCAAACCTTGCCCATATGTTCTGGGCATGCTCAGCGCTGGAGGAATTTTGGAAGGGCGTAGCAAGGACGGTGCCGAGGGTGGTAGGGTTCAGGGTCAAACCGGGCTGGGGGCTCGCAATTATTGGGGTTGCAGAGGAGCCGGGAGTGCAGGAGGCGAAAGAGGCCGGTATTCTGGCCTTTGCATCCCTGGTAGCCCGGCGGAGGATTCTTCTTCAGTGGAAGGACGCGCGTCCCCGGGCGTGGAGGCCTGGGTCAATGATATGGCGTGGTTTATTAAATTGGAGAGGGTGAAATTTGCTGTAAGGGGATCGGTGCAGTGGTTTTTCAGGAGGTGGCAACCATTCCTAGATTTCCTGGCAGAGCGGTAGAAAAAGGCCAACAGCAGCAGCAACCCGGTGGGGGGGGGGGGGGGGGTTTCATCTCTGAAGGGGTGTGTATATTTGTTCAGTGTTGATGACAGGTGTTAATTTATTTATTTTGTTTTGTATATATTGTGGGGGGGGGGGGGGGGGGGGGGTTTGTTTCCTCTTTTCTTTTTGTATTTTGTTATTGAAAATTTGAATAAAAATCCAAGATCTACCATAGGAAGACCTCAGGGGCAATGCTGAGATGAAATAAAATAAAGTTTGAAATACATATTACAGTATTCACTATATAAAAAAAAATAAGCATTCATGAAAGCACATTCATTATAATTAAATCCTCGGGGCAACACGGTGGCGCAGTGGTTAGCAATGCTGCCTCACGGCGCTGAGGATCAGGGTTCGATCCAGGCCACCGGGTCCTCTCTCTACTCCAAGTGTGGAGTTTGCACATTCTCTCCATGTCTGCATGGATCTTACCCCCACAGCCCAAAGATGTGCAAGGTAGGTGGATTGGCTATGCTAAATTGTCCCTTCATTGGAAAGAAAATGAATTGGGTACTTTAAATTTTTGTAAAATTATAATTAAATCCACGTGAGTACTTGATCCTCTATAAAAACAATATTTTAAGATTTATTGAATAAAAAAAATGCCCTGACCCTAGCCCAGATGAGTCCTGCTGGCTTTGACAAGATAGCGTTGGCTTCACCAGGCATGTCAGCGCTAATGCTGCATCAAGTCAATGGTGTTGTAGAGATGACCAAATGCCCTGCGCACAAGACTATCTTGGATAATTGCATTTAAGGTTGCAAATTGGAGTGTTCAAGTCACAACTAAGTTTTCAGCTGCTCTAGTGGAGTCTTACTCATATTTGTAGCAGGGGTTCAGCAGAACGACTGACTAATTTTGGAAAATTTGGCATGTAAGGCTATTGGCCAAATTTTCCGGCACTCCCATGCATGTTTTCTGGAGGCAGAAGCAGCTCGCCATTGGCCGTCAGTGGGATATTCTAATCTCGCCAAGGTCTATGGTGTGTATGACGCCCTTTCCCTGCCACCAGTGACCTGCCTCGGGGGGAGGGGGGGGCGGGGTGTTGCCTTTGTCAGGACTGGAAGATCCCACCGGCAGGAAGGGCCAGAAAATCTCACTCGGTTTGACAGAGGTGATCACCATCAGCTTTGTTGATGTAGAGTGATAGGGCACGAGTTCAATTCCATTGTTGACTGCCCACCCAATCCTTGATTTTGATTCTGGTAAGGAGGAAGTGCTAAATGGAGGTGAGGTATGTTTTTATAGAAAAGGAGAGAAAGTATTGGATTGGATTTGTTTATTTTCACGAGTACCGAGGTACAGTGAAAAGTATTTTTCTGCGAGCAGCTCAAACAGATCATTTAGTGCATGAAAAGAAAATAAAACAAACTACATAAAAGAGCAACACAAGGTCCACAATATAAAATATGTGAATGAGTCAGGCCAGGTTGACCTGGCATCAGGCTTAAAAATAGTCACATTAGATTCTTGGGCAGAAGTAACTCCTTGCTTTCTTAGCTGAGTAAGGTTGCGATGTGGAGAAAGGAAGAAAACATTATAGGAAAACAATACGGGGAGTAGAGAGAGAAAAATCCAGCTAACTGCAGTATGGAAAATTACTTCCTCTTTATATCAGGTTATGCTCATCTGTTTTAGAGTATTCAGCGATGCACTTCAAATCATCAAAGGGGACAAGAAAGGAAGTCACCTGCACCAGGCTTAAATCTAAGTGTGTTCCACAGAACAAATTCTACTAGTCATACAAGAGGTAAGACCACTGGTTTAATAGAGCTTAATTATAATGTAGCCCTTAGAAAGGTTTGTTGTTCATAATTAGATGAGTTGACCCTAATGAGTTAAAATGATAGACTTGTCTTTAGTTACACAGCGTACTATGAAGTGAATAATTGTGATTTTTATAAAATTTACTCACATTGCCATTTTTTTGTGAAACGTGGTCCAGTTTAAAGCCTTTTTTTTTGGGGCCTCAGTGGGGAACACCCTGCTAAAGCCGCACTGTCACATTTCCTGCATTGAGGAGCTCCGATGAGCGGAGCCAAAGCTCCCCGATCTCCCGACCTCCGAGTGACCCCCGGTTCCCTCCCAATGCTCCCATTCACCTGTTGGGAGGGGGCCCTCGAGCCCCCACATCTCGTCTCATATGGGCAGGGCATCCCAAGCCCAATCCATAGTACGGGCAAAATGCCACCTGGGCACCTTGGCACTACCAGCCTGGCGTGTCCCTGCCACCCTGGCAGTGCCACCTGGCTACCCTGGCATTGCCACATTGGCACCCAGGTGGCACTGCCAAGCTGGCAGTGCCAATGTGCCCAGCATGCCACCCTGCTCACAGGCCTACCACCCGGGGCCTTTGATCACCTGGGCGACCCCCCCCCCCCTCCGAGTGCCGTGCCGCCTGGTCCTCGTTTGTGGGGACCAGTGGTAAATGGTGCCCGGCTGGGGTCTCCTCAGCGAGGCCGGTGGATCCCGGGAGCTGGTACGATCTGGTGTTGGCAGAGATGAGTGGTCTTTTAAGCTCACTGAACTCTGCAAGTCTGGGTCCCGCCCATTGTGGGATCAGGACGTCTCACAAGAGCTCGTTAAACCGAGGTGTAATAACTGTTGGGGATCCCAGAAGAGGCCACTTGTGGGATCTACCAGCACATCATATCCCGATTCTGGTGGTTCGCAGCCAGTAAATCGCGCCCATCGTGTCTACATCCTTTTCGCCTCTTCTAAAATTACTGACTTGTACTTTTGAAAAGCAATATTCCCAAGATGTAGACAATTCTGGCAAGGCCACACTTATTGCCCACTTCTGAGAAGAAAGTGAGCATTCAGAGGCAATGAGACTAGATTCACACGTAGGCCAGACTGAGGCAAGAGTTTCCCTTCCCTGATGGACATTCGTGATTAGCAGATTTTAATGATAACCTTCATGGGCATTTTACATGGTGCTATTAAAAAAATTTGTATTTTACTGAATTTAATCTCATGATTTAACTTTAGTGGAATTTGAATTTATAACTTAGAGTTGTTAAGGCACAGAAGGAGGCTATTCAATCCATTGAATTCATGCTGGCTGGCTGGCTGCAGTCCATCCTATTCCTCTAATATATTCATGTAACTTTTGTGTTGGGAGTGTGAGAACAGAAAAATTGGAGCTCTTACCTTGCCTATGTTCTGCACTTTTGAATCCCTCTCATATTGCAACTATTCCACTATTGGCTGGATGTTTTTCTAGGTTGAGCACTGGTTAACTACTTTGTGATTGGATTTCCAAGTGATGCACACCTCCTTCATTCTCTTCACATTCCTTTACTCCTCTCCGTTACTGTCTAGAATTTCTCTGGTGATCATTGTGGGTGCTTTAAACTATCCAAAGGATGCCTTTGACGGCAATATGGGGTCTTGGCTGCTTATCTGATCATCTGACTGATGGAGAAACATCGCTGTTTATATGATGTCATTAACAAGGAGCTATAACTTCCATAGCGGGGTAATCAGAGTCGGATTGCCATTGTGCTCCTAGATTTTCAACTTGAAATCCAGCTACACCTTTCTTGCCCGACCTTCTGACTGAGGCTAAGTGCGAGTAGTGGGTTTCGCAGACCCTGTGTTGAGGACAACCTAGTCAGAGATAAGGGAGACAAATCCTCTTTTTCATGCCACACGCTTCCATAAAACAGTTTATTGGTCCAGTCACTTTGAGCAACCAAGAAGATGCTAAATGTTGAAGGTAAGTAGGTAAGATTGAGGTGGACGGGGGTCACTGCTGCGGATGTTTGGTTACTGTGGGAGGTGTTGATGGGGAAGTAGTCAGTGAAAGTAGTCGGGTGGTCAGTGGGGGTTCAGGTGGTTCGGGGGATAGTCTGTGAGGAAGGATAGTCAATGGGGAAATGGTCAGTAGATGGTCAGGTGGTTAGTGGGGAGGGTAGTTGGGGGAGAGATGGGTATTCAATGGGGTTAGACAGGCAAGGGTAGTCGTGGGGGTGGGTAGTTGGGGGAGAGATGGGTATTCAAAGGGGTTAGACAGGCAGGGGTAGTCGTGGGGGTGGGTAGTTGGGAGGGAGCGAGTGAACTGGGGAATCAGTAGTTGGGGGGTAGCTGGGGAGTCCTGTGAGTCCTCTTGGTAGTCAGAGGGATTCCATGAGATGCCAAGGGACAGCCGTGGGATCCCATGGGTATCGGAGGGTGTAGTTGGGGGGCACTATGGGGGGTCCCACACGTTGTGTGATGTAGGAGGATTATTGGGGGTACTGGGGACAGTCAGGGAGGGTGATCGGGGGGGGGGGGGGGGAATGGGGAGTCCGTTGAGGTTCTGGGGGTTGGGGGAGGGCAGTACTATACAGTAGTTATCCAGAAGTTAGAAGTAGTTTTAATTCTAATTTTTTCTTGGTCACTATTACTGTCAGACACTCTGAACCATCCGAGGTTTGCGACTTATGTCACAGTTTTGGATAGCTCTCATTCCAGAACCCAAGAGAAGTTTGAACTTTCCAGGCAATTGCCTGGAATTGTCACACTGGGACTTCCATGGGGTGGTGTTATCTTTGGGATAACCCCAGTTAAGACGTCTCAGAGCTCGGAGGATATGGGCAAGGTCTTTGGTAGGCCTGGGATGGGATTTCCCAGAGGACTTATAAAAGTATTCCCATAGAAGTATTGCCCAGGCATACCTCATCCTCTGTCTGATTGGTTGGCATTGCCATGTTGTTGGGACACAATAAACTGGAATCTCATGGGAGATTTGGAATGGGATGTCCTTGTTATTGATGGAGCTGCTGGCTGAGTCTGGCATGGTGAAGGGGGTTAGATTAAGTCATCAATGTTTTGAGTTATTCTGCATTAAAGTCCCTCTCCTCTAAGGGTGATTAACCTCATTGAAAAAAATCAATATTCAGCAAACTGAAGCTCAGCTCTGCTTTTGGCTATTATTGTCTCTTTAATCTGAAATATTTGTACCCCAGATTGCAAAATTTATTGGATGATCCATGTCAAAATACTTGGGGCAAAAGTTCTATGATCCTGTCCAGTGTTGGGTTCACCTTAATGGCCCAGTTTTAAGTCCAGGTGGATAGGAATTTTAAAGTTGAAGATATTGATCACATCTCCCCTGTTAAGTTTATCTAATTATTACATTTCCTGTGATCAATTATACATATTATCTGAGCAGCCAGGTTTTTTATGTTTGCTTTTACAAAGATCTTAGGTTTGTTAATATGATGTTCTGTTTGGATGTTTGCATCTTGAAATTCATGTTTCAAATCGTTGTTGAGAAAAATTTGTGTCTCTTTTATAATTGTGAATGTAGACTGTTATAGTCAGTGTTGTTTGCCATTTGAAGGTCTGGGTCTGAAAATGTTATTAGCTATGGGCTGAAACACTTTTTGCTCTTAAGCCACCCAAGGACAGATTGTTTTTGGTAGGATTGAGGTTCTGGTTGTTGGCACCTCAATTAACTCAGTGATTATGCAGTTTGTTTTTCATCTGTGGTCATGGAGGTCCTGACATATCCCACTTCATTCTGTAGGCTGTTGATGTCACGTCAAGCATTAATAGCTGAATGATGCATCCGTCCCCTCGGCCACTTCAAGTTGCAGGAAGCTCAGGTAGCCCTAGCTGTTGTCTTTGAAAGAAGGCTTCAGTCACAGATTTCAGAGATTCATCAAGGAAGAATAGGTACAGCTGAGCATGGATGTTGCTTCCCCTCTAATTGACCCATTTGGTTTCCAATTTGGGGAGATGGTCAGGCTTCAGGTCCATCACCTATCACTCTGTAGTTTTTTATGCCTTTGGTGAATACTGGATCGGTTGTTTCCTTCAGTGCTGAATCTGCCATTTGAATGCTTCTTGCTCATAGCACTTACTGTATGCATCATGAGGCGGTTCATAGTTGAAAATTAGTTTCTCATTTTATTCCTAGCTATTTGCTTCAAAGCAAAATCTACTGATTGGGCTTTAGCAATTCAGCGCTTTTTGCTTCAAGTGTGCTGTGGGACCTCTCTTCAAAGCAAGAAGCAACACTTTAATTTAAGTGCCTCGTATCCCCAGACTGGCAGACCAGCTGTTTGTTTCAATGCTGAATCAGTTGGCAAGGTTTCAAAGGTCAAGCATACCTTCTTTAAAGCTTCAGTGGGTGTTGTGCATTATACTTGTGTGGTAAATCACTGTTGCACCTCTATTAGAGGATGTATGGTAGGACCTGTACTACAGGTACGTTGGTAGTCCCTGCCTGCTGGCTCCGCCCAGTAGGCGGAGTATAAATATGTGTGTCCTCCATGCGGCAGCCATTTCGCCAGCTGTTGTGGGAGGCCACGCATCTTAGAGCAATAAAACCTCAGTTGTATCCAAGTCAAGTCTTTGTGTAATTGATCGTGCATCAATTTATTGCTCTAAGATTTTCGGCAGCTGCTATGGGAGGCCACGTACCCCGACGGCCGCCAGAATACTGTCTTCCCTCAGGGACCTGGCACCAGCAAGTTCCACACACACACACACACACACACACACACACCCCCCTGGCCCGGCGCTACCCTCCCCTCCCCCAGCGATCCCAGCAGCAACACCCCCAGGGCCATCCATCCTACCCCTGCCCATGCCCAAGGATGAAGAGGATTTTGCCACGCTCCTGGAGTCACCAGACATCAGATCGGCATCGCCGCCACCACTACGTCGCTCCCAGCGGCACATCAAGGCCCCGGACCGGTTAAACCTCCAACTGGTCCACCGGACTTCAAAAGACACTTTTTTTTTTCTCTCTATCGAATATTGTAAATGTAAAAACCGTTTGTTGTATATAGTTCTCCACCACCCCCGCCGGACTAAATTTTAACAGGGGGTGAATGTGGTAAACCAATGTTGCACCTCTATTAGAGGATGTATGGTAGGACCTGTAGGTTGGTAGTTCCTGCCTGCTGGCTGCGCCCAGTAGGCGGAGTATAAATATGTGTGTCCTCCATGCGGCAGCCATTTTGCCAGCTGCTGTGGGAGGCCACACATCTTAGAGCAATAAAGCCTCAGTTGTATCCAACTCAAGTCTTTGTGCAATTGATCGTGCATCAACTTGCAGGAGAAGAGAATGTAATGCTGAAAGTAGCTGAGTGCCTGCACGTCTGCCACTGATACGAGCCTTATTCTTATCAACAATAATGATGACTCACCAGAGAAACAGGACCTTTTACACAGGCAAGATACTGTAGATTCTGGAAATCTAAAATTTAAAAAAATAGATGAAATACCCATCAAGTAAGGAGAAAGAAATAGAGTTAACGATTTAGGTCAGTGAGCTTACATTAAAACTGAAAAAACAAGAACTCTTCCCTCTTTCAAGTTAGAGCATACCAAGTACTCCATGAGGTACCAAGATTGTTGGATGTGGAACTAAGGCCTTTTACTGTTAGGACAAAGGATGCAGTAATCTGAATTTATTGAGTTTTAATTTTAGAAGTAAGGGGGTCTGATTTTATTTTGCACTCTTCGTTGCCGATAACCCAGCAGTGAGGTAGGGAGAAGTTAGCTCTTTCCATTCAACAGTGCAACATGCTGTCAAACATTGGTTTCGAATTGCATATCTAAAGTTGTCAAATTCACTTACACACACCGCTGTCCAAATATCTTTGATGCATACATGGAAATTATGCTGAAAGATGTAAGCAACCTTCTCTAATTACATTACAAAGATATTAATAACCTCCTCTAATTGTTTTAGGTATTCAGTCTTCCAATTCAGGGAGCTCAGAGGATAATTCCTGCATGCATTTGAAAAAAACAGAGCACGTGTCCAGGTCCCCAAGTAATGCTGCTAAACTACAGGTAACTGAAAACATCATGCAATTAAAGCTGTATTGTCCACATTATAATGCTGTTATACACATTGAAACATAACGAATAGAAATAAATTTGCTACTGAAGTGATACTTACGTTGGGTTGGCGGAAAACTGCCAATTTTGCTTTATTCTGCTTTTTCTCATACATTTTACTAGAGCTGAACAGTTGCTAGTCAACAGGTATATCTGTGTATTCAAAGTTGTGAAACATAATTTTGATAGTAGGAATAATGGCCAGGCACAAGACAGCATTAATGTTGATCTCTAATGCCAAACCCAGCTACTCACAAAGTACAAATTCACCTGGTAATCACTGTAGTTGCTGACAGTTGTCGTTGTCTAACTGGAGAGTGTAGAGGAAAGAGTTTTTTTACCCAGCAACAATGAAGGAAGGGCAACATAGTTACCAATTGGGGTGGTGTGTGACTGGAGGGGAACTTGCAGGTGGTGGTGTGTCCATGCATATACTGCCCTTGTCCTTCGAGGTGGTAGAGGTCACCGATTTGGAAGGAACTTCTGAAGGAGGCTTGGTAATATGCTTCTGTTCACTGAGTAGATGGTACACGCTGCTGTCATTGTGCACCGGTGGTGGGGGAGGGAGTGAATGTTTACAATGATAGATGAAGTGTATATCAGGCAGGCTACTTTGTCCTGAATGTCATGAGTTTTTTGAGTGTTGTTGGAAGCCACACTCATCAAAGTTGATGCAGAGTATTTCATCACATTCCTGATCACATTCCAGTGGAGTCACAAAGTGAGTAACTCACCACAAGTATGTTTATGGTCATTGGTTACCCCCCAGGATATTAGTGGGAGAATTGAGTGATGTCGATGGTATTAAGTTTCAAGGGGAAGTCTCTTGAGTCACTTTTGCTGGAGATGATCATTACCTGGTACTTGTGCAGTGCAAATGTTACTTCCCACTTATCAGCCAATACTAGAATTTGCTGCATATGGTCACAGAATACTTTATTATCTAAGCAGTTGCAAATGGAATTGAAAACTGTGCAGTCATAGAATGGTTATCGCACATAGAAGGTCATTCTTATCTATACCAGTTCGCTGTGCAAGAGCAACGCAGCTAGTTCCAATTCCCCACCTTTTCGCTGTAGCGCCCCACACTTTCTTGTCTTTTTAGATAATTATCCAATTCTGGTTTGAAAGCCACAAATGAATTTACCAGGTCTTTCCAGAACATACCCCCACTGTGTATTTTTTTTCTCTCATGTCTCCTTTGGTTTTTTGGAGTCAACACTTAGCCGCAGGATCAGGGAATCCCACCGACAGTCTCTGAGCTGGTGCATGCAACAGTGGTAATGAATTATGCATTGCCTTCTTCCTTGCTCTCCTCATCCTCCTCCTCTTCTTCTGGAAATAGGAGGTGAGGCTGGAGGGATTAGGTGTGAGGGTTTGGGTGACAATGTGGGTTTTGCTCCTGGAAGCCTGCAGTGTTAATGCTGGATGTTTTAGGGTGCAGTGCACCTGGACACTGTAGAAGAGAGATGTATGCGATGAGATCATATGGAACTTCAGAGTGAGGGTAGCTTTGTGTATTTAGGAATCGGGTAATGCTGTACATCTGTAAGGAAGGAAAACATTTTTTGTGGAGGCAGTGGTCCCATTCACTGCGAGGAAAGCTGGAGGCCAGCTCTCCTCCGCCATCCTTGGAAAGCTGGAGGCCAGCTCTCCTCCACCAGTATTGGAAAGCCCGAGGCGAGCTCTCCTCCGCCAGCCTTGGGAACCATGACTGGATTTTATGTTTGTCAGACAATTAACTGCTTGAGGTCATAGTTTCCACCCTCCAGTGGGACGATGACCCACCTCCACGAGCTGCTGATTAATCAAATGGCCGACAGCCAGGATTGGTGGCTACTTCTACGACTGCAGCTAGTCCCTGTCGAGTAGCCATAGAGGAGGCTGGATAATGAGTAAGTCCAGTGTGCAGGTTTCAGTGAGGATGGGAGAGTGCAGCCATTGAAATGGCGGGGTAGGGAGAGCTAGGAATGGCTATTTCCATTGAGAGGTGTTGGCCACTGGTCAAACACCCAATTTTAAGGCCTCAACTGCTTTCCAGGCCATACCCACTGGGGGAGGTGATGCAAAAGATTTCATCTGGAGCTGCATTGGCAACAAACCAAAGATTTGGGCCGGGATTCTCCAATCCCCCGCCGGGTCAGAGAATCCCTGGGGGGGGGGGGGGGGGGGGCAAATCCCACTCCGACAGCCGGCTGCCCTATTCTCCGGCGCCGTTTTTGGGCTGCGGCGGGATTCCCGCCATGCCAGTCGGGGGCCATTGACAGCGGCTCCCCCCCCCCCCCCCCCCCGGCGATTCTCTGGGCCCCAATGGGGGGCTCGGAGAACTTGCGCCGGCCCTTCTCCGCCGGCTGGAGCAAAGCCAAACCCTCTAGCATCCACCTAACCCCTGAAAATTCAGAGAATTCCTCACTTTCGGTGGCTGGTGACGCCAGGGTGGTTGGCGCCGGGTTTCCCGTCGGCGTGGGGACTTAGTCCCCAGAAGGAAGAATCCCACTCATGATACTCGAGGAAAATTGTACCTAATTTCTGCTTGTTTGCTAAAACTCCAGTTGTGACTGCTAGCATATTGCGACCTGTTGCTCCCTTTGGCCACATTAACACTCTTTAATTGCAAAAATAGGAGAGCACAAAATTGTTTCACCTGCCCATCTTTGCAAGATTATTGGCCTTGAGGAATAATTTAAAACCTAGTATCCCCTGTAATTAGTCATTTGAATGATGCTACAATCAGAGAACAGGGCACCAACATATTCTTCAGTATTCATGTCAGGTTATCAAATATTGTTTAAAAAAAGGGACAGTCCTTTAAAACAGAGATGAGGAGGAATTTCTCCAGCCAGAGGGTGGTGAATCTGTGGAACTCTTTGCCGCAGAAGGCTGTGGAGACCAATTTCTGCAAAAGGAACATTAATTCATAAACTCCGTAATGTCCTTGTCAGATGGCCTGGTTTATAAAAGAACACTTGTAGCTAAAGCTATGAACAATTTGGGCAGCACGGTGGCGCAGTGGGTTAGCCCTGCTGCCTCACAGCGCCAAGGTCCCAGGTTCGATCTGGGTCACTGTCCGTGTGGAGTTTGCACATTCTTCCCGTGTTTGCGTGGGTTTCACCCCCACAACCTAAAGATGTGCAGACTAGGTGGATTGGCCACGCTAAATTGCCCCTTAATTGGAAGAAATGAATTGGGTACTCTAAATTTTAATAAAAAGCTATAAACAATTTATTAACATTAACTGTGGGTCAAATATGTACAAAACAACATATGAATAACCGTTCCCTCAGCTTATTTTCATTCAAACACAATTTGGTCCCGAATCATGGAGGATTCCACTGCAGAAAAATTACAGGTTTTAGCTTTTAATTTTAAATCAGTGATGAAATGATGAAATGAAATGAAAATGAAAATCGCTTATTGTCACGAGTAGGCTTCAATGAAGTTACTGTGAAAAGCCCCTAGTCGCCACATCCCGGCGCCTGTCCAGGGAGGCTGGTATGGGAATCAAACCGTGTTGCTGGCCTGCCTTGGTCTGCTTTCAAAGCCAGCAATTTAGCCCAGTGAGCTAAACTAGCCCCTATGATCTATGAACTCTTCTGTAAACTGCCTTCTGGGGGTGAAATGTTTATCAAATCTTCAAATTAGTTCGTTAAAAATTTTACCATCTTCATTGTTTGCAAATTTAAACATATTAAACACAGCAATTGCTATGGGCACTGCGCTACCGTACACAAATCTGCTTGATCTCCTAAATTTTCTGCAGTAAGAAACAGATAAAGTTGCTGACCACATTACCATGAAATCAGACTCATTGGTGGCTTCAACGAATCCATATTGTTAATTCTTGCAGTCTTCAAAATCTTCAAATCCCTGTGGACCTCGTGGCAGGCTTTCTCAATGTTTAATACCATCCAGCCATGGTACCATGTAATGTTCTTGTTGGATGGCCTCATTTATATTACAAGAACACTTGTAGCTAAAGCTATAAATGATTTATTAACATTAACTGTGGGTCAAATATGAACATGCACAAGCAACCTCTCTCTTCCAGCTCCCTAGTCAGTCTGAGGTCACCTGACTCTAACATTCACTTATTTACTATTGAGACTCCTAGTGGTCAGTCGGTGAAGCACAACACAACCATCATATTACTACAAACTCTGGCCAATGTTTTCGGGTTGCTTTTCAATCCGGTTCCTTGTTCCACTCTGGTTCACACCACTGCCCCCCAACTGCAAGGTCCCCTGGATTGCTTCAATTACCTATTTTTAACTGAATCCAGTAAACTTGTATTTTTATAGTTTTCATAGTGTTATTTTCTTCCTATTTTTATTTCAGTGGATGGGGTGTCCCAATTTTTCTTCATCTTAGCTGGTCAGGATTTCATGATCTCTCTCTCGCTGACTGGGAGATCCAGTCCCGCAAAAGGCAATGGAATTTTGAACAACTTGCTGCAGCTTCTGGTCCCACTCCCACCACTGGGGGCAGCAAATTTCCATCCAAGGTCCGTCTCCTTTTAAACTGAAGCTCCCAAATCAGCCATAATATAACCTCTCGAGGTGGAAAAAAAGCACTGAGACGAAATAATCGTTTTAAACCGCACAGAAACAATTAAAAATTCTGTTTTTAACCCATCCTTTCTTTTTATGTATGTAACACATTGTTGAATCTTTTTATCTACATACAATTAAGTTTGTTTTGTTTCAAGAACACCTGGAAATGAAACAAATCTAATGTTTTTCTTTGAAATGACCTTTCACCAGAAGTTGCTTTGGTCTACTGTGGCCAAACCAGTGGCTCTTTCAGGGTTACCAGTAAAAACATAAGAACGTAGGAAATAGGAGCAGGAGTAAGACATTTGGCCTGTTGAGCCTGCTCTGTCATTCAAACAAATCATAGCTGATCATTTACCTCTTACTGTCACCTTGATATCATTAGTATTCATAAGTCTATCGATTTCTGTCTTGAATGTGCTCAATGATAAATCAAAAAATAATATTTTAAAAAATGAATTTACATTATGGAGACGGGTGCCTCCTCAGATTCGAAGGTGGCCAACTTCTTTATTATTATCATAAGTAGGCTTACATTAACACTGCAATGAAGTTACTGTGAAAATCCCCTAGTCGCCACACTGCGGCGCCTGCTCGGGTACACGGAGGGGGAATTCAGAATGGCCAAATGTCCTACAGCACGTCTTTAGGGACTTGTGGGAGGAAACCGGAGCACCGGGAGGATACCCACCCAGACACGGGGAGAACGTGCAGACTCCGCACAGACTGTGACCCAAGCCGGGAATCGAACCTGGGACCCTGTCGCTGTGAAGCAACAGCACTAACAGCTCAATCGGGAACTGTATCAAGATACCCTTTTGGGTACACAGCTGCACTCACATGTTTGCAAGCTTTATGCAAGGGGGCTTGTGGTCAAATTTTAAGTGAGCCTCATGTTTTTGGGTGAATGTTCAAAGCTCGCTGTCCACTTTCCCCAACTTGTAGGCCTCTTGTCACAGGGGTACCAGGCTGTGACTTGTCGATACCAAGCTCTGACTTTGGGGGTTCTGACCTCTGTGGTACTGACCCAGAGGTACCAGGCTCTGACCCAAGATGGATGGGATATGACTCGGGGATACCGAGCTCTGACTTGGGGGAGACCAGGATTCACTCTGGAGCACCAGGCTTGACTAGGAGGTGCTAGTCTCTGACTCGGGGAGACCAGGCTTCACTTGAAGAGTGCCAAAGTTGAGTCAAGGGTAACCAGGCTTGACATTCAGTTCACCTTGGGGGAGACCAGGCTTGGACTCCGGGGAGATCAGGCTTTACTCAGGCAACAACCGGCTTTACTCAGGCTGCAACAGGCTTCACTCGGTGGGGGGGGGTCACCAGGCTTCACTCGGGAGGTCACCAGGCTTCACTCGGGGGGGGGTCACCAGGCTTCACTCGGGGGTCACCAGGCTTCACTCGGGGTGGGGGGGGTCACCAGGCTTCACTTCGGGACAGCCAGGCTTCACTCAGGGCACACCTGACCTGGGGAAGACTCCAGGTTAACGAGGGTCTGGTCAAGGGGGGGGGGGGGGACTGGGGAGGTGGTGTTGACTCCCAGGTATCAGAGGGTACAGGGGTGCAGACTGTAGTGTGAAAAACACCGTTCCTAAGGATGCCCTCTGCTGCTGGGCTACAGGTGTCTTGGAAGAGCCTCACAGAGGGAAGGGCAGTGCGGGATAGGTCCATTGTCACCGACTGATGTTTCCACTCAAACCTGTGGCTGTTGCTTCTGGAGGTCGAATGTTGACAAGGGAAGGCTAATGGGAAAACATGTCAGTGACCATTATCCATTTGCAGCTGAGACCAATCAGCTATTACTCAATTGACATGCCCAGTTTATGCCCACTCAAGATCACTTATGTGCCTGAGTGCCACTGATTGCTGCTCAGCACTTAACCCTCGGGACACCAACATCCAAAATCACTAGCCATAACGGCTATATCATTGGCTGACAGGGCAAGCAGCTATATATCCTTAGAGAGCTGGCAACGACACACTGCCAGAGAAGCGCACTCCTAATCTTTGGCTGTGTGCTGAGGTGTGTAGTGACAAATGTCCGTCATCGATCAGAATGATGTCATCACTAAACACATCTACCGCTCACCTCCCCTGTCAATTCCATAGGGACCGCTCTGTTTGTGATACTTGGTCCACTTCTCCATCCCCCCAACTCCCTATCGCACTTCCCACAGCACCTTCCCTTGCAATTGTAGAAAGTGCAACAGCTGCACCTTTATCTCCTCACCATTCAAGGCCCAATACACTCCTTTCAGGTGGGTGGAACCAAAGTCACGTGGGCGGATATCCATAGTGTGGACACCAGCTGATCCTTCTCTCGATGGGTACCCAATTGCCTCTGGCTTCCTCCTTGAGATAAAAGGGCCACTCGAGTGAGGCTGAGAAGCCCGGTCATCCTCAGGCGTTGGCACTGATGGATCCCAGCAAGCGCCTGCACTATGGAATGCATGTTCTGCAGCAGTGCAGGACAAAGGTCTCGAACCATATTCTCCACGGTGGTCACCATCCTTGTTGCGTTGACCTCATTGCATTGCAGTGTCAGCACAATTACCTCAGATGTAAGGTGGACAGACCCCTCTCTGTAGCCTTTCAATCTGAGGTGTGTACCAGGCATCTCTTCCTAATTTTCCTGGGTTTGCCTTTGGAACTCCAGCAACTGAGGCATGACTAATTCCAGAGGCTTGCTATCTGGCTGAGACTCAGCAGATTCCTGGCCTCCAGTAATCCACCAACTGCTGGCACCCTGGGTCGTCTCTGTCTGAGCCCGCTGTGGATCTGAAAGTGTGATGTGCTCACCAGATTGTGGCCCCAAGGCTACTCTGGAATAAGGTCTCACTGAGGCGTGCGTGTTTGTGTTGGTTCAGGATGTGGGTGAGGGTGAGTGCTGTGACGGTTCTTCTATCTCCGCAAAGACAGTGACCCATGCCGGGAATCGAACTTGGGGCCCTGGTGCTTTGAAACAACAATGCTACCGTGGTCTGTGTCAGATTGACGTCTAGGAACTTAGGATCAGGAGTAGGCCATTCGGCCCCTCAAGCCCACTCTCCCATTTGATGAGACCCTGGTTGATCTGGTTGTGAACTCAATTCCACTTTTCTGTCTTCCCCCATCACCTTGACTCCCATGGCTATCAAAACATCTAACTCAGCCTTGAATAAATTCAATGATCCATTCTCCTCTGCTTTCTGGGGAAGAGAATTTCTCCGAGAGGAAACTAATATCTCCTCATCTCCGTCTTGAAAGGGTGACCTCTTATTCTTAAACTGTGTCTATTAGTTCTAGTCTCCCAACAAGAGGAAACATCCTCCTGGTATCCATCCTGACAAATCCCCTCAGGGCCTTATATGTTTCAATAAGATCACCTCCTATTCTTCTGAACTCCAGTGGGTAGAGGCCCATTCTGTCCATCCTACATACGGTAAACCCTCCATCCCAGGAGTGAGTCAAGTGAACCTTTCTCTGAACTAATTCTATTACAATTATATTTCAAATAAGGAGACCAAAACTATACACAATACTCCAGATGTATCGCCAAGGCCCTGCACAGCTACAGTAAAATTATACTTTTATATTCCATTCCCCTTGTAAAAAACACCAACATTCCTCATTATTTGCTGTACCTGCGTGTTAATGTTTTGTGATTCACGTACCAGGACACCCAGCTCCCTCTGTACCACAGAGTTCCGCAATCTCTCTCCATTTTATTTTCCTGATAAAGTGGACAAGTGCACATTTTCCTATATTATACTTGATATGTCAAGTCTTTGCACACTGACTTAACCTATCTATAATCACTTCGTATACTCTCTACTTCCTCTTGTCAACACATTATTCTACCTATCTTGATGTTATTAGCAAATATAACTACCATATATTTGGTCTCCTCATCGCAATCATTGATATAATTCAGGCCCCAGCGCTGGTCCCTGTGGCACTCCACTAGCTTCACAACCTGAAAAAGATTAATTTGTCCCTATACTTTGATTCATGTTAGCTAGCTAATCCTCTATCCATGATGATATGTTACCTCCCTACACAATAAGCTCTTATTTTGATCTGACACCTTACCAAATTCCTTTTGGAAATCCAAATATAACACATCTACTGATTTCCCTTTATCCACATTGCTTGTTACTTCCTCAATAAATTAGTTAAACACCTTTCCCTTTTACAAACCCGTGTTCACTGTGCCTGATAATATAATTTTCTAAGTATCCTGCTACAACCTGCTTAATCATGGATTCTAGGAATTTTCCTATGATAGATGTTCCACTAACTGCCTATAATTTCCTCCATTCTGCCTCCCTCCTTTCCTGAAAATTTTCTATTTTCCAATTCACTCAGAGCCTTCCAGAATTGAAGGTATTTTGGAAAATTGTAACTTATGCACCTACTACCTCTGCAGTCACTTCTTTTAAGACCCAAGGATATAGGCCATCTTATCCTGGAGATTTAGCAGCCTTTACGACCAATTGTTTTCCCAGTACCTTGCCCTGATTATGCTGAATGTTTTAAGCACCTCTCTCCCTTTCACTTCTTGAATTTGAAGTATCTTTGCAAAATTTTCAAAGTCTTCTACAGTGAAGACAGACACAAATACCTGCTCAATACATCCCCCATTTCTTTGTTTTCCATTAACAATTCCCTGCATTCATTCTCTAGAGGACCAACATGAGGCATTGGTTATTCTTTTCCTTTTTAAATATCTGTAGAAACTCTTAGTGCTAATTGAATGGCCTCATTGAGCCTGACTTTGTGACGTGACACGACCATTAAATTTGTGATACTCTGGACATTTCACGAGATCTAACGTGATCTCACAAGACGTTGGGATCTGAATCTTGCCCTCATTGAAGCAGTTAGCTGCACTTAAATATGTCTGCGTGGAGTATCCTAGGCCCGGGATCG
This sequence comes from Scyliorhinus canicula, assembly GCF_902713615.1. Classification (NCBI taxonomy): domain Eukaryota; kingdom Metazoa; phylum Chordata; class Chondrichthyes; order Carcharhiniformes; family Scyliorhinidae; genus Scyliorhinus; species Scyliorhinus canicula. The sequence continues at coordinate 175,491,252 of NC_052146.1, forward strand.
AGCACCCGTGCCTGGGAGACCTCGCGATGGCGCCGTGTAGCCATGGCTTCCACAAATGTGGAGCAGGTGTAACGGCATTTGGGGAAGTCTCCCAAGCGATCGGAGCCCCCCCTCGATAGTTGGGCTCTGGGGGCAGGATCGTACCCTGGCTGCCCCGCTGCCACCTGGGCACCTTGACACTGCCAGCCTAGCACCATGGTACTGCCACTGGGTACTTTGGTAGTGCACCCTGGAATTGCCATGATACCCAGGTGGCACTGCTGGGCTGGCAGTGCTACGGTGCCAGGTTGCCCATGCCAGGCAACAGGTCCTGGGGATGCTCTGCCCTTATGAAATCGGGTGAAGGGAGCTCATGGACCACTCTAATTGGTAAGTTGAGGCTCTGGGGGGGGGGGGGATGCTCAAGATCAAGACAGCATTTGAAAATGGCACCCCGATCTCTTTCTGATGAGCTGAGCTCGTCAGTGCAGGAAATGAATGTAAACGCAGCCTCGGAGGGGCCCCAAGAAAAACAAAATTCTTTTTAATTGTGCGGTCGTTCTCTGAAATGAAGGCTCCGAGAAACACTCCACTATTCATGCCCAAAACGGGACTCTGTTTTTTGTTAAATTGCACCCTTGGTATCTGCTTTTATTGGTGGGATTTTCCACTCTCACCATTTTCCTGCCCAAAGTCAATACACTTTTGGCTGCTCTCCAAATTTTACAGTTCCAACCGTGCCAATTCCTGCTGCCGGCAAGAGCAGAAAATCCCGGCTTATATTTCTAGATAGTGTTCTTTCACACTCTAATTTCTCCCTCTTCATTACTTTCTAATCTTTCTTTGCTGGCTCTTAAATAATTATTATCTTAATAATAATCTTTATTGTCACAAGTAGGCTTGCATTATCACTGCAATGAAGTTACTGTGAAAAGCCCCTAGTCGCCACATTCCGGTGCCTGTTCAGGTACACAGAGGGAGAATTCAGAATGTCCAATTCACCCAACAGCACGTCTTTCGGGACTTGTGGGAGGAAACCGGGGCACGCGGAGGAAATCCACGCAGACACAGGGAGAACGTGCAGACTCCGCACAGACAGTGACCCAAGCCGGGAATCGAACCTGGGACTCGGGTGCTGTGAAGCAACAGTGCTAACCACTGTGCTACTGTGATCCACTCTCCTGACTTACAACTAACCTGTGAAATGGTTCTTTCAGTTTGATATTATCCTTAACTTCTTTATTTAGTTGCAGACAATGCATCTTTGTCAAATAAACTTTCTTTTTCATTGGATAAATCTTTATTGAGAGTTATTAAATATCACCTTAAAAGTCTGTCACTGCTAGCACTGCTGCCTCATGGAGCCAAGGACCCAAATTCGACCCTGGCCTTGGGTCACTGTCCGTGTGGAGTTTGCACATTATGCCCGTGACTCTGCATTTTCTCCGTGACTGTGTGGATCTCACCCCCACAATCGAAAGATGTGCAGGATAGGTGAATTGACTATGCTACGTTGTCCCTTAATTGGAATTTAAAAAAAAGTCTGTTACTATATCTCGAATGCCCTACCTTTCAACCTAGTTCCTAATCACTTCAGCCAACTCTGCTTTCATATCCTTATAATCCCTTTACTTAGGGTTAAAACATTAGTCTTAGACCTGTCCTTCTCACTTTCAAACTGAATTTGAAATTTTATATCAACCCTGTGATAATCACCTCTGTACTTGCGTTTTTAAATCATGCTGATAACCAAGCGTATTTTGTCCTCATTTGTGGTTTTGTTTGTTTGCTGTTAGATGGAGTTTTCTTTGATTGATTACTTTATACATTGTTAACACAGATACAAGAATCAAAAACTTTAAACAGGAACACAGCCCTCAGACCACAAGAGAGACCTCCTTCGGGCCGCAGGAGTCGCAGTACAACCCCAAGTGGGAGGAAGACTCCACTGGATGGCAAACAAATAGGTTTTGACCTTGAACAGAAGGTTTGTATTTTTTATTGTCACTAATGTTGCTTTCCTCAGTAAGACATTTCTTCACCCAAAGAGTAGTGAGCCTGTGGAATTCATTACCACAGGAAGATCCAGCAGAGGGCAGCAGAGCAGAGCTACTGATTGGCTGTTCCGGGGAGATTTGCATGCGTGCAGTGCGGTCAGCGTAAGTTGAAGGTGTACCTGCACAAGTGACCCGAGGAGTTCGACGGAAGGCAAGCATCCAGCAGAGGGCAGCAGAGCAGAGCTTCTGATTGGCTGTTCCGGGGAGATTTGCATACGTGCCGTGCGGTCAGCGTAAGTTGAAGGTGGTTTGTGAAGGGGCTTTTCTCGAGTGACAGCTTTACCCGAAACACTACTTACGTAGTGTCTCCCACCCATCCTCCTCCTCTAACCAAAAAAAAAGTTCTGTCCGTTGGATTGCTAAACTAACAAGTTTTTTATTTTTATTTTTCAGTAGTTGGGAAGTTAGTTCAGTGGGAATGGAGGCTAGGGTAGTTGAATGTTCCTCCTGCAGAATGTGGGAGGAAAGGGTCACCTCTAGTGTCCCTGCTGACTACATCTGCGGGAAGTGCACCCAACTCCAGCTCCTCAAGAGCCGCGTTAGGGACCTGGAGCTGGAGCTGGATGAACTTCGGATCATTCGGGAGGCGGAGGAGGTTATTGAGAGGAGTTATAGGGAGGTAGTCACACCTCAGGTAAAAGAAGAAGGTAGATGGGTTACCGTCAGGGGAGGGAGAGGGAACCGGCAGGCAGTGCAGGGATCCCCTGTGGTCGTTCCCCTCTATAACAAGTATACCGTTTTGGATACTGTTGCGGGGGACGACTTACCAGGGGTAAGCAATAGGGCACAGGTCTCTGGCACAGAGTCTGTCCCTGTTGCTCAGAAGGGAAGGGAGAAGAGGAACAGAGCATTTGTCATTGGGGACTCCATAGTTAGAGGAACAGACAGGAGGTTCTGTGGGAACGAAAGAGACTCACGGTTGGTGTGTTGCCTCCCAGGTGCCAGGGTTCGTGATGTCTCTGATCGTGTTTTTGGGATCCTTAAGGGGGAGGGGGAGCAGCCCCAAGTCGTGGTCCACATAGGTACCAACGACATAGGTAGGAAGAGAGGTGGGGATTTGAGACAGAAATTCAGGGAGCTAGGGTGGAAGCTGAGAGCTAGAACAAACAGAGTTGCTATCTCTGGGTTGTTACCAGTGCCACGTGCTAGCGAAGTGAGAAATAAGGAGAGAGAGAAGTTGAACACGTGGCTACAGGGATGGTGCAGGAGGGGGGGTTTTGGTTTCCTGGATAATTGGGGCTCATTCTGGGGTAGGTGGGACCTCTACAAACAGGATGGTCTTCACCTGAACCAGAGGGGTACCAATATCCTGGGGGGGAGATTTGCTAGTGCTCTTCGGGGGGGTTTAAACTAATTCAGCAGGGGGATGGGAACCTAAATTGTAGTCCCAGTGTACAGGATGTTGAGAGTAGTGAGGTCAGGGATAGGGTTAAAAGTTCGAAAGAGGGCACCGGCAAGCAAGGCACTGGTTTGAAGTGTATCTACTTCAACGGCAGGAGCATCCAGAATAAGGTGGGTGAGCTTGCAGCATGGGCTGGTACCTGGGATCTCGATGTTGTGGCGATTTCGGAGACATGGGTAGAGCAGGGACAGGAATGGTTGTTGCAGGTTCCAGGATTTAGATGTTTCTGTAAGAACAGATAAGATGGTAAAAGAGGGGGGGTGTGGCATTGTTAATCAAGGAAAGTATTACGGCGGTAGAAAGGACGTTTGAGGACTCGTCTACTGAGGTAGTATGGGCCGAAGTTAGGAACAGGACAGGAGAGGAGAGGTCACCCTGTTGGGAGTTGACCTCTGAATAGTTCCAGAGATGTAGAGGAAAGGATTGCAAAGATGATTCTCGACAGGAGCGAGAGTAACAGGGTAGTTGTTATGGGGGACTTTAACTTTCCAAATATTGACTGGAAATACTATAGTTTGAGTACTATAGATGGGTCAGTTTTTGTACAGTGTGTGCAGGAGGGTTTTCTGACACAGTATGTAGACAGGCCAACAAGGGGCGAGGCCACATTGGATTTGGTACTGGGTAATGAACCCGGCCAGGTGTTAGATTTAGATGTAGGTGAGCACTTTGGTGATAGTGATCACAACTCGGTTATGTTTACTTTAGCAATGGGCAGGGATAGGTATATACCGCAAGGCAAGAATTATAGCTGGGGGAAAGGCAATTATGATGCTATTCGACAAGATTTAGGATGTATAGGATGGGGAAGGAAACTGCAGGGGATGGGTACAATCGAAATGTGGAGCTTTTTCAAGGAACAGCTACTGCGTGTCCTTGATAAGTATGTACCTGTCAGGCAGGGAGGAAGTTGTCGAGCAAGGGAACCGTGGTTTACTAAGGAAGTTGAAGCACATGTCAAGAGGAAGAAGAAGGCTTATGTTAGGATGAGACATGAAGGCTCAGTTAGGGCACTTGAGAGTTACAGGTTAGCCAGGAAGGACCTAAAGGGAGAGTTAAGAAGAGCGAGGAGAGGACACGAAAGGTCGTTGGCGGATAGGATCAAGGAAAACCCTAAGGCTTTCTATAGGTATATCAGGAACAAAAGAATGACTAGAGTAAGATTAGGGCCAATCAAGGATAGTAGTGGAAAGTTGTGTGTGGAATCAGAGGAGATAGGGGAAGCGTTAAATGGATATTTTTCGTCAGTGTTTACACTGGAGAAAGACAATGTTGTCGAGGAGAACACTCAGGTTCAGTCAACCAGGCTAGATGGAATTGAGGTTCAAAAGGAGGAGGTGTTAGCAATTTTGGAAAATGTCAAAATAGATAAGTCCCCTGGGCCAGATGGGATTTATCCTAGGATTCTCTGGGAAGCCAGGGAGGAGATTGCAGAGCCTTTGTCCTTGATCTTTATGTCGTCTTTGTCGACAGGAATAGTGCCGGAAGACTGGAGGATAGCAAATGTTGTCCCCTTGTTCAAGAAGGGGAGTAGAGACAACCCTGGTAATTATAGACCTGTGAGCCTTACTTCGGTTGTGGGTAAAATGTTGGAAAAGGTTATAAGAGATAGGGTTTATAATCATCTTGAAAAGAACAAGTTGATTAGCGATAGGGTTTTGTGAAGGGTAGGTCATGCCTCACCAACCTTATTGAGTTTTTTGAGAACGTGACCAAACAGGTGGATGAGGGTAAAGCGGTTGATGTGGTGTATATGGATTTCAGTAAGGCGTTTGATAAGGTTCCCCGCGGTAGGCTATTGTAGAAAATAAGGAAGTATGGGATTGAAGGTGATTTAGCGGTTTGGATCAGTAATTGGCTAGCTGAAAGAAGACAGAGGGTGGTGGTTGATGGCAAATATTTATCCTGGAGTTCAGTTACTAGTGGTGGATCTGTTTTGGGGCCACTGCTGTTTGTCATTTTTATAAATGACCTGGAAGAGGGTGTAGAAGGATGGGTTAGTAAATTTGCAGATGACACGAAGGTCGGTGGAGTTGTGGATAGTGCTGAAGGATGTTATAGGATACAGAGGGACATAGATAAGCTGCAGAGCTGGGCTGAGAGGTGGCAGATGGAGTTTAATGTGGAAAAGTGTGAGGTGGTTCACTTTGGAAGGAGTAACAGGAATGCAGAGTACTGGGCTAATGGCAAGATTCTTGGTAGTGTAGATGAACAGAGAGATCTCGGCATCCAGGTACATAAATCCCTGAAAGTTGCCACCCAGGTTAATAGGGCTGTTAAGAAGACATATGGTGTGCTAGCCTTTATCAGCAGAGGGATTGAGTTTCGGAGCCACAAGGTCATGCTGCAGCTGTACATAACTCTGGTGCGGCTGCACCTGGAGTACTGCGTGCAGTTCTGGTCACCACATTATATGAAGGATGTGGAAGCTTTGGAAAGGGTTCAGAGGAGATTTACTAGGATGTTGCCTGGTATGGAGGGAAGGTCTTACGAGGAAAGGCTCAGGGACTTGAGGTTGTTTTCGTTAGAGAGGAGAAGGCTGAGAGGTGACTTAATAGAGACATATAAGATAGTCAGAGGGTTATATAGGGTGGACAGTGAGAGTCTTTTTCCTCGGATGGTGATGACCAACACGAGGGGACATAGCTTTAAATTGAGGGGTGGTAGATATAGGACAGATGTCAGAGGCAGTTTCTTTACTCAGAGAGTAGTAGGGGTGTGGAACGCCCTGCCTGCAACAGTAGTAGACTCGCCAACTTTAAGGGCATTTAAGTGGTCACTGGATAGACATATGGATGAAAATGGAATAGTGTAGGTCAGATAGGCTTCAGATGGTTTCACAGGTCGGCGCAACATCGAGGGCCGAAGGGCCCGTACTGCGCTGTAGTGTTCTATGAAGTAGTTAATGCTAAAACATTGAATATATTCAAGAGGTGGCTAGATATAGCACTTGGGGTGAATGGGATCAAAGGTTATGGGGAGAAAGACGGATTAGGCCATGGAGTTGGATGATCAGCCATGATCGTGATAAATGGCGGAGCAGACTCGAAAGGCCAAACGGCCTCCTCTCCTGCTCCTATATTCTATGTTTCTATGTATCTATGTAAGCTAAGCATTTAATTATGAATCAGTCTGGAGTAATACATCAAATGTTCGGCAGGTACAAACAAGTATGTCAAGGAGATTTGTTTCTTTGTATAAACATGTGTACATCAATTTGGCCAGAATAAAACTTCCCCCAGGAGGTTTCTTTTTGCCTTGTCTTTTTATTCAGCAATTTTGAAACTGGAAAATACAACTCCATTCAGACTTCAGAAGCACATTTCACTTCATAAAGTAAAAACAGTACATTGAAGGGAGATTGTAGGCAGCCCTTTTTGCATAGACACATTTAAAAAAAATCTTGCATATGATATGCAAATGCGATAAATAAAATGCTTTGGCCTTATATTCAAAATAGCTCATTAAATTATCTTTAAAATACCATTGTTGAATTTACCTAGCATTTAATCAATTGTTTTCTAATTAATTTGTCGTACCCCATTTTTCCATTTGTAAATTTGAACTTATAAAATATGGTTTTGTTATTTGCATGGTAAAAACAAAGTGCTCCAGAATACTGCAGATGATTTATGGTATACAGCAGAAGGAATGACAGGGAATAGCTATTGGATAATGTCCTCTGCTAATAACTTTACATCCAATTTGATTGACAAACAGGAGCTGCATTTATTGCTCTAACCCATCTGCAGCTTTCTATGTGGGACCCTCAATAATTGTTTGTCCTTTGTGCAGAACTCTGATTACTGTGCTGTTGCTTTAGGTAGCTGTAAGGAATTGTATGTGATTTTTCAGGTTTCACGGCCAAGCTCCGTTTTATCAAGAAAACCATCTACTTATTATAAGAGTAAAGTTACACGTGATGATGTCAGAGAGGAAATCCAGTACCCAGATGGCAAGGTAATTGGGCAATAAAAAGATTTTAAATGCAGTGTTTACCAGGGAAAACATTTCAGTTTTTAGTACTTTGCATTTTATAGGGGCAATTCAGTCTTCTCACGAAGAACGCAAACTCTTACCTATTTTTGAATCTATGGATTAATTCAGAATAATTAGCTGTGGAAATGGTCAATCAGTGTAGTGATGGGGATATTGCACTGTCATTTAAGAGGGAATGTACTTGACCCTGTACTGACTTTTACACTTATTTGGTACATTCGTTACTTCTTTGGCTGGATTTGTAGAAATAGTACTGCATAGCTTTAGGGAGAGGAAATTGTCAGTGCTTAGGAATAGGAGCAGTATTCAGCTTCTTGAGCCTATGCCATCATTCAATGAGATCAGTCGGTATCATGACTCCATTTTATTCACCTTGGCTCTGCATCTATTCCCTTAGCTCACAAAAAACTGGGGATGGAATTTTCCACTCTAACCACGAAGTGCAATGGTGGGCGGAAAAGGCGAAGCAATCCATCTGCTTTTCAGCTCTTTACATATGCATGAACACCAAAGATGTTGTATCCCATGGAGGGGTGGGCTGGGATTCATCCGTCCCACCTTGACCTCATTGGATCATCTTTCCGGGGCCATTTCTAAACCGCACCCATGCACATCGTTCACTCTCTGCAGCTCAGGACTGATTGTAACAAGTGATAACCCTGAAAGGAAAGAAACCGACTGCCTCCAAGTTCAGTGAGAATTCATTGGGGAAATTCTGGATGCTGTGGAGGAACGCCAGGACATACTTTACCCCCCACATGATGGTAAAAGCAAGTCGGCCAACCTCACCATGCCAGCTCGAGAGCACATCACCAGGACGGTCAGCACCAACGCTGCTTAAAAGAGGAAAGAGAACTGCCATCCAGTGCAGGAGGAGCATGAATGATCTCATCCACTTTTCAAATCAACCTCCTCACTCTCAACACACATCCTCACAAGACCAGCTGGAATTTACCAGGTTACAGTCCACAGGGATCTCACGCACTCCATCACAAGGGACATCACCACTGATTCTCTCTCACACACATTGGCATCTTCATCTCTTCTCACGTCCTGTGCAGCTTGCGTCCTCAGCCTTTACACAGGTCCACCTAGCATCCAGAGAAAACAGGCATCCTTACAATCTGCCTTGGTGTCCGTCTTGCTCACAATCTGTCCATTTGTCTTTATGCAGGAGGAGACCATCCACAACAAAAGGGAGAGATGCCAAAATGGAAGGGGAGAGTGGGTGGATGCTGGAGCCCAGGGCCCTCACATAGTACAAAGAGCATGCGACAGAGCGGGACAGTGAGGACTGGGACTGTGCCTGCGCCAAGGGTCTCCCAAGCCAGTAAAGACCTACAAACAGCTCGTCGTTCAGTTGACAAAACTTTGAATGCTTTGCAATGATGTAACTATACAGTCAATCACTAATTATTACTTCTCTCTTTGACAGGCATCAGCAGGAAAGGAAGAGGCCCATTGGCTCCTTGTCCATCAACCCTAGGCCCTACACCACCTCGGAAAGGGCATCCCGAGGACCAACTAGATGTAGAACCATCATAGTGTTCACCCGCACCTTCCACCAGTGCAGATACACACAACCCAGTGTACCTAGTTGTAGCGCAGGCTCAGGGTCACACTCCTGTGACCACAACACAAAGTTGGGTCCATAGCAGGTAGAGTCAGGGATATCCAAGGTCACTGGCACCTGGAAGACCTCTGGTGGCTAGGTTCTTGGTGGGTCCGAATCAGATGACGAGCCTGTGGACATGGCCCCAACAGAGATGTTGGAGCTGCAAAGACAGACATGGGAACATCAGGCAGCGTTGTCCGGTGCCGTAACCAGATTACAGCGGACGATGAACGAGTCTGTCTTTGTTCAGTTTGATGTCGTAGCACCAACATGCCAGCACACCAAGGCCAACACGGGTATGATGGTGGCCGCCATGGGAGATCTTTGTCCTGGACATTGCCTCTGATATGCGCTTGGACCTGCACTCCATCGGCGAGCCACAGGTGGGATCCATCAGTGGCTAAGTAAGAGAGGGACGGGCAACTCAACCCCACTTCAGGTGCCCCTTCTCAAGGAGTCAGCAGGGCCCCTCAGGCAAACGTAGGGCGGAGGAGTATCAACTTACAGAGTAACTTACCTCCTGACCCTCCAAAGCCTATCCACCATCTACAAAGCACATGTCAGGAGTATAATGGAATACTCTCCACTTGCCTGGGTGAATGCATCTCCAACAGCACTGAAGAAGCTCAACACCATTCAGGACAAAGCAGCCCGCTTGATTGCTCCCGTTTCCACAAGCATTCAAACCGCCACCAGTGACAAGCAGTGGCAGCTGTGTGTACCATCTACAAGATGCACAGATTCCTTAGACAGCAGCTTCCAAACGCACGGCCACTACCAACTAGAAGGACAAGAGCAACAGATACCTGGGAACCCCACCCAGGTTCCCTTCCAAATCACTCACCACCCTGACTTGGAACTATATTGGCATTCTTTCACTGTCGCTGGGGCAACATCCTTGAATTCCCTCCATACCCTCAAGGACTGCAGCGGTTCAAGAAGACAACTCACCACCACCTTCTGAAGGGCAACTAGGGATGGGCAACAAATGTTGGCCTAATTAGTGACGCCCACAATCCGTAAATGAATTTTTTAAAAAAAGCTGGACATCCAGGGTCCTTCCACCCAGATGACTCTGAGAAGGTCCAGCTGATCCCAATACCCTCTGCCTGTAACCCATAAGTTGCAGCTCCACAGGCGAGGAGGGTGCACCTGCCCCACATCAGGAGACCAAAGCAAGCCAGACCCCTCCTCGTCTCAGCCTCGCTAACATCATCACAGACAACAGGGTGTAGCCGTCTGTCTCTACCCCTGCTGTAGATATTGGAGATGCACCAAGACATAGCGGTAGGGAATGGGAAATTAAGATAAATTAGGAGCATAATGATAAAATGGGTGGTCACGATCTATACATAGTGTGCACAAATGTAAATTGATTTTCAATCAGACCACTTCTCATGTTGTGTAAGCCTCTTCTATGTGATTATATGTTCTGTGATCAGTCAAGTGTCACAGATATCTCCCCTCCTCCCAGATGTCCCATCAACTGTGCCTCTATTTTCTGGTTCTCGAACCATCTCATTACAGTGCCTGACTGTTTTCTACACAGTATCAACATGAGTTAAGCCTCTGCCTCAAGAACTTGATGGTTAGCCAAGGTATCTCTGAGTCCTGCTTCAGACATTAATAAATGTTGCCTTGTGAGTTTAGAACCTGGAAATTGCTTTAGTCCCCAGTGCTTCTGCATTGTACTGTGTGATGTGTTAGGCAGGTTGGTTCGATGTGGACTGCACTCGATGCAGGGAAGTTAGAAACAGACGTCTAACACTGGAGAAGATCCAACACTGTTTTATTCAATTATAGAACTGCTATACATATTCAGCTGTGGGTCAACACTATACTGATCTGACTGGTGACCTTGTAGTAGCCTGACCAGACTTACTGGCTACTGCATGGTGTTTGCACTGGCTAGCTCATGGACTCTGATTGTCTCAGTAGCTGGGTCCCGAGAGAACGGGAAACCTAGTCCCTCTGGCTTTATAGTGGCAGTGTCCTGTCTGGTAATTGGCTGTACTGTGTTGTATGCTTACTGGTCATCCTATGTGTCAATTACTGCCTGTCTGCATCTCATTATATACATAAGTGGATATTATGACACTGTGCACAATGTGGATCGTGTAGGATTGAGTGATGACGTGCATGGAGTCAGTGCACTTCCCATCAGCCTTGAACATGCATTAAATACAGTAGTCCCCCTTTATAACGCGGGTGTTGGGGTCCAAGACAGCCACCCGCGTTGCATCCGAGCCGCGGATATCCACGATGGGGGTTTTAAATTTATTTAAAAATCTATGCTAGCGCTTCCCATTGAGAGTCTACGGGGGGCGGGGGGAGAGGTCAGACCCCCGTAGACTCACAATGGGAAGCGCTAGCATAGATTTTTAAATAAATTTAAAACCCCCATCGTGGATCTAATTAAAACAGTGTCAATTTCAGCGGCCGGAGAGGGAAGCTGCTCTCTCACTGAAACAATCAGCCGGCCGCTGAAATTGACACTGCCCGCTGCTCTCTCTCCCTCCAATCCAACTTTTAAGTTTTAATGTTTCTGATTGGAGGGAGAGAGCAGCCGGCAGTGTCAATTTCAGCGGCCGGCTGATTGTTTCAGTGAGAGAGCAGCTTCCCTCTCCGGATCAAAGTGAGCCGGCCGCTGAAATTGACACTGCCGGCTGCTCTCTCCCTCCAATCAGAAACATTAAAACTTAAAAGTTGGATTGGAGGGAGAGAGCAGCCGGCAGTGTCAATTTCAGCGGCCGGCTGATTGTTTCAGTGAGAGAGCAGCTTCCCTCTCCGGATCAAAGTGAGCCGGCCGCTGAAATTGACACAATTGACAGTTGGGGTCCATAAGCCCCCCCGCGGTATATCGTGAACCGCGGTATTGCGGAGCGCGGTATAACGGGGGACTACTGTACAAACCTAAACTCAGAACTGTTATGCATTCCTGTCTATCTGCAGCGTTACATCACGTCCACCACTCCAACTGTTCCCACCATCCAAACTCCATGATTTTGAGCAATGAACCTCACTGATACATGCTGAACCTTGTGACTCCTGCTATATGGTTACAACTGTGCAAGCTAAGGGTTGTGTGCAGAGGCCCCAAGGTGTCCGATTTCAACATGGGAAGATGCAGCTCTGGGCCAGAAGGTGCGGCTAGCATCTCACCACATTAAACCCCTCTGCCAGCTCTGAGATGGTCAATTGATATGATGTTGTGGTCGTGGGTTCGGAAGGTGCTGTCTAAGGAACCTTGGTGAGTTACTGCAGTGCAAGTTGTAGATGGTACACACGGCTGCCACTGTTTGTTGGTGGTGGAGGTTTGGATGTTTGTGGAAACTGGAGCAATCAAGCGGGCTGCTTTGTCCTGGATGGTGTCGAGTTTCTTGAGTGTTGTTGGAGCTGTACTCTTGGGGTCCATATGAATTTGTGAGACTGTTGGAATAAAAGCTAAGAAGCCTCAAATGGGGTCAGAGTGAGGCTCCAAAACATCTCTGATGTGTGCTCTTTATTATCAACAATTGGGGTCCTTAAGGCCCAGATGGAGCGTTACCATTTTATTTTGGGTCCACAGATGCCATGGCTAAGCAGCGTGAAACACTGAGAGACTCCAAACAAAGGTACGGTCGTTACAACTTGATAGATATCAGACTGTGCAGCTCCTGAGGCTTTCACAGTCCATTGAAAGGTGAGATGAAGTGTAGCCTCACATCCAGTACTGAGAGTTACAAATAACTGCATATTGAAGAATTATCTAGTGTAGGGGACAGTGGGGCTTAAAAATTTGATCTGCCTGTATGATTACCTGTGCAGACAATAGGCAGTGCAGATTCAGAATCAACCTTACACATGAAGGCGAGAACCCAGTAATTGGGTCCCCAGGCTATAAAGCAAGGCCAGGCAGAATACCTGGGGCTGGAGCATCCCTACACAATGATATGAACAAGTTCTGTGCCCGCTTTGAGCAGTCAGCCAATGCATCAGTGCCACCCGCCCCAACAGCCCTGGACGCACCCATACCCACTATTACAACCTCAGAGTTAAGAGCTGCCTTCTTGAAAGTGAATCCGCGGAAAGCGATGGGCCCCAACGGAGTCCCTGGACAAGCACTCAGAGCCTGCGCAGACCAGCTGGCGAGTGTATTCACAGATATCTTCAACACCTCACTCCTCCGCTCCGAGGTCCCCACCTCCTTCAAGAAGACCATCATAATATCAGTACCAAAGAAGAACAAGGCAGCCTGTCTCAACGACTACCGACCGGTGACCAGACATCTGTTATCATGAAATGCTTCAAGCGGCTAGTCACGAGACGGATTACTGCCAGTCTCCCAGTCTTGATCCACTGCCGTTTGCCTATCACCGCAACCGGTCCACAGCAGATGCTATCTCCCTGGCTCTACAATCAACACTCGAACACCTTGACAACAAGGACACCTACGTCAGACTGCTGTTCATAGACTACAGCTCCGCCTTCAACACCATTATCCTAATGAGACTAATAATCAAACTGCAATATTGGACTTAACCCCTCCCTGTGCAGCTGGATCCTTGACTTCCTCATCAACAGACCACAATCTGTCAGGATAGGCAACAACATCTCCTCTACAATAGTTCTCAACATCGGGGCTCCACAAGGATGTGTGCTCAGTCCTCTACTATACTCCCTATACAAACATGACTGTGCGGCAATTAATTTAACATGACTGCGCAGACCAATTTAACTCTAACTCAATCTATAAGTTTGCGGATTATACGACTGTGGTGGGGCGAATCACAAACAACGACGAATCAGACTGCAGGAGGGAGATAAATCACTTGGTTGCATGGTGCACAAAAAACAATCGCTCTTGTAAAGTCGGAAAGACCAAGGAACTGATCATCGACTTCAGGAAGCGTAGCACGACACAAAACCCCGTCTGCATCAATGGCTCCGAAGTGGAGATTGTCAATAGCTTTAAGTTCCTGGGAGTCACCATCACCAACAGTCTGTCCTGGTCCACTCACGTTGATGCAATAGTCAAGAAAGCCCAACAACGTCTCTACTTCCTATGGAAGCTAAAGAAATTTGGTATGTCTGCATCGACTCTCACAAACCTCAAGAGATGTGCGACCCTATCTGGCGGCATCAGCCTGTATGGCAATTGCTCGGTCCAAGATCGCAAGAAGCTGCAGAGTGTGGTGAACTCAGCCCAATGCATCACACAAGCTTGCCACCCCCATATTGATTCTATCTACACCTCCCGCTGCCTCAGGAAGGCAGACAGCATTATCAGAGACCTCCCCCACCCAGGCATTGCCTTCTTCCAGACCCTTCAATCAGGCAGAAGGTACAGAAGTCTGAAAGACCCGCACATCCAGAAATAGGAACAGCTTCTTCCCCGCAGCTACAAGAACACTATTCATGACGCCCTATGCTGTTCTTGCTCATGTATTTGCTTTGTTTGGCATCTTATTCCGCACTGTTTGTTGATGTAGGGCAGCACGGTAGCATTGTGGATAGCACAATCGCTTCACAGCTCCAGGGCCCCAGGTTCGATTCCGGCTTGGGTCACTGTCTGTGCGGAGTCTGCACATCCTCCCCATGTGTGCGTGGGTTTCCTCCGGGTACTCCGGTTTCCTCCCACAGTCTAAAGATGTGTAGGTTAGGTGGATTGGCCATGCTAAGTTGCCTTTAGTGTCCAAAATTGTCCTTAGTGTTGGGTGGGGTTACTGGGTTATGGGGATAAGGTGGAGGTGTTGACCTTGGGTAGGGTGCTCTTTCCAAGAACCGGTGCAGACTCGATGGGCCAAATGGCCTCCTTCTGCCTGTAAATTCTATGATCTATGTACCATTTGTCAATGTTCTCTGTTGATTATTCTTTTTGTCTGCTGTGTATGTACTGTATACGTTCCCTCGGTCGCAGAAAAATACTTTTTACTGTACTTGGTACATGTGACAATAAATCAAATCAAATCAGAATCAAATCAAATCAAAAAATTGTCCTCCTCAAGGTGCCTTACCAGACTGCAGGCATACTGTGGATTTCAGTGCTGCTCCTGTCTCTCGAAGGCAGCCATAGACAGTGGAATATTCGC
Source organism: Scyliorhinus canicula (assembly GCF_902713615.1). Classification (NCBI taxonomy): domain Eukaryota; kingdom Metazoa; phylum Chordata; class Chondrichthyes; order Carcharhiniformes; family Scyliorhinidae; genus Scyliorhinus; species Scyliorhinus canicula. Next base: position 175,506,375 of record NC_052146.1, read on the forward strand.
CAGATGCCTGAAAAAGCTGCACCATCTCAGCTCTGCTGAAAAAATGCCCAGTTTGCAGTTATTATCCCATAACAGAAATGTCACAAGCTCCTGAGGCTGCCATTCATTCCAAGGATGAGGACATTGTGACACAAATTGCAATTCTTCATTCAGGGGTGGATGTGGTGCATTGAGATGATTATGATCACAGCCAAGGTTGACCCAGCATGGAGGGCACTGTCTAAAAAGCTTTGCATGGACTATTCCATCTGGAACCTAGTGGCTCTAAGCATGACACGTGCATGTCTGCCTCATCTGGCCAGTGCTATGGCCTCTCCCTCTGGAGCCTCAGTTTCCTCACCCTAGTCAAGTTCAGCCCTTTCTGACGCCCTCATCATCGGACGAGATAGGCAGCTCCTCCATCTCTCGTTCTGGTAAGACCGCCACGCCTTTCAAGCGGTAGGTCATGTAGAGTGTAGCATGATGTGGGAGACCCTCTGGGGAGACTACTGGAGAGTGCAGCCTGACCTGTCCAGACATCGATAACACATCCTCAAGATGCCAATGGTCTGCTTAACCAATAAGTGTGTTGCAAAACGAGCAGCGTTATCCCTCTCCCCTAAGGCTCTTTGTGGCTGCCACATGTGCATCATCAAACCACATCTTTTGCAGGTGGCCTTTGTCACTGAGGAGCTAATCCTGGATCGCTGAAAGCCCACTAATATCTGTGGCACCTGTGTGTGACTCGAGATGTATGTGCCAAAGAACAAAGAAATTGCACAGGAACAGGCCCTTCGGCCCTCCAAGCCCGTGCCGACCATGCTGCCCGTCTAAACTAAAATCTTCTACACTTCCTGGTTCCGTATCCCTCTATTCCCATCCTATTCATGTATTTGTCAAGATGCCCCTTAAATGTCACTATCATCCCTGCTTCCACCACCTCCTCCGGCATGGGAGATTCCTAGATTATGTCAAACATACCTGCATATAATGTTTCTGGTGGTTGTTGACCAACTCCACGTTGATGGAGTAGAACTCTTTCCTGTAGATTAATTGCAGTGGCTACTACCTGGGCACTCTTAGTCACATAAGTGCAGTCAATGGCACCCTTAACATTTGGAAATCCTGAGATCAATACAAGTCCCACTACTCTTGCAACCTGGCTGGCTTATTTCGGGAGAATTGGGTGCCTTGCTAAACCAGACATCCATAATCTCTTGAATGCATTTCTGAGCAGATGCTTGCAAAATATCGCTGAGGTCCCCAGTGGAACCCTGGAATAAGTCACTCGCCAAGCGGTTCAGAGCGGCGGTCACTTTTAGAGCCATTGACAATAGATGGCCCTCGGTCCCTGTGTCATCAACTTCTCCTGGAGAATGTGGTAAATGTGACATCTCTAGACCTGTAAGGCACCTATGGCATTGTCTCATGATCATTTTGAGGTATGAGAGGCATCTTCTGTACGTCCTTGGTCTTGCCAGACTCCTCTGCTCAATCGCTTTGTCAGCTACAGCTTCTGTGTCTTGAGAGGCCCTACTGGTGCTTTAACATCAGGATCAGGCTCTTCCTTTAGCTCAGTCTGGCGGCGACAAGCGCTTCTTATCCTCCTTCTTAGTTGTGTGATTTCCAGAATGAAAGCAACTTTGCTTGTTTCATCCAGAAGGCACTTGTGCTGGATTCTGCGGAAACAATGAACAGAAGCATGAATGAACATGAGTCTGCATTGGTCGCTTTCCAGTCAGTAACTAGGAAATTATTGTTGAAATTATTTCATCCCAACCATTACATCTCCACTCAGGCCCTTGGAGCACTATTACAGTCTTCTCGATCACTAGTAGGGCACCCACCAACCCCCTTCCCTTACGAAACAGGCAAGGCAGAGCTTTGATACAGAGACCTGGATCTGACTGAGTTCTGCCAAGCAAGAGAAGCCTCAGTCAGGACAGTGTCCGACTATATCCTTTGGATTACACACCAGTCCCAACTTGCACTCATATTGTGAGAGTTTTGAAGGAGGGGGCCAGTGGTGCAGTGAGAAATTTTGAGGTGCGGAAACTCTAAAATGTGTTGGCCATACCATTTCTAAATCCACTGTTGAGTTGTTTTCCTATGTATTCATCATTTGAATCCCCCCCAAATCAGTAAACTGTGCTCATGAAAAATATTAATGATAATAGGCTGGAGGTGTTTTATTTTGAACTGTGTGGTATTTTGAATCATTAGTCTTTAGAATAACAAGAATTTCATTCAGCAACATCCTACAGGTCAAGTGTCCATTATCCAAAATTGCTCACGACCGTCTGTGCTTTCTGGCCCCAACTAATTTTACACCCACCGCACCCACCCCCCGCATACTAATATTCTTATGTTATTCATTATAATATGGATTTTAATTAGCAAAATAATAGTGTAATTGCCTCATTATTAAGTAATCGATTACACAACCTGGTTATTTGGATTTTAGCCCCAATTATAGCCTAATCCATCCAGTAAGAATGCTCAATATATACTCCTGCAATTGACTTTGAGAGGGCATAAAATCAGCAAGATGTAGAACAGTTTTCTGACCTGAATCTGCTCTGTGCCCATAAGACTAAGAGCAGAATTGGGCTACTCGGCCCATCGAGTCTGCTCCGCCAATCAATCATGACTGATATTTTTCTCATCCCCATTCTCCTGCCTCCTCCCCATAACCCCTGATCCCTTCACTGATCAAGAACCTATCTATTTCTGTCTTGAAGACACTCAGTGATTTGGCCTCCACAGCCTTTTTTTAAAAAAAAAATTTTATTGAAAAATTTTGAATTTATACAACAACAACGAACCATAATAAAATACCAAAAATAACAATAATATTATCAATCATAAACATTCGCCCCACCTCCATGAACAACACAGCATATTAATAACAACGCAAATTAACACAATATTAAGTTACATAATAGAAACTACAATAAGGAACCCCGTCCCCCTCCCCGGGTTGCTGCTGCTATTGACCAAGATACCTATCTTTGAGCCAGGAAGTCCAGAAAAGGCTGCCATAGTTTATAGAACCCTTGTATTGATCCTCTCAGGGCAAATTTGACCCTTTCCAATTTTATAAATCCTGCCATGTCACTGATCCAGGTCTCCACACTTGGGGGCCTCGCATCCTTCCACTGCAGCAAGATCCTTCGTCGGGCTACTAGGGACGCAAAGGCCAGGACACCGGCCTCTTTCACCTCCTGCACTCCCGGCTCTACTGCAACTCCAAAAATCGCAAGTCCCCACCCTGGTTTGACCCTGGATCCAACCACCCTCGACACCATCCCCGCCACCCCCTTCCAGAATTCTTCCAGTGCTGGGCATGCCCAGAACATATGGGCGTGGTTCGCTGGACTCTCCGAACATCTGGTGCACCTGTCCTCACCCCCAAAGAACCTACTCATCCTAGTCCCGGACATGTGGGCCCGGTGCGGCACCTTAAATTGGATGAGACTAAGCCTCGCACATGAGGAGGAAGAGTTGACTCTCTCCAAGGCATCCACCCAAGTCCTGTCCTCTATCTGCTCCCCGAGTTCCTCCTCCCATTTAGCCTTCAGCTCCTCCACTGACGACTCCTCCACCTCCTGCATTAACTTATAAATGTCAGACACCTTCCCCTCTCCGACCCACACCCCCGAAAGCACTCTGTCCATCGTCCCCAGCGAGGGCAGCAAAGGGAATCCCTCTACCTGTCGCCTAGCAAACGCCTTTACCTGCAAGTATCTGAACATGTTCCCTTGGGGAAGCCCAAATTTATCTTCCAGTTCCCCCAGGCCCGCAAACCTCCCGCCAATAAACAGGTCCCTCAATTTACTGATGCCCATCCTTTGCCACCCCCTAAATCCCCCATCCCTGTTCCCTGGGATGAACCGATGATTGCCACCCAATGGAGCCTCCATCGAGCCCCCTGTTTCCCCCCTATGCCGTCTCCACTGTCCCCAGATTCTTAGAGTCGCCACCACCACCGGGCTCGTGGTAAACCTCTTAGGGGAGAGTGGCAACGGCGCCGTTACCATGGCACCCAGGCTCGTACCTCTACACGACGCCATCTCCATTCTTTTCCACGCCGCCCCTCCCCCCTCCATCACCCATTTACACACCATTGACACATTGGCTGCCCAATAGTACCCCAAAAGGTGGGGCAGCGCCAGCCCGCCTCTATCCCTCCCTCGCTCCAGGAACACCCTCTTCACTCTCGGAGTCCCATGTGCCCACACAAAGCTCAAAATACTGCTAGTCACTCTCTTAAAGAAGGCCCTGGGGATAAAGATGGGCAGGCACTGAAAGAGGAACAAGAACCTCGGAAGCACTGTCATTTTGACGGACTGCACCCACCCCGCCAACGACAATGGCAGCATGTCCCACCTCTTGAACTCCTCCTCCATCTGATCTACAAGTCTGGTGAAATTATGTTTGTGAAGAGTCCCCCAGTCCCTGGCCACTTGCACCCCCAGGTACCTAAAGCTCTCCCCTGCCCGCCTAAGCGGGTGCCTACCAATTCCTTCCTCCTGGTCTCCAGGGTGCACCACAAACACCTCACTCTTGCCTAAATTTAGTTTATAACCTGAAAAGGTCCCAAACTCAGCTAGCAGCTCCATCACCCCCGGCATCCCTCCCACCGGGTCCGCCACATACAGTAACAGGTCATCGGCATACACCGACACCCTATGTTCCTCCCCACCTCGCACCAAACCTCTCCACCTCTCTGAATCCCTCAACGCCATCGCCAGCGGCTCGATTGCCAGTGCAAACAACAAGGGGGACAGGGGGCAACCCTGCCTGGTCCCTCGGTAAAGCCGGAAGTACTCCGACCTCCCATTCGTGGCCACGCACGCCATCGGGGCCTCTTATAGCAGCCTTACCCATCTAATAAACCCTTCACCAAATCCAAACCTCCCCAACAACTCCCATAAGTACCCCTACTCCACTCTATCGAAGGCCTTCTCCGCATCCAGCGCCACCACTATCTCTGCCTCCCCCTCAATCGCCGGCATCATGATGACATTCAACAATCTCAGCACATTCGTGTTCAGCTGCCTTCCCTTCACAAAACCTGTCTGGTCCTCGTGTACAACCCCTGGCACACAGTCCTCTATCCTGGTGGCCAGGATTTTTGCCAGCACCTTGGCATTTACGTTGAGGAGAGATATGGGCCTGTATGAACCACACTGCTTTAAAATTAACGAGATCAGCGCCTGCGACATTGTCGGGGGCAAAGTCCCCCCCTTCCCACGCTTCATTAAGTGTCCGCACCAGCAAGGGGCCCACTAGGTCCACAAACTTTTTATAAAATTCCACCGGGAACCCATCCGGCCCCGGTGCCTTCCCTGACTGTATATGCCCAATCCCCTGAACTAGCTCCTCCAGCTCAATTGGCGCACCCAACCCCTCCACCTGCTCCTCCTGCACCTTCGGGAAAGAAAGCCCGTCGAGGAACCTCTCCATTCCCCTCCTCTCCCCCGTTGGCTCCGACCGGTACAGTTCCCCGTAAAAGTCTTTGAAGACCTCATTCACCTCTAACCCCTTCCGCACCACATTCCCACTCTTGTCTCTCACTCCAGGAATTTCCTTAGCCGCATCCCGCTTGCGGAGCTGATGAGCCAGCATCCTACTCGCCTTTTCACCATGTTCGTACACTGCCCCTTGTGCCTTCCTCCACTGTGCCTCCGCCTTTCTAGTGGTCAGCAAATCAAATTTAGCCTGCAGGCTGCGCATTTCCCCCAACAGTCCCTCCTCTGGTGCCTCTGCGTACATCCTGTCTACCTCCAGCATCTTTCCCACCAGTCAATCCCTCTCACTCCTCTCGCTCCTCTCCCTGTGTGCCCGGATGGATATCAGCTCCCCACGAATCACTGTCTTCAGGCCCTCCCAGACCACCCCCACCTGAACCTCCCCCGTATCATTCACCTCGAGGTACCCCTCAATACTTGCCCGGATCCTCCTACACACTTCCTCCTCCACCAACAACCCCACATCCAACCGCCACAACGGACGCTGGTCCCGCACCTCCCCCATCTCCAACTCTATCCAATGCGGAGCGTGGTCGGAGATTGCAATGGCCGAATACTCGGCCTCCTCCACTCTCGGAATCAGTCCCCTACTCACCACGAAGAAGTCTATCCGAGAGTAGACCCTATGTACGTGGGAGAAGAAAGAGTACTCCCTTGCCCTCGGCCTCACAAACCTCCATGGATCCACCCCACCCATCTGGTCCATAAACCCTCTCAGTACCTTGGCCGCCGTCGGCCTCCTGCCCGTCCTAGAGCTGGACCGATCCAGTGATGGATCCAACACCATATTGAAGTCCCCCCCATGATCAGACCTCCCACCTCTAGATCCGGGACCCGTCCCAGCATACGCCTCATAAAGCCCGCATCGTCCCAATTTGGGGCATACACACTTGCAAGTACCACCTTTTCTCCTTGTAGCCTGCCCCTAACCATAACATACCTACCCCCCTTATCCGCCACCACCTCCGATGCCTCAAACGACACATTTTTCCCCACCAGAATCGCCACTCTCCGGTTCTTCACATCCAACCCAGAGTGGAAAACCTGCCCCACCCATCCCTTGCTCAGACGGACCTGGTCCGCCACCTTCAGGTGGGTCTCCTGAAGCATTGCCACATCTGCCTTTAGCCCCTTCAGATGAGCAAGTACCCTCGACCGCTTCACCGGTCCATTCAATCCTCTCGCATTCCAGGTGACCAACCGAATCACAGGGCGTCCTGCCCCCTCCCCCGTCGACTAGCCATAGCCCGTCGACTGCCCGCCCCAGGCCAGCACCCCCTGCCCGACCCAGTCCGCACGGCGACAACACCTCACCTCTGTCCCCCCGGCCCCCACCAGCTCCTTCCTAACCCTACCAGAAGCAACCCGGTATTCCCCTTTCCCCCCCTCCATCCCCCCCCCCCCCCCCAGGCTAGGAACCCTCCTAGCCGCGAACCGTCCTCCATTGTACTTCCGTGGGTCAGCTAACTTCTGCTGACCCCGGAAGCTCCCACCAATAACCCGACCCCTCCCAAAGTGGGATTATCCCCCAATCTATCCCTCCTCCAGGCACCGCTCCAGCGTGGGGAAGAACCAGTTAAGGCCCCGCCTCCCCCCCGTCATCGTCTCCACCCCGCTGCGCGGGAAACCAGAGGAAAGCCCGCGCTTTCGCACTGCCCCACCACACCCTTCTGACGTAGCTCCCAAATACCAGCCCCACTCCATACCCACAACCCGACATAGAATACAACAAACCCCCCCAACCCTCCCCGCAAGATACAAAACTCAAACAATGCCCCACAGCAAAAAAAACATAACAGAACAACACCCCCATAGATAACCATATCAAAATTGCAAAAGTACAAAAAAAAAGAACACAGCAACAGCAGAATCTAGCAATAAAGTATTACAACCGACCCCGCAACCCCCAACCCCTAGTTCAAGTCCAGTTTCTCCGTCCGCACGAAGGCCCATGCCTCCTCCGGGGAATCGAAATAATAATGCCGGTCCGAATAAGTTACCCACAGGCACGCAGGCTGCAACATTCCGAACTTTATCTTTTTCTTGTAAAGCACCTCTTTCGTCCGATTAAACCCGGGCCGCCGCTTAGCCACCTCCGCACTCCAATCCTGGTAGATCCGTACTACCCCATTCTCCCAATTGCTGCTCTTCACCTTCTTGGCCCAGCGCAGCACACTCTCCCGATCACTGTATCGGTGCAACCTCACCAGCACCGCACGCAGGGGTTCATTCTCCTTAGGCCTCCTGGCCAGTACTCTGTGTGCTCCCTCCAGCTCCAAGGGCAGATGGAAAGACCCGGCCACCACTAGCGAGTTCAGCATCGTAGCCACGTAGGTTGTCAGGTCCGACCCCTCCAGCCCCTCCACAAGGCCCAAGATCCGCAGATTTATCCGCCTCATGCGGTGATCAAGCTCCTCGAAGCGTTCCTGCCACTTCTTGTGGAGTGCCTCGTGCCCCTCCACCTTACGAGGATCCCGGCCTCCTCCTCTCGTTCAGTGGCCTGCGCCTGCAACTCCTTGATAGCAGCACCCTGGGTCGTCTGAATCTCCGAGAGCCTTTTGTTCATTTCCTACAGAGAGCTCAGTACCTCAGCCTTGAAGTCTGCAAAACAGCGCAGGAGAGCAGCTTGTTGCTCCAGGGCCCACAGCCTCCACTCCTCTGGAGCTCCGCCGGCCGCCATCTTGGATTCCTTCCCCCGTTTTTTCTGGGGAGCTGCTGCCGTTTTTTCCCCCTTTCCACTCCGAGTTCGAGTCATGGACTGCGGGGAAAGTCGATCAGCACACCTTCTCCCACCGGGAGACGTCGAAAAATTTCCGTTTTGGGCTCTAAAAAGAGCCGAAAAGTCAGTTTAAAACGGGAGCTCCCAAATGTGTGGCTTCCTACGTCATCGCCGCCACCGGAAGTCCCCAAGGCCTCCACAGCCTTATGCGGCAAAGAGTTCCACAGATTCACCACCCTCTGGCTGAAGAGCTTTCTCCTCATCTCTGTTTTAAAGGATCATCCCTTTCGTCTGAGATTGTGTCCTCTGCTTCAAGTTTTCCTTCAAGTGGAAACATCCTCTCCACGTCCAATCTATCCAGGCCTCGCAGTATCCTGTAAGTTTCAATAAGATCCCCCTCATCCTTCTAAACAAAATGAGTACAGACCCAGAGTCCTCAACCGTTCATCATACGACAAGCTGTTCATTCCAGGGATCATTCTTGTGAACCTCCTCTGGATCCTTTCCAAGGCCAGCACATCCTTCCTTAGATATGGGGCCCAAGACGGCTCACAATACTCCAAATGGGATCTGACCAGAGCCTTATACCGCCTCAGAAGTACATCCCTGGTCTTATATTCTAGCCCTCTTGTCATAAATGCTAACATTGCATTTGCCTTCTTAACTGCCGACTGAACCTGCACGTTAACCTTAAGAGAATTGTGAACAAGGACTCCCAAGCCCCTTTGTGCTTCTGCTTTCCGAAGCATTTCCCCATTTGGTAAATAGTCTGTGCCTAAATTCCTCCTTCCAAAGTGCATAACCTCACACTTTCCCACATTGTATTCCATCTGCCACTTCTTTGCCCACTCTCCTAGCCTGTCCATGTCCTTCTGCAGCCCGCCTGCTTCCTCAATACTACCTGCCCCTCTACAGATCTTTGTACCATCTGCAAACTTAGCAACAGTGCCTTCAGTTCCTTCTTCCAGATCATTAATGTATACTGTGAAAAGGTGTGGTCGCAGCACAGACCCCTGAGGCACACCACTAGTCACCGGCTGCCATCCTGAAAAAGACCCCATTATCCCCACTCTCTGCCTACTGCCAGTCAGCCAATCCTCCATCCATGCCAGGATCTTACCCTTAACACCATGGGCTCTTAACTTATTTAAAAATCTCTTATGCGGCATCTTGTCAAAGGCCTTCTGGAAATCTAAATAACTCACATCCACTGGTTCTCCTTTGGCTAACTTCCTTATTACTTCCTCAAAGAACTCTGACAGATTGTCAGACATGACCTCCCTTTGACAAAGCCGTGCTGACTCACTCCTATTTTACCATGCACTTCCAAGTACTCCGCGATCTCATCTTTAATAACGGACTCCAAAATTTACCAATGACCAAAGTCAGGCTAACCGGCCTATAATTTCCGGTCTTCTGCCTCCCTTTTAAACAGTGGTGTTACATTAGCCACTTTCCATTCCTCTGGGACCCTTCCTGCCTCCAGTAATTCCTGAAAGATCACCACCAATGCCTCCACAATCTCCTCCTCCGCTATCTCTTTTAGGACCCTGGGGTGTAGTCCATCCGGTCCAGGTGACTTATCCACCTTCAGACGTTTCAGTTTCCCCAGAACCTTCTCCTTAGTGATGACCACTGCACACACCTCTGCCCCCTTGGTTCTCCTGGAGCTCTGGCATCCCACTGGTGTAAAGTAACTATTCAGTTCATCTGCCATTTCTTTGAGGGCGAAGTATAAATTTTGCGATTTGTTTATCATGTTTGAATAACTCGAATGGGAGATGAATTTTCCTTATTTTCCTTAGCTGCAAAAAAGATGCTTGTTGATTTCTATTCTAAGTAAGTTTGTGAGTATCATTTAACCTTTAACAGTTGGTTATTGTGCAACATTTTAAGGATTCAAATGTTTCTGTTTGTGTGATTGTTCCTCATATGGAATTTCAGTTTGAGTAACGTTACTTCAAGTTTTGGGTACAACAATAGAATCACCAAATGCTCTTAGAATTTCCACATTGCCTTCTACCAAGAGCTGTACACCTCAGAGCCCCCAACGGGGAAGGCTGGGATGAACCAGTTTCTTGACGGACTGGACATAGCAGTTGTGGGAGAGGGCAGAAAACGGGATCTGGAAGCACCACTAGCACTGGGAGAGATCATGGAGAGCATTAGCTCCATGCAGGCGGGGAAGGCGCCGGGACCGGACGGATTCCCGGCGGACTTCTACAAAAAATTTGCGACAGCGCTGGCCCCGCACCTGCGGGAGATGTTCACAGACTCGCTAGCTAGGGGCACACTGCCACCCACGTTAGCACAGGCCTCAATCTCGCTGATACCTAATAAAGACAAAGACCCAACGGAATGTGGGTCATACAGACCCATATCTCTGCTGAACGCAGACGCCAAAATACTGGCCAAAATCCTAGCCAAAAGGCTAGAAGACTGTGTACCTGAGGTGGTCACAGAGGACCAGACGGGCTTTGTCAAAGGTAGACAGCTTACCGCGAACATCAGGCGCCTGCTGAACGTGATAATGACCCCCTCCGGGGAGAGACACAAGAGGTGATCGTCTCCCTGGACGCAGAAAAGGCCTTCGACAGAGTCGAGTGGAAATACCTCATAGAGGTACTGGAGCGGTTCGGGCTTGGAACAGGGTTCACCGCTTGGGTAAAGCTCCTGTACAACGCTCCCATGGCGAGTGTACAGACCAACAATACCAACTCCCAATACTTCCAGCTGCACAGGGGCACCAGACAAGGATGCCCACTGTCCCCGCTGCTGTTCGCACTAGCAATTGAACCGCTAGCAATCGCGCTCAGGGCAGCAAAAAATTGGAGGGGGATCCGAAGGGGAGGTAGAGAGCACAGAGTCTCACTCTATGCGGATGATCTGCTCCTCTATATCTCGGACCCACAAAGCAGCATGGACGGAATCATCACGCTCCTGAAAGAGTTTGGAGCCTTCTCGGGCTACAAACTCAACATGAGCAAAAGTGAGATCTTCCCAGTGCACCTGCAAGGGGGGGGGGGGGGGGGGGGGGGGGGGCAGCACTAAAGGGGCTGCCGTTCAAACAAGCCCGACATAAATTCCGCTACCTGGGGATCCAAATAGCCCATGACTGGAAAGGGATCCACAAATGGAACCTCACCAGCCTGACGGAGGAAGTTAAAAAGGACCTGCAAAGATGGAACACACTCCCGCTCTCCCTCGCGGGGAGAGTTCAGACGATCAAAATGAACGTACTGCCCAGGTTCCTCTTCCTGTTTAGATCCATTCCGATCTACATCCCCAAGGCCTTTTTCAAAGCGCTGGACAAACTCATCATGGCGTTCGTATGGGGGGGTAAAAATGCTAGGATCCCAAAGAAGGTCTTACAAAAAACAAAAACCAGGGGAGGGTTAGCCCTCCTGAATCTACAATTCTACCACTGGGCAGCAACAGCCGAGCGAGTAAGGGGATGGATCCAGGAGCCAGAAGCTGAGTGGGTGCGTGCGGAGGAGGCCTCCTGCATGGGAACCTCCCTCCGGGCCCTCGCCACGGCAGCACTCCCATCCCCACCCAAAAAACACTCCAGCAGCCCAGTGGTGACAGCCACCCTCCAATCCTGGAACCAACTGCGGCAGCAACTTGGCCTGACCAAAATGTCGAACAGGGCTCCCATCTGCAACAACCATAGGTTCACACCAGCACTGACTGACGCCACCTTCAAAAGGTGGAGGCAGGACGGGGGGACACTGACAGTCAGGGACCTATACACGGACGACAGGATCGCAACACTGGACGAACTGACAGAGAAATTTCAGCTAGCTGGGGGGAACGAGCTACGGTACCTGCAGCTCAAAAACTTCCTACGAAAGGAGACAAGGACGTACCCACAACCGCCACGACAGACACTACTGGAAGACCTACTGGACGCAAGTATCCTAGAGAAAGGGAACTGTAGTGACATGTATGACCGACTGGTAGATAGGGACGACACCGTACTGGACGCAACAAGGAGGAAATGGGAGGACGACCTGGGGATGGAGATAGGGTGGGGACTCTGGAGCGAAGCACTGCATAGGGTCAACTCCACCTCCACGTGCGCAAGGCTCAGCCTGACGCAACTAAAAGTGGTACATAGAGCCCACTTAACAAGAACCCGTATGAGTAGGTTCTTCCCGGAGGTGGAAGACAGATGTGAACGGTGCCAAAGAGGCCCGGCCAACCACGCCCACATGTTCTGGTCTTGCCCCAGACTCGTGGAGTACTGGACAGCCTTCTTCGAGGTTATGTCCAAAGTGGTGGGAGTGAGGGTGGAGCCATGCCCGATAGTGGCGGTCTTCGGGGTTTCAGAACAGCCAGATCTATTCCTGGGGAGGAGGGCGGACGCCCTTGCCTTTGCCTCCCTGATCGCCCGCCGTAGAATCCTGTTTGGCTGGCGGTCAGCAGCACCGCCCAGAGCTGCGGACTGGCTGTCCGACCTCTCGGAATCTCTCCAAATGGAGAAAATCAAATTTGCCATCCGAGGGTCGGACGACGGCTTCCACAGAACGTGGGAGCCATTCATGCAACTGTTCCGGGACCTATTTGTGGCCAATGTACAAGAGGAGGAATAGTCGGGGGAAGGTAGCGGGAGGGGGCTACAGGTTCGTTACGGGGGTTCGATGGCTAGCTAAGGCCCAAAACCAAACTAAATAAACATGTTGAGGGGGGGGGGGGGGGGGGGGGCGCAGTTACTACTACGAAGATGCTTACCTGTAAATATGTATGTTAATTTTTGCGTGTTTGTTTTTTTTTTCCTCTCCTAACAATTTGTAATTTGTTCAATATAAAATATGAAAACTGAATAAAAACATTTATAAAAAAAAAAAGAATTTCCACATTTACATAATAAATATGTCAAAGATTGGCAAAATTGAAAGATACATCTATTATGTTAAGGTGACCATCTATCTTATTTCTGCCCAGTTGGAGCAGTTCTTGATGAATGGAAGTCGAATCATCACCTTTCGGAATGGCACAAGAAAGGAGGTCAGTGCAGATGGCCAATCTGTCACTATCACATTCTTCAATGGAGATATGAAAACATTCATGCCAGACCAGAAAGTGGTATGTGCAATTATCGTCTACCGTAGTTGTTGCAAGCCTCAGGAAACACCACAAGTTAATTCAAATATTATTTAAAAAAACACTTTATCACTGCCTTGACATATTTTTACAGACGATGGTTTCAAAATATAATCTATTCATGTTGAGCTCCTTAACTTTCAAGACTTACCGTAAAGATCAATCCATTGGTTTCTTCCTTATGTTTCTCAGAATATAAAACAGCCTAGATTTTTACAATTTAAAAAATATAAAAAATACAACTATCATAACCTGATCTTTAAATTGAATCTCTTTCTTGTCGATATTGGAGGAATCTCTGTGATTTCAGTGAATACAAGAGCAGGGATGTACTTCTGAGGCTGTATACGGCTCTGGTCAGACCCCATTTGGAATATTGTGAGCGGTTTTGGGCCCTGTATGGAAGGAAGGATGTGTTGGCCTTGGAGATGGTCCAGAGGAGGTTCACAAGAATGATCCCCGGAATATCATGAGGAGCCAATGAGGACTCTGGGTCTGTACTTGATGGAACTTAGAAGGATGAGGGGGGATCTCATTGAAACTTACAGAATACTGAGAGACCGAGAAGGAGTGAATGTGGAGAGGATGTGGAGAGAATAATCTAGAACCCAAGGGCACAGCCTAAGATTGAAGGGACAATCCTTTAAAACAGAGATGAGGAGGAATTTCTTCAGCCAGAGAGTGGTGAATGTGTGGAACTCATTGCCACAGAAGGCTGTGGAAGCCAAGTCACTGAGTGTCTTTAAGACAGAGATAGATAGGTTCTTGATTAATAAGGGGACCAGGGGTTATGAGGAGAAGGCAGGAGAATGGGGATGAGAAACCTATCAGCCTGATTGAATGGCGGAGCAGACTAGATGGGCCAAATGGCCTAATTGTACTCCTATGCCTTTGGTCTTATCCCAGAATCTTGCAACACATACTGGGGGCTGGTTTAGCTCAGTTGGTTGCACAGCTGGTTTGTGATGCAGAATAAGGCCAACCGCATGGGTTCAATTGCCGTATTGGCGGATGTTATTCATGAAGGCCCCACCTTCTCAACCTTGCCCCTCGCCTGAGGTTTGGTGATCACGAGGTTAAATCACCACCAGTCAGCTCTCCCCCCTCAAAGGCGAAAGCAGACTATGGTTATCTGGGGCATGGCACTTTATTTAGGTAAACCATTTTTGATGAGACATCCATTTAAATTTAAACTCATTGAAAATAAGGTGAGAAGATGGTATGGATATTATTTGAGACAAATTAAAAGTGATGAATACAGCCCGCCACATATTCATTGCTCACAGCCGCGTTCTTACCTCTCACTAAGAAATTATTTGTTGTTGGGGGCAGCAGGAGCAGAGCAATAGAAGGGTCAAGATTTCAGGATGCACTCACTATCCATGTAACAGGGTGTACAAACAGATGGTCAGAAGACCAGCACCTCTTGGAGCTTAATAGGCCAGCATAATTTCCATTCACTACTCTTCCCAAAACACCGACCTCCATGTTTGCTGATACAAAGCTGTGTTGTAACCAATCATTCACCATTGTATATCACCTCATTCGTTCCTATTAATTCATGCCTTCCCAGTCATCAGGCAGCAACTGAAATGGCAAATTCTCACAACCAAGAATAGGCAACCTAGCAAAGTGGTAGAAAAGTAATAGAATGCTTGTTATTCTTTTACAGGATTTAGGAGTCGCTGGCTAAGCTAGCATTTTTATTGACCATCTCTAATTTTACTTGAGAAGGTGGTCTTGAACTGCTGCAGTCCATGTGGTGTAAGTACACAAACTATGCTATTAGGGAGGAGTTCCAGGACTTTGACCCAGCGACAGTGAAGGAACGACAATATAGTTCCCAGTCAGGATAGCGTGTGGCTTGGAGGGGAATGGGCAGGTGGCGATGTTCCTGTTCCTTTGTCCTTCTAGGTGGTAGAGGTTGCAGGTTTGGAGTGTGCTGTTGAAGGACCCTTGGTGAGGTCTTTCCATATCAAGTATGCAGATATCAAGTGAGAGATCCATTAGACAGTTGAAAGTTTATTATTGTCATCCCCACATGGCTCCTAAGATCTGCCCATGGTAGATACTGGGAAAGTAGCTACGGAAGTGGCATGGCTGGTATATGGAAGGGGCTTATAGGTATGAGGGGGATGATTCATAGAATCACAGAATTTACAGTGCAAAAGGAGGCCATTTGGCCCATCGAATCTGCACCAGCACTTGGAAAGAGCACCCTACTTAAGCCCATGCCTCCACCCTATCCCCATAACCCAGTAACCCCATCTAACCTTTTTTGACACCAAGGGCAATTTATCATGGCCAATCCACCTAACCTGCACATCTTTGGACTGTGGGAGGAAACCGGAGCACCCGGAGAAACCCACGCAGATTAATAACAATCTTTATCACAAATAGGCTTACATTAACACTGCAATAAAGTTACCGTGAAAATGCACTAGGCATCCATTAAACTGAGGCAGGTATGCCAAGTCAGAAAATTTCTAGACTTGAGCTACTTGCTTCAGTCGTGAAAATCCAAGATCTAATTATTTGATACATCTCTGAACGAAATAAACAATCTCTTTTTAGAATCCCTTATATTTTCAGGCCATATGCAAAGATTTTTATTCCGATCAGAATACAAGACCAAGGAGGTCAATTTAAAACTTTACACATTGCTGATTAGATCTCAGCTAGAGTATTGTGTCCAAATCTGTACCCCAAACTTTGGAAAGGAATTCATGGGGATGGTGCAGAGGAGATTTAACAGAATGCAATGCAGTTACCTGATGAGAATGGAAAAGCAAGGGTTGTTTTCCTTAGAGAAAAGAAGTTAAAGGGAAGATTTAGTCAAGATGTACAAAATTGTTAGAGCTGGCAAATTAACCATCCTTTACCCCTGACCGCATGACTCACCATATGCTGATCTCAATTCTATATTGGCCTCCAGGGTATGTGCAGTGCCAGTATCTGAGCTGGTAACCACAGGTGTCAGATCAAGTGACAGTGCCTCTACAATAGTGCTGTGCTGTGGCTCTCTACTTCTCTGTAAGGTTATTAGAGTTCTCGTTGGACTGATACCAGATCCTTGAGTCCAGAACCCAGGGTTTGACGTCTCTATCCACCTGCTCCCACTCCTTCTGGGAGTGCCTCATCAGGGCCTCCTAGCGCCCATGGAACCATGGCCGCTATCATCCTACCCACTTCCTCCATTATTAATGTCTCCAGTGCTATGTCCATCATGCTGGAACCCTCTCTCTGCCCTGGTGTTCACTTGGACATCATTTGAATTGCGGTATTATTCTTCAGTGCAGCTTCCCATTAAAGGAAGATTGCCTTTGACAACAGCACATTAGCTGCATACCATTGTTTCTGAACAAGCTACTGGGCTGCCCTGCTGAATGCAGAGACAACCAGCAGTGTTAAGAAGAAGCGAGTGGCACTAAACATCCGCACCAGATGATACAATCACGCAGATGAGGCATGCATCAAATTTAATTTCTCACCCACAGTGTCAGCTTCGCGTGTTGAACCTCGCTACACATGGTTTGTACATCAACAAAAGTAAGGGCCTTCGCATATGGAAAATGAAAATCGCTTATTGTCACGAGTAGGCTTCAATGAAGTTACTGTGAAAAGCCCCTAGTCGCCACATTCCGGCGCCTGTCCGGGGAGGCTGGTACGGGAATCGAACCGTGCTGCTGGCCTGCTTGGTCTGCTTTAAAAGCCAGCGATTTAGCTGTGTGAGCTAAACCAGAAGGAAGTAATCAAAATGAAAATTGCTTAAAGAAATGAGTATCTAAAATAAGTAAGATCTTCTGGACTCTTGCAGATTTACTACTATGCTGATGCAAAGACAACTCATACTACATATCCAAATGGAATGGAGATGTTACAGTTTCCCAATAACCAGATAGGTGGGTGTTTTATTAAGCCAAAGTGAATAATGATTCATGATTTGCATTCGATTTGTTTTTTATCAGTCATTTCTTAGCTCTTTCTCTGCTTAGCCCTGGAAAGATACTCCATAGCCATCTAAGCTTTCCCTAAAACTGTAAAAAAAGTATAGCCCTCTCTTTAATTGTCTGCATCTTTAAAAAAAATAATACGCACACAAGCATCTGTTCCAAAGCTAGCACGTATCTTCCACATGTCAGCCCTGTAGCACAGTGGGAAGCATGGTAGCACAGTGGTTAGCACAGTTTCTTCACAGCTCCAGGGTCCCAGGTTCGATTCCCGGCTTGGGTCACTGACTGTACGGAGTCTGCACATCCTCCCCGTGTGTGCGTGGGTTTCCTCCGGGTGCTCTGGTTTCCTCCCACACTCCAAAGATGTGCAGGTTAGGTGGATTGGCCATGATAAATTGCCTTAGTCCAAAAAGGTTGGGTGAGGTTACTGGGTTACGGGGATCGGGTGGAGATGTGGGCTTGGGTGTTCTTTCCAAGAGCCAGTGCAGACTCGATGGGCCGAATGGCCTCCTTCTGCACTGTAAAATCTATGATTCTATGTCCAAATGGGTCACTGTCTGTGCGGAGCTGCACGTTCTCCCTGTGTGTGCGTGGGTTTCCTCCGGATGCTCTGGTTTCCTCCCACAGTCCAAAGATGTGCAGTTTAGGCGGATTGGCCATGATAAATTGCCTTTAGTGTCCAAAAAGGTTAGGTGGGGTTACTGGGTTACAGGGATCGGGAGGAGATGTGGGCTTCAGTAGGGTGCTCTTTCAAAGGGCTGGTGCAGACAGTGGGCCGAATGGCCTCCTGTACTGTAAATTCTATGATTCTATGCATAACTATGATCATAAGCTGACTACATAAAAATTGGGTACAACATCTGGTAAAAATTTGCATCTGATCAGAACATTTACATATATTGGAAAATTCAGACTTGTATGTCAGAAAACTAATCAACTGTGAGACATTGAAAATAGACTTCCATTTAAAGGGTGCTCACGTTTTGAGTCTGGATGACTCTTTGACAAAGCTGGAGAGAACTGGAAATGGGGTCAGATTTATACAGTTATGGGGGACTGTAAAGCAGTGGGGGGGGGGGGGTGGATAGGTGTCAGCAATACAAACAATAAATGTGTTTCTAAACATCATCACTTTTCTGTTGTAAGACATATGTGATACTCAATTACATTGATATTGAATTCAAGCAAAAAAATAAATGTTTTGATGACGGTGTTTGATTCGGAGAATTTCAATACTCCTCTTTAAACAG
The DNA here is from genome assembly GCF_902713615.1 of Scyliorhinus canicula. Classification (NCBI taxonomy): domain Eukaryota; kingdom Metazoa; phylum Chordata; class Chondrichthyes; order Carcharhiniformes; family Scyliorhinidae; genus Scyliorhinus; species Scyliorhinus canicula. The sequence continues at coordinate 175,524,916 of NC_052146.1, forward strand.
TGCAATAGGAAATATTTACACCTATCTGAAAAGGCTGACAGCCAAAATAATCATCTAACCTTAAAGGCAATGTAGTACTCCCTCAGTACTGCACTGAAATGTCAACCTAGATTATTCATCGCCTGAAGTAAAGTTTGAATTCATGAACTATTAACTCAAAGCCAAGTTGACATTCTGATACAAGCATGTCTTTGCACCTGATATTCACATAAATATACTTCCAACGCAAGTCAATCGAGAACCTGTGAAAACAGGGAACTCCCTGGTTGGGTGGGATTGGTGTCAAATGTGATGAAACCGAAAATTGGCAAGTCATGTTGGTCCACTCCAACACTATTAGTTCTTGCATTTTCATGTTTTCAAATGACAGTTCTCTTATGATCTTGGTGATACATTATTTCTTGTCTTTCAGAAAAGCATTACCCTGATGGTAAGAAGGAAATACTATTTCCAGACCAGACAGTCAAACATCTTTTTCCTGATGGTCATGAAAAGAGCATATTCCCAGATGGAACAATAGTGAATCTGCAGAAGTAAGTGTATTTTCAGTGTTGAATTGTGTGTCTCTCTGCTATTTTCCTGGTGAATTGTGTTCCTCTTCTATTCCCCTGTGTAACCAAGTGTATTTTTCTCCTATTCTCTCTGAGTTGTTGCATGTTCAGGTGTATATGCCTTTGACTCTTGCCTGCGATCCATTTTTATTCCTGATAATCTTGATTATTGTCACAAGTAGGCTTACATTAACACTGCAATGAAGTTACTGAGAAAATCCCCTAGTCACCACATTCCGGTGCCTGTTCGGGTACACGGAGGGAGAATTCAGAATGTCCAAATGATCTAACCAGCATGTCTTTCGGGACTTGTGGGCAGAGACCGGAGCACCCGGAGGAAACCCACGCAGACACAGGGAGAACGATCAGACTCCTGCACTGCCACCTATCCAATCCAAATTATAATTAATAGCTTTTCCTTGTTAACTGATTGTTCATGATTTGTTATGTACATTGTTGCTTGGAGGTATTCATAGTTTCTTATCAAAATCCACAGAATTATACAATACAGAAGAAGCCCTTCAGTTCATCAAGCCTGCAAAAAATTACTCTAAATCCACACTAATTCCACTTCCCAGTGCTTGGCCCATTGCCTTGAATGGTATGGCATTTCAAGTGTTCATCCAACTGCTTTTTAAAGATTGTGAAGTTTCCTGCCTCAGCTATCCTCCAGGCACCTCTGGGTGGAAAATACTTTCCTAAAATCACCTCTTAATCCACTGCTTTTCACCTTAAATTGATGCCCCCTTGTCATTGTCCCTTCAACTGAGGGGAACAACTGCTTTCTATCCATCCTGTCCATGTCCATCATAATCTTATACACTTCAATCATGCCCCTCTCAGCCTTCTCTGCTCCAAAGAAAAGAGCCCAAGCTTATCCAGCCTCTCTTCATAGCTAAAATGCTCCATCGCAGGCAATTTTCTGCTGAATTTCCTTTGCACCCTCTCCAGTGCAATCGCATTCTTCCTAAAGTGCGGTGACCGGAACTGAACACTGTACTCCAGCTGTAGTTTAACCAAAATCCTGTATAGCTCCAGCATAACCTCCCTGTTCTTATAGTCCACGCCACAACTGATAAAGGCAAGTGCTCCGTATGCCTTCTTTTTTTTTAATAAACAATTTTATTGAGGTAGTTTTTGGCTTTATAAACAGTTACAGACATCATCAGAAAGGAAGCAAAAAAGGCAAAAATGTGCACGTACTTTCAATACTTCCATCGTAACATATTGCACAAGCCCGCTCCTCTCCCACCGGTACTACCCGCCATATTTTCCCTCCTACTCTACTCTACCCCTCCCCCCACCCCCCTGCTGACGCTCACTCTCCTGCAAAGAAGTCAATAAATGGTTGCCACCTCCGGGTGAACCCCTGCACAGATCCCCTCAAGGCAAACTTAATTTTTTCCATCCCCAGGAAACTCGACATGTCCGCAAGCCACCACTCAGTCTTCGGGGGCTTTGAGTCCCTCCACGCCAATAATATTCGTCGCCGGGCTTTCAGGGAAGCAAAGGCCAGCACATCGGCCTCTTTCTCCCCCTGGACGCCCGGGTCTTCCGAAACCCCAAAAATTGCCACCCCTGGACTCATCACCACTCTTGTTTTTAGCACCTGGGACATGACCCCCGCAAATCCCTCCCAGTACCCCCTCAGCTCAGGGCATGCCCAAAACATGTGAACATGGTTTGCTGGTCCTCCCGCGCACCTAGCGCATTTGTCCTCTATCCCGAAAAATTTGCTCATCCGAGCCACCGTCATATGGGCCCGGTGAACGACCTTAAATTGGATCAGCCCGAGCCTAGCACATGTCGCGGACGAGTTTACCCTACTCAGGGCCTCTGCCCACAGCCCATCCTCCATTTCCCCGCCTATCTCCTCCTCCCATTTAAGTTTCAGTTCCTCTGTCTGGGAACCTTCCTCCCTCATAAGCACCTTATATATGCCTGAGACTCTGCCCTCCCCTTCTTCCCTCCTAGAGACTATTCTGTCGAGGATCCCCATTGGCGGGAGGCGTGGGAAAGATGGGACCTGTCTACGAACAAAGTCCCGCAACTGTAGGTATCTAAAATCATTTCCCCTCACCAACCCAAATTTCTCCTCCAAGCTCCTCAAACTCGCGAAGCTCCCTTCCAGGAACATATCACCCACCCTTCCCGCCCCTGCTCGCCGCCATACTCGGAACCCCCCATCCATACTGCCGGGGGCAAACCGATGGTTGTCGCAGATTGGCGCCCAGACAGACGCCCCCATCTCCCCCACATGCCTCCTCCACTGGCCCCATATCCGCAGGGTCGCCACCACTACCGGGCTGGTGGTATACTTGGCCAGCGGCAGCGGTAGAGGAGCCGTGACCAGGTCTTCCAAGCTGGAGCCCCTGCACGAAGCCGCCTCCACCTGCTCCCAAATAGACTCCGTACCCACCATCCACTTCCTTATCATAGCGATGTTGGCCGCCCAGTAATAATTGACCAGACTCGGCAAAGCCAGCCCTCCCTCGCTGCGGTTCCTCTCCAACATCGCCTTCTTCACCCGCGGAGACTTTCCCGCCCTGACAAAGCTCATGATCAGCCCGTTAACTCTTTTGAAGAAGGACTGTGGGATAAAGATTGGGAGGCACTGAAAAATAAACAAAAATCGAGGGAGGATTGTCATCTTTACAGTCTGCACCCTCCCTGCCAGCGACAGCGGGAGTGCATCCCATCTCCGAAACTCTCCCTTCATTTGCTCCACCACCCTGGCCAAATTTAACTTATGCAGCCTGCCCCAGTCTCGTGCCACCTGGATTCCCAAATACCGGAAATTTTCCTCAACTAGCCTAAACGGTAGCCCTCTCAATCTGTTCTCCTGGCCCCTTGCCTGGACCACAAACATTTCACTCTTGACCGTATTTAATTTGTATCCTGAGAACTGGCCGAACTCCCTCAGCATTCCCAGTATAGTTCCCATCCCGGCCACTGGGTCCGACACGTACAGGAGAGGGTCGTCTGCATAAAAAGAAACCCTGTGTTCAACCCCGCCCCTCACCATCCCCTTCCAACCCTCTGCGGCTCTCAGCGCAATCGCCAGCGGCTCTATGGCCAGCGCAAACAGCAGTGGGGAGAGCGGGCAGCCCTGCCTGGTCCCTCGGTACAACCTAAAGTACTCCGACACTTCTCTGTTGGTCCTGACGCTGGCCCTCGGGGCCTGATATAATAATTTGATCCAATCCACCAATCCCTCCCCGAACCCAAACCGTCCGAGCACCTCCCATAGATAGTCCCACTCCACCCGGTCAAAGGCCTTCTCCGCGTCCATTGCCACCACTACCTCCACCTCTCTACCCGCCGGGGGCATCATTATCACATTGAGCAATCTCCTCAGATTGGCCGCCAGTTGCCTACCTTTCACGAACCCCATTTGATCCTCCCCAATCACCTCCGGTACACAGTCCTCCATTCTCCCCGCCAGTACCTTTGCCAGGAGCTTGGCGTCTACATTAATCAGGGAGATTGGCCTGTAGGACCCGCACACCTCCGGGTCTTTACCCCGCTTCAATATCAGAGATATGGTGGCTTGTGACATTGTCGGCGGCAGGGTCCCTCTGTCCCTTGCCTCATTGAAAACCCTCGCCAAGACCGGGCCCACCAGCTCAGAGAACTTCCTATAAAACTCTACTGGGTATCCATCCGGCCCCGGGGACTTCCCCGACTGCATGGCCTTTAGGCCCCCCAATACCTCCTCTACTCTAATCGGGGCCCCCAGCTCTTCCACTCGCCCCCCCCCCCAACTGTTGGGAATGTTAACCCATCCAGAAACCTTTTCATCCCCTCTGGTTCTTCTGGCGGCTCCGAAGTATACAGCTTACGATAGAAGTCCCGGAATACCCTATTCAATTCTGCCGGATACTCCACTTTGCGCCCCCCCTCGTCTCTCACTCTACCTATTTCCCTGGCCGCCTCCCTCCTCCTGAGTTGCTGCGCTAACAGTCTGCTGGCCTTTTCCCCATACTCGTACACCACTCCCCTCGCCTTCCTAAGCTGTTCCACGGCCCTGCTCGTGGATAGTGCCCCCAGTTCCGCCTGTAGTCTCTGCCTCTCCCTGAGTAAAACCTCCCCCGGGGACTCCGCGTGCTCTTCATCTATCCGACCCATTTCCCTGACCAATCTGTCCATCTCTGCCCGGTCTGCCTTGGCTCTGTGGGCCCCAATTGAAATCAGCTCCCCCCGCACTACTGCCTTTAGCGCCTCCCACACGGTCGCCGCTGAGACCTCCCCAGTGTCATTCACCTGCAGGTAATTTTTTATACATTTCCGAAGCCTCTCGCAGATCCCCTCCTCCGAAAGCAGTCCCACATCTAGCCTCCATTGCGGGCGTTAATAACTCGCTCCCCCGAACTGCAGGTCCACCCAATGCGGGGCATGGTCTGAAATGGTAATTGCTGAGTATTCCGTGTTCTTTACCTCCCCCATACAGTCCCTGCTTAGTACAAAGAAATCTATCCTGGAATATACTTTATGGACGTGCGAGGAAAACGAGTAGCCCCTTCCTGTTGGCTGTCCCTCTCTCCAGGGGTCCACTGCCCCCATTTGCTCCATAAACCCTTTCAGCTCCCTTGCCATTGCTGAGAGTCTACCCGTTCTGGGACACGACCGATCCAAAGTCGGGTCAAGGACCATGTTAAAGTCCCCTCCCATTATTAGCCTACCAGAATCCAAGTCCGGGATCTTCCCCAGCACTCTTTTAATGAAGTCCACGTCATCCCAGTTCGGGGCATATATATTCACCAGCACCACTCTTCTCCCCTCCAGTCTGCCCCGTACCATCAGGTATCTGCCCCCCCCTGTCTGCGGATATGCCCTCTGCCTCAAATTGCACGCGCTTGTTGATCATGATTGCCACCCCTCTGGACTTCGAGTCCAAGTCCGAGTGGAAGACTTGGCTAATCCAGCCCTTCCTTAGCCTGGTCTGGTCAGACACTTTCAGATGTGTCTCCTGCAACATAATTACGTTTGCCCTCGGGGCCCGCAAGTGCGCGAACACCCGCGCCCTCTTAACCAGCCCATTCAGTCCCTTAACGTTCCAGGTGATCAGCCTGGTCGGGGGGCACATCCCACCCCTCCGTATGCCTTCTTAACTGCCTTATTAACCTGTCCTGCGCCTTCAAGGATCTGCAGACAAGAACCCAAAGATTCCTCTGAGTTTCCTCATGCCCTGCCATCCATTGAATACCCCCTTGTCATGTTACTCCTTCCAAAGTGCATCACCTCATACTTTTCAGGGTTAAATTCTATGTGCAACTGATCTACCCATCTGACCATTCCGTCTATATCCACCTGTAACCTAAGATCTTCTTCTTCACTGTCAACTACCCGGCCAATCTTCGTGTCATCTGCAAACTTCCTTGTCATCCTCCCCACATTTTCTTCGATATCGTTTGTACAAATCACAGACAGTAAGGGACCCAGCACTGATCCCTGTGGTAAGCCACTGGACACCAGCCTCCAGTCACACAAACAGCCTTCGATCACTACACTCTGTCTCCTATCACTAAGCCAAATTAGGACCCAACTTGCCACCTTACTCTGGATGCCATGTGCTTTTACCTTTATCAGTCTCCCATGTGGTGTCAAAGGCATTGCTGAAATCCATATTAATGGCATCAACTGCACTACCCTCATCTATACATCTGGTCACCTCTTCAATCAAGCAAATTTGTTAGGCATGACCTCCCTCTGACAAAGCCATGCTAATTGTCCCTGATCAAACCCTGCCTTACCAAGTGAGAATCCTTCAGAATTTTATTCAATAGTTTCCCAATCACTGAACTGAGACTCACTGTTCTGTAATTTCCTGATTTATCTCTACCACTCTTCTTGAAAAGTGGAATCGAATTAGCTGTCCTCCGGTACCTCCCCTACTTTTGTTGCTTTCACAACATATTGATGGTTAAATAATTTCCAAATGTAATATATTCATGTATTGGAAAGATTACTTCCTCGGCTATTCACTTGGAAGCAAACAAACCTCACAACGTACATCCTCTCCTGTGGACACTACACCCTGCCATTTCTATCTTTCCCGAACTCCACCGATTCTCTGTGACTCAGTGAACTAACTTAATTCAACATCCTTGCTTTGAAATCCTCCATGCCTTGCCACACAAATGATCTCAACTGTCTGCTGCAGCCATGAATCTTCACATGGATTCTCCATTCCTCAGATTACTGATAGATAATCCATTTTCTCCTTTTTCTCCATTGCCATTTAAGTACAGGCTGGTTAAACTGCAGGATTGTTGTCCTTGTAAGAGATTGGCTAAAAGCTTTTAGTTCATCAGTACCTAATGGTGCCCTGATAAAGGAACCATAGAACATAGAACATAGAACAGTACAGCACAGAACAGGCCCTTCGGCCCTCGATGTTGTGCCGAGCAATGATCACCCCACTTAAACCCACGTAACCTGTATACCCGTAACCCAACAATCCCCCCATTAACCTTACACTACGGGCAATTTAGCATGGCCAATCCACCTAACCCGCACATCTTTGGACTGTGGGAGGAAACCGGAGCACCCGGATGTCAATATTAACCATGTCAATATTACACACACAACCTTTATGTTTTCTTTCCCAAAAAGTTACTATTTTGGTGTTCAAGTACCACAATCAATGTGTTTGGTTTCTGAACATTTGTTTTTTTCTTAGAAATGGAGATAAAATGATTGAATTCAACAATGGGCAGAGGGAGATCCACACGTCCCAGTATAAACGCAGGGAGTACCCTGATGGAACCATAAAGACTGTGTATTCTAACGGGCGGCAGGAAACAAAGTACTCCACAGGACGTGTCCGAATAAAAGACAAAGAAGGAAATATCATTCTGGATAAAAAGTGACTTATGAGGCATCTGTTTTCTACCATATTGAATGTTTGTGTAGGATTTGAGGGGTAGGAGTGGTAGGAAAGAGTTGCAATCCTCTTGTGTTAGAGAAAATCAATCCAGCGATTTCATCCTAATTTCAATTCTTTTCTAAAGATTTGTATTCACTACAAAATATAGAACCCCTACAGTGCAGAAGGAGGGCACCAACCCTCCAATAGGGCACCCCACCCAGGCCCATTCCCCTGCCCTATCCCTGTAACCCATACATTCTTGGACTGTGGGAGGAAACCAGAGACCTGGAGGAAACCCACGCAGACACTGGGAGAACATGCAGACTCCGCACAGTCACCCAGGACCCGGACCCTGGAGTGTGAGGCAGCAGTGTTAACCGTTGTGCCATCAAACCACCCTTACTCAGGATCTGAGCCGCATATTTGCTTAACAAATTTGTTGACTTGGATAAACAGTGCATCTTTCTGTGTACAGAGAATGAGCTTTAGTTAGAAAAAAAAACAGATTGAAAATATCCTGATGTAGGGCTGTCACCCTCTTGGCCTCCCAGAGTCCCTTATTAAAGGGAGCTGTTCCAAACAATCTGGAAGAAAAATCAAAGGGACATTAAAGTTAGATTTTTCATTTTTGTTTTTAAATATAAAAATATTTGAGAAGGACAATAGAGCTGTTTATGAACTGGGTGGGCCAGATGGAGATGGGATGTTGTGTGATAAAACCATCAGGCACACAACCAGCCAGATCTATTATGATGTTGTTATTGTTTTACTCTATAGTTATCGTACATTTATGACCTTCATTCGCTATACATAATAAGATATTCTTTTTCAAATTTTCATCACATGCAACACACTGTGCACAATCACAAAAACAAATGAGAAACTTTGAGAACACAGGACCTCACAGTAAAGTGAAAGCTACCAGGGAAAATAATTAATCTCAAAAATATTAATTTTTAGAATGTTTTTGTACACCCTTTACATAGAATTACTTAAATTACATCAAATGTATAGTGCAGAAACAAGCCATTCAGCCCAACTGGGTGTTCAGTTCCATTTGCAGCACCGCCGATAATGAAGCAGCCATGCCTACAGCAAGATGTGGACAATATTTAGGCTTTGCCTGATAAATGGCACGTAATATTCGTGCCACTCAAGTACCAGGTATTGACAATCCCCCCCCCCCCCTTACAAGGGAGGGTCTAACTACCTCTGCTTGATATTCAGTGACATTACCCTCTCTGAATCCCCCACCATCAACATCCTGGTGATCACATTGACCAGAAGCTCAATGGAACCAGCCATATAAATATTGTGGTTACAAGAGCAGGTCTGAGGCTGGCAATTCTGCAGCAATTAACTCGCCTTCAGACTCGCCAAAGCCTCGCAAGGCACAAGTCAGGAGTGTGATGATTCTTATCTACTTGCCTGGATGAATGTAGCTCAAACAACACTCAATGCCATCAGATCAAAACAGCCTACTTGATTGGCACCCCATCCACCATCTTAAATATTCCCGTCCTTCACCGTGACTGCAGTGCAGCCATTCTCCAAGGCTTCTTCAACAACACCTTCCAAAATTGTGAAGTCTGCCACCTAGAGGGTCAAGGCAATCAGGCCAATGTTAACACTATTACCTGCATGTTCCTCTCCAAGCAACACACCATCCTTTCTTCTTCGTCACTGGGTCCAAATCTTGAAACTCCTTTCCTAACAGGTGTATCTTCACCACAAGGATTGCAGACATTCAAGAAGGCAGCTCACCACCACCTATCCAATGACAATTAAGGATGGACAATAAACACAGGCTTTTGCCAGTGATATCCTTCTTCACCCAAAGGGTTGTGAATCTATGGAATTCCTTGCCCAGTGAAGCAGTTGAGGCTCCTTCATTACATGTTTTTAAGTTAAAGATAGATAGTTTTTTGAAGAATAAAGGGATTAAGGGTTATGGTGTTCGGGCCAGAAAGTGGAGCTGAGTCCACAAAAGATCAGCCATGATCTAATTGAATGGCAGAGCAGGCTCGAGGGGCCAGATGGCCTACTCCTGCTCCTAGTTCTTACGTTCTTATGTTCTTTATCCACATCCCACGAACAAATAAACCACTCTGCCTAATTTTACATTTCATTTCCTGAGATGAATCATTCAAAAACATAAACCCAAAATGATTGGACCTTTAAAGTGGTTACACATGAGCCTACACAGCATCACAAAAGTGGTTCCTGTTGATAATTAAACTATGGCACATGGACACCTATTAAACTAGCAGTCAGTCCACAGCTGTGATGTTATGTAAAGTATGTAAGATTTGTAACTAGTAACTTATTCTGTGGCAAGTTTTACAGCTTCAGCAATTAGATATTAATATATTTTGACCATAATTTTTAAAAATACCCATGGTGAAAACTGAGTTTTCATTATATTGTTCTTCAATTAAATATTTTTGAAAAATGGATTGTACACAAGATGGCAACTGCTGGATAACCAGAGCAAAAGAAGTATGGAATGAGCACAATATTTGTCACTGTTACATCCAGATTTGACTACTCCAGTGTTCTTTTGACAGCAACATATCTTCTACCTATATTAACATCAGCTCATCCAAAGCTACCTACATCCTAACTCGCATGAAATCCTTTTCAATCACCACCTCAATGATTGCTAGCCTACACTGGTCCCTGGATCAGCACCACTTTTGTCACTACCAAGGTAAATGGTTCAAGTTAGGAAATTTCCCGACGGGCAGACCCATGTCTGTTTAAAGGGCCTTAATAGGCCCAATTTTCACTCTGGGGAGGAGGCAGCAGGATGAAATTGGGCTCAACAACCCCAGAAGCAGATTGTAGGTGATCACAGGGGATAGGAGTGGGCTGGTTAGAAGGTCTACCTTGGTTCTCTGGGATTTTATCCCAATTGTTTTAGAGGTTAATAAGGCTCTCTAGACCTTTTCTCTCACCCCCCCCCCCCCACCCTCCATGCCAACTGGTGCCCCCACCAACCCCCAAACCCCCTCATACTCCCATGTCCTTTCCATGCCAACTCATGCCACCTCCATAGCCACATATCCAACATGCACCAAGGGAAGACCTCAGAGACCATGTGGAGATAAAAAAATAAATAAACTTCTAGCAATCTAGTAGAGCTCTCACTCATACGTGCTTTATGTAGAAAAATGTAATTAACAAAACCCATTAAAAGATTTAAAATCCCAATAGTCCCTCACACCACTGAGATAAGTGCTCTTGAAACTCAGCCAAATATTCATAATGATCTCAGCTGTAATAATAACCAATTGGAAATCTCAACCAAGAACTGTATTGAAACTGCAGGAACAGATGGTTTTACTTTCTAACCTACGCCAAATAGCCTGTCAGTCAAAAGTAGTTGAACAGAGAATGTTTTTTAAACTCTAACTGATGGTTTCTGTATTTTTTCTTTCATTTTAAAGAGCTGGGTTTTAAATAACTTCAGATCACAATACTTAAACAGACCTTATCTGCACGTCAAGAACACTTACATCTATTCCATACATTTGTGACCCCCACATCCAGGATAAGGCCCTTGGACTAGTAAAAGTGGAGCGGATGCCCCTGTTGGCAGTGGGATTCTCCATACCGACAGCCGGCCAATGGGGTTTCCCATTGTACGCCCCCCCCCCCCCCCCCCCCCCCCCCCCCCCGCTGCCGGGAATCCACAGGCGGGAGTGCACTGCCGGCGAAATGGAGGATCCCGCTGATGGAGAATCCAGGACCGGGTCCTATTGGAAATGGAGGCACGACCTCCATATCCAGGTCCTGCCAAATGTTTTAAAGGTCTTCGGAGTCAGCCCAACTCCATCCATATCACGCACTTTGATATTGAAATTCTCATCCTTCTATTTAAGTAGCCCAGCCTCCCCGGACAGGCGCCGGAATGTGGCGACTAGGGGCTTTTCACAGTAACTTCATTGAAGCCTACTCGTGACAATAAGCGATTTTCATTTTCATTTCAAGTACCTCCTTGATCTCATCATTCTCTCTCTACCCTCCTCCACTGCTTCTGCATTCCTCCAATTCTGGCTTTCTACACATCTTGGGCGGATTTCTCCGTCCCGCTGAACCAGATTCCTGGTGCGGCACGCCATCGGGAATCTCCGTTTCGCCGGCTGGTCAATGGAATTTCCCATTGTGTGGTAGCCTCATGCCTTCTGGAAACCCCTAGCAAAATGGAGAATCCCAACAGTGGAGAATTCAGCCCCTTACCTCCAGCTAGCTAGGCCCTAAACTCTTGAATTAATTCCCTAAATCTCTCTGTCTCTTGTTCTTTCTTTCCATTTAGATATTCCACTAAAATGATCTCTTGGAAGGTCCTTTGGATCACCTGTCCTAAAATAAATTTCTGTAGTGTCAAATCCTGTGATGCATCTTGGAATATTTTACGACGGTCAAAGTCACACGATTTTCCAGCCCCTCCTGCTGACAAGGTCTTCTGGTCTCGCTAAAAGCGACTCCCCTGTGGTGGCTATTCTGGCGGCGAGACTGGCGAGCCACTCAAAATGCCGTAGACATTGGCAGGACCAGAATTGCTGGTGGCCAATGGTGTGCGGGCGGTGTGGCCGTAATCTGGCCGTGCAGCTGATGTTATCTTTTGATAGCAAACTTGAGAGACTTGGAAAAATTGTACTTAAGGGAAAAAAAAACTATCAAATTAATTTCAGTGGTTCCCAAGGGACTATGGTGACTTTACCTTACCTGATGTAATCACCATGCATGTGGAACCGACAGACTCAGTTGGGGTAATTTTCATTTCTGATATTGGATCAGCAGCCTGGTACTTCTCTCCTGATTTTAATTATTCTTATTTATTATCAGCATGTGTGGCAATCACCAAGGTTAGGCTTCCGTACGCTTCTGCAGTGGCGAAATGGAGCTGAGCCCTCTGCTGAATTTTGTCAGGGGGCAGTCTTCAATTGTTAGTCATTAATTAGAGTGCATCAAAGCTGCAGATCGGGATCCCTGCAAGGCCCCATTTAAAATTAATTTGACTTCAATGGTAATTGAAAATTCGAGAGATGTGTGTGGTTGATCCAGTATGGTCTGTTTTACAGTATCACCCTATCATAATTTATCCCAATGCACAAGTTACTCATTTTTCAGTTCAGCAATTCAACTTTTAAACAGAATACTGGATAAAAATCCAAATGATGTTTAAAATGTTTATATTTAAATTGGTAAACTCAGCCAAATATTCATAATGACCTCAGCTGTAATAATTGGAAATCTCAACCAAGAACTGTATTGAAACTGCAGGAACAGATGGTTTTACTTTCTAACTTACACCAAATGGCCTGTCAGTCAAAGTAGTTGAACAGAGAATGTTTTTTAAACTCTTAACTGATGGTTTCAATATTTTTTCTTTCATTTTGAAGAGCTGGGATTTAAATAACTTCAGATCACAACACTTAAACAGATTAAAACTCCCTTTTTGCCATAAAGACTTACAGTAACATCTCTAAATATCACATATGAAATTGTTTGGTGATATTGTAGAGAAAACCACTCTGGACTATAAAAGAAATGTATGAATGTATTACTGTTTGATTTATACTTCATGCAATTTTTATTTACTGTGTAACTTAATCTTTGTAAAATGTAAATATTAGATAAAGATTAGAAGTGCTTTAATAACAGAATCCACAATTTACTTCTGTATCTGTGTAAAGCAAAAGATAGTTTTCCCTTTAAAGCAGTTTAATTGGTTGACAGTAATCTGTTGTTGTTCTCAACTTTTCATTTATTGAAATCATATGGATGGTTTGTGTTGCACCCTCAACATTGCAGCCCTCCACAGGTGCTGGAGTCTCCAGCATGCATGAGCAGGTTAGCTGATCCCCAATGTATACCCAACATGGCTGTTGCACCAGCTTGACTTCCTGCTAATGACGATCCCCTTCCCCCCCCCCCCACAACTCTACTCTAGCTCCAAGGAGTTATGGAAATATATAGTCTTGTAAATAAGCAGCAAAGAGATATGTAATGCTGTCCTCACCTTTACTGTAGCTCAAAATATTTCAAATTTGTTGGTCAAATAAAGTAATGCCCATAAGGCTGTGCATTTGCATTTATGTCAAGAAAATTATTGTTATTTATTAAATTTATGTTAAAATTTCCAGTCTGGATTATGTTTATTTTTAGCCTAATAATACATTGGGCATGATTTAATGCTAATGCTGTGCACAAAAAGCAGCTCGCTGTGCTAATTCAACGGGTCAGCACAGAGCCAAATGGCCTCCTTCTTAAACCACTGTAATCCATATAGTGTAGGTACACCCACAGTGCTGTTAGGGAGAACATTCCAGGGTTTGACCCAGTCACAGTGAAGGAACAGAGATATAGTCCCAAGTCAAGATGGTGGATGACTTGGAGTGCAAGTTGCAGGTGGTGGACTTCCCATGAATCTGCTCTCCGGAACAGCAATATTGTCCCAAATCAGGATGTATATGGCTTGGAGGGCAAGTTGCAGGCAGTGCTTTTCCCATGCATTTGTTGCCCTTCATCGGAACGCAAGAGACTTACAAAAGTTTAGTCAGCATGACCTGAAAATTCCACCCCTTGTAACTAAAATTCCCCCATCCCTGGAACTATCCTGGTAAATCTCTTTTGCACCGTCTCAAGGACCCTCACATACTTGCTATATTCGAAACAACCTGTTGGACTTTAACCTGGTGTTGTCAGACCTCTTACTATACTTCCTACAGTATGCTGACCAGAGCTAGAAGCAATATTACAGTTGGGATCTAACCCGAGATTTATTGAGGTTCACCATAATTTTCCTGCTTTTATGCTCAATCCCTCTCTTTGTGAAACCCAAGATCCCATATGATTTGCCACCCACTCTCTCAACATCCTTCCACCTTTACAGATTTAAGCACAAGTACCCTCCAAGTCTCTCCGATCCTACATTCTCTTTAGAAATGTCAAATTAAGTCCCTTCTGCAAAAATGCATTACCTCACACTTATCTATATGACTCTATCTGCCTGCTCATTCTGTTAGCTTAAATATGTCACGTTATAGGCAATTTGCATCATCCTCATTGTTTGGTTAATGAGAATATGAAGTTGAAAACTGAGTTCACGGCCAAATTGGACTCCCGGGAGTTTGGTTTAGCCTGAAACAATGAGCACAGAGGACAATGGAATTGGTGGTTGTACTGTAGCAAGTGAACTGGTGTAGTTGACAAAGAATATTTTTAAACTTGTATGGTAATTTGTATCACACACAGTTGTATTTCAAATGTGTGGGAAATTTAGATCTAATTTAAGGAAATCAGTGCATTTTTAAAACTGTTTACTTGGATTACAGGAGAATGAAAACATGCAGTGTACAGAATAAATGTAATTTTTTTATTCAATTAAGTTTATTATTCACTCAATCTTACAGCTGTCATAAAAAAGTATTACAACCAAAATTACACAATGCAATGAATCAGGTTAAAGGTTGGATTATTAAAGATTTATTCCAGCATAAGATTTCAAGCACTATACTACAATAATAATTAGGAAATGCCCACGAAGTGTACTGCATCACATTATTGTAAATAAGTAGAACATTAAGGTTATTTCACATACTAGTTATATGATTACAGTATAGCACATGATATCACTCTAGTTAACACATTTTCTTTGTGCTGTCATGTTTACAACTGTAGTGTAATAATACTGTGCGAAAACAAAATTTGTTTCTATCACTTGTGATGACCGACTCAATAGCACCTAATAGTTTATTCTGATTCCCAGACACATAAATTAGACAATACCTGTAAACTTCTTTTTAAATGAAAAAGTCACGAATAAAATTGAAGCAACTGGGGTTAAGACAAAAGTTTAACCATTTAGTTTTGAAAGCAGTATTCACTAAGCAATGGGGGGTTGCGTGGCCCCCACAGGAAAGAACCAAAACAATCTTTTCTATCAAAAGAGACAGACAGACGTGGGACACTTTTTCTTTTTGCACCCTTTGGTTCCTGTATTATCTTCTGCATCTTCTGCAATTCTTGCATTATTGTCCTTAAGTTTAAAGGGTTCCGAGAAGCCTTCAGTGTCACTTCATTGAATGGAAATGTTAGTATAAAGTCACCTATACGGTTCATTGGCTTCTTGTCAACATCTGAAATGCTGTACTGAGGGAAGGATGCTAGTTCATATCTTTGGAAGTTAACTGAAGAGAACCGTGGACCCATTTTACGAAAATATCCATCAGACCGTGCAGTTCTTGTTTCCAACATTACCTGGTACGTTGGATTCTGTGCACGTATGTAACTTTTGTTCATCTTTTCTCTCAACTGTGAAGTCACAGTTTTCTTGGGCAGTGATTTAATAAGCTTCGCATTCCTTGCACATTCCTTTTTGATATTTTTCCCAGAATTATCCACAGTGAAATGTGGAAAGTGAGAGAACTGCTGTTTGCTGACCCTAAGGGATTTGCTTTCCTCTTCTGCTTTTTGGGAGTCCATCTCCTGCTCCTCACCTTGGTTGTACATGTTGGAGCGACTACAACTTCTGTGGCAGTCTAACAGCGAATTATTAGGGGTAGTGGTCCATGATTCTTTCAAAGGGTTCATAAATGCTTTTTTAGAAGTATTGGAGTGAAGAGGCAGTACTTTTCTAAATGAGTTTGTTACAAGAAAGGAAGGATGGTCCCGAGAATGTGCATTATATTTCCATGGACTTGGGTAACCACGTTGGCGTAATGTATCTACCTCTTTATAATTCAGCAGATCAATAAGGTCGTATAATAATCCTTTCTTCACTATCACATCAGCATTACAGTCTACAATTAGGGCTGGACTATAATTTACTTCTAAAAGCCAAGGCTTTATGTTGTCATCTATTAGGATATCAAAGCCAAAGAGCTCAAGACAATTAGGAGGGGACGGAATAGAGGGAGTAATTGTGAGAAGAGTCATTGTCACAATATTGCTTATTCTCTGCCACATGAGCAATTCATTTATATTAAGACTATGCAGAAAAGCACGGAATTGGCTCATTGTCCATTTGCATCCTGAACCAACCCTCTCTTTATCCATTGTGTAGGAAGGTCCAAATCGATTGATGCTAGTGTTTGTTAAATGAGCATACACATTGTCTAAAGATGCAAGACTATATTTTTCTGTCCCAAACCTTACCAGACCTTCTTGGTAAATATAAACTATCAATGGACAGAAACTAGTGACACAAACATAGATTCTCAAATCAAATTTGTAACCAGAGATGAGAAGGGGATTGCTGATGTACTTTTGCACTATAACAGAACAACTGTAAGTCAAATCTTTAATATCTTGAAATATAAATATTCCCCTACCACGGGAGAGATCAACAGGCTTGCATATCCAGTACCCAAGCTTCCCACCATTTGCCTTCTTGTCTTTTGTATACTCAGCAACAAATTTGGTGTAATCATTGGGAAGAATGAAAGCTGTTGGGCTAAAGTTATACGTTGTTGAGCCATAAATCCCTGACATACGTTTTAAATTACGAGCAAGATTGTCCTTTCGAGTTATGCCTATGATCTTTGGGTAGTGTATCAGTCTTTGCCAAGGCATAATATTTTCATACTCTGCATTAGAAAAACCAGATCGCCAATATAAGTTCCAGTCATTCTCATCCTGTTCTTCCTCATCATATTCTATCCAGCCACGCTCAAGGAGAACATCACGGACAATTTCAGGGGTGCCTTCATGGAGTCGAAAGACCAATGACTTAGTTAGGTCTTCTGATTCATAGTTATATGCCATGGTTCTATGCAATTTTGCTGCCCCTTAAGACAGAAAGGAAGGGAGGAAAAAATGGTTAACAATATTCCAATATCAAAACACTGAAATGCATTGCTAAGGCGAATACAATCTATTGTTAGGGAAATGAATTTGAAAACTTTTTTGACTTAAATTAATCTAAAAATACAATAATCCAGTCCAGCCAATAATGAGGCTCCCTGCCCCACTAGTTAGAGTGGAATGAGCGCTTGGTGCTGTAGTACCATTCCACCTCAAGAGTCAGGGGATGCAGAGTTGTACATCTGTTCCAGACTGTACAAAAGTGTGAGGAATGGGTATTGGCTCTGAATTCTAATGATACCTGATGGGTATAGGTGGCTCCCTGCCCTTTTTGTATGGACAATAGGAGCCCATAAATCCTGTCATCTTATAAAGGACTATCACCCCCTCCCACATAAATGACTACTACTACCAACCACAACCCCCCCCACCCAAAGTGACTGGTACAAAGAGATTATGGTCATGGAAAGAGCATTGTCAATCAGGCTACTAATCAGCACATAAATCCTTCCAGTGTTTCACTATATTCTCCAAGAGTTGAGCACGAAGATATAAAAACAAGAATAACTAGCTACAATTTAAAGATTTACATACCCGTATACCTGACCTGAGCACCATGTTCTGGTGTCATGCCTCACTGTCCACTTTATCCTCAATTCTTTTTATATACATCAAGGTCTCAAAATTCCTCACAGCAGTTGTACCAAGGATACTGGAGCTTCAGATGTTGGCAGAAACGCAGAGGTAACCTCAGTTACCTGCCCATTGGTAGATACCAATGCAAATCTCATCAAATGGATGTTCTTTTTTTTTTTTAATAATTTTTATTGAAAAATTTTGAATTTATACAACAATAACGCACCATAGTAAAATACCAAAAATAACAATAATATTAGCAATCATAAGCATTCGCCCCACCTCCATGAACAACACAGCATTTTAACAACAACGCAAATTAACTTGATTACTCGGAAATTAGAAAAAGCCAAGTCCGGTTGAATGTTGCAGTAGCTGAGAGCAGCTGACTCAGTTCACTTGTCCCCTCCCCTCCTCCATCTCCCCACACGACCACTCCTCCCAACCCCCCCCACATTTGCCTCCTCTAGGGACCCTAGCCTCACATTCCCTTCGTCCAGGCTCCATTCCCCTCATGCTCTGCTATCCTCAGATCCCCACCACTCACCTCCTCCAGGCTCCACTCCCTTCACACTCACCTCCTCCAGGCTCCACTCCCTTCACGCGCACCGCCTCCAGGCTTCCCTCTGCTCCGCCACTCACACTCCCCTCTTCCCTTCCCCTCTTTCAAGCCCCCAACTCCCCTCATCCACCTTTTCTCCCACTCCCCCCACACAATCTCCTCTCCCACGCTCCCCTCCCACAAACCCCTCCCCTATCAGTCGGTCCTTCCCCCGCCCACGTCCCTCTTCACTTCCTCCCTTCTCTGCCCTCCAACCCTTCCCTCTCTAGGTTTCGTCCCTTTCCTCCTGTAGTGAATGTAATTCACACTATTTTATTGTATGGTATTGTGGGCTCTGTGAGCCGTTGCGCGGCTCTGCCCATAGGGGGAGATGAGGAGCTTGTACAGGGCTCCACCCTCGGCTCCGCCCATGGCCCCTCCCACCACCAGAAGTATAAAGTGCTGCAGCCGTGTGAGCCTGCCCTCAGTTCTTCTGGTCGCAGGCAGGCTCAGTTGTAAGACTATTAAAACCACAGTTTACTTCCAATCGTGTTTGCCCTCATCACCGACCAACGATCAGTTGCCTTCATGTTCGACAACTCGCAAAGAGGCAAAATAAAAAATGACAAAATCTTGCGGTGGAGGATCGAACTCTCCACCTATAATTATGACATCATATATCGACCTGAGAAGCTCAATGAGCCCCAGATGCCCTGTCCCGCGGCACATGCGCCAGCGCGCAAGACGACCGCCTGAAGGCTATCCACAACGACCTCTGCCATCCGGCTCGCCCACTACGTCAAAGCCCGAAATCTGCCTTTCTCCACCGAGGAGGTAAAAGCCATCACCAGGGATTGCCCGATCTGCGTGAAGTGCAAACTGCACTTCTATAGACCAGACAAGGCCCACCTGGTAAAGGCATCCCGGCCCTTTGAACGCCTGAGCACCGATTTCAAAGGGTCACTCCCCTCGACCAATCGAAATGTGTACTTCCTCAACGTCATAGACGAATTCACCAGCTTCCCCTTTGCCATCCTGTGCCCCGATATGACCTCCCGTACAGTCATCAGAGCCCTGCAGTGTCTTCACCCTGTTCGGTTTCCCCAGCTATGTACCCAGCGACAGGGGTTCGTCCTTCATGAGTGATGAGCTGCGTCAGTACCTGCTCGACAAGGGCATCGCCTCGAGCAGGACTACCAGCTACAACCCCAGGGGGAACGGGCAGGTGGAGAGGGAGAACACGACGGTCTGGAAGACCTTCCTATTGACCCTACAGTCCAGGAGTCTCCCGACTTCCCACTGGCAGGAGGTCCTCCCTGACGCGCTCCATGCAATTAGGTCCCTCCTGTGCACTGCCACCAACCAGACCCCTCACGAACGATTATTTGTTTCCCTAGGGGCACTAACACGGGGGCTTCGCTCTCATCTTGGTTGAGGACACCGGGCCCGGTTTTCCTCCGGAAGCACATCCGGACACACAAAACGGACCCGCTAGTAGAGAGGGTACTACTGCTACATTCAAACCCACACTACGCCTTTATTGAATTCCCCGACGGCCGCCAAGATACCGTTTCCCTCCGGGACCTGGCGCCTGCAGGATCCACCACTACCACCACCACCGCCGAGGTACCCCTCACACTACACCCCACCCAACCCCCCACGCCCTGCGCCCTCGCGCCTGTAGGCTTCCTGCCCACACCCCCGCACCTATAGGTTTCCTGCGCCCCCCCCTTCGCCCGTCGCACCAGTCAGGAATGGAGCTCGGACCAAAACACCCCCGGAGTCCACACCCATACCCACACCGACCGTCACCACCCAGCCACCCGAAAAGGCTGCAACACCGGTGCTCCGCCGATCCCAAAGGACGACTCGGCCATCGGACCGGCTCAACCTGTGGACCCGTCACCCCCACCGGACTTGATTTTTTTACAGGGGGTGAATGTGGTGAATGTAATTCACACTGTATTGTATTGTATGGTATTGTGTCCTTGTGGGCTCTGTCTGTGAGCCGTTGCGAGGCTCTGCCCATAG
This sequence comes from Scyliorhinus canicula, assembly GCF_902713615.1. Classification (NCBI taxonomy): domain Eukaryota; kingdom Metazoa; phylum Chordata; class Chondrichthyes; order Carcharhiniformes; family Scyliorhinidae; genus Scyliorhinus; species Scyliorhinus canicula. Next base: position 175,545,359 of record NC_052146.1, read on the forward strand.
GGGGAGATGAGGAGCTTGTACAGGGCTCCACCCTCGGCTCTGCCCATGGCCCCTCCAACTACCAGAAGTATAAAGTGCGGCAGCCGTGTGAGCCTGCCCTCAGTTCTTCTGGTCGCAGGCAGGCTCATTTGTAAGACTATTAAAACCACAGTTTACTTCCAATCGTGTTCCGAGTGAATTGATGGTCACATCACCTCCCTCTCCCTATCACTTCCCTGGACCCCCTCCCTCTACGCCTTCCACCCTCAATCTTCCTCCTCCCCTACTCTCCTCCATGTTCCCCCTCTGTTTCCCCCTATCCTGCCTCTCAACCCCCATCTCCTCCCCCTCTCCTGCCTTCTCTGTCCCGTCCCAGTACCCCCTCCTCCCCTTACGCCCCTCCCCTTACACCCTCCTCCCCTTACCCCCTCCTGCCCATACCCCCTCTCCCCATACCCCCTCCTCCCCTTACCCCCCTCCCCTTACCCCCCTCCCCTTACCCCTACCCCCTCCCTCCCTTACTCCCCTCCCCCCTTACTCCCCTCCCTCCTTACTCCCCTCCTCCCCATACCCCCCTCCCCTTACCCCATACCCCTCCTCTCCTGACCCCTCCTCCTCCCCTTACCCCCCTCCTCCCCTTACCCCCCTCCCCTCTCCTTCCTCCTCTCACCCCCCCTCCCGTCCTCCCCTTACCCCCTCCTCCCCTAACCCCCCTCCCCACTCCTCCCCTTACCCCCACCCCTCCTCCCCTTACCCCCTCCTCCCCTTACCCCCACCCCCTCCTCCTCTCATCACCACCCCCTCACCCCCACCCCTCCTCCCCCCTCCCACTCCCCTTACTCCCCTCCCCCTCTTACCCCCCTCCCCCTCCTCCCCTTACCCCCTCCTCCCCTTACCCCTCTCACCCCTCCCATCGCCCCCTCCTCCCATTACCCCCCTCCTCCCCTTACCCCCCTCACCCCCCTCCCATTACCCCCTTCCTCCCCTCACCCCCCTCTCCCCTTATCTTACCCCCCTCCCCTTACCCCCTCCCCCCACCCCCTCCCCCCTTGCCCACTCCCACCTCCTCCCCTTACCCCCTCCCACCTCCGCCCCTTACCCCCTCCCCTACTCCCCTTCCCCATACTCCCCTTACCCCCTCCCCCCTACTCCCCTTACCCCCTCCTCCCCTTACCCCCTCCTCCCCTTACCCCCTCCCCCTCCTCCCCTAATCCCCTCTCCCTCCTCCACTTACCCCCTCCCCGCTCCTCCCCTTACCCCCTCACCCCCTCCATCCCTTACCCCTCCCCCTCCTCCCCTCACTTACCCACTCCCCCTCCTCCCCTCACTTACCCACTCCCCCTCCTCCCCTACGCCCTTCCCCTACCCCCCTCCTCCCCCTACCCCCCTCCTCCCCTTACCCCCGACCCTACCCCCTCCTCCCCTCACCCCCCTCCTCCCATTGCCCCACACCCCTACCCCACTCCTCCCCTTACCCCCTCACCCCCCTCCTCACCCCTCCCCTTACCCGTCCCCCTCTCCCCACCCCTCCCCCTTCCCCTCCCCTCATCCCTCCCCCTCACCCTCTCCCCCCCTCACCCTCTCCCCCTCCCCTCCCCTTACCCCCCTCACCCTCCCCTTACCCCTCCCCCCTTACCCCATCCCTCCTTACCCCCTCCCCCTTACCCCATCCCTCCTTACCCCCCTCCCTTACCCCCCTCCCCCCTCCTCCCCTTACCCCCCTCCCACCTCCTCCTCCCCCTCCCCTACTCCCCTTAACTCCCTCCTCCCCTTACCCCCTCCTCCCCTTACCCACTCCCCCCTTACCCCCTCCCCTCAACCCTCCCTCCCTTACCCCTACCCCCCACCTCCTCCCCTCCCCTACTCCCCTTACCCCCCCTCCCATACCCCCTCCTCCCCATACCCCCTCCTCCCCTTACCCCCTCCCCCTCAACCTTCCCTCCCTTACCCCTTACAACCTCCCCCTCCTCCACTTACCCCCTCCCCCGTCTTACCCCCTCCCCTCCTCCCCTTACCCCCTCCCCTACCCCCTCCTCCCCTTACCCCCCTCCCATTACCCCCTCATCCCCTCCTCTTACCCCCTCCCCTTACCTTACCGCCTCCCCTCCTCACCCTCCTCCCCATCCCCCCTCCGCCCTCCTCCCCATACTCCCTCCCCCCTCACCCCTCCTCACCCCTCTCCTCTCCCCCTCACCCCTCCCCTCGCCCCTTCCCCTCTCCCCTCCCCTTACCACTTCCCCTTACCCCCCTCCTCCCCTCCCCTTATCCCCTGTCCCTTCCCCTTACCCCCTCTCCCCTCTCCCCTCCCCTCCCCTTTCCCCTCTCCCCTCCCCTAACCCCCTCCCTCAACACCTCTCCCCTCACCCCCCTTACCCCCTCACTCTAACGCCTTCCACCTCAATCTTCCTCGTCCCCATCTCTCCTCCATGTTTCCCCCTCTGTTTCCCCTATCCTGCCTCTCAACCCCCATCTCCTCCCCTCCCTCTCCTGCCTTCTCTGTCCCGTCCCCGTACCCCCTCCTCTCCTTACGCCCCTCCCCTTACCCCCTCCTCCCCTTACCCCCCTCCCTTTACCCTTAACCCCTCCCTCCCTTACTCCCCTCCCCCCTTACTCCCCTCCCTCCTTACTCCCCTCCTCCCCATACCCCCTCCCCCTCCTCTCCTGACCCCTCCTCCTCCCCTTACCCCCTCCTCCCCTTACCCCCTCCCCTCTCACCCCTCCCATCACCCCCCTCCTCCCATTACCCCCCTCACCCCCCTTCCATTACCCCCTTCCTCCCCTCACCCCCCTCCCCTTCTTACCCCCTCCCCTTACCCCCCTCTCCCCTCCCCCTTACCCCCATCACCCCTTACCCCCGCTCCTTCCCTTACCCCCTCTCCCCTCCCCTCCCCTTACCCCCTCTCACCCTCACCCCTCTCTGCTCCCCTCACCCCCTCTCCTCACCCCTCTCTCCTCCCCTCACCCCCTCTCCTCACCCCTATCCCCTCCCTCACCCCCTCTCCCCTCCCCTCACCCCCTCTCCCCTCCCCTCACCCCTTATCCCCTCTTACCCCCTCCCTCTACGCCTTCCACCCTCAATCTTCCTCCTCCCCTACTCTCCTCCATGTTCCCCCTATCCTGCCTCTCAACCCCATCTCCTCCCCCTCTCCTGCCTCTGTCTTGTTCCTATCCCGTAACGGCCCTCCTCCCCTTACGCCCTCCTCCCCTTACGCCCTCCTCCCCTTACCCCCCTCCTCCCCTTACCCCTCCTCCCCATCCCCCTCCTTCCCTCACCTCCCCTCACCCCCCCCTCCCCTCACCCCCCCCTCCCCTCACCCCCCCCCTCCCCTCACCCCCCCACCCCCCACCCCCCCCCCTCACCCCCTCCTCCCCCCTCCCCCACCCCCCCCCCTCACCCCTCCTCCCCCCTCCCCTCCCCCTCTTCCCCACCCCCCCCACTCCCCCACCCCCCTCCCCTCACCCCCCCACCCCCCACCCCCCCACCCCTCACCCCTCCTCCCCCCCCCCCACCCCCCCCTCACCCCTCCTCCCCCCCTCCCCTCCCCCTCTTCCCCACCCCCCCCCCTCCCCCACCCCCCTCTCCCCTCCTCACCCCCCCACCCCCACTCCCCACCACCTCCTCCCCCCACCACCCCTCCCCCCTCCCCTCCCCCTCGCCCCCCTTCCCACCCCACCCCACCCCCCCCACCCTCCCCTCCCCACGATCCCCCCCTCCCCTCCCCCCTCCCCTCCCCCCTCCCCTCCCCTCACCCCCCACTCCCCCCCCACCCCCCCCTCCCCACCCCTCCCCATCCCCCTCCCCCACCCCCCCCCTCCCCACCCCCCCCACCCCCCACCCCCCCCCACCCCCCCTCACCCCCCTCACCCCCCCACCCCCCCTCACCCCCCCTCCCCTCACCCCCCCTCCCCTCACCCCCCCTCTCCCCCCTCCCCTCCCCCCCCTCCCCTCCCCCTCCCCCTCCCCCTCCCTCCCCTCCCTCCCCTCCCCTCCCTCCCCTCCCCTCCCTCCCTCACCCTCCCTCCCCCCCTCCCCTCCCCCCCCCCCCCTCCCCTCCCCCCCCCTCCCTCCCCCCCCCCCCCCTCCCCCCTCCCCCTCCCCTCCCCCCCTCCCCCCCCTCCCCTACCTCCCCTCCCTCCCTCCCCTCCCCCCCTCCCCTCCCCCCCCCCTCCCCGCCCCCCCCCTCCCCTCCCCCCCCCCCTCCCCCCCCCTCCCCCCCCCCCTCCCCCCCCCCTCCCCCTCCCCCCCCCCCCCCCCCTCCCCTCCCCCCCCCTCCCTCCCCCTCCCCTCCCCTCCTCCCCTCCCCCCCCTCCCCTCCCCCCTCCCCTCCCCTCCCCTCCTCTCCCCCCCCCCCCCCCCTCTCCCCCCTCCCCTCCCCCCCCCCCTCCTCTCCCCCCCCTCCCCTCCCCCCCCCCTCTCCCCTCCCCCCCCCCCTCCCTCTCCCCTCCCCCCCCTCTCCCTCCCCCCCCCTCTCCTCCCCCTCCCCCTCTCCCCTCCCCCCCCCTCCCTCCCCTCCCCCCCCTCTCCCCTCCTCCCCTCCTCTTCCTCCCCTCCCCTCCCCCCTCTCCCCCCTCTCCTCCCCTCCCCCCCTCTCCCCTCCTCTCCTCTCCTCCCCTCCCCCCCTCTCCCCTCCTCTCCTCTCCTCCCCTCCCCCCCTCTCCCCTCCTCCTCTCCCCCTCCTCTCCCCTCCCCCCCCCCTCCTCCCCTCCCCCCCTCTCCCTCCTCCCCTCCTCTCCTCCCCTCCCCTCCCCCCCTCTCCCCTCCTCTCCCCCTCGCCCTCCCCCCCTCGCCCCTCCTCTCCTCTCCCCCCTCCCCCCCTCTCCCCTCCTCTCCTCTCCTCCCCTCCCCCCCCCTCCTCTCCTCTCCTCCCCTCCCCTCCCCTCCCCCCCTCCCCCCCTCCCCCCTCTCCCCTCCCCCCTCTCCCCTCCCCCCCTCTCCCCCCCCCCCTCTCCCCCCCCCCCTCTCCCCTCCCCCCCTCTCCCCTCCCCCCCTCTCCCCCCCTCCCCCTCCCCCCTCTGCCTCCCCCCCCCTCTCCCCTCTGCCCTCCCCCTCCCCCTCTCCCCCCTCTCCCCCCCCTCCCCTCCCCTCCCCCCTCCCCCCTCTCCCTCCCCTCCCCTCCCCTCCCCCCCCCCCCCCTCCCCTCTCCCCTCTCCTCTCCCCTCCCTTACCCCCTCTCCCCTCCCCCTTTACCCCCTCCCCCTCCCCCCTACCCCTCCCCCTTACCCCCTCTCCCCTCCCCCTTACCCCCTCTCCCTCCCCCCTTACCCCCTCTCCCCCCTCCCCCTTACCCCCTCTCCCCCCCCTTACCCCCTCCCTTACCCCCTCCCCCCTCCCCTTACCCCCTCCCCCCCCCCTTACCCCCCTCCCCCCTCCCCTTACCCCCTCTCCCCTCCCCTTACCCCCCTCTCCCCTCACCCCCCTCTCCCCTCCCCCCTCCCCTTACCCCCTCTCCCCTCCCCCCCTCCCCTTACCCCTCTCCCCTCCCCCCCTCCCGGACCCCCTCGCCCCTCCCTTACCCCTCGCCCCTCCCTTACCCCTCGCCCCTCCCCTTACCCCCATCTCCTCTCCCCTTAAACCCCCTCCGCTTCCCCTCTCCCGCCACTTACCCCCTCTTCTCATCACCTCCCCTACCCCCTCTCTCAGCCCTCCCCTTACCCCCCTCTCCCTCCCCCTTACCCCCTCTCCCCTCTACCCCTCTCCCTCCCTCAATCCCTCTCTGACCCCCTCTCCCTCTCCCTTACCCCCTCTCCTCTCCCCGTCCCTCCCCTCCCCCCTCCCCCTCTCCTCTCCCCTCCCCTTACCCCTCTCCCCTCCTCCCCTCCCCTTACCCCCTCTCCTCTCCCCTCCCCTCCCCTTACCCCCTCTCGTTTACCTGTCTCTCACTCGCCTCCGCAAGTCGCTCCTCCTGTCTCTGGATCGACAAATATTCTTTACGGTTCGAAACCGTATTCTAGGTTGCTAGGCAACGTCCGGGTACGTCACTGTCCAGACGTCACCGAGCGTTCGCGGGGGTGGAGTCGGGTCCGGGATGAAGGCGTTCGAACCGCGGGTCAGAGGTCAGGGAGCTCGAGCCGCTGGATATTCTGCCAAGGTGTGAGATCGAAGCCGCCAACGGCAAATGTTATTTCAGGTCAGTAATTTGGGTGCTGGTGATATCACCTCCTGGAAAATTGGAAGAACAAGAACGTGCCATTTGGCCCCTCAATCCAGTTCTGCCTCCTCCCCTGAGAGGGAGGTTATTCATGAAGACCCCGCTTTCTCACCCTTGCCCCTTTGCCTAAGGAATAAGTGATCTTCAGGTTAAATCAGCACCGGTCACCTCTTCTCCTCAAAGGGGAAACCAGCCTTGGGTCATTTGGGACTGTTCTGCCATTCAGTGAGACGATGACTGAAGTGATTGTGGATTTAACTCCACTCTTCTGCTTTTCTCCCATAAATTCCCTTGTATCTCAAAAATATGTTTAACTCAGTCTCAAATACACCCAATGACCCAACCTCCACGGCACAAACCATAACCACTTTCTGAGAGAAGAAATCCCTTTTCATCTTAAAACCACTTATTTTGAAACAACATCTCCAGAGAGGAATTTCCTCAAACACTTCATCCCAGGAAGCGTTGTGAAATTTCCTGAACTTCTAATCCAAGTCTATCGTTCCTTTAATAAGGAGACTAAAATAATCGGTTCAAAATAATCCAGGTTAATAAGGGGATCAGGGGTTATGGGGAGAAGGCAGGTGAATGGGGATGAGAAAAATATCAACCATGATTGAATGGCAGGGCAGAGTTGCTGGACTGAGTGGCCTAATTCTACTCCTATGTCTTATGGTCTTATAGGTTCGGTCTTGCCAGTGTCCTGTACAGTTGTACCATTGCTTCCCTACTTTTATACTTCATTCCTCTTGTAAGAAAGGTAAACATTTAATTATAGTCTTTCTGACAAAATGGTCAATTTCACATTTACCTACAATATACTTACTCCATTTGCCAGACTTTTGCCCACTCACTTAAGCTTTCTATGTCCCTTTGTAGTCTCCTACGTTTTCTTCACAATTTACTTTCCTTCCTATTTTTGTATCGTCAGCAAATTCAGCAACCATGCCCTCAACCCCTTAATCCAAGTCATTGATATAAATTGTAACACGGTTGGGTTTCTCAAGCTTAAGAAAATTAAGTTCACCCTGAGAGGATCAATATTAGGGTTCGTCGGAGCTGGCAGCCATTTATCGACTTCTTTGGGGAAAACTAAACTGTTAGCAAATTCAATAAGGGGGGTAGGGATTAAAGGGGCAGGGGGAGTTAGGTTAGTTCAGTTTAGTTTTGGCAGGAACAGTGAGAAGAGATGGAGGGGGGTGTTACGCACTGAATTATGTTTACATTTGTATTTGTATCTTTTGTTATAAAACCATAAATGCCTTAATAAAATGTTGGTTATAAAAAAATAATAAATTGTAAAAAGTTGAGGCCATTTAAATAATATTCTGAAATAAAAGTAAAATACGGCAGATGCTGGAAAGCTGAAACAAAAACAAAATGCTGCAAAACTCAGCAGGTCTGGCAGCATCTGTGCAGAGAAATATAGAGTTAACGTTTTGAGTCCATATGAAACTTCTTCAGAACTCTGTTTCGTCCTGTGAAACTGGACAACCTCAACTTAATATTCCCATCTGCCAAATTTTTGCTCACTTACTGTCGATATCCATTGCAGTCTCTATGTATCCTCCTAACAGCTTGCTTTCCCACCTTTCCCACCTATATTTGTATTGTTTACAAATTTGGCTACAATACAGTCAGTCTCTTCATCCAAGTTATTAATATAGATCACAGTTAATTGGGGCCTCAGTACTAATCCCTCTGGCACTTCACTAGTTACAGCTTCTCAACCTGAAAATGACCCATTTATCCCAACTTTCTGGTTCCTGTTATTTAGTTAATCCTCTTTCCATACTAATATGTCACTCCCAACACTATATGCTCTTATCTTAAACAGAGACCATTTATTGAATACTTTTTTAGAAATCTGAATACATAACATACATAGCAGCAGGGTAGCATGGTGGTTAGCATAAATGCTTCACAGCTCCAGGGTCCCAGGTTCGATTCCCGGCTGGGTCACTGTCTGTGTGGAGTCTGCACGTCCTCCCCCTGTGTGCGTGGGTTTCCTCCGGGTGCTCCGGTTTCCTCCCACAGTCCAAAGATGTGCGGGTTAGGTGGATTGGCCATGCTAAATTGCCCGTAGTGTGCTAATAAAAGTAAGGTTAACCCAACCCAGTTGTTGGGTTACGGGTATAGGGTGGATACGTGGGTTTGAGTAGGGTGATCATGGCTCGGCACAACATTGAGGGCCGAAGGGCCTGTTCTGTGCTGTACTGTTCTATGTTCTATGTTCTATGTACTAGTTCCCCTTTATCTACCCTGCTTGTTACATCCTCAAATAACACTAATACATTTGTAAATCACAATTTCCCTTTCATAAAGATCTGCTTGATTATGATTTTCTCACATCTGAATTTGCGATTTTCCAATCATAGAATCACTACAGTGCAGAAGGAGGCCAATCGGCCCATCAAATAGAACATAGAACATTACAGCGCAGTACGGGCCCTTCGGCCCTCGATGTTGCGCCGACCTGTGAAACCATCTGAAGCCTATCTGACCTACACTATTCCATTTTCATCCATATGTCTATCCAGTGACCACTTAAATGCCCTTAAAGTTGGCGAGTCTACTACTGTTGCAGGCAGGGCGTTCCACACCCCTACTACTCTCTGAGTAAGAAACTGCCTCTGACATCTGTCCTATATCTATCACCCCTCAATTTAAAGCTATGTCCCCTCGTGTTGGTCATCACCATCCGAGGAAAAGACTCTCACTGTCCACCCTATCTAACCCTCTGACTATCTTATATGTCTCTATTAAGTCACCTCTCAGCCTTCTCCTCTCTAACGAAAACAACCTCAATTCCCTGAGCCTTTCCTCGTAAGACCTTTCCCTCCATACCAGGCAACATCCTAGTAAATCTCCTCTGAACCCTTTCCAAAGCTTCCACATCCTTCCTATAATGTGGTGACCAGAACTGCACGCAGTACTCCAGGTGCGGCCGCACCAGAGTTATGTACAGCTGCAATCTCAATCCCCTTGCTTATAAAGGCTAGCACACCATATGCCTTCTTAACAGCCCTATTAACCTGGGTGGCAACTTTCAGGGATTTATGTACCTGGATGCCGAGATCTCTCTGTTCATCTACACTACCAAGAATCTTGCCATTAGCCCAGTACTCTGCATTCCTGTTACTCCTTCCAAAGTGAACCACCTCACACTTTTCCGCATTACACTCCATCTGCCACCTCTCAGCCCAGCTCTGCAGCTTATCTATGTCCCTCTGTATCCTATAACATCCTTCAGCACTATCCACAACTCCACCGACCTTCGTGTCATCTGCAAATTTACTAACCCATCCTTCTACACCCTCTTCCAGGTCATTTATAAAAATGACAAACAGCAGTGGCCCCAAAACAGATCCTTGCAGTACACCACTAGTAACTGAACTCCAGGATAAACATTTGCCATCAACCACCACCCTCTGTCTTCTTTCAGCTAGCCAATTACTGATCCAAACCGCTAAATCACCTTCAATTCCATACTTCCTTATTTTCTGCAATAGCCTACCGTGGGGAACCTTATCAAACGCCTTACTGAAATCCATATACACCACATCAACAGCTTTACCCTCATCCACCTGTTTGGTCACCTTCTCAAAAAACTCAATAAGGTTTGTGAGGCATGACCTACCCTTCACAAAACCGTGTTGACTATCGCTAATCAACTTGTTCTTTTCAAGATGATTATAAACCCTATCTCTTATAACCTTTTCCAACATTTTACCCACAACCGAAGTAAGGCTCACAGGTCTATAATTACCAGGGTTGTCTCTACTCCCCTTCTTGAACAAGGGGACAACATTTGCTATCCTCCAGTCTTCTGGCACTATTCCTGTCGACAAAGATGACATAAAGATCAAGGACAAAGGCTCTGCAATCTCCTCCCTGGCTTCCCAGAGAATCCTAGGATAAATCCCATCTGGCCCAGGGGACTTATCTATTTTGACATTTTCTAAAATTGCTAACACCTCCTCCTTTTGAACCTCAATTCCATCTAGCCTGGTCGACTGAACCTGAGTGTTCTCCTCGACAACATGGTCTTTCTCCAGTGTAAATACTGACGAAAAATATCCATTTAATGCTTCCCCTATCTCCTCTGATTCCACACACAACTTTCCACTACTATCCTTGATTGGCCCTAATCTTACTCTAGTCATTCTTTTGTTCCTGATATACCTATAGAAAGCCTTAGGGTTTTCCTTGATCCTATCCGCCAACGACTTTTCGTGTCCTCTCCTCGCTCTTCTTAACTCTCCCTTTAGGTCCTTCCTGGCTACCTTGTAACTCTCAAGTGCCCTAACTGAGCCTTCATGTCTCATCCTAACATAAGCCTTCTTCTTCCTCTTGACAAGTGCTTCACCTTCCTTAGTAAACCACGGTTCCCTTGCTCGACAACTTCCCCCTGCCTGACAGGTACATACTTATCAAGGACACGCAGTAGCTGTTCCTTGAAAAAGCTCCACATTTCGATTGTACCCATCCCCTGCAGTTTCCTTCCCCATCCTATACATCCTAAATCTTGCCGAATAGCATCATAATTGCCTTTCCCCCAGCTATAATTCTTGCCTTGCGGTATATACCTATCCCTGCCCATTGCTAAAGTAAACATAACCGAGTTGTGATCACTATCACCAAAGTGCTCACCTACATCTAAATCTAACACCTGGCCGGGTTCATTACCCAGTACCAAATCCAATGTGGCCTCGCCCCTTGTTGGCCTGTCTACATACTGTGTCAGAAAACCCTCCTGCACACACTGTACAAAAACTGACCCATCTATAGTACTCGAACTATAGTATTTCCAGTCAATATTTGGAAAGTTAAAGTCCCCCATAACAACTACCCTGTTACTCTCGCTCCTGTCGAGAATCATCTTTGCAATCCTTTCCTCTACATCTCTGGAACTATTCGGAGGTCAACTCCCAACAGGGTGACCTCTCCTCTCCTGTTCCTAACCTCGGCCCATACCACCTCAGTAGACGAATCCTCAAACGTCCTTTCTACCGCCGTAATACTTTCCTTGATTAACAATGCCACACCCCCCCCTCTTTTACCATCTTCTCTGTTCTTACAGAAACATCTAAATCCTGGAACCTGCAACAACCATTCCTGTCCCTGCTCTACCCATGTCTCCAAAATCGCCACAACATCGAGATCCCAGGTACCAACCCATGCTGCAAGCTCACCCACCTTATTCCGGATGCTCCTGGCGTTGAAGTAGACACACTTCAAACCAGCGTCCTGCTTGCCGGTGCCCTCTTTCGAACTTTTAACCCTATCCCTGACCTCACTACTCTCAACATCCTGTACACTGGGACTACAATTTAGGTTCCCATCCCCCTGCTGAATTAGTTTAAACCCCCCCCCCCCCCCCCCCGAAGAGCACTAGCAAATCTCCCCCCCCCAGGATATTGGTACCTCTCTGGTTCAGGTGAAGACCATCCTGTTTATAGAGATCCCACCTACCCCAGAATGAGCCCCAATTATCCAGGAAACCAAAACCCTCCCTCCTGCACCATCCCTGTAGCTACGTGTTCAACTGCTCTCTCTCCTTATTTCTCACTTCGCTAACACGTGGCACGGGTAACAACCCAGAGATTACAACTCTGTTTGTTCTAGCTCTCAGCTTCCACCCTAGCTCCCTGAATTTCTGTCTCAAATCCCCATCTCTCTTCCTACCTATGTTGTTGGTACCTATGTGGACCACGACTTGGGGCTGCTCCCCCTCCCCCTTAAGGATCCCAAAAATACGATCAGAGACATCACGAACCCTGGCACCTGGGAGGCAACACACCAACCGTGAGTCTCTTTCGTTCAAACAGAACCTCCTGTCTGTTCCTCTAACTATGGAGTCCCCAATGACAAGTGCTCTGTTCCTCTTCTCCCTTCCCTTCTGAGCAACAGGGACAGACTCTGTGCCAGAGACCTGTGCCCTATTGCTTACCCCTGGTAAGTCGTCCCCCGCAACAGTATCCAAAACGGTATACTTGTTATAGAGGGGAACGACCACAGGGGATCCTGCACTGCCTGCTGGTTCCCTCGCCCTCCCCTGACGGTAACCCATCTACCTTCTTCTTTTACCTGAGGTGTGACTACCTCCCTATAACTCCTCTCAATAACCTCCTCCGCCTCCCGAATGATCCGAAGTTCATCCAGCTCCAGCTCCCTAACGCGGCTCTCGAGGAGCTGGAGTTGGGTGCACTTCCCGCAGATGTCGTCAGAAGGGACACGAGAGGTGACCCTTTCCTCCCACATTCTGCAGGAGGAACATTCAACTGCCCGAGCCTCCATTCCCAGAACGGACAGAACTTTTTTTTTTGGGTGAGAGGAGGAGGATGGGTGGGAGACACTACGTAGGTAGTGTTTCGGGTAAAGCTGTCACTCGAGAACAGCCCCTTCACAAACCACCTTCAACTTACGCTGACCGCACTGCATGTATGCAAATCTCCCCGGAACAGCCAATCAGAAGCTCTGCTCTGCTGCCCTCTGCTGGATGCTCGCCTTCCGTCGAACTCCTCGGGTCACTGATTCAGGTGCACCTTCAACTTACGCTGACCGCACTGCACGTATGCAAATCTCCCCGGAACAGCCAATCAGAAGCTCTGCTCTGCTGCCCTCTGCTGGATGCTCGCCTTCCGTCGAACTCCTCGGGTACCTGATGCAGGTGCACTTTCAACTTACGCTGACCGCACTGCATGTATGCAAATCTCCCCGGAACAGCCAATCAGAAGCTCTGCTCTGCTGCCCTCTGCTGGGTGCTCGCCTTCTGTCGAACTCCTCGGGTCACTGATGCAGGTGCACCTTCAACTTACGCTGACCGCACTGCACGTATGCAAATCTCCTCGGAACAGCCAATCAGAAGCTCTGCTCTGCTGCATGCTCGCCTTCCGTCGAACTCCTCGGGTCACTGATGCTCTGCTCTGCTGCCCTCTGCTGGATGCTCGCCTTCCGTCGAACTCCTCGGGTACCTGATGCAGGTGCACCTTCAACTTACGCTGACCGCACTGCACGTATGCAAATCTCCCCGGAACAGCCAATCAGAAGCTCTGCTCTGTTGCCCTCTGCTGGATGCTCGCCTTCCGTCGAACTCCTCGGGTCACTGATGCAGGTGCACCTTCAACTTACGCTGACCGCACTGCACGTATGCAAATCTCCCCGGAACAGCCAATCAGAAGCTCTGCTCTGCTGCCCTCTGCTGGGTGCTCGCCTTCTGTCGAACTCCTCGGGTCACTGATGCAGGTGCACCTTCAACTTACGCTGACCGCACTGCACGTATGCAAATCTCCCCGGAACAGACAATCAGAAGCTCTGCTCTGCTGCCCTCTGCTGGATGCTCGCCTTCCGTCGAACTCCTCGGGTACCTGATGCAGGTGCACCTTCAACTTACGCTGACCGCGCTGCACGTATGCAAATCTCCCCGGAACAGCCAATCAGAAGCTCTGCTCTGCTGCATGCTCGCCTTCCGTCGAACTCCTCGGGTCACTGATGCTCTGCTCTGCTGCCCTCTGCTGGATGCTCGCCTTCCGTCGAACTCCTCGGGTACCTGATGCAGGTGCACCTTCAACTTACGCTGACCGCACTGCACGTATGCAAATCTCCCCGGAACAGCCAATCAGAAGCTCTGCTCTGTTGCCCTCTGCTGGATGCTCGCCTTCCGTCGAACTCCTCGGGTCACTGATGCAGGTGCACCTTCAACTTACGCTGACCGCACTGCACGTATGCAAATCTCCCCGGAACAGCCAATCAGAAGCTCTGCTCTGCTGCCCTCTGCTGGGTGCTCGCCTTCTGTCGAACTCCTCGGGTCACTGATGCAGGTGCACCTTCAACTTACGCTGACCGCACTGCACGTATGCAAATCTCCCCGGAACAGACAATCAGAAGCTCTGCTCTGCTGCCCTCTGCTGGATGCTCGCCTTCCGTCGAACTCCTCGGGTACCTGATGCAGGTGCACCTTCAACTTACGCTGACCGCGCTGCACGTATGCAAATCTCCCCGGAACAGCCAATCAGAAGCTCTGCTCTGCTGCCCTCTGCTGGATGCTCGCCTTCCGTCGAACTCCTCGGGTCACTGATGCAGGTGCACCTTCAACTTACGCTGACCGCACTGCACGTATGCAAATCTCTCCGGAACAGCCAATCAGAAGCTCTGTTCTGCTGCCCTCTGCTGGATACTTGCCTTCCGTCGAACTCCTCGGGTCACTGCTGCAGGTGCACCTTCAACTTACGCTGACCGCACTGCACGTATGCAAATCTCCCCGGAACAGCCAATCAGAAGCTCTGCTCTGCTGCCCTCTGCTGGATGCTCGCCTTCCGTCGAACTCCTCGGGTACCTGATGCAGGTGCACTTTCAACTTACGCTGACCGCACTGCATGTATGCAAATCTCCCCGGAGCAGCCAATCAGAGGTTCTGCTCTGCTGGATGCTCGCCTTCCGTCGAACTCCTCGGGTACCTGATGCAGGTGCACCTTCAACTTACGCTGACCGCACTGCACGTATGCAAATCTCCCCGGAACAGCCAATCAGAAGCTCCTCTCTGCTGCCCTCTGCTGGATGCTCGCCTTCCGTCGAACTCCTCGGGTCACTGATGCAGGTGCACCTTCAACTTACGCTGACCGCACTGCATGTATGCAAATCTCCCCGGAACAGCCAATCAGAAGCTCTGCTCTGCTGCCCTCTGCTGGGTGCTCGCCATCTGTCGAACTCCTCGGGTCACTGATGCAGGTGCACCTTCAACTTACGCTGACCGCACTGCACGTATGCAACTCTCCCCAGAACAGCCAATCAGAAGCTCTGCTCTGCTGCCCTCTGCTGGATGCTCGCCTTCCGTCGAACTCCTCGGGTACCTGATGCAGGTGCACCTTCAACTTACGCTGACCGCACTGCACGTATGCAAATCTCCCCGGAACAGCCAATCAGAAGCTCTGCTCTGCTGCCCTCTGCTGGATGCTCGCCTTCCGTCGAACTCCTCGGGTCACTGATGCAGGTGCACCTTCAACTTACGCTGACCGCACTGCACGTATGCAAATCTCCCCGGAACAGCCAATCAGAAGCTCTGCTCTGCTGCCCTCTGCTGGATGCTCGCCTTCCGTCGAACTCCTCGGGTACCTGATGCAGGTGCACCTTCAACTTACGCTGACCGCACTGCACGTATGCAAATCTCCCCGGAACAGCCAATCAGAAGCTCTGCTCTGCTGCCCTCTGCTGGATCCATCTGCACCAACTCTCAGAAAGAGCACCCACTCGGCCCATTCAGCAACCCTACCTAACCTGAACATCTTTAGATACCAAGGTGACATTTTGTATGGCTAAATCACCTAACCTGCACATCTTTAGACTGTGGGAGGAAACCGGAGCACCCAGAGGAAACCCAGACAGACAACGCGCAGACAGTGACCCAAGCCGGGAATCAAACCCAAGTCCCTGGCGCTTTGAAGCAACAGTACTAACCACTGTGCTACCATGCCTTCCCGGGTGCTCCGGTTTCCTCCCCCAAGTCCCGAAAGACATGCTATTAGGTAAATTGACATTCTGAATTTTCCCTCAGTGTACCCGAACAGACACTGGTGTGTGGCAACTAGTGGATTTTCACAGTAACTTCATTGCAGTGCTAATGTAAGCCTACCTATGGCACTAATAAATATTATTATTACAGTGATGGTTATTGCACCAAGTTCCTCTGTATTAACTGTAGTTTTTGAAATTTCTTTATTATCTTCTACCTTGAAGACAGAGGCAAAGTATGGTTCGGTGCCTCTGCCATCTCTGTGTTTCCCATTATTACCTCACCAGTAGTGTCCTCTAAAGAGTCAACATTTTCTATCCTCTTCCTCTTTATAGACGCATAGAAGCTTTTGGTATCAGTATTTATGTTTTCTGCTAATTTCCTTTACAGTTTATCTGAACTCTTTTGATTTTATTTTTAATATCCTTTTTCTGAATCTTACAGTTCTCCCAATCCTCCAGCTTACCACTAGCTTTTGCAGTATGGTATTCCCTAGTTTTTGCCTTTATGCCTTCCTGAACTTCCTTGTTTAGCCATGGAACATTTTTCCTCCTTTTACAATTCCTATTCCTCTCGGGAATATACTTCAATTGAGTAGTATTTAATATCTCCCTGAGCATCCACCATTGGTCCTCAACTGTCCTACCTTCAATTATCTATCCAGTCTACTAGGCCAACTCTTCTCTCAGGCGTGTATAATTAACTCTGCCCAACACTAAAACTCTAGTATGGCACTCTGGGTGGAATTCTCCAGAAATATTTCTAAGTGTGGTAGCGATCGGGAACTGCCATGAGCTTCCCGGCGCTCGGCTCATTGAGGCCGGCAACGCTATTCAACGTTAATAGGTCCACTTAACAAGACCCCACAGGCTTCTCGCCGCAAATGAAGGCTCGCCATCCGATTCTCCGGCACCATGCTCGCCAGTGCCCGCGAACAAGGTCGAGCAGCACTTGAGCACCTCTTGAATAGCCAACCCCAGCCACATCGCAACAATGGCACCCAGGAGGCCGGCCCCAAGATTCAGGGATGTCGATCTGGCCAGGCTCCTAGACGCAGTGAAGGCAAGGAGAGATGTCCTATTCACAGGGCAGCCAGTGCTGCCTGGAACGGGATGGTGATGGCTGTGAGTGCCGGGAGTGTGACCAGGAGGACTGGCATCCAGTGCTGGAACCCCCTCAACTCTCCAAGGTGGTGCAGTGGTTAATGCTGCTGCCTCACGGCACCGACGTCCCAGGTTTGATCCCGGCTCTGGGTCACAGTCCGTGTGGAGTTTGCACATTCTCCCCGTGTTTGTGTGGGTTTCGCAGCCACAACCCAAAAGATGTGCCTAGGTTAATTGGCCATGCTAAATTGCCCCTTAATTGGAAAAAAATGAATTTGATAATCTAAAATTAAAAAAAAAACTCTCCAGCGACCCAAACCCTCCCTTCACCCCCTCTCCCTTCAACATCCCCCAACCCTTCCTTCACACACCCCGACCCACCATTGTGAACCACATGTATGGCTAATGATGCCCTCTGTCTCCTCAGGAAAAGCTCTGCCACAACCATCTTGTGTGTTTCAAAGAGACTTTGTGTGCTAATGAGACCATTGTAGCTTAAGATGTACATTGTAATCCATATAAATCCTAAAATGTGTGTGTAATTGTTGAACTAAAGGGGGAGTAAAGGAATATTGTATCATACTTAAATTTTTTTCATATTTAATAAATGCTTTGTTGTATTCTTAAAGCTAATTAGCGGCTCATTGACTCTGTTCCTCCACTTTTTATTAAAAAACAAATAAAGTTATAGGGCAGGATGCTGCGTGGCCCAATACCGAAATTGGGAATGGCAATATGGCAGAGAATGGCTCCCGACACCAAAATTAGGGCAGGCACCAGTTTGACGCCGGTCTCGATGCTTTGCCCCATACAAATTGACATAATCAGGAGACACGCCTTGCGCAGTTGCAATGCCGTTGGTACATCATCAGGCAGCCCACCCGCGCTGCTCCGTCTCCGATGGGCCGAGTTCCCGATGGCGCAGGCCACGTGTGGTCCCAGTGGTTGGGAACCTGGTGTGCTGGCTGCTGGGAGAGAGAGAGAGCATGCGGAAAGTGTCCAGCGCCGCCACACTCAGCCGAGATCCGTGCACTTGGCCGGGAGGGATTCTGCCAGGGCTGGGGGGAGTGGTGGGGATGTGTTAGGGGTGGCCAGGAGGTGGGCTGTGGGGTCGGGGTGGGTGGATACGCGGTTGGTCCAGCACAGCCGGTGCCATCTTTTCTACCGTGACGTGTGTGTGTGGGGGGGGGTGAAGACGTACGCAGCTTGCAACTTGTCCGCCCTGCGCATGTGCAGCACGGGACCCGGCGATCCTCTGACCGTTTTCCAGGCGTTCCGTGGGTGTTTCACGCGGCACCATTGCTAGCGGAATCGGCGAGGGTTTTGTGCCGATTTTCCCATCGTGAAGCACCACAGATCCTCCTTTGGCATTGGCACTTAGCCTCAGGAACGGAGAATCCAGCCCATGGTCTTTTGAGCCAGGTTTCCATTCTGGGATGTTCTTGTGCAGTTATAACATCAGCGGGAGTCATAACAATATCTACATATTGCAACGGTCCATCTGAGAGTGACACCTTTAAGGGTAACTGTTCCATCACCAGCAGAGCTCATGTATGGCAGACCAGTGTCGACCAGTCTACCTATTCTTAACCATTCTATTCTCTCAGAAACTAGACAGTAACTTTAAAACTGCTCGAGAAGATGACAAACATACACCATACAAAAGCAGGTAAAGCAGTGCTAAGTTTACAGTTCGAACAACAGGTTCGCATCAAGGGTTCCACAGAAGGTACATAGCAACCAGCCGAAATGACAAGGATTTAGACCATAAAACTATGAGTCTGTGGAGTACTTGGCAGTGCATAATAAAATACTCAGCACTGCTTCGTCAAGAGGAGGTCATGTCTGACAAATTTGTAGCGTTCTTTGAGGAGGTAACAAGGAAACGAGACAAAGGAGAACCAGTGGACGTGGTTTATTTAGATTTCCAGAAGGCCCTTGACAAGTTGCCGCACAGTAGACTGTTAAATAAGTTAAGAGTCCACGGTATTAATGGTAAGATCCTGGCATGGATAGAGGATTGGCTGACTGGCAGAAGGCAGAGAGTGGGGATAAAGGGGTCTTTTTCAGGATGGCAGCCGGTGACTAGTGGTGTGCTGGGACCACAACTTTTCACAATATGCATTAATGATCTGGAAGACGGAACTGAAGACACTGTTGCTAATTTTGCAGATGATACAAAGATATGCAAAGAGACAGGTAGTATTGAGGAAGCAAGGGGATCGCAGAAAGATTTCGACAGGTGAGGAGAGTGGGGAAAAAAATGGCAGATGGAATACAATGTGGAAAAGTGTGAGGTTATGAACATTGGAAGGAGGAATGGAGGCATAGACTACTTTCTAAACAGGGAAATTCTTCGGAAATCAGAAGCTCAAAGGAACTTAGGAATCCTTGTTCAAGATTCTCTTCAGGTTGACGTTCAGGTTGTCGGCAGTTAGGAAGGCAAATGCAATGTTAGCATTCATGTCAAGAGGGCTAGAAAGCAAGAACAGAAATGTACTTCTGAGGCTGTATAAGGTTCTGGTCAGACATCATTTGGAATATTGTGAGCAGTTTTGAGACCTTTACCTAAGGAAGGATGTGCTGGCCTTGGAAAGTGTCCAGAAGGGGGTTCACAAGAATGATCCCTAGAATGAAGAGCTTGTCATATGAGGAGCAGTTGAGGACTCTGGGTCTGTGCTCATTGGAGTTTAGAAGGATGAGGGGGGATCTTATTGAAACTTACAGAATACTGCGAGGCCTGGATAGAGTGGGCATGGAGAGGAGGTTTCCACGTAGGAAAAACTAGAACCAGAGGACAACCTCAGACTAAAGGGACGATCCTTTTAAGAGATGATGAGGAATTTCTTCAGCCAGAGGGTAGTGAATCTGTGGAACTCTTTGCCACAGAAGGCTATGGAGGCTTTTTGATTAATAAGGGGATCAGGGATTATGGGGAGAAGGCAGGAGAATGGAGATGAGAAAAATATCAGCCATGATTGATTGGCGGATGGGCCGAGTGGCCTAATTCTGCTCCTGTGTCTTATAGTCTTATGAACGAGCCCTGGAGGTGACTGGGGTGGTTGAGGACAGAGAGGTCACTAACGCAAAGACTGGCGGACGCCACAGAGGTAAAGAACCATCGGCTCCAACCGAAGGACCTGTCACACGTGAGTTGCTATTGCCTTACTGACTGACCTATCCCTCCCACTGACCACTGGTCCATTCTCCCGCAGGTCGTCCAGCCAACGGTGGCCCATCCCGGGTGGCCTCCTCTCCAGCCTCCCAGGAGAACACCTCTTGAGGAGAGCTCCGAGGAAGACACGATCGAGTCGTCACAGCTGTTATCCCCACCCTCCACCAGTGCAGATACACACACCTCGGTGGGAAATATTAGTGGACAGGCTCCTGGGACACAATCTGGTAAGCA
Organism: Scyliorhinus canicula; assembly: GCF_902713615.1. Lineage (NCBI taxonomy): Eukaryota > Metazoa > Chordata > Chondrichthyes > Carcharhiniformes > Scyliorhinidae > Scyliorhinus > Scyliorhinus canicula. The sequence continues at coordinate 175,565,510 of NC_052146.1, forward strand.
CCACACAGCTGCTGATACACATCAGGTGGAAGTAGGAACCCCCAGGCGAGACAGCAGTCAGTGGTCTGCTGGATCCCAGGACCCAGCTGGGTCCCAGCCTGATGCTGAGCCTGTGGAAGAGGTTTTCCCAGAGCTGATAGAGACATTAGAGATTAACTGGGACATTCAGAGGGAAATGTCAGCGACAATCCAGCAGGTCCATAGTTAATTGGAGAAGGCGCAGGAGATGTCACCGGCAATGCGTGGCACCGAGGCCAATGTTGCTGGAGGGGCGACCGCTGTGGACCGCTGTGGAGATCCTGGTGCATGATTTCTCTAATTTCCTCACATCAGTTGGGTAATATTTTGTTTCTCATTCCCAATAGTGAGAGGCGGAAGCTGATAGTTTAGGGATTTGATGCCATCCAGTTGTGCTGGTGGTCAGGGGGTGGGCAGTGGTGTAGCAAAGGCCGAGCGATGGGCTGGACAGAAGGAGAATATGAATATTCACAGCGCTAGAGTCCCAGGTTCGATTCCCGGCTTGGGTCACTGTCTGTGCGGAGTCTGCATGTTCTCCCCGTGTCCGCATGGGTTTCCTCCGGGTGCTCCAGTTTCCTCCCGAAAGATGTGCTGTTAAGTGAATTGGACTTTCTGAATTCTCCCTCAGTATACCCGAACCGATGCTGGAATGTAGCATCTGGGGCGTTTTCACAGTAACTTCATTGCAGTACAGTAAGAAGTCTTACAACACCAGGTTAAAGTCCAACAGGTTTGATTCAAACACGAGCTTTCGGAGCGCAGCTCCTTCCTCAGGTGAATGCCTACTTGTAAGCCTACTTGTGACAATAAAAATTATTATTATTATTATGACATTGACACCATTAATGGAGGTGTCCAAGGCGTCACACAATTGTGACAGCCATGTTTGATGGTCTCGACAGAACATCCGCCTCGTTGGGGGATGCGACCCAATACCAGGTTGACCTTGATGAGGTTGTTCTGCGGGACATGTCCCGCTCTCAGATGGGAATGGCCGAGGCACTGTGGAGCTTGTCTCAGTCGCAGGTGGGCATTGCCGAGGGCATTAACATGATTGTGCGGACCATGGGGAGCCACCAGTGCTGGCAGTGCCAGATGATACAGCCAGGGCTCAAACTAGCTGCCCCTCCATCCCAAGGTGAACCTCTATGGGCACCGAGCGGGAGGAGGGTGTTCTGGGTGGCAACCCAGACCCGTCCCATGGAGTGGGGATGGTGGCCACCAGCTGCCCCAAGTTCCACCCCTCTGATGAGCCACATCTCGCAGCCAGCACCCGAAACAGGATGGCACAGCTGTGCATGTGCTGCTCACAAGTGAGCTGGTGCCCTCCAGCCGCAGAGCCCCCCAGAGGACGCCCGCCGGGGCAATGAAGGCCACAGGACACGGTAAGCAGCTTTTTATAGAATTTACAGTGCAGAAGGAGGCCATTCGGCCCATCGAGTCTGCACCGGCTCTTGGAAAGAGCACCCTACCCAAGGTCAACACCTCCACCCTATTCCCATAACCCAGTAACTCCACCCATCACTCAGGGCAATTTTGGACACTAAGGGCAATTTATCATGGCCAATCCACCTAACCTGCACATCTTTGGACTGTGGGAGGAAACCGGAGGAAACCCACGCACACACGGGGAGGATGTGCAGACTCCGCACAGACAGTGACCCAAGCTGGAATCGAACCTGGGACCCTGGAGCTGTGAAGCGATTGTGCTATCCACAATGCTACCGTGATGCCCAGAGCTGGCTGCCTCCACCTCTGATGTGCATCCTGGGGTCACTCCTAGACGTAGCGGTAGAGCTAGGAAGGCAAAGCACATTGAGGATCACTGAGGGTGCCGGGGGAGGGGGTGTGGCAGGAGGTAGGGGGTGAGAGGGAGGTGTGGCGAGAGTGAAGGGGGGAGGTATGGCAGGAGTGGGGTGGCACTAGTGGAAGAGTGGGGAATTGTTACACACAATAAACACCCTTGTGCACAACCAGTATGATGCTTCTATCACTTTATTCCGCAATGCGAGCCCACCTCCGAACCCTTGGCCCATCTTTCCAAGCATTCCCCCCGTGGCACTCACCTACTCTCCAGCTGTTGAATGTCCCTGGAGCTGTGTCCCATCCCATGGATGCTGCATGTGTGGTGTTCCCTTCCGCAGTGTTCAGGCACAGTGTCCAGGCATCAAGATGTGTTAGGGATGCTAGGCAGTGACTCCCACGTGCTACATGCCTACCCACAGGAATCCACTGGGGTTTTGTGAAGTGCTCACTTAAACAAGATTACCAATTCCCTATTAGCAATAGTCTTCAAACGCACAGCCAGAGGCCTCGGCATCGATGGGGGTTATGGGTGGTTGGTGGAACAGGCGGGCACGGACAAGAGTTGCCCACGGAATGGGTACACATGATCCAGGGGTTGGCATGGTGGTGCTGATTGCGGTTGCCCTCCCCCAGTGCCTCCCCCCACCCTTCTATGGCAGCCCACCCCTGCCTAGAGTCCCCTACCCCCAACCGAAGATTCCCAACCCCTGCCGAGCACTGGAATGGCAAGCCCAGTGTCCCGAGCTCTTTGTTTATGAGCAAAGATGACTACTCACCACCTAGGGTCACAGGCAGCCCTTCCACGTTCGCATTTTTCAAACGGAGTACTAATTGGTGCCAGCATGACCACTTGCTGGGGAGGCTATAGGATATGGGGTGGCTCTCGTTAATTGTATGGAAATAAGGCTAAAGTGGTGATAATTGGTTTCTCTCTACGCTACTGTGAGATCTGATTTTGCCTATGAGAGTGGGCCGGTTGCATCCCAAACTGTTTGACGCTTGTCGCGGTTCTCGTTTTCTGCCTCTCCTGCTAGTTACTGGTCTTGTTTCGCTTGAGTGAAAGTGCAACAATGTCGGACAATCACGGCCTCTGTTTTCTCTTGCTCAATCTGAATTTAAAATTCTAGCATGCTGTGATAATTCCTTCCAAGAGGATCCTTAACGACAAGACTATTTATCAAACCTTCTTTGTTACATAATACTAAATCTGGAAAAGCCTGCTCCCTAGTTGGCTCCATAATTTATTACTCTAAAAAACAATCTCTCATACATTCTAATCTCCCTCAAGGCTACCCTTGCCAATTTGATTAATCCAGTCAATGTGCATGTTAAAATTACCCATGGCTACCATTGTGCCCATCTCACAAGCCCCCATTATTTCTTAGTTTATACTGTGCCCCATTCTGGAAGTATTGCTTGGGGGCTTGTAAATTATTTCTACCAAGGAGTTTTTTCCCCATCTTTTTATATCCACCCAGTTCGATTCAGCATTTTGGCCCTTAGTGCAAATATCATTTAACACAGCCTTGATACAATCTTTAACCAATAAAGCAACTCCATCTTCTGGCTTACCAATAATCGTTGCAACATTGTACATCTTTCAATTTGATACCACCTTTAACTTCCTGACTTAGCCACATTGGTGCATCCCACTCATGGCATCTTTCTTTCTCAGTGGAATACATGTTTGTCATATCTCACTGTGGTGTTCACTTTACTTGACTCTACAATTAAATTGTTCTGCTTAAAATAGGATCTGAGATCTGCTTTATTCAAAACCAATGCTAGTGCGGGCCCTTATTGAATCCAGCATGGTTGGATGTAAGATAATAAGAAATAGAAGCAAAAGTCGACCATTCAGCCCCTTGGACCTGTCCAGACATTTGGTAGGATCATGACTGAGTCAACTGTGGCCTTAAGTCCATTTTCCTAAATGACCCCATTTCTCTTGAATCCCTTGTAAATCAAAAATCCTTCCAACTCAGTCTTCATTGGCCCAACCTCCACTCCTCTCTTGGCAAGTATTCCAAAGATTAGCAAGACTTTGCCTTAAATAGGGACTTTTGGTGGTGGCCATGAAGTGAGTGGTAGCACATTTGGTGGCTCCTGCTCGCAATGGAATTGTTCGGTCCTTTTCACCTGATCTGGGGGGTGTTTGCTCGTGCAAAGTGCATGAACAGTGAGAGATAGAAATTCTCCTCCGGTAGTGCCAGTTTATGTTTTATCAGATTAAGGGCAGCTGTCTGGCTGGGAGGACTCTCAAAAGTGCGACAGAGGGAAAGATGACAGACTTGAGTGCAGAGTTGGCCAAGCGGCGGGCTAGGTTCAATAGGGTCAAAGTGGCACTCTACAAGAAAGGAGTGAAGTTTGGGGTGCTGTATCCTGCTCACCTGTGGGTTACGCACCAGAATCAGGAATTATATTTTGATACACCCGAGGAGGCGAGTAAATTTATGAGATATGATGGACTGGAGCACTTGTGAGGACGCTGAACTTTAGAGATGTCAGTACGGGGAATGTGGGTGTGTACACTGGGTGGATTGTTGTATTTACTGTGTTTGGACGTGGATTGGATAAGTGTGTCCAACTGTTCTTGGGGAATTGCGGGTGAGGGGTGGTGTGGGGGGAGGGGGGTAGGCATTTGCCTCGAGTGGGTGCCACCATGCTAGCAGGTAGGTTAGTTAACGGGAGTAAAGTAGGGGGTTGATCGTCGAGGGAGTGGGTGGGTGGGGTGGGTTGGGTTTCCGTTTTTTTGTTTATGGCGAGTTTGAAGGGGTGGGGGAGGGTGGGAAGCTGACGTGGGTGGAGTTGGTGTGGTGCAGTTGGCTAGGTGTGGATGGCAGTGGACATCCTGAGGATGCCCCAAGGGTGCGCGAGGGTAGACATGGGGGAGCTGGCTAAAGAGGGGCTATACCGGAGGTATTCAGCAGTGCCTGAGAAGGTGCTATTGAATGAGAGACAGAAGCTCCAGATGAAGTTTGGACTTGTGTCCACGAGAAAGGCGGTGGGGCAACTACACAAGACCAGGGGGGCAGTATGTAGATCCGGTATTTGGATGGGCTGGTTTCCCGAGGGTGACGGAGGCAAAGGTGCAGGGATTGGGGTCCCTGATCGGGCTGAGGGAGGTAATGGATTGCATGGGCCCGATGCAGATGGAGAAGGCTCCGGGTCCGGATGGATTCTTAGCCAAGTTCTACAAGAAGGTTGGGTTGGAGATGGGGGTCCTGTTAGTTAAGATGTATAATGAGTCCATGGAGAGGGAAGAGCTCCCCCACCACACTGTCTCAGGCCTTGATATCACTAATTCTAAAGAAAGCCAAAGTCCCGGGGCAGTGTGGGTTGTACTGCCCGATTTCGCTACTGAATGTTGATGCAAAGCTGTTGGCAAAGGTACTGGCAACACAAATAGAGGATTGTGTGCCAGGGGGGATAGATGAGGACCAGGCATGATTTGTGAAAGGGCGGCAGCTGTCGAAGAATGTCCGGAGGTTACTGAATGTAATTATGATGCCCTTGGAGGGCCGAGAAAGGGAAGTGGTTGTGGCGATGGATGCAGAGAAAACTTTTGATTGGATTGAGTGGGTGCACTTATTTAAGGTGCTGGGCAGTTTGGGTTTGGGCAGGAATTCGTGGGCTGGGTTCGACTGTGTACAAGGCACTGAAGGCAAGTGTTTGGACTAACGTGGTTCGGAATATTTTGGGTTGTACCGGGGGACGAGGCAGAGGTGTCTGCTTTCCCCGCTGCTCTTTGTCCTTGCGCTTGAGCCGCTGGCTCATGGTTTGGGGGGGGTGGGGGGGGGGGGGGGGGGTGGAGCACTGAGTTTCTTTGTATTGGATGATCGTCTCTAAATTTCGGACCCGGCCAGGAATTTATGGGAATTATGGGGGTGTATAGCCTCTTTTCGGGGTATCAGCTTAACATGGGGAAAAGTGAGATATTCCCGATTAATGCCGAGGGACAGGGGAGGAGTTTGGGGAGGCTGCCGCTTCGGCTGATGGTTTTCGATACCTCAGGATACATTTGGTGCGGAGATGGGCCCAGCTGCATAAGTTGAATTTGGCACGGTTGGTGGAGGGAATGAAGGTGACTTTAAGAAGTGGGATATGCTGTCATTGCCATTGGCTGTTCGAGTCCAGACAGTAAAGTTGGCAGTGTTGCGGAAGTTTTAGTTTGTGTTTCAGAACCTCCCCATCTTTGAGCCAAAATCCTTTTTAAAGAAGGTTAATGGGGTGGTTTTGAGGTTTGTGTGGGCGGATAAGGCTCTAAGGTCTAGGAGGGTGTTCTTGGAGAAGGATCGACCAGGTTGGGGGGGGGGGGTTGGTGTGGTGTTAGATTAGTGTTGCCGATCTATTATTAGGTAGCAAACATTGCAATCATTAGGAAGTGGGCGGTGGGGGGTGTGGGGGCAAATGGGTGGCCTTGAGCATAGCGACCAGTTTTCTTACTGGCCAGATACTCCACGAGCCAGGTGTTGGTATCAGCATTGAGGGTGTAGAACCAGTGCCGAAAGCATTTTAGAATAGAAGGCATATAACTGTGGCCGCCGATTTGTGACAATCATTGGTTTGCCCTGGCAGGGTTAGAGGTGAGGTTCCTGGGGTGACGACAGGTGGGGATAGAATATTTTAGGGATTTATTTGTTGGAGGGAAGTTTGAGGAGTTGGAGGGGATATACCAGTTACCGAAGGGGAATGGGTTCAGGTATCTGCAGATCATGAGCAAGGAGGTGCCTTCATTTCTGGCACTGTCACCTCTGGTGCTAAACTCCTATCTGAGGAGGAAATAGGAGAGGGCAAGGTATCAGATATATATATATTATTATTAATTTACAGGGTGTGGGCGTCGCTGGTTGGCCAGCATTTATTGTCCATCCCTAGTTGCCTTTCAGAAGGTGGAGGTGAGTTGCCTTCTTGAACCGCTGCAGTCCTTGAGATGTAGGTACACCCACTATGCTGTTAGGGAGAGCGTTCCAGGATGTGAAGGAACAGCGATATATTTCCAAGTCAGTGTGGTGAGTGACTTGGAGGGGAACCTCCAGGTGTTGAGGTTCCCAGATATCTGCTGTTCTTATCCTTCTCGATGGTAATGGTTGTGGGTTTGGAAGGTGCTGTCTCAGGAACCTTGGTGAGTTACTGTTGTGCATTTTGTAGATGGTACACACGGCTGCCACTGTTCATCGGTGCTGGAGGGTTTGAATGTTTGTGGAAGGGGAGCAATCAAGCGGGCTGATTTTTCCTAGATGGTGTCAAGCTTCTTGACTGTTGTTGGAACTGCACTCATCCAGGCAAGTGGAGAGTATTCCATTGAACTCCTGATCTGTGCCTTGTCGATGGGCAGTCAGGAGGGGGATCCCCTTCCATCATAAGATCAGGAGTGGGGATATTTGCTGATGACTGCACAATGTTCAGCACCATTCGCGACTCCTCAGATAATGAAGCAGTCAATGTCCCAATGCAGCAAGACCTGGGCATTATCCAGGCTTGGGCTGACAAGTAGCAAGGTACATGTGCACCACACAAGTGCCAGACAATGACCCTCTCCTACAAGAGAGGATCTAACCATCGCCCCTTGACATTCAATGGCATTACCATCGCTGAATCCCCCACAATGGAGAAGGCTTACCCGGAGATCAGAGGCTGAATGCCCTTGACAGCTGAAGTGTTCCCCGACTGGAAGGGAACATTCCTGCCTAGTGATTGTCGCGCGATGTCCATCGACCAGTCTCGTCCGCACAACCTGGCCACCGCATCGACCAGCATTAAAATCAACGGACAAATGACCTCTTGCCTGCTGGACCGTCCGGGAGCACCAAAAGCTTCATCCACCCGGATACGGTAAGGCGCTGCTCCCTCGCGGTACACCCTGCCAACCAGAAAATCTCCCTGGCCTCCGGATCCCATTCCGTGGCGATCCGGGGATACTGTACGGTCACACTCACGGTCCAGGGCATAGAATTCAGCGGCTTCCGACTCTACGTTCTCCCTAACCTCTGCACCGCCCTACTACTCGGCCTGGACTTCCAGTGTAACCTCCAGAGCCCAACCCTGAAATTCGCCGGGCCCCTACCACCCCTCACTGTGTGCGGCCTCGCGACCCTAAAAGTCGATCCGCCTTCCCTCTTCGCAAATCTAACCCCGGATTGCAAACCCGTCGCCACCAGGAGCAGACGGTACAGCACCCAGGACAGGACCTTCATCAGGTCCGAGGTCCAGCGGCTGCTTCGGGAAGGCATCATCGAGGCCAGCAACAGCTGTAGTACAGATCCTACCATACATCACCTAATATAGGTGCAACATTGGTTTACCACATTCACCCCCTGTTAAAATCGAGTCTGGTGGGGGTGGTGGAGAACTATATACAACAAATGAGTTCCACTTTTGCAATATTGGAGAGAAAAAAAAATGTCTTTTGAAGTCCAGTGGACCAGTTAGAGGTTTAACCGGTCCGGGGCCTTGATGTGCCGCTGGGAGCGATGCAGTGGTGGCGGCGATGCCGATGCTGGTCTGATCTTCGGTGATTCCGGGTGTGTGCCGAAATCATCTTCATCCATGGGCAGAGGGAGGGTGGATGGTCCTTGGGGGGGGGGGGTTGCTGCTGGGGGCGCCGGGGGAGAGGAGGGTGGCGCCCGGCCGGTGGGGTGTGTGTGTGTGGAACCTGCTGGTGCCAGGTCCCTGAGGGAGACAGTATCCTGGCGGCCGTCGGGGTACACCACGTAGGCATACTGGGGGTTTGTATGGAGCATTTGCACCCTCTCCACCAACGGGTCCGCCTTGTGGAGTCGGACGTGCCTACGGAGCAGGACGGGTCCTGGAGCTGCGAGCCAAGTCGGGAGCGACACCCAGGATGTGGACTTCCTGGGGAAGGCAAAAAGACGTTCATGGGGTGTATTGTTAGTGGCGGTGCACAGTAGTGACTGAATGGAGTGTAGTGCATCAGGGAGGACCTCCTGCTAGCGGGAGGCTTCTGGACCTTAGGGCCAGTTGGACGACCCTCCATACCATCCTGTTCTCCCCCTCTACCTGTCCGTTTCCCCGGGGGTTGTAACTTGTCGTTCTGCTGGAGGTAATACCCCTGCTGAGCAGGAACTGACGCAGCTCATGACTCATGAAGGAGGATCCCCTGTCACTGTGGATGTAGGCGGGGAAACCGAACAGAGCGAAGATCGTGTTGAGGGCTTTGATGACGGTGGCAGTCATATCGGGGCATTGGATGGCGAAGGGGAACCTGGAGTACTCATCGACCACACTGAGAAAATACGTGTTACGGTCAGTGGAGGGGAGGGATCCTTTGAAATCCACGCTGATGCGCTGAAAGGGGCGGGAGGCCTTCACCAGGCACGCACGGTCTGGCAGGTAGAAGTGTGGCTTGCACTCCGCACAGACCTGGCAGTCCCTGGTGATTGTCCGTACTTCCTCGACAGGGTAGGACAGATTGCGGGCCTTTATGAAATGGTACAACCGTGTGACTCCCGGGTGACAAAGGCTGTCGTGCAGGGTCCGGTGTCGGTCGACTTGTGCGCTGGCACATGTATCTCAGGATAGGGCATCTGGGGACTCGTTGAGCTTACCGGGGCGATACAAAATCTCATAATTGTAGGTGGAGAGCTTGATCCTCCACCTCAAGATCTTATCATTCTTGATCGTGCCCCGCTGTGTGTTATTGAACATGAAGGCTACCGACTGTTGGTCAGTGAGGAGAGTGAATCTCCTGCCGGCCAGGTAATGCCTCCAATGCCGCACAGCTTCAATAATGGCTTGGGCCTCTTTTTCGACGGATGAGTGCCGAATTTCTGATGTCTGATGCGTCGCTCTCTACTTGAAAGGGCAGTGTCTCGTCTACTGCGTGCATCCCGGCCTTGGCGATATCGGCTCTGATACAGGCGAAGGCCTGTTGTGCCTCAGCTGTCAGGGGAAAATGGGTTGACTGTATGAGTGGGCGGGCCTTGTCCGCATAGTTTGGGACCCACTGATCGTAGTACGAAAAGAACCCCAGGTATCGTTTGAGGGCCTTGGGGCAGTGGGAGAGGGAGTTCCATGAGGGGGTGCATGCGGTCGGGATCGGGCCCCAGAACTGTGTTCTGGACCACATAGCCGAGGATGGCTAAGTGGGTCGTGCTAAACACACACTTCTCCTTGTTGTAGGTGAGGTTTAGGAGAGTGGCGGTATGGAGAAATTTGGCTAGGTTGGCATCGTGGTCCTGCTGATCATGGCCGCAGATGGTGACGTTGTCTGGGTATGGAAAGGTGGCCCGCAAGCCGTACCGGTTGACCATTCGGTCGATCTCCCTTTAGAAGACCGAGACCACGTTGGTGACGCCGACGGGTACCCCGAGGAAGTGATAGAGATGGCCGTCTGCCTCGAAGGCAGTGTATGGACGGTCCGATTTATGAATGGGGAGCTGATGGTAGGCGGATTTGAGGTCTACCGTTGAGAAGACCCGGTACTGTGCAATCTGATTGATCATATCAGATATGCGTGGGAGGGGGTACGCGTTGAGCTGCGTGTACCGATTGATGGTCTGGCTGTAGTCCACGACCATTCTGTGTTTCTCCCCAGGCTACTAACAGGCATATTGAAATTCTATGACTAAGTCTATGGACTCTCCACTTTCACTGTAGAGACGGATCACAGACCTTTGGTGCATATAATTGACAAGGATTTCAATGACTTGACTTCACAACTCCAAAGAATCATGATGGAGCCACAAAGAAAGACTTCGACCTTATCTCCACATCAGGAAAAGATTTAATCATAGTGGATGCGCTATCACGCTCCATAACATCTGCAAGTGAACTGTTTGAGTTCATGCATGATATTGAAACTCAAGCACAGCTGTGTGCAGAAAACCTACCTGCATCGGATTAGAAGTTAAACCTAATCCGAACTGAAACTCAGAAGGATGCTATGTTGCAACACCTCATTCACCATCTCAAGAATGGGTGGCCAAAAGGGCAGTATCCTCAATTCAGAAACGTTCAGGCAGATCTGACGTTCATGGATGGACTACTTATTAGACTCGACCGGATAGTCATACCACTGTGTCTCCGACCTATGGTACTTGATCAGATTCATGAGGGTCACCTTGGGATTGAGAATAGTAAGCGACGGGCGAGACGAGCAGTATTGGCCAGGAATAAATCGAGACGTAACTGATATGCTTCTAACCTGTGAGACTTGTCAGAAACATCGCAATGCAAGAAGACTGAAAAAACATGAGTTAGTCCTTGGGCCAAAACAGGTATTGACCTATTTCACTCGAATGGTCGTGACTGTGTTTAATCATTGATTATTACTCCAACTATCCAGAGGTCATGAAGCTAGCAGATCTAACATCCAAATCGGCCATAAAAGCCAGCAAAGAAACTTTTGCAAGACATTGGATACCCACCACTGTCATGTTAGACAATGGACCATGTTTTGACAGCAACAAATGGGCCGTGCTTTCAAGACAGTATAATTTCACACATGTGACATCTAGTCCTCACTACCCACAGTCCAGCGGTGAGGGAGAGAAGGGTCTACACATCAGAAAGCAACTAATCAGTAAAGCTGTGGATTCTGCGTCAGACATCCATCTTGCGCTTTTATCCTACAGAGCTACTCCACTAGCAACTGGATTTTCACCGGCACAAATGTTGATGAATCGAGATCTCAGGATGACATTATCAGCCATTCAACTGCAGAATCCAGATCACTTGCCAGTGTTAAAGAAAATGGAACAGCAACGTACTCATCAGGGCTGGTTTAGCTCAGTGGGCTAGACATCTGGTTTGTGATGCAAAACAAGGCCAGCAGCGCGGGTTCAATTCCCATACTAGCTTACCCGAACAGGCGCCGGAATGTGGCGACTAGGGGCTTTTCACAGTAAATTCATACTTGTGACAATAAAAGGTTATTATTATTATTATGACATGCATGCAACTCAACTGGAAACATTAATTCCAGAAATGAAATGAAATGAAGATCTCGTTAGAATTAAAATACAAGATGGAGGTTGGTATGCTCCTGCCAAAATCATGAGCCAAGCAGCACCACGCTCATACATTGTAAAAACAGCTGAAGGAACAATTCTACAAAGAAATCAACGTGCACTACAAAAGATTAGACAAAACAAACAAATTTTTCTGGAATTGCAACTCAATGAAACATTATTTCATGACACATTAACAAACACCAGAAGTAATGATGACATGCATAAAACAGTTCAAACTTCATTATCACCTCCTTGTCAACTCAGAAGATCGACAAGACGACAAAAGAAACCCAATAGACTGAACTTGTAAAATATTCATAGTCAAGTGTATGATTATTACTAATTTTGCTTTGTAAAGATATACATATCAAGTTTTATTGTATTATAGTTATACATTTTTCCTTTGCTACACCTCAGAAAAAAATGTTGAAAAAAAGTTATTCAGGAAATATAAAGCAAAAAATTATTCTGGAAATATAAAACAAAGAGTATGACATATTACTAACAAGTAATATAACACAAACATGCATCCATTGCCTACAGGCTGGAAACACCTGTTCTGCAGAACCAAAGGATTGTTTCCTTCACGTCCAGACTATGCATTCCTCCGAGACACTGAACCATGGGATCATTTACATTTTAAAAAATTATTTCATGGGATGTGGCCGTTACTAAACACTCCTGGGTTAAAAGAGCAAGATCCTCTGGGAGCTGATACTTATAGGTGGATCTAGTGGTGCCCTCTAGTGGTAGTGTTACCGCTAGATGTTATAATTAACCCTTTAGTTATTTACACATATACATATCATTACAATAGCGACTGTTAGTGTAAATGTAAGATTTTGTAGTTTCATATAGGAGCCGCGGATGATTCAGCATTACATTACATTATACGTTTGTGAAACATTAAGTAGTTTGGTTCCATTCAATCATATGAGGTGAATATTAATGTTGCTGGGACTTGGCTATTGGGTCAATTGCTTGCATGAGAACTGGCAATCCTGTATGGATGAGAGCTAAGTATTGATAACTCAGCAATTGGGATGGCAAGGATTTTATTTGTTGTTCTTTAATGGGGTTTGGGTGTTGCCATGGCCAGTATTTATTTGCCATCACTAATTTCCCTTTGAGGTGAGCCATGTTCTTAAGCAGTTACATTCCATGTGGTGCAGGTGGTACACAGTGCTAGTTGGAAGGTATTTTCAACATTTTGATCCACCTACAGTGAAGGGACAAGATGTACTATGGGGAGGCAATGGTGCGGTGGTATTATCGCTGGACTACCAATACAGAGATCCTGGGCAATGCTCTGGGGACCAGGGTTCAAATGCTGAAATTTGAATTCAATAAAAATCTGGAATTAAAAGTCTAATGATGACCAAAAAACCATTATCAATTGTTGTAAAAACCCATCTGGTTTACTAATGCCCTTTAGGGAAGGGAATCTGCCCTCCTTACCTGGTCTGGCCTACATGTGACTCCAGACCCACAGCAATGTGGTTGACTCTTAACTGTCCCCTGAAATGGTCGAGCAAGCTGTTCAGTTGAAGGGCAATTAGGAATGGGCAACAAATGCTGGCCTTGAACAAATGCTGGCCTTGCCAGAGACACCTGCATCCCATAAATGAATGAAAAAATATCTAATTCCAAATAATTACCATTATTTAGTAAGCAGGGCGTTTTGTGTAGTTTGGAGGGAAACTTGCAGAAGGCGGTGTTCCCAATCGACTGCTGCCTGGTGAGTTGCTATAGTGCAACTTGTATATGAAACTTTTATACGTTACCAAGGTGCTTTGGCAGTGGAAGCAATGAATATTTAAAGTGGGGGTTTGGGTGCCAATCAGTAATAATAATAACCTTTTGTTGTCCCAAGTATGAAGTTACTGTGAAAAGCCCCAAGTCGCCACATTCCGGCACCTGTTCGGGTAAGCTGTTGCGGCAATTGAACCCATGTTGCTGACCTTTTATGCATCACAATCCAGCTGTCTAGCCCACTGAGCTAAACCAGCCTGGACTGCTTTGTTGTATGGTGTGTTCTTGTGTGTTGTAGGGGCTTCACTCGTCCTGGCAAGTGGAGAGTATTCCATCGCACTCCTGACCTGTGCACTGTTAATTGTGGCCAGGCTTTGGACAATCAGGAGGTGAGTTACTTACTACAGAATTCCCAGCTTCTGGCCAGCTCGATAGCCACAGTATTTATAGGGCTTGTCCAGTTCAGTTTCTGCTCAATCCCCAAGATGTTGATAGTGGGAATTCAATACTGGTGATGCCATTTAACGTCAAGGGTGGATGGTTAGAATCTCTCTTGTCGGATGGTCACTTCCGCAATGAAAATGTTACCTGCCAAACCTGAATCGTGTTCAGTTCTTGCGGCATTTGGCACATATTGCTTCAGTACCTGAGGAGTTGTGACTGGTGCTGAATACCGTGCAATCATCAGTCAACATCCCAACTTCTGAGCTTATGATATAGGAAAGGTAATCATAATAATAATCTTTATTGTCACAAGTAGGCTTACATTAACACTGCAATGAAGTTACTGTGAAAATCCCCTAGTCGCCACACTCCGGCGCCCGTTCGGGTACACAGAGGGGCGTGAGGAATGCCTGTAGCAATGTCCTGGGACTGAGATGATTCACCTCCCACAAACACAACCATTTTCCATTTTACTAGTTGTGACTTCAGCCAATGGAGAGTTTTCCGTATAATTCCCATTGCCTTCAATTTTGCCTCACTTGGTCAAATGTTTCACAAATGTCAAGGGCAGTCACTTTCACCTTACCTCTTGAATTCAGCTCTTTTGTTCATGGTTGTAGTCAGGTTGTAATGAGATCAGGAGCTGAATGGCCCGGCGTAGAATATAGCAGTGGAAGTGTCGCTTCATAGCACTGTTGACGGTGTCTTCTATCGCTTTGATGATGAATATACTGAGAGAAAACAGATGGAGCGCAATTGGATAGAGTGACTTGTCAGTGTTCATTGGGGATTTGATGTTGCATGGCATTGCTGGGGTCACATGGATGTAAAGCCTAGACTCCATTGTTTTTCAAGGCCTCATTTCTGCTGTAAGTGTTCAGAATGAGGCAACCACAGACCTCCATGGTGCATCTTTCCATGGCTGTCGCACCTGATCTGATGCCCCAAGCGGCAGGCGTTCCTGCTACAAGGCATCCTCCCTATCATTATTGTCTGATGAGGAACGTGGCTCTTTCATGTCTGTGCCTGGCAATCCTCTCCCCTCTATTGTGTGAGGCTCTGTAGGGCGCGGCAGACTATTAATAAACTTTTTGAGGTCCATATTATAGAGATCCACCGATCTGCAGTCCAGGCACCAGGACCTAATTTTCAGTATACAAAAGTCACTATTATAGCTCTTGAGGAACCATGGGAAGCATTGTACTACTCAGCTGGGGATTGAGAGTTTGTGACTGGTTCTAACAGCCAGGTCTTGAGTGGATAGCCCGTGTCACCCTGGATCCAACCCTGTTTTACATCCCGGTTTACAGGGCGCGAGAATAGTTGTAGCACCTGGGAATTTCAAAGGATGTATCAATCATAAGGCTTGCTGGGAGTTGAGAACACACCTAGAAGATCCATTTCCAGTGACCGCAGACCAGTTGTATATTAATTAAGTGGCAGCCCTTTCTATTTTATGAAGTTTTCAGTCTCATTCCAGTTTCAGGAAACGGAGGTAGGTGTCGATATTTGTATTATTAATTTTAGAACTAAGAAATGTATTTAAGTGGTTTTAATTTCGTGTTTTATGTAGGAAAGAGTAAAACTCTGGTTAGATTCATGTTAAACAAAGGCGTTTGCATGTATGGAGGTTTTTGGTTTTAGTTCAAACTGTTTCTCTTGTGCTGAGAGTGGGTTTACGAAGAGAAAAGTCAACATGAGCTTGAAGAAAGAATGCAACATTGGGCGCCTTGAGGGTAGAAAGGCTTTTTGAGTGGGTATTGAACTGAAATCACAGGCAGTTGGAGATGGGAAGCAAGAGAGGGAACAGCTGCTCTCCGCTCTTCTAGAATCAGGAAAGTTAGGCAATAGAGTAATGGGCATGAAAGCAAGGTCCAGAGAAGCTAAAGGACAGTCAGTTCTAGAAACTGGAAGTTTCCAGGAAGTTGGAAGTTAAAGGAACAAAGAACATGCCCAACTGGAAGATGAGATGCTGCACCTCCAGTTTGTGCTGGGCTTCACTGGAGCAATGCAGCAGTCCAAGGACACACATGTGGGCATGAGAGCAAGGTGCTGAGTTAAAATGGCAAGCAACAGGAAAGTTGGGAACATGCCTGCGGCCTGATTCAGTCGGCGTTTAGTCTCTCCACTGTCGAGGAGACAACATTGGGAGCAGCAAATACAATAAACCAAATTGAAGGAAGTGCAACTGAAACGCTGCTTAACCTGAAAGGAATGTTTAGGGTCTGGTATGGTGAGAAGGGAGGAGGTGAAGGGGCAGGTGTTGCACCTTCTGTGATTTCAAGGGATAGTGCCATAGAAGGGGATGGGGAGTTGGGCGTGATGGAAGAGTGAATCAGGGTGTCATGGAGGAAGTAATCCCTGTGGAATGCTGACGACGGAGGTGGGGGTGGTGAGGGGGAAATGTGTTTTGTGGTAGCATCATGTGGTAGCTGGAGTTGGGGGAAATGGCAGAGGATGATTATTTGATTGCGGAGGCTAGTAGAGTGGAAAATGAGGACAAGGAGGGACCCTATCATTGTTTAAGGAGGGGAAGGGGTGAGTGCAGAGGTTCAGGAAATGAGTCAAACCCAGTTGAGTACTCTGTCAACCACAGGTGATGAGGAAACCTTGGTTTTGGCAAAAACCAACATCTTCCAAAAAGAGGAACTAGCATTGGAACAGGGTACTGCTTGTCTTGTTATACTCTTGACGTAGCATAAGCTGCTTCCTTGATGTGCACCCTGACAAAGGAAGATTCAGACGTGGAGATAGCTTCAACACATTTATTGAACTATTAACAATTCTCCTACTTGGATTCAACTCTACTGTTAATCATTCTATAGCTACTCAGACTGACGAACCAGTCTGCTACAATCCACGTGGTGGGTGTGATGTTCAATCAACCCTGTGTCTGTACTCACTGAGTGTCTCCATTGGAAAGAGGAAGATCACATGTGCTGTGTCCTTTTTATATGGGTTGGTGTAATGCCCTCCTGTGGTGGTGTCACCTCTGTGTGTGTATTGTGAATGCCCATTGGTCGTGTCCTATCTTACTGACCTATTGGTTGAATGTCTGTGTGTCGTGTCTTTGGTGCTCCCTCTAGTGTCTAGCAGCTGGTCTACGTGTATTTACATTAACCCCTTGTGTATCTACAATGATGCATATCACCACACTGCTCACTGCAGACCATAAGTCATAGGAGCAGGATTAGGCTATTCGGCCCATCGAGTCTGCTCTGCCATTCAATCATGGCTGAAGCTAAAGACAGAGCTATAAGTGCAGATCTGAGTGAAGTTGGCGGGAAAAAGTCAGACACCTGAAGGAATCGTTATTTTGGTGTGCTATTTTCCATTCTTTGGAAACAATAACCTTCAGTTGGGAACTAAGTACCTGCGTTTTGTGTAGAAGTTTGGATGCTTGTGGCGATTCAAGACAAAGGAATACAGAAATGAGAGTTGGTAAACCTAGAGGCAGATCCTTGCTAAAACAGCTGAGAGAAACTCTTGTTTGAAAGAATTGTTGGAAAACTAGGAAGCGAATCCTTGATGCAAACAGCTGATGGAAAGCACTTTTTTTGAGAGTGAAGTTGTGTGACGCCTAAACTGGGGGGATTTTGAGAAGAAATCCACCAAAGACCGATTGAGTGGCATCTATCATGGGGTTTCAGAATGTGGTGTTGTCTGACCACAGTTAGCCTGTTGGGTTGCAGCGGCAGTGTGTTTAGAACATTATAGCATGAGATGTATTGTTAACCTGTGTTATCCTCAGTACATTTGTGAAGATAATGGGAGAGTGAGGAGTATTGTAGTAGAGTCAAACTTTTTATGAGAATACATTTTTTTTCTTGTTCAAGCGAATTGGCAGTCCTGTGACTCTGTTCCTCCCTGTTTTCTGCAAATAAATACAAGTTATGGTCATTTGAACTGGGCTCCTATTCTAGAATTTTCCTATCCAGTTACTAATGTACTTGCGCATCAGTCGCTGAAGGTAAGCGCACAGGTACAGCAGGCAGTAACATAGAACATAGAACAGTACAGCACAGAACAGGCCCTTCGGCCCTCGATGTTGTGTCGAGCAATGATCACCCTACTCAAACGCACGTATCCACCCTATACCCGTAACCCAACAACCCCCCCTTAACCTTACTTTTTAGGACACTACGGGCAATTTAGCATGGCCAATCCACCTAACCCGCACATCTTTGGACTGTGGGAGGAAACCGGAGCACCCGGAGGAAACCCACGCACACACGGGGAGGACGTGCAGACTCCACACAGACAGTGACCCAGCCGGGAATCGAACCTGGGACCCTGGAGCTGTGAAGCATTTATGCTAACCACCATGCTACCGTGCTGCCCCAAGAAGGCAAATTGTATGTTGGCCTTCATAGCGAGAGGATTTGAGTATAGGAATAGGGATGTTTTACTGCAATTGTATAGGGTACTGGTGAGTCCACGCCTGGAGTATTGTGTGCAGCTTCGATGTCCTTATCTGAGAAAGGATGTTCTTGCTATGGAGGGAGTGCAGCAAAGGTTTACCAGGCTGATTCCTGGGATGGCGGGACTGTCTTATCAGGATAGACTAAATTGGTTAGGATTATATTTATTGAAGCTTAGAAGAGTGAGAGGGGATCTCATAGAAACTTATAAAATTCTAACAGGATTAGACAGGCTAGATTCAGAAAGAATGTTCTCGATGGTCCAGAACTAGGGATCATAGTTTGAGGATAAGGGTTAAACCTTTTAGGACTGAGGTGAGGAGAGATTTCATCATCCAGAGAGTGGTGAATCTGTGGTATTCTTTACCACAGAAAGTAGTTGAGGCCAAAATGTGTGACTTCAAGAAGGAATTAGATATAGCTCTTGTGGCTAAATGGGTCAAGGTGGGATCAGGGTATTGAACTTGATGATCAGCCATGTTTGTAATGAATGGCAGAGCAGGCTAGCAGAGCCGAATGGCCTACCCCTGCCTCTATTTTCTATGTATGTTTCTTGGTGTGTTTAAAATGAACTGGAATCGTAACATCCGGAAGTACTGTTTGCTGCATATGCGATCCCCCCCCCCGCCCCCCAAACACACCCACTCTATGAGAAACAGATGATGGCACTGGAGCCCACACTGATTTGTGGCCTGCCTCTCTGGGAACATTTTTAAGCACATGTATTAGTGATCTCTCTGATGCAGCGATGTGTAGTCTGTGAGATGCCACACATGTCCCCCATGGAGCCCTGGAAGGAGCCCCTGACAAAGAAGTTTGATGCTGCAGTTACTTTTAATGCCATTGGCATGGGTATCGCTTCCAAGACACAGGACTGCAGGTCTTCCTGGAAGAAAGCACA
Organism: Scyliorhinus canicula; assembly: GCF_902713615.1. Taxonomy (NCBI): domain Eukaryota; kingdom Metazoa; phylum Chordata; class Chondrichthyes; order Carcharhiniformes; family Scyliorhinidae; genus Scyliorhinus; species Scyliorhinus canicula. Next base: position 175,584,826 of record NC_052146.1, read on the forward strand.
CAGGTCACAAACCTGTGCTGTATTGTTCTTTGTTCTTCAAGACATCCTGGGCCATCTTTGGCATTGTCTCTCCGTTATCCGCAGTTGGTTTAAACATTTGCAGTAGATTCTATGACACAACGTTATTCGTCACAATACTGGCCCCTGGTTGACTCCATCCCGACCAGCCTCAATGTCTGATATTGCCCCTTGTTGGCCTCTGGCAACTAGGTTGTATTTCATATAATGTCGTTGTGATGACAGACGAGGCCACGTCCTATGTGAAGCGGGCGAGGATGAGGGCCTCCCTGGCCCTCCGGGCTTGCCGGACTCTCAAAGCTGCTGCCTGTCCTCCATCCTCTGGTTGGTCCAGCAGGACTCCCCAGGCTAGTCCTCCAGCCCTTCCTGGTCCAAAAACTCCTTATCCTCCTCCTCGGAGGTGGCCACATGTTTGTCCCCCTCCAACTCCAGCACGTCGCCTCTCTGCTATGCCACGTTGTGGAGGGCACAGAGCCACCACAAAGCGTGTGACCCTCTGAGGGGTATACTGCAGGGCACCACCAGAGTGGTTGAGGCATTAGCACCACAATTTGAGGAGTCCGATGCACTGTTCAATGTCAGCCTGGGTGGCTCCATGAGCCTCGTTGTATCAGGTCTCCGCATCGGTCACCAGCCTCCATATTGGCGTCATTAGCCAGGTCCTTATCCTCCAAGAGCAAACCGGCCATCCTGAGGGGGTCTTCGAAGAGGCTGGATATGTTCTCCTGCCTCAGGATGTAGCCATCATGCACACTACCTGGGAAGCGTGCATACACATGCATGATCTTCAGGTGGTGGTCGCACACAAGCTGGATGTTCAGGGAGTGGAACCCCTTCCTATTAATGTTCGGAACTCCCTGATGGCCCGGTACGCACAGGGCGACATGCGTGCCATCTATTACCTCCTCGACCTGGGCCATGCTGGCGGAGAGTCCTGCTGCCCGGACCAGCAGGAGCAGGGGTTGTCCCCGTAACGGGTACACATGATCCAGGGGGATAGCACAGCAGCCCCATGGATGCAGAGACACTCACCCTCCCACTCCCAGCTCAGCAACCTCCCTCCCCACTGATGGCTGCCCACCCCGACCGAGGCTGGTCCCTGGGACCCGCACGAGCAACAGGGCAACAACCCCAGTGCCCCGGGCTCATTGCCTGGGAGCGAAGATGGCTCCTCACCTCCTCAGGTCCCCACAGCAGTCAATCCGCCAGCTTCACATTTTTAAAAAGGCGTGACCACTTGCTGGGAGGCCGTTAGATCACGGGAGGCCATTAAATAGGGGGGTTTCCTGTTAATTGTGTGGAGAATGGCCTTAAGAGGTGATTATTGGTTTCTCACTATGCCAAGGCGGGATCCTGATATTGTCAACAGGAGCGGGCCGGTTAGATCGCAATCCGATCGGCGGCTGCCATATTGCTCGATTTTGGCCTCTTCCCCCAATCTAGCAGCCGCTTCGCGCTCTCACCCAAGCGCAACACGGCCATTAAATCGTATCCATTGTGATCTTTACAAATATCCTGAACCATTTGGGCAGCACAGTAGCATAATGGTTAGCACTATGGCTTCACAGCGCCAAGGTCCCAGGTTCGATTCCCGCTTGGGTCACTGTCTGTGCGAAGTCTGCACGTTCTCTCCGTGTGTGCGTGGGTTTCCTCCGTGTGCTCCGGTTTCCTCCACAGTCCAAAGATGTGCAGGTTAGGTGGATTGGCCATGATAAATTGCCCTTGCGTTAAATGGGGTTGCTGGTGGAGGTGTGGTCTTAAGTGGGGTGCACTTTCCAAGAGCCGGTGCAAACTTGATGGACCGAAAGGCCTTCTTCTGCACTATAAATTCTATGATTCTATCTGGTTAAGAATAACACAAGTTCCTATCGAGATGGCAACAGTTTACATTGTATTTCAAGGAATTGGTCACAGTTAGCTCCTAGAGCTGGATAGGGGGCAGGGCGGGGTGGGAGCAAATGGGGGGGGGGGGGGGGGGAGGGGGGTTGTTTCGAGAGCGACGAGTGGAAAGTTGCATAGATTAGATTATTGTGTTCTTCTTTAGATTCCTGATGTTTGTATTTTTGTATAAAATAACAAAAGTTTAATAAAATTACTTTTAAAAATATCAGAAATTCTGTTCTTTGGAAACGCTAGATACATATACGTACCACGTAAATCATTGCTGAAAAGTTTAATTAAGTTGGAACAAACCTCAAATTAAAGTCAAACTTGCATTTGTTTAACTCTTTCATAACCGCGGGACATCTCAAAGTGCATTACAGCTAATTAAGTATTTTTTGAAGTGTAATCATTGTTGGTAATGTAACAAACACAAGTTGGGTAGTGCTGCCACAAACAGCAAAGTGATAATGATCAGATAATGATTTGGTGATGTTGATTTAAGTGAGAAATAATGTCCAGAGCACCAAGGATAGCTGCCCAGTCATTTTTTGAGATAGTGCAATGTGAGTTTATACATCACCCAAGACGTCAAGTGGACCTTGGCACCTCCAACTGTGCAGCATCCACTCAGTACTGCATGGCAGTGGCAAACTGGATTTTATGCTCGCGTCTATTGACATGGGGCTGGAACTCCACAAGCATCTTGCTCCACGATTAGCATGCTATCAACTATGCTTCAAATATACAATTTTTGTAGGCCAGATATTTTCTGTGGGTCCCTCCTATAAATCGATAAATTTGTGTACCCTAACCTGCCTAGTTTCCAATAAGAACAACATTGGATTTGGAGTACTCTAAATTATCAAACGGCAGAACTTCTCCAAGTGTGAGAAATATCATCATTCTGTTCATGGACGTCACTTTGGAACTCATTTCTCCAATTCTGAGTAACACGCCATGTTGTATTGCTGGAAACAGAAAGTCCATCCTTAGTTTTCCCAAATATTTCCTCTACAAATCCGATTATGAAGCAGTTAGAAAGTTTACCATGACGCCTTTCAGGCATTTTCACTTTTCCTTTTCAAAGTTTTAGAAACGAGACTCCTGTGTGTGCCATAATCATCCAGAATGGCATTAATCTCAACATAAAATGTATACCTGCACAGAGAATCATGGCATAATTCACTGAATTCAAGAACACCCAGAGGGTTAAAAATAAAATTCAACCAAAAGCTCAGAAGTTTTGGAATATTGCATTTATTATTAAGAACACTGCTGTCTATGTAATCATTTCTGACCTTGTCAGCATTAACTCCTCACAACTAACCTGCTGGAAGCTAAAGATGGAATTCAAACATAAAAACGGAAACCCCTTTCGCCTCTGAAATTGAAAGTGTGTTTCCCCACTTTTATCAAACTTCTGTGACTGTTGTTTAATCAAATGTTCCACTTTTACATAAATTTCAATCCAGCTGGAACTCTGCAAACTACATTGTAGTTCACTTACCCATCCATTGATGAACTATGTCTTGAGTTTAAAATTCTCATCCATGTCTTCAAGTCACTACTTTCCTACATCTGCATCCTTTTTCAATCCTATGTGCTGTGCACCCACCAATGTATGATCTGTGATAGAGTCTTCAGCCATTTAGGTTCCTATAAAAATACCCCACCAATTTTGTTTTTTGGTCATCTTTCCCTTCTCCATTTGCTTATTATTGAAGAATCTAAAAGTTTACATATCTGTAACGGTGCAAAAATACACCTTGATCTTTTTGCTTGGCTTATAACCAAATATTACCAGCAAATTTCCTATCTCACTCTCAGGACATTTATTTCAAGATAAATTTATTTCAGGCTACACACATTGCAAAACATTGAGCATGATATTAGGAATTTGTTGACTAACCTCCAAGACAAAAATATTAATGTATCGTAGGATATTCAACAAACTGTGAAACACAGATTTATGAATCAAAAGTAGCATATATTTAAAAACTCTGCATGGGGTGTTGCAATATAAGCTTCTGCAAAATCTTGCTGGACTCTTGTGTTAAAGAGTTTGGACATTTTCTTCAACACATTTACTTGTGTTCCTGGTTAGATAGGAGTTTCTATAAACAGATTAAATATCCTGTATTGTAAAATCTGTAATCTTGGCCAAATCATGGGTGCACTTAAGGATGTTACAGCACATACACTGAAATATCGGGCAAAACTTTCTAGCCACTCCCACCAGCGGGACCTTTTGCCCCTGCCAAAGTTAATGGACTTTTGAACAAATCTCCGCATTTTACATTCCTGTCCCTGTCAAAATGGGGTCATAAAATTCTGCCTATAATGTTACAGTTCAAATACATTATATAATTCAATTAAAGATAGAACATTACCAAAGACAATCCTTGCCTTTGTAAAGTTCATATTATCTTCAGAAAATTCTATTTTAATTTTAAATTAATTATAAAATCAGTACGTTTAGACGTGGATCGTTGTTCTTTCGAAGAATATAGATGCTGTCATTTGCTGAGGCGTCTGTAGAAATCAGAAAATGCTGATTTTATAACTTTGTCTCAGAGCTTTTGGTATCATTTTCATCAATGGATTTTACATCAGTGGTTTCCGTGTCCTCTTTCAATTCCTCTTCCACTTGCTCTGGCTTTTGAGCTCTTAGGTATACACCACGTAATATTTGTGAAATGGTATAAGGCTCTCCATTTCTGGATTGAACATATTCAATATATTCGACAACTCCGTACAATGCCATGCCCAGTATTAGGACTATCACCAAGATAATCAACTTGACGGTTATGCACAGAAAGTTTGCATAGGCAAATGCTGTAACAAACCCCACAGATTCCCATAGCCGGTAGTTGGCAAATGCTGCTTCTTTGTTCTCCAGAAATAGAACTCCATAAATGGCTTGAATGAGAAAGGACAATTATTAAGTCAAATATCTGCCTTTATACTGTCAAAAATATTTTCAAATTCATCTTATTTTCAAATTCAAAACCAGCAAGCAATGTTCAGGTTCTGGGGCAGTGCAATTTTTTCTTTTAAATTTAGAGTACCCAATTATTTTTTTCCAATTAAGGGGCAATTTAACGTGGCCAATCCACCTAACATGCACATCTTTGGGTTGAGGGGGTGAAACCCACGCAGACATGGGGAGAATGTGCAAAGTGCACATGGACAGTGACCCAGGGCTGGGGTTTGAACCCAGGTCCTCAGCGCCGCAGTCCCAGTGCTAACCACTGCGCCAAATGCCTCCAGCGGCAGAGCAGTTTTTGGAGGTAAAAATAAACAATGAGCCAGGAAGAGCCAGTGAGTATAATAAAGGTATTAGTTAGTGACTAGGTGACATTGGAAAATTAGAAAAAATTCAAAGCTAAATCTGAATGCATGAATCATTCACAACAAATTAAGTCAATTAGCACTGTGAGGGTGAGCAGCCAGCAGTGATGGCCTGTATTGATCAATACCAACAACATAGACAGTAAGTGGGATGTGGTCCTGCAGACAGAGTTTAGGGAACCAGGAAGGAAATCAACAAACAAAAGGTTAAACAATTTCTCCTGGTACCAGCAAGAGAATTAGGAAAATAGAGTAGACACATCCATGGCTGGAGACATGGTACAGGAAGGAAGACTTTAGATTCCTGGAATATTTGGACCAATTCTGACCAATTGACTTTACTGGTCGGATGGATTCAAGTTGTTTACAGGCCCCCAATCAGTAATTGCAGTGTAAGGCAGAGTATCAATCAGAAAATGGAGGCACTTATTAAAAGGGTAATACAATATTACGGAGGACTTTATTCCTCATATATCAAATCAAATTTGCAGCAATCGTGTAGAGGATGAGTCCATGGAAAGTATACATGATAGTTTTAAAGGTTGATACGTCAAGGAGCCAACTAGGGAACAGACTATTTTGGATCAAGTATTATGCCATGAAAAAATATTAAATAATAACTTCATATTAATTTGAGGGAAGAGGGTTCATAATGTGGTAATAATTTTATATTGCGTTTGAAAATAATATAGATAAGTCTGAATCGTAGAATCATAGAATTTACAGTGCAAAAGGAGGCCTTTCGGCCCTTGGAAAGAGCGCCAAGTCCACACCTTCACTCTATCCCCGGAACCTTTTTTGGGATACTAAGGGCAATTTAGCATAGCCGATCCACCTAACCTGCACATCTTTGGACTGTTGGAAGAAACCAGAGCACCCAGAGGAAACACACGCAGACACAGGGAGAACGTGCAGACTCCGCGCAGACAGTGACCCAGCGGGGAATCAAACCTGGGACCCTGGAGCTGTGAAGCAACTGTGCTAACCACTTGTGCTGCCCAAGGGTCTTAAACCTAAACAAAGCAAACTATATAGGTATGAGGAGCAAAATGGCTCCAGTAGATTGGGAAACCATACTAAAAGATGCAATGGCTAGCATTTGAAGAATTAGTGCATAACTTGCAATAATATACATTATTTATGGTGCAAAAGCCCTACACTGAAAGCGTTGCAACTATGACTAGGAGGAGTTAAAGGCAGTATTGGATCAAAGAAAGAAACTTACATAATTTTTATCAAAAAGAATAGTAAGCCTGAAGATTGAGAAATTTTAGAATTCAGCAAAGGAGAACCAAGAAATTGATAAGGAAAGAGAATATGAGAGTAGATAAGTAATATACGTAAAAATAGATTATAAATATTTCAATGGGCATGCAAACAGGAAAGTTACTGAAAGTAAATGTGGGCCCATCAGAGACAAACTGGTCAAATTATAATGGAAAATAGAAAGAGACAGAAAACATATAAACCATTCTGGAAATAATGAAGAACTAAGGATAACAATCAAATCAGTGTAAGTAAAGAAATAGAACTGTAAAAATTAATGGGACTAGGTGGCGACAAATCCCTGATGACCTATTTCTGAGGGCTTTGCAAGAGCTACCTGCAAAGATAATGGAAGCACTAGTTTTGATCTTGAATTCCTTAGATTATAAAATAGTAAAGATTGAGATTAGTTAATGCACAAACAACAGGGAGTAGGAATAAATGGGACATGTTTGGGTTGACAGGTTGTAACTAGCTGTGCACCACAAGGATCAAGGATTATGGGTGGCACAGTGGTTAGCACTGCTGCCTCACAGTGCCAGAAACCCGGGTTCAATTGCAGCCTTGGGTGACTGTCAGTGTGGAATTTGCACGTTCTCCCCTTGTCTGCGTGGGTTCGTCCGGGTGCTTCGATTTCCTTCCATAGTCAAGAAATGGGCAGGTTAGCTGGATTGGCTATAATAAATTGCTCCTTAGTGTCCAAAGGTTAGCTAGGGTTATGGGGATGTGAGGGGGGAGTTGCCTGAGCTAGGGTGCTCTTTCGGAGGGTCAGTGAAGACTCGATGATCAATCTTTGTGTCTCAGCAGTTTACAATCTATATTAATTGAGATGAGGTGTAATGTGTCTAAATTTGTTGGGGATTCATTGAGGTGTGACAGTGATCATTGACAAAGACATTAAGATGCTGCAGAGGGACACAGACAGGTCATTGAGATATTGCAGCAACAAAATAGGCCTTTCTACCCATTGAACCCATTCAGGCTCTCTGCAGAGAAAAGCAAGCAGCCCAATTCCTGCATCTCCTTGTCAAACCCCACAGCTCTGCAGCATTAATTTTTCAAAAATAGAAATAGAAAATAGAAAATCGCTTATTGTCACGAGTAGGCTTCAATGAAGTTACTGTGAAAAGCCCCTAGTCGCCACATTCCGGCGCCTGTTAGGGAGGCTGGTACGGGAATCGAACCGTGCTGCTGGCCTGCTTGGTCTGCTTTAAAAGCCAGCGATTTAGCCCAGTGAGCTAAACCAGCCCATCTGGTTCTTTTTGAAATCATTCAGTGTCACTGCTTTCACCACCCTTATATGCAGTGAGTTCCAGGTTGTCCACGCAAAAATGCGACGGGATTCTCCATCCTGCCGCAACCATTGTCTGGTTTGGGGCGCCCCTGCTGGCAGCGGGATCCTCCGTCCTGCCAGCCGGCCAGTGGGGTTTCATATTGTTGGCACTCCAGGCCGTTGGGAAATCCATGGGTGTGAGTGCACTGCCGGCAAAGTGGAAGATCCCACCAACGGAGAATCCAGCCCACAGTCTTCACCACATCCCTCATTTCATCTCTTGCTGAAAACTTTCAATTTTGTCCCGTCTCTCAGTGGAGGACCCTCATCAGTCAGATTTCACTGCTCGACTGCCAATATTGAATGCCTGAATCCAGTAGGCATCTCAGTGGTGCAATGATGCAATTTAATGTCTACAGTTACAGCTCCTGGAAGCTTGAGTTTCAGAGCTGGAGCGGCGGCTGGAGACACTGTGGAGTATCTGCAAGTCGGAGAGCATCGTGGATAGCACGTATAGAGAGGTGGTCACACCGCAGGCTCAGACTCCGCAGGCAGGAACGGAATGGGTGACCACCAGACAGAGCAAGAGAGCGAGGCAGGTAGTGCAGGAATCTCCTGTGGCCATTCCCTGCAGAACAGATATACCATTTTTGATACTGTTGAGGGGAATGGCCTCTCGGGGGAAAACAGCAACAGCCAAACACGTGGCACCACGGTTCTGCTGCAGAGTGGAAGGGTAATAAGTGCAATAGTTATAGGGGATTCAATTGTAATGGAATAGACGGGTGTTTCTGTGGCCACAAACGAGACTCCGGGATGGTATGTTGCCTCCCTGGTGCTCGGGTCAAGGATGTCTTGGAGCGTGTACAGGACATTCTGGAGGGGGAGGGTGAACAGCCAGTGGTCGTGGTATGCATCGGTACAAATGACATAGGTAAAAAAAGGGATGAGGTCCTAAAAACAGAATACAGGGAGCTAGGAAGGAAGTTAAGAAATCGGACCTCAAAGGTAGTGATCTCAGGATTACTACCGGTGCCACATGCTAGTCAGAGTAGAAATGACAGGATATATAGGATGAATACGTGGCTGAAGAGATGGTGTCAAGGGGTGGGTTTCATATTCCTGGGGCATTGGGACCGGTTCTGGGAGAGGTGGGACCTGTACAAACTGGACGGGTTACACCTGGGCAGGACTGGAACTGATGCCCTAGAGCGGTTGGGGAGGGTTCAAACTAATATGCCAGGGGTATGCGAACCTATGCAAAGAGTCAGAGAAAGAGGGAGCAAGGACCAAAGCAAAAGGTGGAAAAGTGAATAAGGAAAGTGATAGGTGGAGAAACCAAGGGTAAAAGTCAAACAGGACAATAGAGAAAAATATTGGGAGCAAGACAAACATTGTGAAAAAGACAAACTTAAAAGCTCTGTGCCTCAATGCACGGAGCATTTGCAATAAAGTGGATGAACTAATCGCGCAGATAGATATAAATGGGTATGATATAATTGGGATTACGGAGACATGGCTGCAGGGTGAACAGGAATGGGAACTGAATGTCCCAGAGTTTTCAGTATTTAGGAAGGACAGGCATAAAAGAAAAGGTGGTGGTGTGGCACTGTTGGTTAAACAGTAGTGAGAAAGGATATTAGCTCTGAAAATGTGGATGGGTAAAGTTGAGAAATACCAAGGAACAAAAAACATTAGTGGGTGTCATATATGGACCCCCAAACTGCAGTGGTGATTTTGGGAATGGCATTAAACAAGAAGTTAGAGCTGCATGTAACAGGGGAATATTGTTGATCATGGGTGATTTTAATCTTCACAAGATTGGGCAAATCAAATTAGCCACAATGCCGGAGCGGAGGAATTCCTGGAATGTATACAGGATGGTTTTCTTGACCAATATGTGGAGGAACCAACTAGAGAGCAGGCAATCTTAGACTGGGTACTGTGTAATGAGAAGGGAATCATTGCCAATCTGGCTTTACAAGAACCCTTGGGGATGAGCGACTATAACATGATGGAATTTTTTATCAAGATGGAGAGTGAAGTAGTTGATTCGGAGACTAGGGTGCTGAATCTTAATAAAGGGAACTATGAGGATATAAGTGAGAGTTAGCCTTGATAGATTGGGGACAGTTACTTAAAGGGATGATAGTGGATAGACAATGGCAAACAGTCAAGGAACGTATGGGGGAACTACAGCAACTGTTCATTCCTGTCTGGCACAAAAGCAAAGGGGGTAAGAGGGCCAATCCATGGCTTACAAAGGAAATTAGAAATAGTATCTGATACAAGGAAGAAACATACAGATTGGCCAAGAAAAATAATAGGTCTGAGGATTTGGAGCAGTTTAGAATTCAGAAAAGAAGGATGAAGGGATTCATTAAGAAGGGGAAAGTACAGTACGAAAGGAAGCTTTCAGGGAACATAAAGACTGGCACGAAGTGTTTCTTTCGATATGTAAAGGGAAAGAGAAATGTAGGCTCCCTACAGACAAAAACAGGGGAATGCAGAATAAGGGACAAAGAAATGCCTGAGCAATTGAATACATACTTTGGTTCTGTCTTCACAAATGAGGACACAAATAAGATCCCAGAAATGTTGGAGAATGAAAGGTTTAGTGAGAGGGAAGAACTGAGGGGATCAACATTAGTAGAGAAATGGTGCTGTGAAAATTGATGGGATTGAAGGCGGATAAATCCCCAGGGCCTGAGAATCCGCATCCCAGAGTGCTTAAGGAGGTGGCTCTGGAAATAGTGGATGCATTGGTGGTCATCTTCCGGGATTCTATAGACTCTGGAACTGTCCCTGAAGATTGGAGGGTAGCTCGCGTCACTCCGATATTCAAAAAGGGAGGTAGAGAGAAAGCCGGGAATTATAGATGAGTAAGCCTAACATCGGTAGTGGGGAAAATGCTTGAATCCATTATCAAGGACTTTACGGTGGAACATTTAGAAAGAAGTAGCAGGATCAGTCAGAGTCAGCATGAATTTATGAATGGGAAATCATGCTTGACAAATCTGTTGGAATTCTTTGAAGAGGTAACCAGTACAGTTGACAAGGGGGAGCCAGTTGATGTGATATTTTGGACTTTCAGAAGGCGTTTGACAAAGTCCCGCATAAGAAATTATTGTGCAAAAGTAAAGCTCATGGGATTGGGGGAAATGTATTGTGGTGGATAGAAAACTGGTTGGCAGAGAGGAAACAAAGAGTAGGGATTAACGGGTCCTTTGCAAATTGACAGGCAGTAACTAGTGGGGTCGGATCGGCTGGGACCCCAGCTATTCACAATATATATTAATGATTTGGGCGAGGGAGTAACATCTCAAAGTTTGCAGATGTACCAAATTAGGTGGGAGGGTGAATTGTGATGAGAATGCAGGGATCCTACAGCAAGATCTGGACAGGTTGGGCGAGTTGGCAAATGAATGGCAGATGCAGTATAATTAGGATAAGTATGAGGTTATTCACTTTGGAAGCAAAAACAAAAAGGCAGATTACTACCTGAATGGTTGTAAATTGGGAGAGGGGAGTGTGCAGTGGGACCTGGGTGTCCTTGTGCACCAGTTGCTGAAGGTAAGCATGCAGGTGCAGCAGGCAGTAAAGTAGGCATACCATTGTATGTTTATCATATAATTTACAGTGCAGAAGGAGGCCATTCGGCCCATCGAGTCTGCACCGGCTCTTGGAAAGAGCACCCAACCCAAGGTCAACACCTCCACCCTATCCCCATAACCCAGTAACCCCACCCAACACTGAGGACAATTTTGGACACTAAGGGCAATTTATCATGGCCAATCCACCTAACCTGCACATCTTTGTGACTGTGGGAGGAAACCAGAGCACCCGGAGGAAACCCACGCACACACGGGGAGGATGTGCAGACTCCGCACAGACAGTGACCCAAGCCGGAATTGAACCTGGGACCCTGGATCTGTAAAGCGATTGTGCTATCCACAATGCTACCGTGCTGCCCACGGTCTTCATTCCAAGAGGTTTTGAGTATAGAAGCAGGGATGTGTTGCTGCAATTGAACAGGGCCTTGGTGAGGCCACACCTGGAGTATTGTGTGCTGTTTTGGTCCTTCTCTGAGGAAGGATGTTCTTGCTGTCGAGGGAGTGCAGCGAAGGTTGACCAGACTGATTCCAGGGATGGCGGGACTGTCAAATAAGGAGAGATTGACTAGGTTGGGATTGTTCTCGTTGGGGTTCAGAAGAATGAGGGGGGGATCTCATAGAGACTTATAAAATTCTAACAGGACTAGACAAGTCAGATGGAGGGAAGATGTTATCAATGATGGGTGTGTCCAGAACCAGGGGTCACAGTCTGACGATTCAGGGTAAACCATTTCGGACAGAGATCAGGAGACATTTCTTCACACAAAGAGTGGCGATCCTATGGAATTCATTACCACAGGAAGTAGTTGATGCTAAAACTTTGAATGTATTCAAGAAGCGGCTGAATATAGCACTTGGGGAGAATGGTATCAAAGGCAATGGGAAGAAAGCAGGATTAGGCTATTGAGTTGAATGATCAGCCATGATCGTGATGAATTTGGAGCAGGCTCGAAGGGCCAAAAGGCCTCCTCCTGCTCCTATCTGTTTTTTGTGAAGGACATACCTGGGCAATTTTCCACATTGGTAGATAGATGCCAGTGTTGTAGCTGTACTGGAACAGCTTGGCTAGGGTAGCGGCAAGTTCTGGAGCACAAGACTTCAGTACCTTTGCTGGAATGTTGTCAGGGCCCATAGCCTTTGCAGTATCCAGTGCCTTCATCTCTTCCTTTATATCGTCTAGCATGAATCAAATTGGCTGAAGACAGGCATCTGCGATGCTCTGGACGTCCAAAAGGAGCCAAGGTATATCACCCACTTGGCACTTTTGGTCAAAGATTGTTGCAAATGCTTCAGCGTTATCTTTTTTACTGACGTTCTGGACTCCACCATCATTGAGGATGGTAATATTTGTGGAGGCTCCTCTCCTGTTAGTTGTTTTATTATCCACCATCATTCACAATGGATGTAGCAGGACTGCAGAGCTTAAATCTGATCCCTTGGTTGTGGAATCACTTAGCTCTAATCTATCGCATGCTGCTTGTGTTGTTTGGCATGCATTAGTCTTGCGTTGTAGCTTCACCATGTTGATTGGATTGGATTGGATTTGTTCATTGTCACGTGTACCGAGGTGCAGTTAAAAGTATTTTTCTGCGAGCAGCTCAACAGATCATTAAGTACATGAAAAGAAAATACATAATAGGGCAACACAAGGTACACAATGTAACTACATAAACACCGGCGTCGGATGAAACATACAGGGGCTTAGTGTTAATCAGGTCAGTCCATAAGACAGTCGTTTAGGAGTCTGGTAACAGCGGGGAAAAAGCTGTTTTTGAGTCTATTCGTGCGTGTTCTCAGACTGTTGTATCCTGCCCGGTGGAAGAAATTGGAAGAGTGAGTAAGCCGGGTACGAGTGATCTTTGATTATGCTGCCGGCTTTCTCCAGGCAGTGGGAGGTGTGGATGGAGTCGATGGATGGGAGGCAGGTTCGTGTGATGGACTGGGCTGTGTTTACAACTCTCTGAAATTTCTTGCGGTGTTGGGCCGAGCAGTTGCCATACCAGGCTGTGATGCAGCCAGATAGGATACTTTCTATGGTGTATCTGTAAATGTTGGTGAGAATTAACGTGGACATGCTGAATTTCCTTAGTTTCCTGTTGTCCTTTCTTGGTGGTAGCGTCGACATGGGTGGACCAGGACAGATTTTTGGAGATGTGTACCCCTAGGAATTTGAAACTGCTAACCATCTCCACCTAGGCCCCGTTGATGCTGACAGGGGTGTGTACAGTACTTTGCTTCCTGAAGTCAATGACCAGCTCTTTAGTTTTTCTGGCATTGAGAGAGAGATTGTTGTTGCTGCACCACTCCACTAGGTTCTCTATCTCCTCATTTTTAGTTATTCCTGGTGCTGCTCCTGATATGACACCCACTGCATTGTACATTGATTCACGGTTGATTCCCTGGCTTGATGGCAATGGTGGAGAGGGGCATATACCGGGCCAGTAGGTTACAGATTCTGGTTGTATACATTTCTGCTGCTGCAGATGGCGCAGAGCGCCTCATGGATGCAGTCTTTGTTGCTCGATCTATTCAAACTCTATCCCACTTAGTACAGTGGTACACAACACGATAGAGGATATTCTCAACATGAGATGGAGCTTCATCTCCACAAGGACTTCACTGGTCAGATGCATCTGCAACAGTCAGGTTGGAGAAGATGAGGTCAAATAAGTTTTTCCCTCTTGTTAGTTCCCTCACCATCTGCCACAGAGCCAGTCTGCCAACTGCTATGTCTGATAAAAATAAAAATACTGTGATTGCTGGAAATCTGAAATAAAAGCAGAAAATGCTGGATAAACTCAGTAGGCCTGCCAGCATCTATAGGGAGAGAAACAAAGTTAACGTTTCAAATCCATATGACCTTTCATCACAACTATGTCTTGTTTGACCTGATGCCTTGAGACCTCATGGGGTCCGAATATGATGTTGTGGATTCCCAGGGCAACTTCCTACTGACTGTACACAACTGTGCTCCATTGCCTCTGCTGGGTCTGTCGTGCTGGTGGGATAGGACATACCCAGAGATGGTAATGGTGGTGTCTGAGGGATGTAAATATGTCTCTGTAAATATTTTATTTTTTATTTGTTCCCGGATGTTAGCGTAACTGGCTAAGCCAGGATTTATTGTCCATCCCTAACTGCCCTTCAGCTGAGTGGCTTGCCAGGCCATTCCCGAGGGCATTTAAGAGTCAACCACATTGCTGTGGGTCTGGAGTCATATGTAGGCCAGACCAGGTAAGGATGGCAGATTTCCTTCCTTGAAGGACATTCATGTACCAGATGGATTTTTGTGACTAAAGGTTTTATGGTCATAATTATACTCTTAATTCCGGTTTTTATTAAATTTCACTATCTGCCGTGGTGGGATTTGACCCCAAGTCCACGGAGAATTGCGCTGGATTACTGGTCCAGTGATACACGATGCCACCATCTCCCCTGTGTGTGACTATGTCAGGATGTTGCTTGACTAGTCTGTGGGACAGTCCTCACAATTTTGACATAAGCCCCAGTTGGAGGACTTTGTCTTTAACCACACCCTCCAGCATCGCAGATACTTTTATGTTGGTGGGTATTTGAATACGTATGAGAATCATAGCACCATCTGGCAACCAAAGCACAGATGTGCCCAAGCAGCTGGTGGAAGCTGTGATACTTATGCCTACTCCCAGGAGGAGGACTATGGAAGGGCGCAGAGATGCTCATCTTCAGGTTAATGACATCATAAGACATCAACAAGATGGGAAATGCTGGAGCAGCAGCTCAGGGGCTAATCCATCCAGGCCATGAGTGCAGACCTGTCTCTGGGGTATTTATCTACTTGATTGAGAGCGTGGAAACTTTCTTAGAGAGCTACGTCCAGCATACTACCCAGTGTACAATTTATATGTGTACGGACCTGCATGTCATCACCTCTTCCAGGAGCCCTAGGGAGCAATGGCTGGGCAAGAAGAGTACGAGGAGCCTGGAGTCTTTGTTGCTTGCAGTAAAAGTACAGTTTTAGAGCATCCAGAAGCACATGCATATATCCCACATTGTTGCTTAAATGTGAGAACTGACATGTTGTCTGTTGCACTACAGAATGATTTCTGTACTTACTTCTGCACCATTGAGTCCTTAACAGCTAGAATGCTATTGGAGGAAATGTGATGGAAACGTCATGACCGCATGAGATCAATGTTGTATCCTTGCCTTGGCCTGTTATGGTAGGCCTAAAAGGAGCATTGAAGGAAATGCCAACAAGGCTGAAGGAGGTAGAAGATTACATTTTTCACAAGGCTCATGAGAACCGGGCGATACGGTTGCACAGTGGTTAGCACTGCAGCCGGACTGCTCAGGGAACTGGGTTCAATTCCGGCCTCGGATGACTGTCTGAGGAGTTTGCACTTTCTCCCCCTGTCTGCGTGGGTTTCCGCTGTGTGCTCTGGTTTCCACCCACAGTCCAAAGATCTGCAGCTTAGGTGAATTGGCCATGATCAATTGCCACTTCGTGTACAAAAGGTTAGGTTAGGTTACTGGTTTAAGGGGATAGGGTGAGGGCCTGACCCTATGTCGGGTACCCTTTCAGGGGGTCGGTGCAGACTCAATAGACCTCTTCCCTTTCCCCCCACTTCCCCCTTCTTCCCCTTCCCCCCCCATTTCTCCTTCCCTTTTCTTTGTGTTTTGAAGCCCCTCTGTGGATTCCACCGCGCGCCTCACCCCCCCCCCCCCCCCCCCCCCCCAGCTCTATTGGCTACAAATAGGTCCTGGAACAAGTGCCCGGATGGCAAATTTGATTTTCTCCAGAGAAAATCAGACAGGCAGTCTGCAGCATTGGGTGCTGCTGGCTGATCGCCAGCCAAACAAGATTGGTCGATGGGCAAATAGGGAGGCAAAGGCAAGGGGTTCGGCCCTCCTCCCATGAAGAGTTCTAGCTGTTCTGAGACTCCGAAGACCGCCACATTTGGTCACGGCTCCAACCTCAGCCCCACAACCTTGGACATTGCCTCGGAGAAGGCTGTCCAGAACCTAACAAGTCTGGGGCATGCCCAGAACCTGTGGGTGGGGTTGGCCGGGCCTCGCTGGCACCGTTCACATTTGTCTTCCATCTCCGGGAAGAACCTGCTCATTCGGGTTCTGGTCAGGTGCGCTCTGTGCACCACCTTTAGATGCATTAGGCTTAGCATTGCGCATGTGGAGGTGGAGTTTGCCCTGTTCAGTGCTTCGCTCCAGAGTCCACACCCTACTTCTACTCCTAGTACATCCTCCATTTTTCCCTTCTCGTCCAGCCGGGAGAGTGCCTTCTCCAACAGTCACCCATACAGGTTCCCGGAGTTAGCCCAACCTCCCCCCCACCAAATCACCCGCATCTAACAGCTCCTCTCCCAGTGAGTGTCCTGGCGTCCGTGGGCATTTCATCGTTTCCCTAAGAAGGAACTTTTTGATCTGCATGTTCCTTGGCTCGTTCCCTTTGGGTAGTTGAAACCTCTCCATCAGTTCTTCCAGCATTGCTAGTTTATTGTCCATGTAAAAGTCACTAACTGTCAATGGTCCCCCATCTTGTCTCCACCTTTTAAAGGTGGTGTCCATTGTGGCTGGTCGCGAACCTGTGATTCCTGTGTATGGGGGTCACGGTGGACATTTTGGTCAGGCCAAAGTGTTGCCTTACCTGGTTTTATGCCTGGAGCATTGCTATTACCACTGGGTTTGTTGAGTGCTTGACTGGCGGGGATGGGAGCACTGTTGGCAAGAGCTCGGAGAGAAGTCCCTATGCAGGACTCTCTTCCAACCAAAGTTTTATTTTTGACCAAAAGTGCCTAATTTTGAATTCTTAGCAGGAGAGCCACCTATCATGCTTTCGCTCAGCACATCCCCACCACTGAAAATGAAAATCGCTTATTGTCACGAGTAGGCTTCAAATGAAGTTACTGTGAAAAGCCCCTAGTCGCCATATTCCGGCGCCTGTCCGGGGAGGCTGGTACGGGAATCGAACCGTGCTGCTGGCCTGCTTGGTCTGCTTTAAAAGCCAGCGATTTAGTCCCATGCAGCCAATTACACCCCGCACCTGGGAGAATACAGCAATGGCCCAAATCTTAGACATCTGTATGACTGAACGGATCATTGTGAAACTGTGTATGTTTGTTGGCCTTCTTGAAGATGATATTTGTGACCACCTTGATGTAGCCACAGATTCGAAAATCCTACTGATATCTCCAAAGGATTCCTTCAGTGATCTGAGGTGTAAAACGTCAGTGACACCCTGACCTTCGCCACTACAGGCAATGGGCCCGCATCACTTCCCACTGGGTTCAGGTCCACCGCCATCATTATGTACAGCTTGGGTCCACCTCACTGGACAGCTGCAGTCTTCTGCATCACTGATCCTCTGACATCTGCACAGCTTCTGTCAGTAAACCCTCTGGTGGGTCATGTCTTCTGCACACAAGGTTGGTTGTGTGTTTATTTGTGCCATCGTCATGCACAGACCCGTTAACCATCCTGATCCTTCTGCCTCTCCGGATATTGCAGTCCTTCTGAGGAATGCACCTCACTCACTCTCTCCTGTTCCTTCTCACTGGAGTTATCAAAACTGGAGTGCATGAGACCCAAGCAGTGCTCACTTCTCAAGGCCTCTCCACTTAATTTCCAAAAATTTGCACTTCAGAGGTAACACTCAATCTGTATGTCTTCAGTGTGTCTCCGGCTTGTCAATCTGTGATTTAATCACTCTCATTTTCTCCAAACTGAATGCTGCAGCTTGTAATGGTTGCCAACTCTAGCCAATACTGACCTACTGCTGAGATCCTGCCTCCTTATGGATGGTGAGGCTCTGAAGCTCCATTCATCATGTGCACCCCTGATAAAATTTCAAACCCCTGGGAAAATGTTTGGTAATCAGCTCCTGAGGATCAATTGCCGGCCATCCGCCAGAAACGCTGTCTCCATCTAACAGTCTTGCTGCCTCCGGCAAAATTCAGCAGCTGTGTGAACATTCTGGCTTGTGCAAACACGTTCCCACCCACATTCCAGTCCATCGTTCAAGGAATGAGAAAGTTCCATCTACAGTCTCACAATAGGGTGTCAGCCATTTAGGACATTCAGAGAATTGTAAATCTTTGGCACCGTCTATCCCAGAGAGCTGTGGACGCCCAGTCGTTAACTATATTCAAACCAGAGATTCACAAATTGTTGTTGCAGAAGATGAGCTATGATCCTGTTGAATGGTGGAGAAGGCACCTGCTTTTGTTTCTAATATTCAATCATTTAAATGTGACAGCTAGCTCTTCAACTGAGCGTTCTTTTTAACTTTGCCAGTTGTGCTGTAAGCTGATGGAATGGATTTTCTGCTTGTTGCCGATCCTGCCCAATCCTTATTCCAACCACACAGGTTCTAAACCAAGTGGTGATCTGTCCCACCAGATTTTTACACAGGTAACAAGACTAAAAATTGCCCTGTTTAACTGCCACACTCTTCCAGAGCCAGGCAAGGTGATTAGTAGTTGTGACAATGAAAACCATGAACCTTTTCACTCCTGAATGTCTGTTGTGAACAATAAATATTGTATAAGCTTCTTTAATATTCCCAGTTGGATAAAACTATTGATCATGAAAACAAGTGGAATACAGTCTTATGTCAGAGGTCTATTTCATCATCTTTCTTGTCGTATTGCTACAGTACTTCAGAGAGAAGAGTAAAATGGAAATGCAAAATTAACAATAAATATATTGTCACTTACTACGGTCAACATACCATTGGTCTGTGTCTGCCAAACAGCATCGGCCATTCCCCAAAGACAAGGAAACACAAAAAACACTGCCATTTGTTCCAGTTGTGGATGCCATAAAAACAGTGCAATTATTGATGACAGATTCGTAATGGTTGCTGTGGCATGAAACAAATAAAAATGATTTCAGATACAGCACAGGAACATGCATTAGATCTTTCTAGCATATCATAATGGGCCTGAATTTGCTGAAAGTCTTCACCATGATATGCGCTTATGTTGCAAAAATTATATTGTGTATGTTTTTCCATTATGTACATCACGCCATAACTTGCTGGGACTTTTGAGCTGCTTCACATAGATCGTTGTCAAAAGAGTTGAACACCTAATAATCATAGTTCAGCTTCCCCTTTAATATCCAGACTGATACCACAACTGCAGAGGGTGCACTCCCCACAGGAAATTGCAGCATCTGTGAAGCTACTGACATCACAGGTAACTGCATCAAACACAGTGCAGACCAAACAAAGAGGCAAAAGGACGCACAACATTGTTCCCTACTGCTCTCTTTGCCGCTTCCCGTTCTCTCCTGCCCCCATTGTCTGCCTCCCACATTGTTGGCCTCTCTTCGCTGGCCCCTTCACTTTCCTCCGCTCGCCTCATTGATCCCTCTGGCTTTCCTACTCTCTTTGGCTGCTCCCTTCGCTGTTTCCCCCTACTACCTTTGCCATGTGTCTTTCCACACTTTCCCTGGCTCTCTTCATTGCTCGCTTCATCATTTCCTCCTGCTTCTTCCTATTTCTGTCATTTGCCAGCTGTGTTATCTGCTTCCAGCGGTGAAGGGAGAAGCAAAGAGAGCAGAAGTGAGGACAGGAGGGAAAAAGAGGGAGTGGAGGGCGGACAGCGCATTGTGGGGAGCGGGAGGAAACTGGAAGCTGTGGAATAGATGGTGGGCAGCAGGAGGGAGCGGGAAGTGGAAGGCGGATGCACATAAGGACTTCAGCGGTGGCGAGTAATTCACCTCCTGATCCCCTCCAAAGCCTGTCCACCATCTACAAGGCACAAGTCATAGAATACTCTCCACTTGCCTGGATCAGTGCAGCTCCAACAACACTCAAGAAGCTCGACACCTTCCAGGACAAAGCAGCCCGCTTGATTTCTTCTCCTTCCATAAATATTCAAACCCTCCAGCACCGACGAACAGTGGCAGCCATGTGTACCATCTACAAGATGCACTGCAGCAACTCACCCAAGGTTCCTTCGACAGATCCTTCCAAACCCACAACCACTACCACCTGGAAGGACAGGAGCAACAGGTACCTGGGGACCCCACCACCTGGAGGTTCCCCTCCAAGTCACTCACCATCCTGACTTGGAAATATATTGCCGTTCCTTCACTGCCGCTGGGCAACATCCTGGAATTCCCTCCCTAACAGCACAATGTGTGTACCTGCACCTGAAGGACTTCAGCGGTTCAATAAGGCAACTCACCACCATCTTCTGAAGGGCAGCTAGGGAATCATAGAATCATAGAATTTACAGGGCAGAAGGAGGCCATTCGGCCCATCGGGTCTGCACCGGCCCTTTTCGACAGAGCACCCTACCTAACCCCACACCTCTATCCTATCCCCGTAACCCAGTAACCCCACCCAACCCAACCTTTTTGGACACTAAGGGCAATTTAGCATGGCCAATCCACCTAACGTGCACGTCTTTGGACTGTGGGAGGAAACCGGAGCACCCGGAGGAAACCCACGCAGACACAGGGAGAACGTGCAGACCTGTACAGGCAGTGACCCAGCCGGGAATCGGACCCTGGAGCTGTGAAGCAACTTTGCTAACCACTATGCTACCATACCCCCCTAAAGGGCAATAAATGCTGGCTTCACCAGCGATGCCCACATCCCTAAACATGTATATTTTAAGAAGTCATTAGAAATTGTAACCTGGTAAGTAGGATTTGCCTCAGTTCTTTGGAATTCTTGCTATAATGAGCACAGGAGACGCACACTGGGCAGAGTACTACCGCTTCTACAGAGTACTTCATTAAAAAATTTCCTGATATATGGATGTTGCTGGCAAGGCCAGTTACGCATCATAATTGTACTTGAGTCATTGGAGGTGATCTGTCTTTTTGCCGCTGCAGTCCCTCTGGTGCAGGTGCATCCACAGTTTGGCTGAGGAAGTGAAAGACTGGCAATATAGTTCCAAGCCAAAGTGTATGGAGGGAACTTGCAGCTAGGAGCATTCCCATGCATTTGCTGCCTTGTCCTTCTAGTTGGTACATACCACCGGTTTGGAAGGTGCTATCGAAGGATCGTTGGTGAGTTGCTGAAATGCATCTTGTATCGTACACGCTTGCCACTGTGTGTCAGTAGAGAAGGGAGTGGATGTTGAATGTAGTGAGTAACTTGATTAATTTATTAAGTAACAGAGAGGGACTCCCCCACCCCTGACCCCCAATAGGACCACCCCCCCCACCCACCTACACCAGAACCCCCATAGCATCACCCTGAACCCCAATGGGACCTGCCAACTACTCCCTAAATTCACAAGGGGCCCCTGAACCCATATGACTACCCTCCAATCTGCATTCCACCTCCGCTGACCACCACGCACCTCCCAAATACTCTCCCCTACCACAACAACGCCCCCTGCCACAACAACGTCCCCCACACTGATCACCCCATCATAATAATAATAATATAATAATAATCGCTTATTGTCACAAGTAGGCTTCAGTGAAGTTACTGTGAAAAGCCCCTAGTCATCACATTCTGGCGCCTGTTCAGGGAGGCCGGTACGGGAATTGAACCCGAGCTGCTGGCCTTGTACTGCATTACAAGCCAGTTGTTTAGCCCACTGTGCTAAAGCAGCCCCTGACCACTGACCTCCCCTCCACTGACCATCCCACCATTCCACTGACTAGTCCTCGCTCACCCACTGACCAGTCTCTGAGCACCTGATCTCCCAACCATTGACCACACCCCACTGATCACAAAGTTTCTCAAAGTGGCTGGACCTTTAAACCTGGCTACTTTATTACAGCTGGTACTGTAAAAAGGTGGGGCGTGGCTTCTTTACTTCTCACTTTCCTGCCCTTGACACAAGGCCTCAGGAACCTGGTTTCATTTCCAGGTGAGGAGTGAATTGCCACTCCACGGAAGGTATGGGCCAATATATTTCAAATAGTTATGGATGAATTTCAACAAAATTTGCTGCACATTAGGGTATGTCCTGAGAAAGAACTTATTAGCTTTTGGTGGAGATTCAAATCTGCATTCTGAAATTTCTTAAAGGATCCATTAACGTATTGGGAGATACGTCAAATTGACTTTTTTTTTAGAATGTTGAGTTTTATTTAAAATGTTGTTGGCTGTTTTAGATCGTTATGATTATCAAAGCTGCTGTACTGGAATTTGCCACAGTGTCATAATATGAGCTGAGTTTTCACATCAAGTTATTGGATGTGGATTGGCTTGAAGCCTCATCAGTGAGATGGAAGCTCTTAAAAAGATTTATTTTTTGTGTTTTGCAGTTACAGAGCATCAACAAGCAGGGAAATACCTCAAGGAAGCACTGTGTGTTTGTAACAATGAGGCTTTAACACAACATGGCAGAGGTACGCACTCCAATGAGTGTATTCTTCACTTGTTCTTTAACTATGTCCCCAGTTCTAATGTCCCCCAGAAGCGATCTTTCAGCATCTACCCTGCCAAGCAGCCTT
Organism: Scyliorhinus canicula; assembly: GCF_902713615.1. Taxonomy (NCBI): domain Eukaryota; kingdom Metazoa; phylum Chordata; class Chondrichthyes; order Carcharhiniformes; family Scyliorhinidae; genus Scyliorhinus; species Scyliorhinus canicula. The sequence continues at coordinate 175,607,659 of NC_052146.1, forward strand.
AAGCACAATTTGCCTTTAATAAATATATGTTGACTTCCATTTATTAGCTCACATATTTCCAAATACCAATTTATTTTCTTTTAGATTTCTCAACCATATATGATGGGCGAAATTCTCCCAAAACGGGAAAAATCGTCAAACCGCCGTAAAACCCGGGCGGGTTTTACGGCATCGCGCCCCTTCCCGACGGGGGACCGATTCTGGTCCCCCGTCGGGGCTAGCAGCCCGACGTCGGAGGCTCCGACAAGTCGGGCTTAACGAAAATCGTTAAACCCGCTTGTCGGACTTAGCGCCGGCTGACGCGTCATATGACGTCAGCCGCGCATGCGCAGGTGGGAAGACGCCACCCGCGCATGCGCGGGTGACGTCATCGCGTTTTTGCGCGAAACCCGCGCATGCGCGGTCCGGGTTGCCCCTCAGCCGCCCCGCGTATTGATACTGCGGGGCGGCGGAAGGACAAATAGTGCGCGGGCATCGGGCCCGCTGCCCGCGATCGGTGGGCACCGATCGCGGGCCCATGGCACCCTTGGCACGGCCGTGGTACTGCCGTGCCAATCGGTGCCATGGTTATTTTTTTCCAGGTGGTCACGACGTTTTTACGAACGGCAGGACCAGGTGTGTTTGCCGTTCGTAAAAAGGTCGTAAAGGGCTGGGACTTCGGCCCTTCTAACAGCTGTGAATCGCTGCCGGCCGTAAAAAAACGGCGGCAGCGATTCGTGTCGGGATTTCGGCGGGGGGGTGGGAGAATAGCGGGAGGGCGTCAAAAAAGTCGGGAAGGCCCTCCCGCTATTCTCCCACCCGTCGTGGGGGGCGGAGAATTTCGCCCGATATGTTTTATAAAGCAGACTCAAATACTCCTTTGAATTTTGGCATCTTCAGGTACAAAATCCAACTTTACTCACCAAAGGCGAACAATAACATTCGTCCAGTAAATCTTGATATTCTTCCAAAAATTGCAGAGAAAATGGAATTTGAAGCACCAAAGCAGATCATAACATAACCAACATATTGTATTCCAATTGTACAAGTGACATACGCCTGCAGGTAGAAAATAAAGAATAAGAGCATCTGTTAAGTCCATATGTTGTCACATCATGTCAATCAGAAAACATTCTCTTTTGTTTCCTACCTCCCAATCGATTACTAACCCAGGTCATTTTTGGTAATAATCTGCTGATCAGAACCACATAAAATGCCTTTTGAAAGACCATGAGTCGGATTCTCTGGTCTGCCAGCCGCGTATTCCGGTGTGGAGCGCTGCCACCGGCAGCGGGATACTCCATTCCTGCAGCCAGCCAATGGTGTTTCCCACCCCATGCTGTTCGGAAACCCGCAGGCGTGGGTGTATTGCAGTGGACTGGAGGATCCCGCCGACGGAGAATTCCGCTGCATTTGGATAACACCATTATGAGACAATGCCACTTTAATTTTGAAAATATGTTTTTTTATCTTTCAAATGACTGGAACTTTTGCAATTTGAACTGAGACAGAGCAAACTGCTCAAATAGGATGGCAGCATTCCAAGATGAAGATGAGAAACCAACAAATTATCCTCGGGAGCGCAAAGTGAGACAATTGCTACAATCCAGATATCCACTGAAACTCGTAACCATTGAAGGAAGAATTGTTAAATATGCAACGTTCTGGATATTGAAGCAATGGCTGCTGCAGACAGATCCACACAAAACCTCTGGGAAATACACAATGGATTAAGTTTTTCAAGGCAAAGCTGCCAGGCACTAGAGAGAGATTGCAAGTGACGCAAGTGGTGTGCAGAAAGTCTTCAGCAGAGGACTGCTCGGTTTCTCTCTTTTGGAATAAAAGTGTTACTCAGTTTGAGAAGCCAACTCTACCAGAAAACCGAGATCTCGTACTAATTGCAATATCTACAGCTGACCGCAGCCAAGAAATCAGCTAAATTAAATTGGCCACAGTGTTTAAAATAAACCCCTCGACTTCCGGTGGCGAACATGGTGTGAGTGGTAGCACATTTGGCAGCTCCCGCTCGAGGCTGTTTTTCCAGACCTTTTCCCCGTTTGTAGGATGGATGTTTTGTGGAAAAAAGATGCAGGGGTGACTGGAGAAAAATTTTAACTCCACTGGTGGGGCTGGTGGATGGATCCACGGACCAGAAGTGGGTCAAGAAGAAGGGAACATAGAACATTACAGCGCAGTACAGGCCCTTCGGCTCTCGATGTTGCGCCGACCTGTGAAATCCCTCTAAAGCCCATCTACACTATTTCCTTATTGTCCATATGTCTATCCAATGACCATTTGAATGCCCTTGGTGTTGGCGAGTCCACTACTGTTGCAGGCAGGGCATTCCACACCCTTGCTACTCTCTGAGTAAAGAATCTACCTCTGACACTTGTCCTGTATCTATCTCCCCTCAATTTAAAGCTATGTCCCCTCGTGCTAGACATCACCATCCAAGGAAAAAGGCTCTCACTGTCCACCCTATCTAATCCTCTGATCATCTTGTATGCCTCAATTAAGTCACCTCTTAACCTTCTTCTCTCTAACGAAAACAGCCTCAAGTCCCTCAGCCTTCCATCATAAGATCTTCCCTCCATACCAGGCAACATTCTGGTAAATATCCTCTGCACCCTTTCCAATGCTTCCACATCCTTCCTATAATGCGGCGACCAGAATTGCACGCAATACTCCAAATGCGGCCGCACCAGAGTTCTGTACAGCTGCAACATGACCTCATGGCTCCGAAACTCAATCCCTCTACCAATAAAAGCTAACACACCGTATGCCTTCTTAACAACCCTCTCAACCTGGGTGGCAGTTGGAGCAAGAGAATCTCCGTGCGACACAGGCCAAGATGGCGGAGGGTAAATGGTCTGCCTTGCCTACCCAATGGTCGAAGGAGCACCTGGTGGGCTTCTTAAATGAGTATTTTAGCCGACAGAGGAGGGAAGCCCAGGAGGATCTAGCCAAGACGGTGGAACCATTAAAAGCAAGAATTGAGTCCCAGGGCCAGGCTATTCAGAAGGTGGAAGAGGTGGTGGGGGAGCAGGAGGAGCAGCTCACCTCGTTGGTGGCTAAAGTGAGTCTGATGCGAGAGACCCAGAAGCGGTTAAAGGAGAAGGTGGAGGGCCTGGAGAATTGCTCCCGGGGACTGAATTTAAGAATCGTGGGGATGCCTGAAGGCATCAAGGAAGCGGACGCTGTATGTAGCCAAGATGCTGAGGAGGGGGCCTTCGACCCGGTTGCCCGGGTGCATAGGGCGCTATGAGGAAGCCACAGGTGAATGAGCCGCCGAGATCGATGGTGGTGCGTCTTCACTGGTTCCTGGACAAGGAGAAGATATTGAGATGGGCGATACAGATGAGGATATGCACCTGGGAGGGGAGCGAGCTTCGGGTGTACCAAGACGGGTGGGCAGCAGGTAGTATTGTGGTTAGCACAATTGCTTCACAGCTCCAGGGTCCCAGGTTCGATTCCTGGCTTGAGTCATTGTCTGTGTGGAGTCTGCACATCCTCCCCGTGTGTGCGTGGGTTTCCTCCGGGTGCTCCGGTTTCCTCCCACAGTCCAAAGATGTGCAGCTTAGGTGGATTGGCCAGGCTAAATTGCCCTTAGTGTCCAAAATTGCCCTTAGTGTTGGTTGGGGTTACTGGGTTATGGGGATAGGGTGGAGGTGTGGACCTTGGGTAGGGTGCTCTTTCCAAGAGCCGGTGCAGACTCGATGGGCCGAATGGCCTCCTTCTGCACTGTAAATTCTATGAAGACCTGCGCACAGACCTGGTGAAGAAGAGAGCCAGGTTTTATTGGGTGAAGGCTGCCTTCTTTAAAAAGGGGTGAAGTTTGGGATGTTGTACCCGGCCCGCCTCTGGGTGACTTTTAATAGCCGAAAACATTATTTTGGAACACCAGAGGAAGCAAAGGAGTCTTTAAAAGACCAAGGACTGGCAGGAGAAGGAGGACATTGAACTGTGGAGGAGGTGTGAGAAGACGGGTGTTTTTCTGTCCATTTTTTCTTGTACCTTTTTTCTTGTTTGTTGGGTGTTGAGAACTTTTTTCCTTCAAGATGTTTTGTTGTGGTGAGGGTTAGTGCACCTTTTTTCTTGTTTCATTGTTGTTTGTGGGGTGTGCGATCTGGCGTTAGGGGAATCAGTGGGGGGTAGGAGGCTCAGGCTAGCTGGGTGGCCTAGTTAACGGGAGCGCAGTTGGGGGTGATCGGGTGGTTAGTGAAGTAGAGGGGGATGAGGTTGTTGTTTTGTTCCGGGAAGGGAGGGGGGTGCTATTGACAAAGGTGTTGTTGTGGCATTGCTGGGGAGGGAGTGGTGATGGTGGACATCCGAGAGTAGGCCTGGAGGGACGTGTGGCATGGGTCGGGGGCTGGCCTAAGAAGGGGTATGGTTGAGGAGCTTGAAGGCGGACGTGGTCTTTTTACAAGAAACACACTTGAAGATCGGGGATCAGACAAGGTTAAGGAAAGGATGGTCGGGCAAGCCTTCTACTTGCGATTAGACATGAAGATACGGAGGTAACGGTGCTGGTAAATAAACGGGCGGTGTTTGAAGTGGGGAATATTTGGGGGGGTGGTTCGTGATGGTGAGTGGGAAGCTGGAGGGGATGCCAGTGGTCCTGGTAAACATTTATGCCCCATATTGGGACGATGTGTTTATGAGGCGGTTGCTAGGGAAGATATAGTGCAGAAGGAGGCCATTTGGCCCATCGAGTGTGCACCAACCCTCTGAAAGAGCACCCGACCTCTACCCAATCCCTACCCTATCCCCGTAACCCCACCTAGGGGCAACTTGGCATGACAAATCCACCTAACCTGCACATCTTTGGACTGTGGGAGGAAATCGGAGCACCCGGAGGAAGCCCGCATAGACACAGGAAGAAAGTGCATACTCACACAGTCACCCGAGGTCGGAATTGAACCCAGGACCCTGGCACTGTGAGACAACAGTGCTAACCATAACATAAGGTAAAATCGTCATAGTCCTAGATGACCAGAGGCTGTTTTCTCCTTTGAGGGGAAGAGCCTACTGGTGGTGATTTAACCTGAGGATTACCACACATGAGGCAAGGGGCAAGGTTGAGAAGGTAGGGCCTTCATGAATAACTTCATGAATATCATCCCACCTGATAAGGATAATTTTTAAAACCTATATTGTGACCCTACCTACTTTCTTTTATTCCTCTCTGTATCCTGTCTGCAGGAAACCCTGTAATCAAAATGTTGAGTTGCCATTCCTGCCCATTCTTAAGCCATGATTCAGTAATAGCTAGAATCTGATACTTCCAAGTGTCTATCTGTGTTCTCAGCCTATCTGCCTTGTTCGCTGGGCTCCTTTATTGAAATATGCACAACTAATCACTGAAAAACTCCTTTGTTCTCTATTTTTTTCCCTTTGATTTTTCATTTCTCCCACATTTGCTTATTAGTTTCCTTCCTTCTATTTCCAGTTTTGCTTCTCCGCCTTCCGAATTTATGCACAGGTTCCTATCCCTCCTACAACACCAGTTTAAATTCTCCCCAACAACACTAACAAATCTTCCTGCCAAGATATTGGTCCCAAGCCTGTTGAGCTGCAATCTACACGACTTGGCCCACCTGCCCTCCAACCTGTCCCAATGCCCAAACATCCAAAGCCCTCCCTTCTGCATCTTTTGAGTTATTCATCAGCTGCACTTTCCTATTTTGTGGGCAGCATGGTAGCATTGTGGATAGCACAATTGCTTCACAGCTCCAGGGTCCCAGGTTCGATTCTGGCTTGGGTCACTGTCTGTGCGGAGTCTGCACATCTTCCCCGTGGTGCGTGGGTTTCCTCCAGGTGCTCCGGTTTCCTCCCACAGTCCAAAGTTGTGCATGTTAGGTGGATTGGCCATGATAAGTTGCCCTTAGTGTCCAAAATTGCCCTTAGTGTTGGGTGGGGTTGGTTGGTTATGGGGATAGGGTGGACGTGTTGACCTTGGGTAGGGTGCTCTTTCCAAGAGCCGGTGCAGACTCGATGGACCGAATGGCCTCCTCTGCACTGTAAATTCTATGATTTCAGTACTCATTCACATGTGATGTGGAATAATCTGGATATCAATACCTTGGAGGATATTTATATATTCATAAATGCTTTTAGAATTTGTACCTTTGTATAATCACCAGCAAGGAAGCCCTGTTCAAATCCACTGTACATTGTCATAACAATGAGCAGACATTGGCGTTTGTCCTTTAACTGTGTGAAAGTAGCCACCAAGACAGACCATATGTTTATGTCCTTCCCTTTAAAATGTTTCACTTCGTCCTGATCGAGTTGATCCAGAAATAAAGCAACAAGGATTACTCCACCTACACCAACACCTATTGGAAGCAAAAGACAGTATTAGAACAAGCAGATGAAAAATCAGGGTCACTTATCTCCAAGGCTTCATAAGCTTTCCTAAGCACAAAGTTGAAAGACTGTTTTCAATGAGTGTGAAATCATATTGATGCGACCATCAATTCACACGAGACAGAGAGTTGAAGTGAACAGTGGCTTTAATCAACTAGAACAGTGCCTGCCTGCGACTGCTCTGCTAGTGAGAGCCGCTTACAGGGCAGCTGCTCTTTTTACCTCACCTCAAGGTGCAGAGCCAGGGGCGGAGCCCATAAGGGCACCAACATGATACAATCAGTGTAGTACAGTACAATGGTCCATAGGTGGAGCCCACATGGGCAACAGCGTGGTATAATGTAATACACTGGTGAATGGTTACTATAATATGTTCACCATATTCACCCCGTGTTACAAAATTGAAGTCCGGTGGGGGTGAAGGGCTCACAGGTTCAGTCTGTCTGGCGCCCTGATCGTGCGCTGCGATCGCCGGAGCACTGATTTAGCAGCGGTGTCGAAGTCATCGGAGAGAAATGCTACTGGCCTGCCCTCCTGGTTAAGGGTGGCGGCGAGGGCGACCTCTGACGCATCGCTCTTCACCTGGAAGGGGGAGGACTCGTCCACCGCGCGCATCGCGGCCTTGGCGATATCTACCTTGATGCGACTGAAGGCCTGGCTGGCCTCAGCCGCCAGTGGGAAGATGGTAGCTTTGATCAGTGGGCGGGCTTTGTCCGCATAGTTGCGGAACCACTGGGCATAATAGGAAAAGAACCCGAGGCACCTTTTCAGGGCTTGGGGCAGTGGGGAAGGGGGAGTTGCAGGAGGGGGCGCATACGGTCGGGGTTGGGCCCTAGAACTCCATTTTCCTCGACATAGCCGAGGATGGCTAGTCTGGTTGTGCGGAAAACACATTTCTCCTTGTTATAAGTGAGGTTGAGGGCTTGGGCGGTTCAGAGAAACTTCTGGAGGTTGGCGTCGTGGTCCTGCTGCTCGTAGCCGCAGATGGTGATCTTGTCCAAATACGGAAATGTGGCCTGCAGCCCGTACTGGTCCACCATTCAGTCCATCTTTCTTTGAAAGACCAAGACCCAGTTGGTGACGCCGAAGGGGACCCGGAGGAAGTGTAAGAGGTGGCCGTCTGCCTCAAAGGCCGTGTAGTGGCGGTCCTCCGGGTGGATTGGGAGCTGGTGGTATGCGGACTTCAGATCCACCGTGGAGAACACCCGGTAGTGTGCGATCTGATTAACCATGTCCGCTATCCGGGGAAGGGGGTATGATCGAGGTGCGTGTACCGGTTTATGGTTTGGCCGTAGTCTACAACCATCCGGTTCTTTTCCCCGGTCCTGACGACCACCATCTGAGCTCTCCAGGGGCGATTACTGGCCTCGATGATCCCTTCCCGCAAGAGCCGCTGGACATGATAAAAGTCCTGTCCTGGATACTATACCGCCTGCTCCTGGTGGTGACGGGTTTACAGTTGGCGGTGAGATTTGCGAAGAGCGGGGGAGGGTCAACCTTCAGGGTCGCGAGGCTACATACGGTGAGGGGATAGGGGCCACCGAACTTCAGGGTCAGGCTCCTGAGGTTGCACTGGAAGTCCAGTCCCAACAGAAGAGGAGCGCAGAGATCAGGAAGTACATATAGCTTAAAGTTTGCGTATTCGACACCTTGTATCACGAGGTTTGTGACAGTGTACCCCCCCCCCCCCCCCCCCCCGATCTGCACTGAGTGCGATCTGGAAGCGAGGGAGATTGTTTGAAGTGCAAGGGAGATTTGGAGCGAACAGAGCCTTACCGTGTCTGGGTGAATGAAGCTCCCTGTGCTCCCGGAGTCAAACAGGCAAGGCATTTCGTGTCCATTGACCCGGACGGTCATCATGGAGTTCCGGAGGTGCTTTGGGCGTGACTGGTCGATGGTGACTGTGCCGAGTTGCGAGTAGCCAGCGTGGTCAGAGGTGTTGGTGTGGTCCCAAGGTGGCGGCCCACGCCGGTTGCACGTGTCGGGCGGCATTGCAGATGGCGGCCCACCTTGGGCGCACGTGTCGGGTGGCGAGGACGATGGCGTCCAAGATGGCAGCCCCCATGAGTCGTACATGGCGGGCCACGTGGGAGACGGTGGCCAAGGTGGCGGCCCCCGTGAGTCACACGTGTTGTGCGGAGTCGAATATGGCTGCCCCCACGGACAGCACGATGACGCGTCTGAAGGGGGCGGAGCCTGAGTCTGAGAGTCGGGCCTGTGCTTTGGAGTCTTGGACCTGGCCAGGCAAACTTTGGCATAGTGTCCTTTCTTGCCGCAGTCGCTACAGTTCGCGTTTCGAACCGGACAACGCTGCTGGAGTGCTGGTGCTGGCCGCAGAAATAGCAGGGTAGCCCCCCCGAGTTGGGCGGGCAGCCGCACGGCACAGGCCTGGGGTACTCTCTGGTCGGGAGTCCACGAGGGGGTCGCGTGATCGGAAGGGAAAGCGTTGAGGCTTTGAAATGCTACTTCTCGTGAGGTGGTTAATTTTACCGTCTCTTCTAGGTCGAAGGCGCCCTTCTTTAGCAGGCGCTGCATGACGTAGATGGACCGAACCCCAGCCACGTAGGCGTCCCGGACGGCGAGTACCAAGTGTTGGGAGGCTGTGACGGCCTTGTAGTTGCAGCTTCGCGTGAGGACCTTGAGGTCGCGTAGGTACTCCTCCAGCAATTCCCCGTGGCGTTGGTGGCGAGTGGTGAGGAGGGCAGCGCATACACTTAGTTCACCGGCCTCATGTAAAGGTGCTTCAGCATCGCAAGGGCATCTGCGTATGTGGTCGCTTCCACAAGTTGCACCGAGATTCTGTGGCTTACCCGGGCATGGAGGAGGAGGCACAGCTTCTGTTTTTCGGTGACGGAGGACAAGGAGGAGGCGGTGTGGTAGGCCTCGAAATATCGGAGCCAGTGTGAAAAAGTCCCTTTGGCCTCGGCCTGTGGGTCGATTTCCAGTCGGTCAGGTTTGAGGGCTGATTCCATCGTGATGTTGTAGTTGATTCAATTTATGCGACCATCAATTCACACGAGGCAGAGAGTTGAAGTGAACAGTGGCTTTAATCAACGAGAACAGTGCCTGCCTGTGACTGCTCTGCAATGAGAGCCGCCTGCAGGGCACCTGCTCTTTATACCTCCCCTCAAGGGGGCAGAGCCCACAAGGGCACCAACATGATACAATCAGTGTAGTACAGTACAATGGTCCATAGGTGGAGCCCACATGGGCAACAGCATGGTACAAAGCATAGTGGTTAGCATCAATGCTTCACAGCTCCAGGGTCCCAGGTTCGATTCCCGGCTGGGTCACTGTCTGTGTGGAGTCTGCACGTCCTCCCCGTTTGTGCGTGGGTTTCCTCCGGGTGCTCCGGTTTCCTCCCACAGTCCAAAGATGTGCGGGTTAGGTGGATTGGCCATGCTAAATTGCCCGTAGTGTAAGGTTAATGGGGGGGATTGTTGGATTACGGGTATACGGGTTACGTGGGTTTAAGTAGGGTGATCATTGCTCGGCACAACATCGAGGGCCGAAGGGCCTGTTCTGTGCTGTACTGTTCTATGTTCTAATGCAGTGCAGTGGTGAATAGTTATTATAATACGTTCACCACACATATGGGGTATGAAATGATTGGGGAGAATAGCTTTCATGTTGAGTCTGTAAGTAACTCCTTCGAAGTGTGCAATGATTTTTCACATGGCCATCATATATAAGGGGCTGGATTTTTTGGTTGCACAGGGATGGAACAGAGATGGCCGGCATGCCAGTTAGTAGATACCATGGCCAGTGCTGGCCATGCTCATCAGGGCTGGGGAAAGGTTACCCTGCAATCCTACCTAATCCCTGATTGCAGTCAATTAAACTGGTTAAAGAGCTCATTGAAAACTCATTAATGGGGGAATGTTGTTGTTTTCCCATGGGTTCATGTGCTATGCATGTTGTCTGGGGCAGACCAGGTTAAGGGAGGCAAGGACAAAGTGTGGAACCAGACAGAGGCTGAAAAAGTAGAGAGCTCTGGTATCAAGAGGCAAGGGAGAGGGACAAGGGGCAAGAAGTAAATGGAGACTATGGGCGGGATTCTCTGATCCTGGGGCTAAGTGTTGACGGCGTCATAAAGGCCAGAGCGTTTTACGGGGGCGTCAACAGGCCCCGAGGAGCAGCGATCCTGCGCCGCACGGGGGGCCAGCACGGCACTGGGGAGCCTCACGCTGCTCCAGCTGCCGATACCGGCGTCAGAACGGGCGCCGCGGGTCCGCGCATGGGCGCTACGGTATGCACATGGGTTGCCTTCGCTGCCCCGGCCCTATACAACATGGCGGAGAGCTACAGGAGCCCGGTGCGGAGGAACATAGGCCCTCACCAGGATAAACCCGCCTGTTGATTGGTAGGCCCTGATCACGCGCCAGGCCACCATGGAGGCCCCCCCTGGGGTTTGATTCCCCCTCCCCCCACCCCCCAACCAGGCCACCCCCCCCCCCAACATTAACGCCGAGGACCCGCCGGGTAGGACCATATGAGAATGGCGCTGGCGGCTCTCGGCCTAACTCGGTGGGCACTCGGCCCATCGTGCGTGGAGAATTGCCGGGGGAGGGCGCGTAGAGCGGCCCCCGACCACGCCAACGCCAATAGCGCCGAATCTCCAGTCACCGGGGAATCGGCACACCGGCGGCGGGGCAGCGTCGCATGAATCGCGCCCCCCCCGGGCGATTCTCCGATCCGGAGCGGGGTCGGAGAAGGAGAATCCCGCCCCATATCCTTCAGCAGATAATCTACTGGCAAAGAAGAAGCTGTTATGAGATGCCAGAAAACTAGACAATACGCCTCTTCAGGCAGTTCGTCACAGTCATTTGTCAGCACCAGAGACTTACAGAAAGTGAAAGTGAATATCTCTTATTGTCACAAATAGACTTCAATGAAATTACTGTGAAAAGCCCCTAGTCGCCACATTCCGGCGCCTGTTCAGGGAGACTGGTATGGGAATTGAACCGTGCTGTTGGCCTGCCTTGGTCTGCTTTAAAAGCCAGCGATTTAGCCCAGTGTGCTAAACCAACCCCTAGTACTGTGAGCAGAATTGGTTACCATACTCAGTATTCATTAAAGTCACTGCAACCATGCTTCTGAGTCCTTCCAAGGATTAGCTGTGGACCTTGGCAGCATTGCACAAATAACAGAATACCACTGCATTCCCCAAGTCACTGATATTCCATTTGCCAGTGATAGACAATATATTCATTTCATAATAGACACAGCCTCGCTCTGACAGAGGGTATTGGATTCATTCCCTCCCTGGATTCTCCAAGATACAGGGCACCATCGATTGTGCCCAAGTGGCTACCAAGGCACCCAGTGATTATCCACTCAGATTCATTAAAAGAAAGGGCTTCCACTCCATCAAAATTCAGTTGATCTGTGCCCACAACAAGAGATTCCTCCATGAGTGCACCACCGTTCCCGACAGTTCCAATGAGTTCTTCACTCTCTGCAGGCCAGGCTGCTCTTCACTCCAATGGATCCTAAGTTACAAAGTATTTCTCTTGAAGAGGTAGTTACTCACATCCCTCTACATGTGGGGTAATCGGGGTGGAAAGGGAGATACTTTGTGGGGATAATTGGAGACGTAGGGCCAAGTTAGGAAGGTGGAGAGTAGTAGGAAGTCCAGGTCATGGCGGTGTAGGGGGGGGGGGGGGGGTGCATGGGGGGGGGGGGGGGGGGGGGGTTGCAGTCCCTCTACAAGAGTCCCAGACAAAGGCACTGATGTGATTAAACCAGGGCCATCTGCTCACCAGAAACTCCATTGAACAGGCAGTGGAGTTCTCAAGATGAATTTCTACTGCATGAATTGTTTGGGAGGAGCCGAGCAATACACTCTTGCAACGTCAATGCCAGAGGACAGCAGGGATCCTGGATGTCACTCCAGCTGCCCCTCTATCCCATAGAGGAGCCCAGGGGGCCCTGGGCACCCACAGAGACGAGAATGGTCCAGGAGACCCTGAGGGTGTCCAGGCCATCTGACTCCTCCGTTCCTGTGACTGACACAACTCCAGCCCCGCACAGAGGAGGGGGACACTTCAAGCCCCAGCCTTCCAGGGGACGCCTACCATGGTAATCACAGGCAATTGGCAGACAGAAGGCCACCTTCGCCTCAGATATGGATCCTGGTGAAACACCTTGGCATAGCGTAATGGGAATGAAGAGAAAGAAATGAAAGCCACACCATGGGCTTGGCTGATAAGATAGTGAGCACTCATGTCACAACCATTTATGTATTCAAAATGCACCCGCTCTCATTTCATTGCTGCATGCACTGCCATCATTTCATCCTCCGCGTCTAAGCTGGATTCCCAATAATAGTGTATACTCCATCTCCTTTCTGCGAGGGTGTAGGCTGAATGGTTGTGCTTCCCTCACATTGTCACTATGTAGTGATGCCCTTATAGGACAAAGATGAGGAGAATATATTTTCCCACAAAGGATTTGGAACTCTCTTGCCTCAGAAGGCGGTGGAAGCAGGGTCATTAAATATTTTTAAGGCAGAGGTGGATAGATTATTTTTAGGCAAGGGAATCAAAGGTTATTGTGGTAGATGAGAATGTGGAACTCTATTCACAGATAGCTTTAACTGTAGCTGTGACAAGAACCCTGTATGTTCTGTTGACTCGTGCCAGAGTAATGCAGATGCAAAGAAAGACTGAGGGGTGACTTCATGAGGTCTTTAAAATTATGCAGGGGTTTGAGAAGGTGAATGCAAATGATGGGCGAGATTCTCCGGACTCACGACGGGTCGGAGAATAGCGGGCGTCGGAAATTTTTACGGCGACGCTGTTCCGACGCCCTCCCGCTATTCTCCGAACCCCGCAAATTGTCGGAGTCGCGTTTCCCGACAAACGCCTCCTTCCCGCCCCTGACACGACCAGAATCGCCACTGAGAGCCCCCCCGCTATTCACCGGCCCGGATGGGCCGAAGTCCCGACGTCATGGCGCCCTGTTTGGACGTCGTGAAACACACCTGCTTTTTAAATTCGTCAACCAGTCGGCCTGGCTGACGACTGCTTGGAGGAGGTCAGGGCACCACTCTGCGCACCGCTCAGCGCACCGCTCAGCGCACCGCTCGAGTCTGGCCACAACGGGGAAGGCATCCCTGGGAACGGGAGGGGGTCCAGAACGGGGGCGGTGGGGGGGACGGAGGGGGCAGTGGGGGAGACGGAGGGGGCAGTGGGGGAGACGGAGGGGGCAGTGGGGGAGACGGAGGGGGCAGTGGGGGAGACGGAGGGGGCAGTGGGGGAGACGGAGGGGGCAGTGGGGGAGACGGAGGGGGCAGTGGGGGAGACGGAGGGGGCAGTGGGGGAGACGGAGGATGCAGTGGGGGAGATGGAGGGGGCAGTGGGGGAGACGGAGGGGGCAGTGGGGGAGACGGAGGGGGCAGTGGGGGAGACGGGGGAGGCAGTGGGGGGCGACGGAGGGGGGGGGGGTTTAGGTAGAGAGTGAGCCGTCCAACCCCGTAACAAAATGTCTGCCACCATGCCATGGTGTGCAGGTGACGAGGACACGGCCGCTGGTTCCCCTGTGGCTTCCGGCCACAGGCCACTGACGCACCCGTGAGGAGGACATAGTTTACTGGCCGTTGGATGCAGGAAGTGACCAGGGGTTAGGCTGACCGCGTGTCAGCAGCGCGACCAGGCCACCGGGACACACAGGTATCCCGTGGCAGGAGGCTGCCGAGGTGTCGACTAACGTCCGTCTAACATGTCCCGTTTCTCCGCCCCCCACCACCCTTCTGTAGGTTAGCACGATGCATGGGAACAGAACGGCTATGTTCTGCGCAGTGGTTGGGGCCGCTCTACTGGATTTGGAGATGCAGCAGCATCCACACCCACAACCCGCAGTGGCTGCAGGGCCAGCTGCAGCAGCAGAGGGAAGGGCCGAGGAGTTGCCAGTCGTCGAGCAGCATGGGGGGGGGGGGGGAGGAGGAGGAGGAGGAGGAAGAGGAAGAGGAGAGAGTGAGGGTGCAGCCACGGCGTCAGAGGCGACGACCAAAGCCGAGGGTGTACCGTGTCCGGGTCTCTTTCCTAACAATGCCGGACATCACCTGCAGGAGAAGACTCCGGCTGAGTAGGCAGACGGTGATACATATCTGCGAACTCCTGTCGCACCTCGCCCCACGTGGAACGGGGGGAGGACACGCGATCCCGGTAGCCATCAAGGTGACGGTCGCTCTGAACTTCTATGCTACCGGCTCCTTCCAGTCTCCGAGCGGGGACGTCTCTGGGATCTCCCAGTCATCGGTGCACAGGTGCATCCGGGATGTGACCGACGCCCTCTATGCCATCGCCGATCGCTACATCACCTTTCCCGAGGACCGAGCAAGTCAAGACTCACGAGCCCGTGGATTTGCCAGTGTGGCCGGGATACCGAGGGTTCAGGGGTCAATCGACTGTGTTCACGTCCCCATGCGCCCGCCTGCTGTGGACAGGGACGTGTTCACAAACAGGAGGGGGACATACTCCATTAATGTCCAGGTGGTATGCGACCCCCACATGAGGTTCATGAACGTCTGTGCAAGGTTCCCAGGGAGTGTGCATGACTCCTACATACTAGCGCAGTCGTTCATCCCTGCGATGTTTGAGGGACGTCCCCCCCGGCTGAGGGGCTGGTTGCTAGGTGACAGGGGTTATCCGCTGAGGTCTTGGCTGATGACGCCGATACGGAGGCCTCAGACCAATGCGGAAACACGATACAACGAGGCCCATGCAGCAACCAGGGGTGTGGTGGAGCGCTGCCTTGGCCTCCTGAAGATGAGATTCAGGTGCCTGGACCGCTCCGGAGGGGCCCTGCAGTACCAGGCCGACAGGGTCGCTCGCATTGTAGTGGTCTGCTGTGCGCTGCACAACATCGCGATGCAGAGGGGAGATGACCTGTTGCAGGAGGCGGAGGGAGAAGCTAGTGGCAGTGGTGCCAGCACAGAGGAGGAGGAGGAGGAGGAGGAGGAGGAGGAGGAGGACGCTGGCGGAGTGGCGGGCGCAGCACGCAACAACGACCCAGGTGCTGGTGATGTCCAGGAGGCGGCACGACGGACCCGGCAAGGACGGCGGGCACGCGATGCCATGGTGGCAGCACGGTTCACGCATCGCATGTGACGTCCCCGATGAACACCAAACCACCACCTGCATCGCTAGTCATGCAGAGGGTCACCACACAACTGCCACCACCAAACCCCCCCACCCCCTCAGTGTACACTGCTCCACTTCGACATGACGCTTATCACTGGGTCCAGACGGAATGGCACAACATTGATGGCTGTGTCAGCGGGTGTGATCAGTGCCATGTGGAATGATGACAGCCCGCTCTGCGAAGAGCTGTGAGCTCAGAATCGTTAGAGAGAGTCTGACCCATGGCAATAGCTGAACCATCCACCTTGGTGGCCGCTGAGTTCGTCACTGACACTCCATCACGTGCCCGCGTGGGCTAGCTGTGGGAGGGGGGTAGGGGCAGGGACTGCACACCCGGCACCGAGGTTTCACCACCCGCCACCCCCAGCGACACTCGGTCACCATCACGATTCCTGTGGCTGTGGAACAATCACACGGTATTACAAGTAAGGTGGAACAGTGTGTTTAATATTAACAATTATTTACAGGTGCCCTACCCCTACAACTAAACTGTGCCCTTCACCCGTGCCAACTTACTCAGTGTCTATCTTAGTTGCCTTACGGGCCCTACCACTACGTCTAAGTGAATCCCCAGATGATACAGCAGGAGTGGAGGAGGATTGCTGCGAATCGCCCCCCTCGACTCGTTTCTCCTTGGCCAAGCGTTTCCTGGGGCGACCCGGCCTTGATGGGCCAGGCTGCTCTGCGGGCGTCTCGGGTGACATTGTGCCACCCTGCTCTGCCTGCTGCCCACCCGATGCACCAGGGATGGGACGGGGGGAGGCCGAGAATTCCGGGACGTCCCGTGATGGAGTTAATGGGACGGGCCCCGAAACCTCCTCCTCCCTCGGGGAGCCCGGTGGCCCCCGGGCCTCACTTTGGGACAGAGGTGCGAGCGGGGAGGTTCCCCGTCGCACCACCGACACCTGGCGCTGCCAGTCCTGGAGGCCTGCAACGGTATCCACCAGGATCCGAAGGTTTGCAGAGACGGAGTCCAGGGAGTTAGACATTCCCGCCAGGGACTGTGCGATCTCAACCTGATTGTGCACGACGCCATCCAGCACATGTGTCAGGCGGTTGATGCTCTCGGCGACTGACTGCTGCGACTGGCCAATGACCTGCTGAGACTCGGCCATGGCCCGCAGGGCGCCGGCAATGTCGGTTTGGCTCTGGCACATTGCTGCCTGTGAGAGGGCAACCCTGTCCAGGGCCGAGGATGACGCGTGCACATTAATCCCAACGTCTTGCATAACCTGACCCATTGCCTCCACCGCGGATGCCACCCGTGCGGTGTCGGACTGGGTCTCTGCCATGAGCGGCACCACTCCCTGCTCTTGGACGCGGATCGACTCCTCTAACAGCGTCTGCAGAGTCTGGAAGGAAGCCCTCATCCCGTCATTGTTTCCCTGGGTTTCCTGAGGCATCGGCTGTGCGGGTGGGTTGAGAAACTCCAGGAACTCCGAAAACGTCTGGGAGCCAGCTGCATCCTGGGCCTGGTCTGGCCTCCGCGAGTCCGGGCCCTCTGTTGCTCCGACCTCCACCTACTGTACCTGCTCATCTGTGATGTGCCAACCAGACTGTGCCCCAGGAGACTCATCACTAAATAGGCCCGCCGGGGTGTGTATCTCTGGGATGATGGAAGTGGTGGGAGAAAGCAGTGCCGCAAGCCCGACGCTCTCAATGGTTAGGTCCTCGTCCAGGGTGTGGGGCCGCTCAGCGACAGGAGGGTTGTCCCTGGCCATTTCTGGTGGTGGTGGTGGACCTCGAACCCTCTGTGCGTCCTGGTCCGCAGATTGGGTTGGGGCAGATAGGGCTGCCCGCTGATCGGGCACCCTCTGTTGTGAGGCCCCGGGTGAGGTGGCGGCAGATTCGTGTCTCCGTCTGCAGCCAGACGGCCCTGGTCGTTCGGCATCACGTCCTAGGGAAGAGAATGAGACGGGTTATTTCGATTTGCTCGGCAGGCCGCTGGACGGTCCCAGTGGGCAGGGTGTGTGAAGGGACAGAGGATGGGGAGGTGTCCCAGTGGGCAGGGTGTGTGAAGGGACAGAGGATGGGGGGGGGGGGAGGGTGTTTGTCAGGGAGGGTTGTCTCACTTGCTGCAGTTCCGCCAACCTCGCATTGCGCGATATCGCGGGTGGCAGACCCCCCAACAAGGTCCAGTGCCCTCTGTTCAAAGGTGCTGAGGGGGTGCATGTTGGGCGAACCCCCTCCAGTCTTGTGCCGCTCACGGTGGTTATGACCGGCCTTGGCCTGTTGGGGGAGGAAACATAGGTAGATCATTACAAAACGGTAGGTCTCAGAAGTCCGTTCTGATACTGGCACAGTTTGGGGGGGGGGCAAGTTGTCATCAGATGATTGCATCTCTCCTCGGGGCCAGAGCGCTGGGTCTGTGACAACTTTGTGAACCCCCCTCAAAAAACTCTGCCCCAATCCCCCCCCCCCCCCCCCCCCCCGGGCAGTTAAGGGGGAGGGATGGTTGTGACTAGGGGGCACCCTCATGGCACTTACCCTGGCAGACCTGGTGAGGTCATGTAGCTTCTTTCGGCACTGCTCTGCTGAGCGAGGGGTCTGCCCCACAGCACTGACGGCAGCAGCCACGTCACGCCAGGCCTGGCGTACCGTGCTGGCAGGTTGGCGATGCCCTCTCCGCGGGCGGATGATGCCCCTCCTCTGCTCCACGGCATCGAGCAGCGCCTCGACGTCTGCATCAATAAAGCGAGGTGCAGCTCGCCTAGGCTCCGACATCCTGCCCGACAGATTCTGTGGTCGCCCGCGCCTTTTTACGGCGTCGGGCGGCGTCACATGGGCGGGTTCGTGTCGTCGTCGCGTTCCGTCGTCATCACGCACGTAATTGACGCGGCCGCGCTGCTAGCCCATTTCCAGGAAGTGAATCGGTC
Source organism: Scyliorhinus canicula (assembly GCF_902713615.1). Taxonomy (NCBI): domain Eukaryota; kingdom Metazoa; phylum Chordata; class Chondrichthyes; order Carcharhiniformes; family Scyliorhinidae; genus Scyliorhinus; species Scyliorhinus canicula. The sequence continues at coordinate 175,626,029 of NC_052146.1, forward strand.
GGGAAATGAAGCCTTCGCGACCGTCGTAAAACGGTCCCGATTTTTACGACCGTTTGCCGACTTTCCGCGGGTGCGGAGAATTTCGCCCTTTATGTTTTCTTTTGGTGAGGAGACCAGAATTAGGGGCCAAGAATATAAGATAGTCATCAACAAATTCAATAAGGAATTAGGAGAAACTCCTTTATCGAAAGAATGATAAGAATATGAAACTCACAACAAGAAATAGTTGAGGAGAATAGCAATGGTTAACTTATGAGGGTCGGGAGTGGGGGGGGGGGGGTGTTGGGCCAGTGATTGAGGGGATAGTTGGGAGTCCAGTGGAAGGTAGGGTGGTCAGGGGAGGGTGTGGAGTAATCGGGGTGGGAAGGGAGATAGTTTGGGGGGTAGTTGGAGGGGTAGGGGCAAGGTAGGAAGGTGGAGAGTAGTCGCAAGTCCAGGTCACAGCAGGGGGAGGGATGGGTGCAGTCCGTACCATAGTTACCCAGGAGTTAGAAGCGGTTTCAATCCTTCTAACTTTTCCTGGGTAACTATTCTAACAATAATAATCTGTATTAGTGTCACAGGTTGGCTTACATTATCACTACAGAAAATTGCTGTGAAAATCCCCCATTCGCCACTTTCCGGCGCCGTTCGGGTACGCTGAGGGAGAATTCAGGATGTCCAATTCACCTAACAAGCATGTCTTTCGGAACTTGTGGGAGGAAACCGGAGCACCCGGAGAAAACCCACGCAGACACAGGGAGACCATGCAGACTCCGCACAGACAATGACCCAAGCCAGGAATCGAACCTGGGACACTGGCACTGCGAAGCAACATTGCTAACCACTGTGTTACCGTGCTGCCCAGAATAGAGTCGGAATCATCCAAAGCCTCTGATATAAATCAGAGTTTCATATGATGCCAGGTGCAGGGTAATTGCCCAATGGAAGTTAAACTTCTCGTATGAACTAAAATGAGAAGAATCTCCAGGTTTACAGTGAAGCCAATGCAAGCCGGAAAAACATCACTTCATCTTCTGAATAGGCATGTTGCAGTGGCTTTCCTGGTGGCGTGGGGAGAATTCAATGGGAAGTCCCATTGATAGCAACGGGACCAAAAGATCCTACCGCTGACCAATAGTGGGTCATCTTCCACGCCGAGAAACCTGCCTCGCGCAGGGAGGCCAGAGAATCTCACCACATAATTGTGTTTCTCTCTCCACAGATGCTGCCAGACCTGCTCAGTTTACCCAGCATTTACTGCTTTTATTTCAGATTTACACTTTTAGATTTACTTCAAATAATTATTACTTACCAGTATAAATTCCTGAGAGGGTGTGGATTGTGGACATTGCATGCTGAGCCGATGTTACATTGCGAGTTATCTTCAGGTCATCTTGTGGGCAATTGTTGGGTCCACAGTACGCTAAAATATCGTCAGTGATGTTAGCTGAAACCAAAGAATGTGATTGACTAGATGCCAGAGCACAAATTCAAATTTTGTTGCAGGATCCTGACTTTCTTTGTTATTATGTCATTGCATATTAACAAAAGAGCATCAGCAATTTTGAATATGTTCGTTAGACTTATCTATATAAATTACAAATACAGTCACAGTTTATACCTCATAAATCGTCATAGAAGTTAAATTAATATTGTGAAGCACATATGACTTTTTGATGTGTTAATTTCTTTGAATGCTTCTGTGCAACTTAAGAAGAGATTGTACCTAGAATCTGACTTCAGTATAACCTTAATTGACTGAATGCAATTAAAGCTATCAGTGATTAGAACTAGAGTTAGCATCTTTAGCCAAAATTACAGCCAAGGGCTTTGATATTGCAGAGAAATTCAGCTGTGCCTGAAAGTACAGAATTGATGCTGGGACTTCATTCTATTGGACAAGGCATGCAGCCAGTGCTTTGTGTACTGGTTATTAGTCGTGTAAGTGCTTGGAGAATTGGGAAATTGGGTGTCCCTGACGTCACTTAAAGTAACCAGCTCCTTCTAAAGAAGCTGCAAACTGGCCACAAATAGAAAGGAATGCTTGTGAAGATTGAAATGACGACAGAATCTGGGGATTGGATGTTTAAGCTTTCCAATGCCACATTGGAGGCCCTAATCCAAGCAGTGGACAAGACTTGGGCGATACGGTTTGCTCGGAGTGAGGGCAGAAGGAGAAAGCCTGAGAGAAAGCAGCGCGAGAGACCGACAGGTTAAAAACAGTGTCAGGGAACGGCAAAGATTCTGGTGAGAGTATTAAATGCCACCTAGAACGAAAACTCTTTTACCTCAGTAGCCTCCATGCCAAAACTAAACTGACCACCATAGACACACATGGTCTACAGATTACAGATGACTGCAGTGCCATTACCCGTTCTGAACCATATTTGCAAGCCTCTTGATCTCTTTAATTCTAAAACCAAGTTCATATATCAACCCACACCTGGTCAGTCCAATATTTCACCTCCAATATATATTGATAGAGAGAGTCAGGAATATGTTGAGCACTTCCCATATCTTGGCATTCATTTCTCTCAAAAGACCAAAACTAGATCAGCTCAACCCCCTCAGCCTTCTACATACTAAAGCAGTGAATAAAGACCTCAACAAGTCAACAAAAGTCCTAGGGCACGATCTAACAGAAAGATTTCTAAGTGTCATTTGTGGTGAGTTTTGCTTGGAGTGTCCAACGCTATCTAATGATACTAAGGGTGTTATTCTCCCAAAAAGGAACAGGGCGAAATTCTCCGCACCCGCGGAAAGTCGGCAAACCGTCGTAAAAATCGGGACCGTTTTACGACGGTCGCGAAGGCTTCATTTCCCGACCGATTCACTTCCTGGAAATGGGCTAGCAGCGCGGCCGCATCAATTACGTGCGTGATGACGACGGAACGCGACGACGACACGAACCCGCCCATGTGACGCCGCCCGACGCCGTAAAAAGGCGCGGGCGACCACAGAATCTGTCGGGCAGGATGTCGGAGCCTAGGTGAGCTGCTCCTCGCTTTATTGATGCAGACGTCGAGGCGCTGCTCGATGCCGTGGAGCAGAGGAGGGGCATCATCCGCCCGCGGAGAGGGCATCGCCAACCTGCCAGCACGGTACGCCAGGCCTGGCGTGACGTGGCTGCTGCCGTCAGTGCTGTGGGGCAGACCCCTCGCTCAGCAGAGCAGTGCCGAAAGAAGCTACACGACCTCACCAGGTCTGCCAGGGTAAGTGCCATGAGGGTGCCCCCTAGTCACAACCATCCCTCCCCCTTAACTGCCCGGGGGGGGGGGGGGGGGGGGGGGGGGGAGAGGGATTGGGGCAGAGTTATTTGAGGGTGGTTCACAAAGTTGTCACAGACCCAGCGCTCTGGCCCCGAGGAGAGATGCAATCATCTGATGACAACTTGCCCCCCCCAAACTGTGCCAGTATCAGAACGGACTGCTGATACCTACCGTTTTGTAATGATCTACCTATGTTCCCTCCCCCAACAGGCCAAGGCCGGTCATAACCACCGTGAGCGGCACAAGACTGGAGGGGGTTCGCCCAACATGCACCCCCTCAGCACCTTTGAACAGAGGGCACTGGACCTTGTTGGGGGGTCTACCACCCGCGATATCGCGCAATGCGAGGTTGGCGGAACTGCAGCAAGTGAGACAACCCTCCCAGACAAACACCCCCCCCCCCACCCCCCCCATCCTCTGTCCCTTCACACACCCTGCCCACTGGGACACCTCCCCATCCTCTGTCCCTTCACACACCCTGCCCACTGGGACACCTCCCCATCCTCTGTCCCTTCACACACCCTGCCACTGGGACACCTCCCCATCCTCTGTCCCTTCACACACCCTGCCCACTGGGACACCTCCCCATCCTCTGTCCCTTCACACACCCTGCCCACTGGGACACCTCCCCATCCTCTGTCCCTTCACACACCCTGCCCACTGGGACACCTCCCCATCCTCTGTCCCTTCACACACCCTGCCCACTGGGACCGTCCAGCGGCCTGCCGAGCAAATCGAAATAACCCGTCTCATTCTCTTCCCTAGGACGTGATGCCGAACGACCAGGGCCGTCTGGCTGCAGACGGAGACAGGAATCTGCCGCCACCTCACCCGGGGCCTCACAACAGAGGGTGCCCGATCAGCGGGCAGCCCTATCCGCCCCAACCCAATCTGCGGACCAGGACGCACAGAGGGTTCGAGGTCCACCACCACCACCAGAAATGGCCAGGGACAACCCTCCTGTCGCTGAGCAGCCCCACACCATGGACGAGGACCTAACCATTGAGAGCGTCGGGCTTGCGGCACTGCTTTCTCCCACCACATCCATCATCCCAGAGATACACACCCCGGCGGGCCTATTTAGTGATGAGTCTCCTGGGGCACAGTCTGGTTGGCACATCACAGATGAGCAGGTACAGCAGGTGGAGGTCGGAGCAACAGAGGGCCCGGACTCGCGGAGGCCAGACCAGGCCCAGGATGCAGCTGGCTCCCAGACGTTTTCGGAGTTCCTGGAGTTTATCAACCCACCCGCACAGCCGATGCCTCAGGAAACCCAGGGAAACAATGACGGGATGAGGGCTTCCTTCCAGACTCTGCAGACGCTGTTAGAGGAGTCGAACCGCGTCCAAGAGCAGGGAGTGGTGCCGCTCATGGCAGAGACCCAGTCCGACACCGCACGGGTGGCATCCGCGGTGGAGGCAATGGGTCAGGTTATGCAAGACGTTGGGGTTAATGTGCACGCGTCATCCTCGGCCCTGGACAGGGTTGCCCTCTCACAGGCAGCAATGTGCCAGAGCCAAACCGACATTGCCGGCGCCCTGCGGGCCATGGCCGAGTCTCAGCAGGTCATTGGCCAGTCGCAGCACGCCATGGCACAGTCCCATCAGTCGATAGCACAGTCCCAGCTGTCAGTCGCGGAGACCATCAACCGCCTGACACATGTGCTGGATGGCGTCGTGCACACACAGGTTGAGATCGCACAGTCCCTGGCGGGAATGTCTAACTCCCTGGACTCCGTCTCTGCAAACCTTCGGATCCTGGTGGATACCGTTGCAGGCCTCCAGGACTGGCAGCGCCAGGTGTCGGTGGTGCGACAGGGAACCTCCCCGCTCGCACCTCTGTCCCAAAGTGAGGCCCGGGGGCCACCGGGCTCCCCGAGGGAGGAGGAGGTTTCGGGGCCCGTCCCATTAACTCCATCACGGGACGTCCCGGAATTCTCGGCCTCCCCCCGTCCCATCCCTGGTGCATCGGGTGGGCAGCAGGCAGAGCAGGGTGGCACAATGTCACCCGAGACGCCCGCAGAGCAGCCTGGCCCATCAAGGCCGGGTCGCCCCAGGAAACGCATAGCCAAGGAGAAACGAGTCGAGGGGGGCGATTCGCAGCAATCCTCCTCCACTCCTGCTGTATCATCTGGGGATTCACTTAGACGTAGTGGTAGGGCCCGTAAGGTAACTAAGATAGACACTGAGTAAGTTGGCACGGGTGAAGGGCACAGTTTAGTTGTAGGGGCTAGGGCACCTGTAAATAATTGTTAATATTAAACGCACTGTTCCACCTTACTTGTAATACCGTGTGATTGTTCCACAGCCACAGGAATCGTGATGGTGACCGAGTGTCGCTGGGGGTGACGGGTGGTGAAACCTCGGTGCCGGGTGTGCAGTCCCTGCCCCTACCCCCCTCCCACAGCTAGCCCACGCGGGCACGTGATGGAGTGTCAGTGACGAACTCAGCGGCCACCAAGGTGGATGGTTCAGCTATTGCCATGGGTCAGACTCTCTCTAACGATTCTGAGCTCACAGCTCTTCGCAGAGCGGGCTGTCATCATTCCACATGGCACTGATCACACCCGCTGACACAGCCATCAATGTTGTGCCATTCCGTCTGTACCCAGTGATAAGCGTCATGTCAAAGTGGAGCAGTGTACACTGAGGGGGGGGGGGAGGTTGTGGTGGTGGCAGTTGTGTGGTGACCCTCTGCATGACTAGCGATGCAGGTGGTGGTTTGGTGTTCATCGGGGACGTCACATGCGATGCGTGAACCGTGCTGCCACCATGGCGTCGCGTGCCCGCCGTCCTTGCCGGGTCCGTCGTGCCACCTCCTGGACATCACCAGCACCTGGGTCGTGTCTGCGTGCTGCGCCCGCCACTCCGCCAGCGTCCTCCTCCTCCTCCTCCTCCTCCTCCTCCTCTGTGCTGGCACCACTGCCACTAGCTTCTCCCTCCGCCTCCTGCAACAGGTCATCTCCCCTCTGCATCGCGATGTTGTGCAGCGCACAGCAGACCACTACAATGCGAGCGACCCTGTCGGCCTGGTACTGCAGGGCCCCTCCGGAGCGGTCCAGGCACCTGAATCTCATCTTCAGGAAGCCAAGGCAGCGCTCCACCACACCCCTGGTTGCTGCATGGGCCTCGTTGTATCGTGTTTCCGCATTGGTCTGAGGCCTCCGTATAGGCGTCATCAGCCAAGACCTCAGCGGATAACCCCTGTCACCTAGCAACCAGCCCCTCAGCCGGGGGGGACGTCCCTCAAACATCGCAGGGATGAACGACTGCGCTAGTATGTAGGAGTCATGCACACTCCCTGGGAACCTTGCACAGACGTTCATGAACCTCATGTGGGGGTCGCATACCACCTGGACATTAATGGAGTATGTCCCCCTCCTGTTTGTGAACACTTCCTTGTCCACAGCAGGTGGGCGCATGGGGACGTGAACACAGTCGATTGACCCCTGAACCCTCGGTATCCCGGCCACACTGGCAAATCCACGGGCTCGTGAGTCTTGACTTGCTCGGTCCTCGGGAAAGGTGATGTAGCGATCGGCGATGGCATAGAGGGCGTCGGTCACATCCCGGATGCACCTGTGCACCGATGACTGGGAGATCCCAGAGACGTCCCCGCTCGGAGACTGGAAGGAGCCGGTAGCATAGAAGTTCAGAGCGACCGTCACCTTGATGGCTACCGGGATCGCGTGTCCTCCCCCCGTTCCACGTGGGGCGAGGTGCGACAGGAGTTCGCAGATATGTATCACCGTCTGCCTACTCAGCCGGAGTCTTCTCCTGCAGGTGATGTCCGGCATTGTTAGGAAAGAGACCCGGACACGGTACACCCTCGGCTTTGGTCGTCGCCTCTGACGCCGTGGCTGCACCCTCACTCTCTCATCTTCCTCTTCCTCTTCCTCCTCCTCCTCCTCCTCCTCCTCCTCCCCCCCCTCCCATGCTGCTCGACGACTGGCAACTCCTCGGCCCTTCCCTCTGCTGCTGCAGCTGGCCCTGCAGCCACTGCGGGTTGTGGGTGTGGATGCTGCTGCATCTCCAAATCCAGTAGAGCGGCCCCAACCACTGCGCAGAACATAGCCGATCTGTTCCCATGCATCGTGCTAACCTACAGAAGGGTGGTAGGAGGCAGAGAAACGGGACATGTTAGACGGACGTTAGTCGGCACCTCGGCAGCCGCCAGCCATGGGATACCAGTGTGTCCCGGTGGCCTGGTCGCGCTGCTGACACGCGGTCAGCCTAACCCCTGGTCACTTTCTGCATCCAACAGCCAGTAAACTATGGCCTCCTCACGGGTGCGTCAGTGGCCTGTGGCCGGAAGCCACAGGGGAACCAGCGGCCGTGTCCTCGTCACCTGCACACCATGGCATGCTGGCAGACATTTTGTTACGGGGTTGGACGGCTCACTCTCTACCTAACCCCCCCCCCTCCGTCGCCCCCCACTGCCTCCCCCGTCTCCCCCACTGCCCCCTCCGTCTCCCCCACTGCCTCCTCCGTCTCCCCCACTGCCCCCTCCGTCTCCCCCACTGCCCCCTCCGTCTCCCCACTGCCTCCTCCGTCTCCGCCACTGCCTCCCCCGTCTCCCCCACTGCCCCCTCCGTCTCCCCCACTGCCTCCTCCGTCTCCCCCACTGCCTCCCCCGTCTCCCCCACTGCCCCCTCCGTCTCCCCCACTGCCCCCTCCGTCTCCCCCACTGCCCCCTCCGTCTCCCCCACCTGCCCCCTCCGTCTCCCCCACTGCCTCCTCCGTCTCCCCCACTGCCCCCTCCGTCTCCCCCACTGCCTCCCCCGTCTCCCCCCCACTGCCTCCTCCGTCTCCCCCACTGCCCCCTCCGTCTCCCCCACTGCCCCCTCCGTCTCCCCCACTGCCTCCCCCGTCTCCCCCCCACTGCCCCCGTTCTGGACCCCCTCCCGTTCCCAGGGATGCCTTCCCCGTTGTGGCCAGACTCGAGCGGTGCGCTGAGCGGTGCGCTGAGCGGTGCGCAGAGTGGTGCCCTGACCTCCTCCAAGCAGTCGTCAGCCAGGCCGACTGGTTGACGAAATTAAAAAGCAGGTGTGTTTCACGACGTCCAAACAGGGCGCCATGACTTCGGGACTTTGGCCCATCCGGGCCGGTGAATAGCGGAAGGGCTCTCAGTGGCGAATCTGGTCGTGTCAGGGGCGGGAAGGAGGCGTTTGTCGGGAAACGCGACTCCGACAATTTGCGGGGTTCGGAGAATAGCGGGAGGGCGTCGGAACAGCGTCGCCGTAAAAATTTCCGACGCCCGCTATTCTCCGAACCGTCGTGAGTCCGGAGAATCGCGCCCAAAGTCCCCGAGCGAGCACATTTAGCTGCGTGTTTCCTGCCGCTCTCACAGTGCTGAGAAACACAGGGCTAATCAACATAACTCGCATTGAATAAGGGGCCTGAAGGGGAATGTGCGGCCGAGGCTGCACATAGCCCAGTCGTGTACAGTGTGGAGCTCCACTCACCTGAATTCCCAATTGTAGCGAGAGATCAGAGCATCATTTTTCAATAGCGTCCCGATCTTCGAGGCCCCCAAACTAATCCCCGACCTTCTCCCCAATCCAAACACATTATGGGAGGATGGGTGAGTCCCCCCTGCACCCACCCCCCAACACCCACACAGGGCAACTGTAACCCAATAGCATGCACAACACTTTATCAGTGCCAACTTGGCACCCTGGCAGTGCCGATCTCACCTGGCAGTGCCATCCGGGCAATTTGGCAGTGCCGGACTGGCACCCAGGTGGCACTGCCAATGTGCCAGGCTGGCACTGCCAAGGTACCAGGCTGGCATCAGCAGTTCCAGCTACCACTCTGCACAGAGGGCATCCACTTGGGGGCCTCCGATCACCTGGGAGACCTCGCGTCTGGCCTCCGTTTGTGGAGATTAGCACTGAACAGCACTCACCCGAGGTCTCCAAGCGCAGGAGTTAGATCCCACGCCTTGGGTAGATCCCAGGAATGCATATTAGAGTGAGACAGCTAGTCTTTAATATGCAAATTATCCAGAAAGTGATTCCGCCCACAACGGGCAGGCTTACTTCACATCGTTCACGCGAGGCTTGGTGAGCCAGGTAGATCCCGGAAGTGCGATCTACTGGTTGCATTTTGCACACAACTCAACCGGTAGAGCCTGCCCTTAGAATTTTTTTCATCACCTTCAAGCTGAACTCCGAGTTCAGATCGCAATTTTGAAAGTTGCCCTCATCTCTAAGTAAGCATGTGTGTGTCCACACCACCCACTTTTGGGCAATGTCAACGCACACACACATGGGCATAACCCTACACCCCCAAATGAGGACACCCTATTTTGGGTTCCTGGGCCCCCCTGTTCAGGCTCCCCACACCCCCTTACAGACATTTCCCCCTCCACGCGTCACCACCCCAACCTCCCAGAGGCCGCTCCTAACATGCCCTGCACACCCTCCCTGAACCTTTTTATCCCCTCCTCTCTCCTTTCAACGGCATGGCCCCCCCTCAGACCCTGACCCTTGACAGTGCCATCTGGGCACCTTGGCAGTGCCAGGGTTGTAATGACAAGGTGCCATCTAGGCAGTGCCAATGTTCCAGAGGGAGGGCCAAGGGACAATCTGCACTGTCCCTGACCCCCCCCAGGGGCCTCTGATGGCTTGGAAGACCCCTTAGCTGCCGTTTCGCCTGGTCCACATTTGTGTGGACCAGTACTGAACGGCGCCCCGCTGAGGATTCCCTGGAGAAGACGTTAGAGGCCAGAAGGCCGGTTGATCCCAGGTGAGTGTGCCCTAGTAGGTTTAAGGCCTACTTATGCGAGTATGGCTTGGTCCCATTAATTCTAGTTGGACTGCCTCTTGGGACTTGGGCAGATCCTCGCGAGGCGCAGTGGCTGCTGGGAAGCCTGCAGGAAGCTTCAGCATCTACCAGCCACACCGCACTCCTGCTCGGGCATGGCCGGTAGATCGTGCCCCTAATGTACAGAAAATTTGTCATCATCAAACTCCTGTACTGCAGCGAGACATGGACTGTGCATCAGCAACACATAAGAGCACGAGAAAATTATCACCAGTAATGCCTACACCTCGTCCTCTGGATTCATCAAGTGGCAGTTAATCAAATTGTACTTGAAGCCCTTCTACAAGTATTCATGCAAAATCCCTGCAAATTCAACTTCAGATGACTACACACCGTCCAAATCGCCGAAAAGTGTCTTAAATAGCTAATGTTCCAGGGAGGACCAAGGAAACACTTTAAAGACGCTCTGAATCTGTCTTTGAAACAAGGCAGTATTGACATTGATGACTGGAAGAAGCTTTCTACCAATCGTTCAAAGTGGTGACAACTTTTCCATCAAGATGCATCACAATTTGAGTCACAGAATCTGAATGATGAAAGCATAACATCAAATTACTGCGGATGCTGGAATCAGAAACCAAAGAGAAAATGCTGGAAAATTTCAGCAGGTCTGGCAGCATATGTAGGGAGAGAAAAGAGCTAATGTTTCAAGTCCAGATGACCCTTTGTCAAAGCTCCGAATGATGAGGCAGATCAGCGGCAGAGAAAGAAAAAATAGGAAGAAAAACATGCACCCATATCCCACTACCTTATTGACATTTTGGCTCATATGCACATAGATCGGTTGGTTGAGAATCAGCCTGTTCATTCACATGAAAACTTAAGGCAGAAACCCATGGCCCTGAGTAGACATCATCCTCAGATTGAGAGTCGGCCACGACTGCTAACAGGTGCAGATGTGGAGTGGTAATCACCGAGTGATGATCAGATTACCAGTGTGCAGGAAGAGGTGTCAGAAGCAGAGAGGTCAGTGTACAGTCCTCCAGATGAAGGACTGTCCTGTGGGTGGCAGATTGGTAACTCGAGGCGGTTAATAGCTGTCCCGAGCACCTACCGCTCCAGCCATCTGGACACCATCTCTGTAGCAGAGCAATCAGAATAGGAGTGTGAGGGATTTATGTATTTTGAGGAATCTCACTGTCTTCTGAGATCTCGGTCCCTCAGCCAGATTTAAAAAAAATTCATTTTGTGAGATGTGGGCATCGCTGGTTGTGTTAGTCACCACTGTTGTATTATATTGTATATACTGCACTGCATACAAGGGTATTATAGTAAGGCCCCTGTACTACAGGTAGGGGGGTAGATCCCTGCCTGCTGGCACCGCCCAGTAGGCGGAGTATAAATATGTGTGCTCTTCGAACTGCAGCCATTTCGCCAGCTGCTGTAGGAGGTCACACATCTCTGTGTAATAAAGCCTCGATTACATTCTACTCTCATCTTGTCGTAATTGATAGTGCATCAATTTATTACACAGAGATTTTACAACGATGGATCTCTGCATCAAGCCTGATCGCCTGCAGCTGCACCCAAGCAGACGACGCCAAGTCGGCCGTCGCACATTGGCTAGCTTGCTTTGAAGCATACATCGGGTCTGCGCCAGACCCAATCTCAGAAGCACAGAAGCTCCAGATTCTGTACACGCGGCTGAGCTCCGATGTCTTTCCCCTCATCCAGGACGCGCTGAACCTCACAGAGACCATGGCGCTACTGAAGGAGAACTACGCTCAGCAGACCAACAAGATCTATGCCAGACACCTCCTGACCACGCGGCATCAACTTCCCGGTGAGTCTGTGGAAGATTTCTGGCGTGCTCTGCACGCCATGGTGAGAGACTGTGATTGCCAAGCAGTTTCAGCCGCTGAACATTCGAACCTGCTGATGAGAAACGCGTTCGTTATGGGAATAGGGTCGAACTACATCCGTCAGCGCCTCTTAGGGGCCACGCTTGACCTCGCGGCGATCAAGAAACTAGCGCTCCCGCTCACAGTCGCCTCATGCAACCCACCTGTGTATGCCCCCGACCACACGGCCCACCCTTCCTGGGCATCGTGGACCCCGCCAGCGGCCACCCCATTGTGAACCCCATCAGCGACCGCCCCGAGTCAACCCCACGCCTGCGTCGCGCGGCAGCCAACCAACCCCGGGGGACCCAAGTGAGACTTCTGTGGACAGACAAAACGCCCCCGGCAGGGCTGCCCGGCGCGCAGCCCATTCTGCAAGGCCTGCGGCAAGAAAGGACATCTCGCTGCAGTGTGCCAGGCCCACTCAATCGCCGCTATTGTCCCTGCACACCCCACGTGCGCCCAGTGGATGCCGCCATCTTCCTCGCCTCAGACCACGTGCGGCCCGCGGGCGCCGCCACCTTGCTCCCCTCAAAACACGTGCGGCCCGTGGGCACCGCCACCTTGCTTTCCTCACAACCAATTGGCGCCACCACCTTGGCTGCCCCAGGACACGTGCGGCCCGAGGGCGCCGCCATCTTGCCTGCCCCAGGACATGTGCGGCCCATGGGCGCCGCCATCTTCCCCGCCTCAGGACCCCTGCCTGTCGGGCACCTCATCAGGCCGCTCATTGCCTGCAACCACCGACGACCAGCCGCGTCTCGCCTCCATCCTGATCGACCAGTCCCGACCGCACAACCTCGCGACTGCGTCGACAAAGGTGAAGGTCGACGGGCAGGAGATATCCTGCCTTCTGGACTCCGGGAGCACTGAGAGTTTCATCCACCCCGATATAGTAAGGCGCTGCACTCGCGGTACACCCCGTTAACCAAAGAATCTCCCTGGCCTCCGGATCCCACTCCGTGGCGATCTGGGGGTACTGCATCGCCACCCTCACCATCCAGGGCATAAAGTTCAGCGGCCTCCGGCTCTACGTCCTCCCCAACCTCTGCGCTGCCTTCCTACTCAGCCTGGACTTCCAGTGCAACCTCCTAACCCTGAAATTTGGTGGGCCCCTACCACCCCTTACTGTGTGCGGCCTCACGATCCTTAAGGTCGACCCGCCTTCCCTGTTTGCAAACCTCACTCCGGATTGCAAACCCGTCGCCACCAGGAGCAGACGGTACAGCGTCCAGGACAGGACCTTCATCAGGTCTGAGGTCCAGCGGCTGCTGCGGGAGGGTATCATCGAGGCCAGCAACAGCCCCAGGAGAGCCCAAGTAGTAGTGGTGAAAACTGGGGAGAAAAACAGGATGGCCGTTGACTACAGTCAGACCATCAATCGGTACACACAGCTCGACGCGTACCCCCTCCCATGCCTATCTGAGATGGTCAATCAGATTGCACAGTGCCGGGTCTTCTCGACAGTGGACCTGAAATATGCCTACTGCCAAACTCCTCAACCTAACTTACAACAAGGAGAAGTGTGTGTTCAGCACGAACCGATCAGCCATCCTCGGCTATGTGGTTCAGAACGGAGTTCTAGGGCCCGACCCCGATCGCATGCGCCCCCTCATGGATCTCCCCCTTCCCCACTGCCCCAAGGCCCTCAAACGATGCCGAGGGTTCGTTTTGTACTACGCCCAGTGGGTCCCTAACTATGAGGACAAGGCCCGCCCACTCATCCACTCCACCGGTTTCCCACTGACGGCCGAGGCTCACCAGGCCTTCAACCGTATCACGGCCGACATCGCCAAGGCAGCAATGCACGCGGTCGATGAGATGCTCCCCTTCCAAGTCGAGAGCGATGCATCAGACGTCGCTCTGGCCACCACCCTCAACCAGGCAGGCAGGCCCGTGGCATTCTTTTCCAGCACCCTCCATGCCTCTGAAATTCGGCACTCCTCCATCGAGAAGGAGGCCCAAGCTATCGTTGAAGCTGTGCGGCACTGGAGGCATTACCTGGCCGGCAGGAGATTCACTCTCCCAACTGACCAATGGTTGGTTGCCTTCATGTTTGACACACAGCGGGGTAAGATCAAAAATGATAAGATCTTGTGGTGGAGGATCGAGCTCTCCACCTTTAATTACGAGAATTTGTGTCGCCCCGGTAAGCTCAATGAGTCCCCCAAAGCCCTGCCCCGAGGTACATCTGCCAGCGCAAAAGCGGACCAACTCCAGACCCTGCACGACGATCTCTGTCACCCAGGAGTCACCTGCTTTTATCACTTCCTTAAGGCCCGCAATCTGCCCTACTCTATCAAGGAAGTCAGGGCTATCACCAGAGACTGCCAGGTCTGTGCGGAGCGCAATCCGCACTTCTACCGGCCAGACCGTGCACGCCTGGTGAAGGCCTCCCGCCCCTTTGAACGCCTCAGCATGGACTTCAAAGGGCCCCTCCTCTCCACCGACCGCAACATGTATTTTCTCAATGTGGTCGACGAATATTCCCGATTCCCCTTTGCCGCCCCATGCCCCGATTTGATGTCTGCCACCGTCATCAAAGCACTCAACACCATCTTCGCTCTGTTCGGTTTCCCCGCCTACGTCCACAGCGACCGGGGATCCTCATTTATGAGCGATGAACTGCGCCATTACCTGCTCAACAGGGGCATTGCCTCGAGCAGGACAACCAGCTACAACCCCAGGGGAAATGGGCAGGTGGAGCGGCAGAATGGGACGGTCTGGAGGGCCGTCCAGCTGGCCCTACGGTCCAGAAATCTCCCGGCCTCCCGCTGGCAGGAGGTCCTCCCCGACGCACTTCACTCCATTCAGTCGCTGCTGTGCACTGCGACTAACGAAACCCCCATGAACGTCTCCTTGCCTTCCCCAGGAAGTCCACCTCCAGGGTTTCAATCCCAACGTGGCTGGCAGCTCCAGGACCCGTTCTCCTCCGCAAGCACGTGCGGCTCCATAAGGCGGATCCGTTGGTTGAGAGGGTACTGCTACTCCAAGCAAACCCGCAGTACACCTACATAGCGTACCCCGACGGCCGCCAGGACACAGTCTCCCTCAGGGACCTGGCAACAGCTGCGTCCGCACACACCCCCACCTCTGCCCCGGTGCCCCCTCCCTCCCCCCAGCGCACCCCACCACAGCCCCTGCTCCAGGACAATCCGTCCTCCCCTTGGTCCCACCCGGGGATGAAGAGGATATCGACATGCTCCCGGAGTCACCGACGACCAAGCCGACGCCTGATTCGCCACCAGCACAACGGCGCTCTCAACGACGGATGAAGGCGCCCGATCGTCTAAATTTGTAACCTTCTCTGAAATTTTAAAGACAATCTGTATGTAAATAGTTTTCCACTGCCCCCCCGGACTCATTTTTAACAGGGGGTGAATGTGGTAGTCACCACTGTTGTATTATGTTGTATATACTACACTGCGGTAAGGCCCCTGTACTACAGGTACGGGGATAGATCCCTGCCTGCTGGCTCCGCCCAGTAGGCGGAGTATAAATGTGTGTGCTCTCCGAACTGCAGCCATTTCAGCAGCAGCTGTAGGAGGCTACACATCTCTGCGTAATAAAGCCTCGATTACACTCTACTCTTGTTTCGTTGTAATTGATAGTGCATCACTGGTTAGGCCAGCATTTATTGCCCATCCCTAGTTGCCCTTCAGAAGGTGGTGTGAGTTGCCTTCTTGAACCACTACAGTGTTTGAGGTGTATGTATGCCCACTGTGCTGTTAAGGAGAGAGTTCCAGGAATTTGCCCCAGCGACAGTGAAGGAACGACGATATATTTCCAAGTCAGTGTGATGAGTGACTTGGTGGGGTTCCCAGGTGTCTGCAGCTCTTGTCCTAGATGGTAGTGATCGTGTGTTTGGAACCTTGGTGAAGCTCTTATGAAGCTCGACCTTGCGGAAACCAAAAAGCTAGCGCTCTCGCTTACGGTCGCTTCACGGAACATCCAGGCCTACGCCCCCGACCGCGCGGCCCACCCCCCCTTGTGCATCGTGGACTCCGCAGACAGCCGCCCCATCGTGGACTCCATCAGCGACCGCCCTCAGCCAACCCCACACCTGTGCCGCGTGGCAGGCAACCAATCCCGGAGGACCCAAATGTTACTTCTGTGGGCAGTCCAAACACCCCCGACAGCGCTGCCCGGCCCGGAGCGCCCTCTGCAAGGCCTGTGGCAAGAAGGGACACTTCGCTGCGGTGTGCCAGGCGCGCTCAGTCGCCACTATTGTTCCGGCTCGCCCCACGTGCGACCAGTGGGCACCGCCATCTTCCCCTCCTCGGACCACGTGCTGCCCAAGGGCACCGCCATCTTGTTCAACCTGCAACGCGTGCGGTCCGTGGGCGTCGCCATCTTGTTCCCCCAGGGCCAACGGGAGCCGCCATCATGTTTCCCTCACGACATGTGCGGCCCGTGGACGCTGCCATCTTACCCGACCCAGCACCCATGCCACCCGGGTACCTCATCCGACTGCGCGTAGCCTGCAACTGCCGATGACCAGCCGCGTCTCGCCTCGGTCGCAGTTGACCAGTCTCGTCCACACAATCTGGCAACTGCTTCAACCAAAGTGAAGGTCGATGGGCACGAGATCTCCTGCCTGCTGGACTCCGGGAGCACCGAGAGCTTCATTCACCCTGAGACGGTAAGGCGCTGCTCCCTCGCGGTACACCCCGCTAACTAGAGAATCTCCCTGGCCTCCGGGCCCCACACCGTGGCGATCCGGGGGTATTGCATCGCCACTCTCACTGTCCAAGGCGTGGAGTTCAGCGGCTTCCGCCTCTACATCCTTGCCAACCTCTGCGCTGCCCTGCTACTCGGCCTGGACTTCCAGTGCAACCTCCAGAGCCTAACACTGAAATTCGGCAGGCCCCTACCACCCCTTACTGTGTTCGGCCTCGTGACCCTAAAGGTCGACCCACCTTCCCTATTTGCAAACTTAACCCCAGATTGCAAACCCATCACCACCAGGAGCAGACGGTACAACGCCCATCAGGCTTTCATCAGGTCCGAAGTCCAGCGACTGCTTCGGGAAGGCATCATCGAGGCCAACAACAGCCCCTGGAGAGCCCAAGTGGTAGTGGTGAAAACTGGGGAGAAACACAGGATGGTCGTGGACTACAGTCAGACCATCAATAGGTACACGCAGCTCAACGCGTACCCCCTCCTACGCATATCTGATATGGTCAATCAGATTGCACAGTACCGGGTCTTCTCAACTGTGGACCTGAAATCTGCCTACCACCAGCTCCCCATCCGTAAGGCGGACCGCCCATACACTGCCTTCGAGGCAGATGGCCACCTTTACCACTTTCTTAGGGTTCCCTTTGGCGTCACACTCCAAAGGGTTCCCTTTGGGGTCTCGGTCTTCCAATGGGAAATGGACCGAATAGTTGACCGGTACGGATTGCGGACCACTTTCCTGTACCTGGACATTGTCACCATCTGCGGCCACGGTCAGCAGGACCATGACACCAACCTTGCCAAATTTCTCCACACCGCCACTCTCCTCAACCTAACCTACAACAAGGAAAAGTGCGTGATCAGCACGAACCGCTTAGCCATCCTCGGCTATGTGGTCCAGAACGGAGTTCTGGGGCCCGATCCCGACCACATGCCACATGCCTCCGCATGGAACTCCCCCTTCCCCACTGCTCCAAGGCCCTCAAACAATGTCTGGGGTTCTTTTCTTATGACGCCCAGTGGGTCCCAAATTATGCGGACAAGGCCCGCCCACTCATTCAATCCACTGTTTTTCCCCTGACAGCCGAGGCACATCAGGCCTTCAACCGTATCAAGGCCGACATCGGCAAGGCCGTGATGCACGTGGTTGACGAGACGTTACCATTCCAAGTCGAGAGCGACGCATCACACATCGCTCAAGCCGCCACCCTCAACCAGGCAGGCAGGCCCGTGGCATTCTTTACACGCACCCTTCATGCCTCCGAAATTTGACATTCCTCTGTCGACAAAGAAGCCCAAACCATCATTGAAGCTGTGTGGCATTGGAGGCATTACCTGGCCAGCAGGAGATTCACTCTCCTCACTGCCCAACGGTCGGTTGCCTTCATGTTTAATAGCACACAGCGGGGCAAGATCAAAAATGATAAAATCTTGAGGTGGAGGATCGACCTCTCCACCTACAACGACGAGATTTTGTATCACCCCGGTAAGCTCAACGAGCCCCCCGATGCCCTATCCCGAGGTACATGTGCCAGCGCACAGGTGGACCGACAACCTCTGTCACCTGGGGGTCACACATCTTTACCATTTCATCAAGGCCGGCAACCTGCCCTACTCCATCGAGGAAGTCAGGGCAATCACCAGAGACTGCCAGGTCTGCGCGGAGTGTAAACCACACTTCTACCGGCCAGACCGTGCGCGCCTGGTGAAGGCTTCCCGTCCCTTTGAACGCCTCAGAGTGGACTTCAAAGGGCCCCTCCCCTCCACCAACCGCAACACGTACTTCCTCAGTGTGGTCGATGAATATTCCAGATTCCCCTTCGCCATCCCATGCCCCGACATGATGTCTGCCACCGTCATCAAAGCCCTCAACACCATCTTCGCTCTGTTCGGCTTCCCCGCCTACATCCACAATGACAGGGGATCCACATTCATGAGCGATGAGCTACGCCAGTTCCTGCTCAACAGGGGTATCGCCTCGAGCAGGACAACCAGCTACAACCCCAGGGGAAACAGGCAGGTGGAGAGGGAGAATGGAACGGGCTGGAGGGCCGTCCAGCTGACCCTACGGTCCAGAAATCTCCCGTCTTCCCGCTGCCAGGAGGTCCTCCCCGACGCCCTGCGCTCCATTCGGTCGCTCCTGTGCACCGCGACTAATGAAACACACCATGAACGTCTCTCTGCCTTGCCTCGGAAGTCCACCTCCGGGGTGTCGCTCCCGACTTGGCTTGCACCTCCAGGACCCGTACTCCTCCGTAAACACGTGCGACTCCACAAGGCGGACCCATTGGTGGAGAGGGTAGAGCTACTCCACGCCAACCCACAGTACGCCTACGTAGCGTACCCCAACAGCCGCCGAGATCCAGTCTCCTACAGGGACCTGGCTAGTTCCACACACACACACTAATCCGGCCCGGCGCCACCCTCCCCTCCCCGGCGCACCCCACCGCAGCCCCCACTCCAGGACTATCCGTCCTCCCCCTGCCCACACCCGGGGATGAAGAGGATTTCGACACGCTCCCGGAGTCACCGAAGACCAAACTGACACCGGAGTCGCCGCCAGCACTGCGGTTCTCTCAACGGCAGATCAAGGCTCCGGACCGACTAAATTTGTTACATGCAAGCATTGGTGTACTCCCCCCTATGCCTCACAGGCATTGTTCTCACTGGCATTGGGGCACTCCCCATCTCATCACACATAAAAGGAACCTCCCATTGGGGCTCATGTCGTTCATCAGCCGGGGGCTATATCTTCCTGTGCACCCCTTGTGTAGTCATCACAACTAGCTGGGTGGGATGATACATTGATGGTGGAAGTAGCGGTGTGATGCCTGCTAATCAGATTAAAATATACTATAATTTACGCTAATCAGGCTCACGCCTGGGTGTGAACCTGATTGCATCATTGGAGGGGGGCTTGGGAAGATCATGTTCAGAATTCTCAATGGCACAAATCCCATTTTTGTCCTCTCGCGAGATCTAGCAGCCATTACAAGATTTGTGCCCAAGGCTAGCATGGCTGTTAAATCGAGGATGATGTTTCCAATGCCATCCCCTTGGTCTCTCCACTGCCCTCCTCTGCCATTTAAGTTACCATTTGCACTCTCGGAATGTTCCCATCATGCAAAGCACTTGTATCAGCAGATTTCTAGCTGTGGCAGCATCCTGCATGGACTTCTCATCCCGTCAACAGTGATATTGTCTCTGGGGTACCTCGTGTGGACCTTCATCCTCCCTCTTCTCTTCCTCCTGAAATTCTTTCTTCTCTTCTTCTCCTTGTGTTGCTCCTTATCTGAGGAGAAGTTCTTTTCATCACAGTTCTCCTTGTCCTGTACCAAACCCTTTCTCTTTGCCAAGGTATGGATCATGCAACAAGCTACAATAATTCTCAGAAACTTTTAAACTGCGTATGACCCAATGGTCTGGGCATTAGTGACTCAGTGGATGCACCTGTGATGTGCCACACAGCTTGGCTGTGGTGCCTTGAAATTAGCTGCTGGCAAATATATTTAGGTCACAGTGACCTTCGATGTCACTGGGAATGTATGTTCCTGGTGTCCCCATGGTTGGAGGTCTTCTTGTAGAAGGATGTACGCTCAGCCACCACTTCTCAAGCAATACACAGCCTCCTCTGGCATTGTCTCTCACTCATGTTCAAGAAAGTGATCTGTTGCTGCAGATTCTTTCAGTTTGGTACTACCTCCTTCAACGCCTCATTGTAAGCATCTTACTTCCTCCTGCCGTTGGACCATGCACGTCGTGAATGCTCAAATTCATGATGGCACAGTGGTTAGCACTGCTGCATTACAGTGCCAGGGACCCAGGTTCGATTCCGACCTCGGGTGGCTATCTGTGTGGAGTTTGCACATCCTCCCAGTGTCTGCGTGGGTTTCTTCCGGTTGCTCCGGTTTCCTCCCACAGTCCAAAGATGTGCAGGTTAGGTGGATTGGCCATGCTAAATTGCCCCTTAGTAGCCAAAAGGTTAGGTGGGGTTACAGGGATGGGGTGTGGAATTGGGCCGAGGTAGGGTGCTCTTTCGGCGGACCAGTGTAGATTCAATGGGCTTCTGCACTGTAGGGATTCCATTCTATGACCAAAGATCATTCTATGACCATTGAGCAGACGTGCTTTTTAAGGTTCGCATTTTGTACCACAGGAGACAAAATTATTGCTTGTCAAGAATAAAGCATTTGCTGCATCCTTTATTATGGCAACTCTGACATCAGCAGATGTATATGCAGGGTCATGACCCAAGGCCTTTCGGCTCAAGGAAAGGCCACAAGAAAATAACACCATAAGACTATAAGACATAGAAGCAGAATTAGACCACTCAGCATATTGAGTCTGCTTCGCCAATCAATCATGGCTGATTGAACCATTCAACACAGGGCAGAGAAGAGAAGTGCATTTTGCTGCCAAATATTTAAAGATTCCAGGTTTCCCAACTTCATTCTTCCCTCCATTGGGAGACAAAAATCAGCTCCATATCTTTGTGGTGAAAGGAGGGAGGGAAGGATTCTGGGTTATGCCACATGCAAGACCTTCACTTTTGAATTCAATGTTCTCAAATGTCCCTCCAACACTGTTAAATACAAATAAGTAGAATCCATCCCGCGATACACTGCCGTAGCCTAAACATAACGGACATATTTCAGAAACAACAATCCCACAGAGTAACTGAGCAACTTTTCTACAGAAATAAAAGTGAAAATTATGGTCAGTGATGCATAATGCACTCATACCAAATTCCTTTGGTTGCTTCTTTTTTAAAAGAGGTTGTTGCTTGTTCTGGGTGAGTGTGCTTAACACTCAATTTGGCTCTGTTTCGTTACTTGGCTCTGGAGTCATCAGGTATCGTTAAGATACCGCCACAAGTTTCAAGGTCAAGTTTAAAGCAATAAAACCATACACCAATTAGTAAGTTCAAACAACTGAGTTTATTATAATACAATTATAATACTACCCATGCACACGCTAAGAGGATTAAACTATTCCTACCACTAAATAAACCAATACTTATCTCGAAGGGAACTGCCGGATCAGGGGACAAGGCCTCTTGCTCTGCACTGATCCGCAGACTTCAGGTTGATACGGGTTAAAAAGGGGTCAGGAGTGTCTGTCTCTGGTAGCGATCGTTGTGAGACTTACTTGCTGGCGGCTGCTGTCCCAAACCTCTCCTCTCTCTCGTTCAAGGTCTTCTTTGGCAAAAGCTGGTCGAGGGGCTGGTCCAGAGAGGAGGGCTGGTTAAGAAGAACAAACTAAGTGTGGGACCTGTCTTTTATAGGTCCCACGGCTTCGCACCCTTTTGGGCGGACTCTTTTCCTGCTGGGAATTGATTGGGTCTCTTCCCAATCGATATGTTTGAATCCCCCCAATACTGAGGCTGTTCCTTGGCTACTGGGCAGGCCTTCAGGTGCTTTGTTTTTGAACCCCGCTGGTGCCGGGGTGTCTGGTTTCCCATACACTGTTGCAATCACTTCCCCATTTGTGTCCATTGTCCCTGGGATCGTTCCATTGCTATGTTAACTATCCCAGAGATTGCCTCATTAGTATGCGGAATGTTCGTTTCGGTGCTGTCTGCTCTCTCAGCAGACAGAATACACATTGGCTTGGTGCAGCCTGCTTGTGCTGTAAACATTGTCCATTTTAACCTGCAAGCTTTGCGTTCCTTTTGTATTTAGGGAATGGCCAACTTCGGTGGCTACACTCCCTCCTTGTGATCCTCATGAGAAATCATGAAGGGTCACCAAAGTACGGTGTCTTTGGGTCCCCTGACCTCAGCGAGTTCCATGGCTTCTATCCTTTCCTCAACTATGGCAAAAAAATTTTAACTAACAATTTCTGATTGGCGCTATGTCAAAGGGGACATGCATTACCAATTGGAATCAGGAACCTCTAACTATCCTCAATAAACTACTCTCATCTCATATTTAAACATTCTACAACATTCTAAACCCTTAATCATTCATACAACAGTATCATTACATTTCATTTTCTGACTCGGCAGTCGAGCTCAGAGCATTATAATACATCCGCAAAAGTCTTTATTTACAGATCATATCAAAATTAAATCCTTTATTACACATCAAGGGGTTGGGGGGATTGGTGGAATCCGAAAATGGGGGATTGTACTCTGTACACTGTTGAGGCACGAGAGCGGTGGGCTCTCCTTCTCCATTTCCTCATCCTGAGGGTTTGGACTATAATACAGAGAACTGCAATCACCAAAAGTGATTCTATGACATACGACAAGGAGTACCATGTCAGAAATCTGGTACACCAGGTCGGGGTACTGTTACCATTGACTGGGCTGGGGGTGATCTGGGTTTGGGAGAAGTTAGCAAACGTTGTACTGTGGGAAAGGGCGTCCGTGTCCACGCGCAACCACACAGATGCCACAATAGCTAAAAACATAGCAATTGGAGTGGTCTTCAGCTTCTCTGACTCTTCTCTTCTCTTCCTTCCTGGGATCTTGCTGTGCTGTTGCTTCGGTTCCTCTCCGAACGTGCGAAAGCTATGGAATCAAGCATATTATCTGTTAGTGTTCAGCTTAATATCTTGACTTTAAGTATATCTGTCCTCTTGTCCCAATTTTCCCTTTAAGGTGTTAACCTCCATGTGACTCCCTCATTTTTATTTTCAAAAACGGATTTAGGACCAGATATATACTTATCTATTGAACCAGTGCGAGCCGTCTCGCAGAGTGTTGCAATTTACCATCCCAAATGTTCCTGGATGTAAATAGCATATGGAGTGGCGGCCGAAGGGCTACCTTAAACAAAATGAAACCAAGCTTTAGAAATGAAAGGTCGAATGAGTTGCGTATGGGCCGCGACGGGTAAGAGTTGAATGGGATCCCCGGGTAGGGCATACTGTGCTGTACCCGAGCTTAGCTGACCAAAGGGGTGGTCCTCAGACAGGGCGGGTCCTCAATGCCGTTTCTCCACTGCCTGAGCAACCTGAAATGAACGGGCAAGAATGTAGTCATAGTGGAATTGCAGCCTCTATTCCCGGAATAGAGGGGCACCTAAAAAAAAGGGGAGCCAAGATGCTCCTAGTGAAAAGTTGAGCTGGGCTCCAGACATTTCAGCTGAGTCAAGTTCTCAGAAATATCTGCGGACAAGCTAACGTGCATGTGAGGTGGTCACAAGCTTTTCGGCTGAAAAGCAAGTGGCCAATCTCCAAATCAAACATTTAACATACAAATATACAAACAAACATATGTGCAGGTTCCATCAGAAAAGACAGCGCTTCTCTCAAGCGGTTCCTCTTTTTACATCATCTGGACACCTCACTTCTCATCATTCTCTGCGAACAGGGTCGCAAAGGGGTTGCCGTGTCGGGAGTCAGAAATCAAGTCATCCTCTTCTCCCGGATCCCATACCCTTGTATGGATCAGGCATGCAATTTTCGCATTGTGTGACCGGGGGTCACTCTCATCGTTTCGGACAAGTCTCCAAGAATTGTCCCTGTGCCAAATCGTGGGGTCTAAATTTGAAGGAGCGTGGTCGGGGTTGTCAGTATTGGGTGGTGGATTTGGGTGTGGGTCTGGATTTTTAATGTAAGTGATCTCCATGGGGTCACTGGAGTCGGGCCGAAGTCGCTGAAGTGGGGGCTGTAGGGTGGAGTGCTGTGGCTGTCCTCAGTCTCACTGTCACTGTCTCTGCTGTGGCAGCTTGTGGGCGTTCCAGGGCGTGTCCTGGAGTCAGTGGGCGGAGTCGAGGTCGAGTCCGATGAGGAACTGGTCTGTGAGCGGGAGGGTGGAAATGTGTCTCTTGTGGGCGGGGCGAGGTGTTCTGCTGCGTCTAGCAGGACATGGTGCGAGTGGTTTGACTGTGTTCCATAAGCCTTTAGCTGGTTAATGTGGAACCACACAGTCTTACCGTTGGGGTACTTTATCCTATATACCGAGGGGCTGATTTTGTCCGAAATTGAGTACGGGCCGGAAAAGTTTGGTGCCAGAAATGTGCTGGGGTTATACACAGATAACATTACCTGTTGCCCAACCTGAAATTCTGTGGGGTGGACATTTTTGTTGAAACAGGCCTTGCTCTGTTTCTGCCTTTTACCCAGTTTTACTGCGGCTGCTAACTGAGCAGACCTTACAGTCTTAACTAGTTGTTTAACTGCTTTCTCGTGTGTGAGGGCCGTCACTTCTGGGCTGGTCATGTCGAGTCCTAAAAGGAATTCTGATCCTTTCATAGGGCGTCCGGTCATGAGTGTGTGTGGGGTGAAACCTGTAGATGCTGAAACAGTGTTTCTTATGAACATAAGAGCGAATGGGAGCACTGAATCCCAAGTCGAATTGTTCTCCTGTACCATCTTTCTAAGGGTCGATTTTAGAGTCCGATTCATGTGTTCTACTATCCCGCTTGACTGGGGGTGATACGCAATGTGAAAATTCTGCTTGATTACGAATATGGTCAGGACGTTCTTCATGACCCGTCCTGTAAAATGAGATCCCTGATCTGATTCTACACTTCTGGGGAGTCCCCATCTCGTAAAGATGTGGTGGGTCAGGATCTTTGCAGCTGTCTTTGCTGTGTTGGGGCGTGAAGGGAATGCCTCTACCCATTTGGTAAAGGTATCTATGACCACCAGAACATATTTATAGCCATTCCTGCAAGGGGGCAATGGACCTATAAAATCGATCTGGAGGTTTGTCCAGGGGCCATTAACGGGGCGAGTGTGGCTGAGTTGTGCCTTCTTTGAATACCTCTCCGGGTTATTCTGCGCACAAATTAAACAATTCCCAATATAGTGGGTAACATCTTGTCTTAAGTTGGGCCACCAACAGAGTTTTCTAAGGTGTGTTGTGGTAGGGTCGATCCCTTGGTGTCCATGACTATCATGGAATAAGGCAATCATTTGATTCCTGTCCTTTTCAGGAACCACGTACAATTTGTCTTTTATGATCACACCCTCATGTGTGGTCAAAGCGTGTTTGAATTTATCGTACTGGGCCACAAAGTTTCCTTTTAAAATCTCCCGGAGATTTTCGTCATGCTTCTGCGCCTGTACTAAATCTTCTATTTCTGTCTGTGAGACCTGAACTGCACTCACAGAGGCGCTAGCTGGTGCGCTAGCTGGGGGTGTCCAAAAATGACCTCGCCTGGAACCTGCTTTTGCCAGTGCGTCAGCTTTTACATTTCCAGGGGGGGATGATCGATGGTAGCTTCTAACTTTAATAATGCCATACGTCCTATCCTTTGCCTTCTCTAGGATATGGAGGAGTAATGGGGCTGATGGAAGGGGCTTCCCGTCCGCGGAGACAAAACCTCTTGTCCTCCACAGGGGTAGAAAATCTGTTAAACTGTTACAGACATATAAACTGTCCGAATATATGTCTGCTGGGCTGGGGAACGAATCTGGGTGGTCCACTATATAAGCAATGGTCGCGAGCTCTGCTGCCTGCGCGCCTAAGTGACCTGGTAGTTTTAGAGATATCTCCTCTAATGCGCGTCCCTGCGCATCTTCCACATAAATCCCACATCCAGTGATGCGTTCTCCATCTAGAACTGTGGATGAACCGTCCACATATATCTTCAATGGGGCACATGTGTGCTGGGGGCTCTGGCTTGAATTCCCTATCTTCCTGGGGGGGGGGGCGTTTTGGCAATGAAGGGTCCTGTGTTGTGTAGGGGTGCTACCATCTCGCAATCATGGGGTTGTCCTGGATACTGTAGGTTGTCCGCTAAAAATGTGTGTGTTTTGGTCCATTTAACTGCTATGTCCCATCCTTGTAACAGAGGTGTCCACCTAGCTGCTCTTATCTGGCTCACTGAACCGTCCTTCAGTCGACCGTCTAAAAGTAACTGTGTGGGGGTGTGTTCGGTCAAAATGGTCATGGGATTGAGTCCGGTAATGTACGAGAAGTACTGAACTGTCCAAAATACTGCTAGTAGGTGCCTCTCGCAGGCTGAAAATCCTTGTTCTACGGGGTCTAAAAGTCTGGAGGCATAAGCCACTGGTCGTAGCTGCTCGTGCCGTTCCTGAAGGAGCATGGCTGAGAGGGTCAGATCGGTGCTAACTACCTCTATTGCATAGGGGGAGAGTTGGTCTGGAACTTGTAGCGCGGGTGCTGCGCTGAGGGCTTTCTTTAACTCTTCCACAGTCTCTGTATGCTGCGGAAGCCATTCCCAAGGAGCTCCTTTCTTAAGGTGGTCTGAAAGTGGGGCTGCCTTGGTTGCAAAACCATCGATATGGTTCCGACAATACCCAACCAGTCCTAAAAACGACCGGGGGGCTGAAACATTCTGGGGAAGGGGCAATTTGACGATCGATTCAATTGTTTTGAACTCGATCTCGCGTTTGCCGTGCGTGATGCCTGTACCCAAATACATCACTTGGTTCTCTAATATTTGGGCCTTTCTGGGGTTAACTTTACATCCAATACTTTGCAATAGTTCCAGGAGTTTGGACAGAAGCGTGATGTGCTCTGCCTTGGTATCTGTCTGCAGTAATAGGTCGTCCACATACTGTACCAGACATTCGGGTCAGGAAAATTTTGCTAGTCCATTTGCCAGCTGTCGGTGGAAAATGGAGGGGGAATTGTGGAATCCTTGTCGGAGGCATGTCTACGTATACTGCTGTCCTTTAAATGTGAAGGCGAATTTGTACTGGCATGCCTTTGCCAATGGGATTGACCAGAAGCCGTTGCTAATGTCCAATACCGTGAAATATTTGGAGTGGAGTCCCTGTTTGAGCATGGTCTCTGGACTTGTTGCTACCGTGGGGGCTACTGCTGGGGTTACTTTGTTGAGTTCCCGATAATCTATGGTCAGACGCCATGATCCGTCGGGTTTCCTCACTGGCCAAATAGGTGCATTATTAGTTGAGGCTACTGTCCTAAGTACACCCTGCTCTAATAAGCTCTCTATAACCTTTCCAATTTCTCCCTCTGCTTCTAGGGGAAATCGGTACTGTCTCTGTGGTCTCGGGTCAGGTCCAGTAACTTGAACTTGTCCAGTCATTCTGCCGCAGTCGTGCCGGTGACTGGCAAATGCTGTCCTGTGTCTGTTCAAAACTGCCCTAACCTGTTTGTCCGTGCTAAGCGTGGTCGGGTCAAAACAATAGTCGCCTACTGCGCTAATCCTGTTTGCATACTCTTTAACCTTGCCTTGGACGGATTGTTCCCAAGCGCGGGACAATCTTTTCAATACCCATTTTTCATTATGGGCCTCTTCTGA
Source organism: Scyliorhinus canicula (assembly GCF_902713615.1). Taxonomy (NCBI): domain Eukaryota; kingdom Metazoa; phylum Chordata; class Chondrichthyes; order Carcharhiniformes; family Scyliorhinidae; genus Scyliorhinus; species Scyliorhinus canicula. The sequence continues at coordinate 175,653,817 of NC_052146.1, forward strand.
GGGGTCATAACTGCTGCAGACATTCTGTCCTGCATCTGTGGCGTGGGAGATGATTGTGCGGGTCCATTTAACCATATTATCGCGGGTTAAATGAGCGCGGTCTAAATCGCCAAAAACGGCAGTGAAATTAATCCACAGCCTTCCTGCGAATGCTGTGGGATGCTCTGTCCTCTTCTGCCTACACTTATTTAGGCCTTCGACTGGGTCTCCTCTGTTGTACCCTATCGCGTCTAAAATAGCTGTATGCATCTCCTCTAGTGTGCCTCCTCCAACATTCTGTGGGTCGGGGAGGGCTGCTACAACTGATGAGTCTAAACTCAACACTGTGAGCTTCACTTGCTCTCGCTCATCCAGGCCGTACATGGTTGCCTGTTGTTTAACTCTTGCGAAAAATTGGTGGGAGTCTGCAATGGGGAGGAACGGGGTGATTTTCTTACACGCGTCCCTTAGTTGTGTTACGGTTAAGGGGGTGGTGTAGGTGACCTCGGGTGCGCCTTCTGTGGTTGCCTTTCTTTGGGTGGTGACTGGGTTCATTGGTGCGGGTACTATCTGATCTGTGGGGGGTTGGGGCGTTTTCCTTTTCTGTTGCGCTGCTGGCGCACATGTTCCCTGAACATAGCGCTGCGCGGTTTCGCTTAATACCTGCCAATCTGGGGCATTTTCCTCATCTAACTGGGTTCCAAATGTCTCTTGGAACCTATTCTGCACAGAAAGCAGAGATTGCAGCTGCGCAATCTGCTTTCTACATTTCGCATGATCCACTGTGCTTTGCCTTTGCTCAGTGGTGGCAGCATGGAGTGCTCTTAAAGCTGCCTTTAGGTCAGAGCATTGCCTTTGCAGTGCCTCTACCTGCTTTTCTGAATCTTCTCTTATCAGAACTGCGCGTTGCAGATTCTGATAGGCTTCCTCATACTGGGCTTGGGAACTGCTCAGATGGGCTAGACAAGACTGATGTGTCCTCTTGGCATCATCCACCTCTCTCTCCGTCTCTGCCAGTCATTGCCTTAAACTTAGATTCTCCTTTTCGATGTCCCTGACATCCACTTTGCTCATTCTATTCCTCTCTTCTAATTCTTTGCGGAGCGTCCGAACGACCTCCTCTGTGCCTCGCAATTGTGCCAAGCAGGACACAATTGCCATCGGCTTGCGTGCTTTTCCTAAATTCTTTTTATGAATTTGAGATAGGTTCTCCCACCAAATATGTCCTATGCTCCCGGGACCTGTCTCCTCATTCACACAAAACTCACTCCAAAGGGGCCATCCTTTCCCTTTGAGGTACTTCCTGAGTTCCAGCTCCCATACAGGACACTGGCCTACTCTGCTGCTGTTGGTCGCTGCGACCATGAACTGCTCTGGGTTCATGAGGTGTTCCATTGCCTGCATGGCCATTTCCTCTTTCTTTATGCTCTCTTTAATTTGGAACGAGGGATAATAAGGCAATGCTTATAAATACGGGTACGGCTTTCGCTATGTTCCGATTATAAAACTCCCGACAGTTTGTTGCAACAAAAATCTCTCGGTTTAACCTTACAACCCTGTTAGTTATGCATGCAAAAACACACTTACGAATTATGACTATTGATTTGAACTCCTTGAACACTTGTGGTTTTTCCTTTTCCCAATTGGATTTCTGATTCAAATTTCAGGGTTCTCTCGGAGTGGGGGGGCCACTTCTAATCGAGTCCCGGCTAGGCGTCGCCACTAAATATTGCTCGTTCTGGGTGTGTGTGCTTAACACTCAATTTGGCTCTGTTTCGTTACTTAGCTCTGGAGTCGCCTGGTATCGTTAAGATACCGCCACCAAGTTTCAAGGTCAAGTTCAAAGCAATAAAACCATACACCAATTAGTAAGTTCAAACAACTGAGTTTATTATAATACAATTATAATACTACTCATGCACACGCTAAGAGGATTAAACTATTCCTACCACTAAATAAACCAATACTTATCTCAAAGGGAACTGCCGGATCAGGGGACAAGGCCTCTTGCTCTGCTCTGGCCCGCAGACTTCACGTTGGTACGGGTTAAAAAGGGGTCAGGAGTGTCTGTCTCTGGTAGCGATCGTTGTGAGACTTACTTGCTGGCGGCTGCTGTCCCAAACCTCTCCTCTCTCTCGTTCAAGGTCTTCTTTGGCAAAAGCTGGTCGAGGGGCTGGTCCAGAGAGGAGGGCTGGTCAAGAAGAACAAACTAAGTGTGGGACCTGTCTTTTATAGGTCCCACGGCTTTGCACTCTTTTGGGCAGACGCTTTTCCTGCTGGGAATCGATTGGGTCTCTTCCCAACCGATATGTTTGAATCCCCCCAATACTGAGGCTGTTCCTTGGCTACTGGGCGGGCCTTCAGGTGCTTTGTTTTCGAACCCCGCTGGTGCCGGGGTGTCTGGTTTCCCATACACTGCTGCAATCACTTCCCCATTTGTGTCCATTGTCCCTGGGATTGTACCATTACTATGTTAACTTAGGGGCCTCACGGTAGCATGGTGGTTAGCATCAATGCTTCACAGCTCCAGGGTCCCAGGTTCGATTCCCGGCTGGGTCACTGTACTGTGTGGAGTCTGCACGTCCTCCCCGTGTGTGCGTGGGTTTCCTCCGGGTGCTCCGGTTTCCTCCCACAGTCCAAAGATGTGCGGGTTAGGTGGATTGGCCATGCTAAATTGCCCGTAGTGTAAGGTTAATGGGGGGATTGTTGGGTTACGGGTATACAGGTTACGTGGGTTTAAGTAGGGTGATCATTGCTCGGCACAACATCGAGGGCCGAAGGGCCTGTTCTGTGCTGTACTGTTCTAAATTCTAAATCCCAGAGATTGCCTCATTAGTATGCGGAATGTTCATTTCGGTGCTGTCTGCTCTCTCAGCAGACAGAATACACAGTGGCTTGGTGCAGCCTGCTTGTGCTGTAAACATTGTCCATTTTAACCTGCAAGCTTTGCGTTCCTCCATTTTGTATTTAGGGAATGGCCAACTTCGGTGGCTACAAGGTGGTATCCTGTTTGTTTTAATAGGGAATAGAAATTTAGTATATATTCTAGTACTTCCAAACCGATTATGTTTTCTTACCTTTTCCGGAAGTATATTGAAATATTAATGATGACAGTAGATTCCCCCAAACAGCAGATGACTGGAATATAAGGAAGAAAATACCAAAGTAGTGGTTTACTATATTTTCTCCAATCTTATTGTGTTTTTTTGCATATCGATAACCACAAATGGTAAGATAGGTGCATTTAGCAGACCAAAGCGGAGCTCCTCCTGTTCCAAGGATTATTGCAGTGGGAATAAGCGTGTACCTGTAAAAAAATAATATTTTCATTTGAAATATATTCACCTTTTATGTCTTAAAAAAATATATATTTGTTTCTTTTAAAATTTAGAGTACCCAATTCCCTTTTTGCAATTAAGGGGCAATTTATCATGGCCAATTGACCTACCCTGCACATTTCTTTGGATTGTGGGGGTGAGACCCACACAGACATGGAGAGAATGTGCGTGGAACATGAACAGTGACCCGAGGTCGGGATTGATCTCGGGTCCTCGTGCCGTGAGATAGCAGTGCTAACCACTGCGCCGCCATGCTGCCCATTAAGATTCATTTATATGAGTCATATAATCTTCATAAATCACACCAAGGATTGATTAATTAATATTATACTCTATGTAAATCTGGTTTTGCAGAACCTATTTGGCTGGACGACTATATTCTGTGTTTACATGCAATAGTAACTTGTATTATGGGCCAGGGTTTAGAAAACTCCAAAGTATATCATGGAGATCACCTGACCTACAACTGTTTATAGATTTTGGTTATGAGGAGCGCAATGGTCTACCTTTCAGGTGTTATTAAGCAGAGGCCTAAAGCACATTTAATCAAAACAAAGTTTATTCTACGAATTCAGTTAACATTTTTATAAACACACACAGTGAGCATTTGTATCAACTACAAACATAACTACCCCCACACAGCTACAGCACTCTATATAATAATCCTTAATATCTTCCCTTAACTGATTCAAACAAGTAACAACATCCATAAACCAGAAAACCCTTTTACTAAACCAGTAGGATTGAATCCCTTCCAGAAAACAGTTATCACTTTTAAGTTATCAAGTGATCTGGAGACACCTTTTAACATGCAGAGAGAGAGAGAGAAGACACAAGACTTCTCTGTGTCTTCCAAAATGTGTGAATGAAAGTAAACCTCAGAGCCACAGCCAGCTCCAGTTCAGAAACGAAACTAAAAACCCAGCGCCACAGCCTAGCTCCACCCACATAATGACATCCCTGAAGCCATTTGATAATACAAAACATTTCTTTACCTGTCACGTTTGGTATTTTACAAGGCGAGAACATTGCAATAAATTATGGGCGTGATTTAACGGCTTGTGACGCCCGACGTGCTGTCGTAAGAGGCTGTGCCTTGTGAGATTCCCGACGCTCGAGGCATTTTGCCAGATTCAACTGAACTTCACAAGATGTCAAGATCTGGATGTCTCCCGCGCTGTGTGAGACCCACCTCACCCTTTTTAAAATGAGGCATTAGGCTCATTTAAATACGCTTACACCGGATTCTCCCAGCACCTGGGAACTAACGGTAGCCTTAGTGAGACCTCACCAGGGCACCGTTTAGTACTGGCTTCCACAAACATGGACCAGACGTAATCGCACTTGGGGGGAGGGGTCTCCCAGGCCATAAGAGACCTCCGGGTGCTCGGGAACAGAGCAGGCTGGCAACCTGGCAAGGTTGCTGAAAGGTGCCCCGATCTGCAAAGAGCCTTTCCAGCTAGCCAACAGGAAATGGATCTAAGTCCGGCCTTAGCGGAGAGAAACTCCCTAAGGTCAAAAAAACAGCAAAAGTGCCATTGAATTGCTGGTTGTTTCTCGGCGCTGCAGCCACCGAAAAATACCTTGCTAACTTTTCCCGATACCGGACATAGATTTTTTCCAGCTAAATTGCACCCTGCATCTATTTAATGGCGCTAATCATTAGACCATAAGACATAAGTGCAGAATTAGGCCACTCGGCCCATCGAGTCTGCTCTGCAATTCATTCATGGCTGATATTTTCTCATCCCCATTTTCCTGTCTTCTCCTCATGACAATGTAGACATGCATAGCATTTCCAACCAACCTTTGTTAGTGTTGGCAATATTTAAATTATTTCCTAAAATTGTAACCTTTTTTAATATCATAGTTTCACTATTATTTGAACCTTTGATGTGTCAAGGTCAGGTAATTTATCTTTCTTATTCTGTTATTGAGATTCGGAATCGGAGTTCAGCAGGACCTTGCCTGACATTTCAGCTACCTCGATGTCTGAAACCGGCTTCTCCATGGTAGCTATGGCTGAGGCCACAGGCAGCAGCTGGGGCAGAGGTATTAACTCAAGCTCGGGGCAGTTTTGGTCTGAAACCTCCAGAATCGGATCTGGTGTTTCAGGGATGCACCCACAGAGGTGATCCACATTCTGATTCAATTTGCCCCCCCTCCACCCGTGCCCTCGCTCAATAAGAGACTGGTTCTGTCTAGGCTAACACGACGCCTGGATCCATGTAGCGCATTCCCAAGTTGTGGATGTACGCTGGATCTCCTACAGGGAAGGTGGGCAAAGACGTACACTGGCATGCGTCAGCCTCAGGTCTATCCTGGCGCTGGCAGGTTTTCCCATTTTCCCAGCAATGTCCGGGAGAACCGAACTCAAAAGTTGACCGCCATCAGTAACTCGACCGGAGGGGCTCCTGTCGTGGCGTACGGTGTGGTCCGGTAGCAAAAAGGAATCATGCCAACCGAGTCTCCCAGGACCCAAAGACTGCTTTCTCATTCTGTTTTTGAACATCTGGACTGCACGCAATGCTAACCCATTCGGGCACCGGGTGGTTTGGAGCAGTATGTACATGTCGTATGCCGTTTGCGGTCATGAACGTCCGCACTCATGGACGCTGTACCATGTCCGAGACCAGCACTTCTGGTATCCTGTGCGTGCTGAAAGATAGCCACAGCCTGTCGATTGTGACTCAAGATGTCGTGCTTTGCATTTCATGGACCTCTATCCACTTTGAGTGGGCATCTATGACGATGAGGAACATTGCCCCCTGGAATGGTCCCTCAAAATCTATGTGGAGGCTGGGCCAAGGATGGCCTGGGCATTCCCATGGGTGGAGCAGTGCCGCCGGCAGCAGGTTCTGGTGCTCTTGACACTGAGTACAATGCTGTGCCACCTTCTCTATAGCAACGTCAATGCCTGGCCACCATACGTAGCAGTGAGCCAGTATCTTCATCTTTGACACCCCGGGTGTCTATTGTGGAGGTCCTGCAGGAGTGGTGCATTCCCTTGCTCAGGAACCCACCATGCGTATTCCCCACGTGATAACACCGTCCTCGATGCTTAACTCGGGTATCTTGTTAGTGTACGCCTTCATGTGCCCCGGCAAAGTGCAGTTTTGGGCCCCTTACTGGATTATATGCCGTACCCGGGACAACTGCACATCCATCTGAGTCCATCCCCGGGTGTAGGAAACCGTGACCAGCAAGGAATCCATAAAATGGAGGGTGGCTATCACTTCGTCGAATGCCACCAGTGCAGGCAGTCTGGTGGAAAGAGAGAGGCGTCTCAACGCATCAGTGTGCGGGATCGCAGATCCAGAGCGATGTTCCAATACATACTCATACTGCTAATAGTAGTGCCCACTGCTGGATCCTGGCAGAGGTGATGGGGAAAATCGCCTGGTGTTGGGGCTTATGATTGGTGTAGATGGTGAAAGGAGGACTGTAGATGCACTGATGGAATTTTTTTACCCCAAACACCCATTGCCAAGCCTTCTCAATTTGTGCATACTTTTTTTCCGCATCCACCAATGTCTGCGATGTGAATTCTATGGAGCGTTCCGACCCGTCATCCATTCTGTGGGTGAGGATGGCCCCGATCCCGTGTGGGATGCGTCACACATCAACAACAGCGGCTTGGTTGGGTCAAAGTGAGCCGATAGACGGGAAGAGAATAGTTGCTTCTTCACCGACACGATAGCTGTCTCCTGGGCTTGGAGCCATTCCCAACGTTGACCTTTATTTAGCAGACAGTGGAGGGGGGCCAAACGGTGATGAGGTTCGGAATAAACTTGCCATAGTAAATTACCAGGCCAAAATATGAGCATAGTTCTGTCGGTCTGATTGGCACTGGGACCTGACGGTTGGCTTGTACTTTTTCCTCCATGGGGTGCAACCTATGGCGATCCACACAATCGCCCAGGTAGGTGATCTTGGGTGCGTTTCCCTGTAGAGGCGGTCCCCCATTTCTTCAAAACGCTGGAGAATCTCAGCCAGGGCTCCCGGTCAGACGATCCAGTGATCAGGACATTGCCAAGGTATGCCGCCACTCTCGGGAGTCTATGCAAGATGTTTTCCATTACCCGCTGGAAGATAGCGCAAGTGAACAAAACCCCAAAAGGAATGTGTCCCTTGCGCATTGGCCCTGGCGCAAATGTTGTGTGGCCTCCTGTGTCTGTCGGGGCCTCATGTCCTGCCATTCTTGCCTTCCTCCTCATCGGACGAAGACTGGCATTCATCCTTATCCTGTAGCATGTCGCCCCTCTGCCTGATGTTGTGGAGGCCACAGCAGGCCGCCATGATGTGACTGTCCCAGCGCCAAACTGGAGGGGCTGTCCAGAACGGTCCAGGCACTTGAACCGCATTTCAGGAGGCCAAAGCACCACTCGATCATGCTGCTGGTCGTGGAATGGACATCATTTTAGCTGGTCTCCGCATCGGCCTGTGGCCTCCGGATTAGCATCATCAGTCACAACCGCAGCGGTTAAACCCTGTCGTCCAGGAGACAACCCTCAGCTGGGGTGTGAAGGTGTTGAGCACACTGCCTGGGTATCTGGCGCAGATGTGCATGATAGTCACACACCAGCAGCACTTTCATCGAGTGGAATCCCGTTCAGTTTGTGTAGAGCGGCCTGTCTTCTGCAGGTGCTCATAGGGCGACATGCATCCCGTCGATCACCCCCTGGACTTGGGGCATCTCGACGATGGTGGCGAACCCCAATGTCCGGGCACCCTGATGGGCTTGGTGCACATTGAAATGGATGTATTGTGCTGACTGGGCATATAGGGCCTCTGGACGGCACGGCTTTGTGAGATCTTGGTCAGATCCCCAGTCAGCACCTGAAAGGAGCCTGTGGCGTAAATGTTCAGGGCGTCCGTCACCTTGACGGCCACCGGGAGTGGGTGTTCTCCCCCATTCTACCGCGGTGCCAGGTCCACCATGATCTGGCAGATATGTCGCACTGTTCCCCTGCTCAGCCGGAGTCATCAACGGCATGCTCGGTCCACCTGGTCCTCGAATGTCAGGGGCTGCCGGTATACACGGGGCCGCATGTGGCGCCTCCTTTGCACCTCCTCCCCCTCCTCAGCCTGTTAGGCACCCGGCTCTCCATCCTGGCCGGCTGCCTCCTGTTCCTCTGGGGTAGGCCCCGCTGCTGCAGCTTCTTCCTCCTTGAGCAGCTCCAGCTCGTTCAGCCGCAGTGCATCCCCAGGAGTGCGCCGAATAGAAGGAAGGCCACCATTGCTGGTTGTATTCCAATATCCATTGTCTGCAGGGGTGAAAGGCCGACATGTTAGCATGGTGCGTACCCACTGCCCAACCAGGTCCAACTGGCTGCATGTTGGCACCGGTTGGCACTGCAGACACTGCTCCAGCATGTTCCCCCTCCCCCATTCTCTCATCCAGGGCCCTGTCGGTGCCCGGCACCTTGGGGGCCTTTGGCTGTGGCGCCCATCCCTGCTGCCAAGTGTACCGTCAGCTGGCGCTGTCAGTGGTACAATCCACAGCCCCCATCCGGCACCCCCCTGAAGGGACTACTATGGGCATTGCCCTTGAGTGGGCCATGTAATGCCCTGTGGCCGGTTGGGAGGGTGGTATTGCGGAGGGCTGGATGCGGTGAGGTCGGGTAGAGGGTGGGGGCAGGGGTACCGAGAGGGGAGTAGAGGGTGGGGGTGGGGGCTGGGGTGTGGGGGGTGATGGCCCCCATATGGCCGTTGTCAATCTGCAGAACCAGGAACCGAGGTGGGTGGTAAGTGGGGTGTGCAGCAAGATGGCTGCCTTGCAGACCGCAGCAATGGCAGTCCGAGCCTGGACACTGCTCCAGTCCTGTGGGGGGTCACTTCGGCTGCATGGCCCATCCCCTCGTCACACCCCCCCATGGCAGGCCCCCCCGGCCAGAGTCCAACCGGGCAGCCCATGGTCAGGCCTCTCCATGTCTTACCTCCTCTTTCTTTCTCATCAGCCACGGTTCCTGTTTCTTGATTTTAAAAGCACAAGTGAACCTCGCCATCGGGAATTCCCCTCAGTTTAGGCGGAGAACCGCAGAGGTCCTAGAGAACACCGGGTCAGGCCCGCTCATGATATGCCAATGCCGTTTACTGTATGTGCGGAGTGGAACGCATTGACGTCGTTGTTGAGGCACCGGAGGGTTGCGAAACTGGCACCCGCCATGGTTTGGGTGTCAGATCCGATTCTTCGCTCAATCGCCAGGAGCGGCGTTTCGTGTAACTCGGCCGCCGGGCCTTGACGCTGGCGTCAAGGCGGTGGGCCGATAATGACGTGGCGGCGGCGCCTAAGTGACATCAGCCGCACATGCGCAGGTTGGCCGGCTCAATCCCGCGCATGCGTGATTGCCGTCTTCCCCTCCGCCGCCCCGCATGACGTGACGGCTTGATCTTGCGGGGCGGCGGAGGGGAAAGAGTGCGTATCTTAGAGACTCCGGGCCGACGATCGGTGGGCACCGTTCGATGGCCAGTCCCCTCCCGAGCATGCCCGTGGTGCTCGATCCCCTCTCCGCCCCCCACAGGCTCCACACTTAACCTGTCGTGCGCTGTTCATGCTGGCAGCGACCAGGTGTGGTTGCCGCTGGCGTGAACCCGTTGGTGTCGTCAGGCCGCTCGGCCCATTCGGGCCGGAGAATCGCCGGTCACCAGGAAAAACGGTGAGCGGCGATTCTCCGAGCGGGGGTGGGTGAATCGCGGGGGGTGCCAGAGCGTCCCTCCCGCGATTCTCCTACCCGAAGTGGGGAGCGGAGAATCGCGCCCCTTATCTTTTACTTTTACTTTACATTTTACATCCTTTTTCTCCCCTCTGCGTTTGTCTGTCTTGTGTGTAGAGGGTGAGATGAAAGTTGGGGGGGTAGGATAATATTTAACCAGTTGTATTTGCTGCATATTTAATTATAGTTATTGTTAGTAATTAACTTAATTGTGCTTAAATTTACAAACTCGGTGACTGTAGTTATTCGGCAGCTAAGGGCCAAAGACTTTGGTGGATTTTCCAAGGAATATTTATTCATTTCAATTGTGTTGCGACTCCGGGTAAAGTGGGGCTGGAAGTGACCACGCACGAGCCCAGGGGACTGTAACAGTACTGACAAATACCTCCAGATTTAGCCAGACACCTGAAGTGCATCTTCAACATGTCAATGACTCCATCACACTTCTGGCAATCTCATGGCATTCACTGTATCCCTCTTGTACCTCATTCCTCAAGTTTCTGAGCGGTGTCATCAGCCAGTTCCAAAAGAGAAGAGTGAAAGTCAACATGACTCCCTTACAGGCTGGAATAGGAGAAATTATAATGCAGAATAAGGGAATAGAAGAGGCATGTTGCATGGTATTTTGTGTCTGTCTTTGCAATAAATAAAAACACCAACCTCCCCAGAAATAATGGGAAACCAAGTAATCAATATTTGCAAAGAAAACATTCCGGAGAATTAATGGGACTGAAACAGACAAATCCTCTGCACCCAATAGCCTCCTTCCTAGAGACCCTGGTTGGGATTCTCCGATCTGCGACACCAAAATCGCATTCGCTGATCGGCTGGAGAATCCCTGTTTACGCCGGAACCGGGGCGAAGCCATTTTTGAAATGCTCTGCCCCCCCTCAAAAATGGCATACGTATGGACGGCCTCAGGACGTCACCTGATGTCCTTCCCTGATGGACTGAGTCCCCGACGGCATGGGACACGTGTGCTCACACCGTCTGGAAACCTCGCGTTACGACTGTGGACTGAGTCCAACACCGTCACACTCGGGGGAGGGGGGTGAGTCGTTCCGCTGGCAGGGGGACCTTCGCAGGGGGCTGGTGGGGGGTGGTCTGGGGGCTGCCAGCAGGGGGACCTTCGCAGGGGGCTGGTGGGGGGGGCGGTTTGGGGGCTGCCAGCAGGGGGACCTTCGCAGGGGGCTGGTGGGGGGGTGGTCTGGGGGCTGGTGGGGGGTGGTCTGGGGGCTGCCAGCAGGGGGACCTTCGCAGGGGGCTGGTGGGGGGTGGTCTGGGGGCTGCCAGCAGGGGGCTGGTGGGGGGTGGTCTGGGGGCTGCCAGCAGGGGGACCTTCGCAGGGGGCTGGTGGGGGGGGTGGTTTGGGGGCTGCCAGCAGGGGGACCTTCGCAGGGGGCTGGTGGGGGGTGGTCTGGGGGCTGGTGGGGGGTGGTCTGGGGGCTGCCAGCAGGGGGACCTTCGCAGGGGGCTGGTGGGGGGTGGTCTGGGGGCTGCCAGCAGGGGGCTGGTGGGGGGTGGTCTGGGGGCTGCCAGTCTGGTCACAGGGGGGCCAGACCGGGTCTGTGTGTGGCCAGCACCATGTTGCACGGCGCGGCCGCTGCAGGCTGCCACCGTGCGCATGCGCGGCCACAACCCCGCCATTCTGCAGCCGTATCCACAGGTAAAGCCGGGGGCTTTACGCTGCGCGGCTGCTAGCCCTCACCGGGCGGAGGATTGGTGCGGGGGTGGCGCCGACTCTCTGGTTGTCAGACCAGACGGATCCTGCAAACATAGCCGGAGAATCCAGCCCCTTTCCTCAAAGAGACGGCTGCCGACAACTGAGTAGACTGGATGTGATCTTCCAGAATTCTGTCGATTCTGGAATAGTCCCAGTTCATTGGAAGGTACCAAATGTAACACCACAATTCAAGAAAGGTGAGAGTGAGAACTACAGCTCAGTTCACGTCACATCAGTCATTAGTAAAATGGTGGAAATATATTAAGAAAGTGGTAACAGGGCATGTAGAAAATCATTCTATGATTGGGTAGAATCAGCATGGTTCTCTGAAAGGAACATTGTGGTTTTGCAAATCTTTTGAGGATGCAATTAGCAGGATAGATAAGGGGAACCAGCGGATGTAACTGTATTTGCATTTGCAGAAAACATTAGATAAGCTGCCAATGAAAGTTGATTCCACATGATAAGGTTTATGAGGTTGGGGGTGATATGGCATTTCTGACGGCTGCAAATTACTGCTAAAACCTGACATGTTATACTGACCCTCGTGAGATACTAGTGTTCTGACATGTCACGGAAATGTATGCTCTGGCTTGGATTTTCCAACTCCCCCTCCAATGGCAGGTTTTGCCATGGCAGATGCGGCGATACATTGACTGCCGACGGGATCTTCTGGCCTCACCAAAGACTACGACTTTTGCGTGGCTCCACTGCCAGGGAACCCGCCACGAGCGTTCAATTTTGGTAAAATCAAAAGATCCTGTCAATGGGAGGGCCTGGAAGATCCTGCCCTCTGTAATCCTGTCTGTCAAGTATATCCTCCTGAGCTGCTGATTGCTGATTCCTTCTCTTCTGGAGCTGCAGGTCTCTGATCTGCAGGTTTTTGCTGTTACAGGTTTGTTGCTCTCAATGCTCTCGTGGTTCGCTTGGTCCTCATCTGAGGACCAACGTAGCACAATGTAAGAGCCACTTGACATGACAGATGAGTTTGCAAGTGCAAACAGATTGTTGAGCCTCCAACATATATATATGACACCATCAAAGTATGGAAAGTAACATCCAGACATCCAGTCAATCATTCCTTTCACACAAGCACGTAAGAAAACAAGTCCAAGTATTCAATTGATATATTTCCCAATGACTTCAGCATCTCAATTGCTACTTTCTATAGAGCTCGACAGTGCTGAAGGGGACCATTTGGCCCATCGAGTCTGCACCGACCCCTCTCAGCCACTTTCCCGCCCTATCCCCGTAACCCAGCACATGTTTGGGAATCGAGGGGAAATTTATCATGGCCAGTCCACCTAACCTGCACATCTTTGGACTGTGGGAGAAAACCAAAGTCCCCGGAGGAAACCCATGCAGACACAGGGAGAATGTGCAAACTCCACCCAGTCACCCAAGGTTGGAATTGAACCCAGGTCCCTGGTGCCGCGAGGCAGCAGTGCTAACCACTATGCCGCCCTTTGTTTTCACTGGCAAGTCCCAGGAAGCCCAGAAAACCCGTGCAGACATAGTTAAACTCTAAATATGGCTGGTCGTCATATTGAAACTGGCAACCTGTCTCTCCTGAGGAAATTGCTTGCAGGCAGCCTAACACACTAAGTTAAATGTGGAATTGAGAGTGTTGGAGCCGGATTCCTGATGCACTTCGTGGGATTTCATCCCCACCTACACCTCAATCCACACACACAACCTTTCCCTTAAAATCCTTCCCCTTCGAGAGTTGAATCCCTTCTTATTGATACAGATGGTGGTATTGATCAAGGGATGCAATGGGCGCACGTGTGCAGTCCATTACTCCTTGAATCTCGGCGATTCCTACTGCTTTGTAAAATTGTATGAAGATTTTATATTATTACCAGCTTGGATAAAAATTGCCAATTGAAAATGAAACGTAGCAACACATGGAGATAACAATGGTCCATTTACAGCCAAGGTACTTTATCATCAGAGGTGGAAGAAACATTGAAGAGAGGATAAGAGCTGCATAGATGACACTTAACGAGGCCAGGCCGAGGCCTTGATCACTGTTCAGGCTGCTCTGCAAAACAGTAACAAAACAAGAGGTGAGATAAATCACATCATGCAGACGTAAGTAACAAAATGCAAATGAAATACACTCAGGCACTACCTAAAGCAAGTAACATCAGATTTGTTTAGTTAATAATTAAAAAAAGAAAGCACAGAACAACAAGAAACTATTCAGGCTGTCGTGTCTGCTTTATCCAGACAACTTGAAACAAATCCACCAAATAAATTATGTTCTATGAAAGGTTAAAGTTGGAGGTTTAATCAGGAAAAGTTGTATGATGTGGCACTCTGAATTAATATATGAGATTCTGCTAGCTGAGGTGTACATTCACAGAAAAGCCTACAAGAGATAATGGGTCGATCAGACAGGCTGGCAGAAGTGCTAACAAAAAGTATGTCAATGTTTTGCTTCCTATTGAGAAGACCACAGCGAGTTATCGAATGTTCAAATAGCAATTATCTGATGTGTGTGGTTAAATGGTGTTGGGTAGCTTTATTTAAAAGAGGAAGCTCTATATTCACAAATTATCCCAAGCAATTTGTTTCAGAATGTACTGCCCATGAGGTTATCTGTGTGATATTTGAAATCACCCTGGGCTTTAAGTATCCTGACAAACGTACAACAGGACCAGATAGAAGCTGAATGCTTTAAATTTTCAACAAAAAAACCGTCTGGGGTATATCGCTGAGTTTGTAAAAAATTAATTTATGGGATGTGGGGGTTGCTGGTTAGGCCAGCATTTATTGCTCATCCCAAGTTGTCCTTCAGAAGGTGGCGGTGAGTTGCCTTCTTGAACCGCTGCAGTCCTTGAGGTGTAGGTACACCCACTGTGCTGTTAGGGAGTCCCAGGATGTTTCCCCAGCGACAGTGAAGGAACAGTGATATATTTCCAAGTCTGGGTGTTGAGTGACTTGGAGGGCACCCTCCAAGTGGTGGGGTTCCCAGGTATCTGCTGCTTTTGTCCTACATGGTAGTGGTGGTGGGTTTGGAAGGTTTCGTCTAAGGAACTTTGGTGAGTTACTGCAGTGCATCATGTAGATGGTACACACGGCTGCCACTGTTCGTCAGTGCTGGAGGGTTTGAATGTTTGTGGAAGGGGGAGCAATCAAGCGGGCTGCTTTGTTCTGAATGGTGACGAGCTTTTTGAGTATTGGAGCTGTACTCATCCAGGCAAGTGGAAATATTCCCTTGCACTCCTGACTTGTGCCTTGTAGATAGTGGACAGGTTTTGGGGGGTCAGAAGGTGAGTCACTCACCTCAGGGTTCCTAGCCTTTGACCTAATCTGGTAGCCACAGTACTTATATGGCTAGTCCAGTACAGTTTCTGATCAATGGCAACTCCCAGGATGTTGAGAACAAAATATGTCTTTGACATTGGGCGGGACTTTCCACTCCCACCCCACAGTGTGTTTCACTGTAGTGGAGGTGGCCTGCCATTGGCCGATAGCAGGATCTTCCGGTTCTGCCACTGGCAATGGGGTTTCCCTCCACTACCAGGGAACCTTGTATTTGTTTACAAACCTATTAGCTACTTATATAATTACAATTTTTTGCACTGGAATAGGTATTGTTCTCTCTCAGTGTCATTGATAGTGGGTGGGAATTCTCCATTGGTGACGCCAAAATCTGGAAACGTGATTGGGCGGAGAATTGATTCCGATGCCAAAAGCTCGGCGGGAGCTGATTTGATGCCAAATCGCAATTGTCGGTCAGTGCAACAGCAGCGTCAATGCAGTCCAGAACGCAGGTACAGTGAACACCCTTTGCATATCATTAGCAGGCCCGACCCGGTAATCTCCGGGGCCTCCATGAATCCCCGCCTCTGAGTTCCCAACTGCGTGGCTCACTTGTGCTTTTAAAAATCGTGAAACTGGCGTCATGGCTGATGAGGGAGAGAGAGGAGGTAGGACACAGAGAGGTGCGTCCCTGGGCTGCTGGTCTGCACATTGGCCGTGCTGGCTGGAGTGGGGGGGGGGGAAACAACCAAGGCTGTTGGAGAGAAGGGAGGGTGACAGTGGTGACGAGTTCAAAAGTCGTCGCGATGACTCCCGCCACGAGACTGGGGTGGTGTTCAGGCATGGACCACCATTGGGCTGGATTCCCCGATGCCGAAATCGCGTTCGGCGACGGGGCAGAGAATCCCCGATTATGGTGAAATTGGGAGCTGCGCCGCTTTCGCCATGCTCCACCCCCTGAAAATCGGCGTACTCGCACGGGCTGAGACCTGCCCCCTGATGCTCTGCCCCTGACCGGCCGAGTTCACGATGACGTGGGATAGTGTGGTCTTACCTGTTGGGAACGCTGCGTGGCGGCTGCGGGCTTAGTCCAGTGCCACCACAGTCGGGGGAGGGCCGATCCGCGGGCAGGGTTGGACATATTCGGGGCTGGGGCACTGTGGTGGGGCGGTCCGGGGCGCGCAAGTCGGCCGAAGGGGGGTAGCATTTTGTGGGCCAGGTCCATAAGCGGCAACCGCCATGCAGCACGGCGCAGCTGCTGTAGGCCACCGGCATGCGCATGCGTGGCCACGGACCTGACAATTATCCAACCGTGTTGGCACCGAAAGCCGGGTGCTCTACGCTGCCTGGCTGCTTGCCCACTCCCCGGAACAGGGAATTGGTGGCTGTTTCACGATGATATTCCTAGAAATCTGGCGCAGCCGGACGGAGAATCCGGCCCTTCGTCTCAGAAATGGAGAATCCAGCCTGGTGTGTTTGAATTCAGTTTTATTAGATTGCAAGTGGTTTAATTATTTTTCTAATGATTTCAAAATAATTTCAATTGGTATTGCATGGCTTCTGAGGACTATATTCGTGCATACTGGAGGAGTGGCTATGAATTATGCACAGGTGCATGGAAGTGGCATTGGTGATCTGAGGAGTCATCAGGGTGGATGGAGATGAGTTTTAGAGGACTGTTAAATGTTAGGAACTGGACTGCTCTGTTGGAGGACTGAACTAGGCCTTTTAACTAGCCTGCCTCCGCACGCACCCTCCTCATTCACTCCATTGCTCCTCACAAAATGCAGGACGAACACCACCACTTTGTTAAAGACAAAAACCCAGGACAGATTCACACATGGGTTGGGTGTGCATTTTGGAAGGCGTAAACAGCTTTTCCCAAGCACACATGAAAATCCAGGCCCAGGTCTGTGACCATGCCCAAGCTCCCATAATGCTTTTGTGCTTCATCCTGTCATGCACATCACCAAAATGATCAGGTAATTGACAAAGAATAGGCAAGTGGAAAGAATACCTTGAACATCCATAAACTGTTCTGAGTGTGGTGAATGAATCAATTCTGGAGAATCTGTCTTGTCTGAAATGGAAGGAGTTGATGCTAGATTTCTACCAGAAGAAGTAAAAGGTGCCTGTTCAATGTCATTGAGTTTTACAGCACAAAAAGAGGCCCTTCGGTCCATCGTGGCTCTGCCGGCCTATCTATTCTAATCCCATTTTCCAGCACTTGGTCCGTAGCCATGTGTGTTATGACATCTAAATGCTCCTTAAATCTTGTGAGAGTTCCCAGGACTTCTGAGGTCAATAACATGGCTGAACAGCTATTGTGAAATAGTGGTGCAAAGGTATTAGATCAAATTTGTGAAGCAAAGCAATTACCTGAAGATTGGCAGAAGGAATACAGACTAGTAAACCAACCAATCTAATTCAGAAACAACAATGGAGTGAATTCATTCAGCCACATAGTCACTGCTCAACTGATGGGACAGGAATTTAGTAATAATGTAGGAACGATCAAAAATCAGACTCTAACTATAACCACCAAGAAATTCTACCGATAAAGAAATGCTGAAATGGACCAATTAAATTGGTCACAACTGCTCACATGGGCAAAAAAAAGGATTGAAACCAGAGGAATATGATTCAAGGTAGTTGGCTAAAAAGTCGAAGATAAGATGATTTTTCAGACAGTGATGTATGTGAATGCACTGTCAAAAAGGATTGTGCATACAGATTCAGGAGTAATTTTCAAAAGGGAATTGTTTACATAATTGAATGGGGGGAAAGTCACAAAACTATGGGCAAAAAGCAATCATTGGAAAGCTTTTACAAAGAGCTGGTAAGGCAGAATAGGCCAAATGGTTTCCTTCTCCGCACTTAGGGCAGGATTCTACGGCCCTTCTTGCCGACTGGTCTTCTAGTCCCACTGAAGGTAACCCCCTGCAGCAGGTTCCCTGGGAACGGTGAGCCATACAAAACATCATAGAGATTGGCAGGACTGGAAGATCCCACCAGAGGACAATGGCGAGCCACCTCCGCTCCCAGAGAATCCCAACAGTAGACTTTATGCTTCTATGAAGGGAAGTATTGCATTCCCTGACTAGACCCTAACAGTGCTTAGGGTACTGGACCGAAACCCCAATACTTTATTTTGTAAGACTGCGCAGAAAGAGTGATTTGCTCCAGCATTTATTGCAGGAAGAAATATGGTTTTGGTATTTTTAAAACAAAGCTTTATTATGAATACAATATTAACCTCTTTAACTTCACAACCAAAAATAATAGTTTACAATAACCCCTTAAACACTACTACATAATTCCCCACTGAATAATAAAAGAAACATACAGCTATCAATCCACCTTAAAATCAGCATGGCACAGAGTACAGAACAGATTTGGCTCCTGTTAGAACCCCTTCAGACTCTGGTTGAATGTCTTCAAAAAGTGGATGATCTGGCATGATTCAGTTTCTTCCTTGTCCTCAGGCAAGACTGCTCTGCTTTACATGCTAATATTCTTTTTATAACTATCCTACTGGGAGAGAATTGTGGATTCAATGTCAGACAGATCAGAAGTCAACTCCTCTCCAAGGCTTTCCCTTAGCTCCACTCTGAAATGGCATCATCTCCCCAACTGATAAACAAGTTAACTCTCCTGACTATAAGAACATTAACTCCCCAGGACTTTCCGCAGTCAAACCCAGACTGTGCATTAGCCCAGACGGAAAAAACACATTCCTCAGGTCAATTTCACTTTCTGGCTCCTAAAAGCTCACAGGCACTGCAAAACAGAACAAAATCCGTTTTTAAAAACATGACTACTGCAGTCAAGCACACTATAACCCATGGCTTTTGACCCTTAAATTGCCAAAAGGATTCTCGGTCAAATATTCCTAAAATCCTGCATTCGTCACAGATGTATTTGCCGTGAGAACTACAACTATAACAACTTTCTCAAGCTGCTAACCATATTCCCAAATTGCCTGTGATTAGATACGCTTTCAGAACACCAGATAAATTCAGATCACAATCAAGATTTAAAAAAAACATTTTCAAGCAAAGATAGCTGACACTTGCATCTTTTGGTTAGACATTTGCAATAATGGCAATCATAAGTATAATGTTAGATAATTGGTCATTTGAATTTAAGTCAAGCCTTTAATATGGGCATGTCCCAAGGTGTATCACAAGTGCATTACCAAACAACATTTGACAGTGAGCTACAGAAGGAGATATTAGGACAAATGACCAAAATCTTGATTAAAGAGGTATGAGAACAAGATGCTAATTGTTACCAATATGACATATTGGACATCTTCAACCTCTCCCTACTCCGTTCTGAGATTCCCACCTGCTTTAAGGAGACTACCATCATTGCAGTGCCAAAGAAGAACCAGACAATGTGCCTCAACAATTACCCTCCGGTGGCCTTGACATCGATCATTATGAAATGCTTCGAGAGGTTGGACATGAGACACATCAGTTGCATACTCCCAGACTGCTTTGACCCACTACAATTCTCATTCGGCCACAACTGGTCCACAGCAGATGCTATCTCCCTGGCCCTACTCATCCCTGGAGTATCTTTACAGCAAGCACTCCTACGTTAGACTCCTATTGATTGACTACAGCTCCGCTTTCGACACCATAATCCCGGCCAAGCTCATATCAAAACTCCAAAACCTAGGACTTGGCTCCTCCCTCTGCAACTGGATCCAAACTTTCCTGACCCACAGGCCACAATCAGTAAGGATAAACACCTCCCCCATGATAGTCCTCAATGCTGGGGCCCAGCAAGGCTGCATACTTAGGCTCCAACTATAGTCGCTCTACGACTGTGTGGCAAATTTCGGCTCCAACTCCAACTACATGTTTGCTGATGACACGACCGTAGTGGGTCAGATCTCAAACAACAATAAGTCAGAGTACAGGAGGGTGTTAGAGAACCTAGTCCCATGGTGTAATGACAACAATCTTTTCCTCAATGTCAGCAAAACTAAGGAGCTGGTCATTGATTTCAGGTTACGGGTATAGGGTGGATACGTGGGTTTGAGTAGGGTGATCATGGCTCGGCACAACATTGAGGGCCGAAGGGCCTGTTCTGTGCTGTACTGTTCTATGTTCTATGAAGCAAAGTGTCGTACACATCCCTGTATGCATCAACGGAGCTGAGGTGGAGATGGTTGACAGCTTCAGATTCCTAGGTGTACACATCACCAACAATCTGTCCTGGTCCACCCACATCAACGCTATGACCAAGAAAGCACAACAGCACATATACATACTCAGGAATCTAAGGAAATTTGGCATGTCCACATTGACTCTTACCTATTTTTACAGATGCATCATTAAAAGCATCCTACCTGGCTGTATCGCAGCTTTGTATGGCAACTGCTCGGCCCAATGTTGGTCGGTAAAAGTGGCGCGAAAACGAACAACGTTGCCGACAACATTGTTGTGCACTTGAAAAGCGCATTTCAGACGGTGGCCATTTTGTGCCTGACATCACGAGTATTATGATGTGCAAAGGTTGTGGCCACGTCCACCAAGTAAAAAAATGCCCAGCCTTCAGTAAAACCTGTGCGAAGTGTCACAGACTCAATCATTTTGCTTCTCAGTGTAGAACAGGAACTACATCGCAACAATTTAAGAAAATGGGTACAGTTATCAAAGAAAGATCTGTACAGGAAATAAGTTGAAGCCAGCAGTAAACTGTGCACTTGCAATACTCCATATGGAAGGTACTGTTTTAATAAAATGCCTTTTAGTGAACATATCAGCGTCAAAAATATTTAATTGAGCGATGGAACAAAGGATAGAAGGTATTGTAGGTGTGAGAGTATATGTTGATGACGTCATCAAATGGTCAGAGAATAAAGAAGAACACAATGCACGGCTTCTTAAAGTCATGCAGTGAATCGAGAAGTTTGGTTTAAAACTAAATAAAGCCAAATGTCAATTTGGTATCTCCAAACTCAAATTTTTAGGTGATCAAATTTCAGTTCAGGGGTGCAGCCTGACACTGAAAAAGTTGCAGGCATCAACAAAATTTCTTCTATGTCTTCTTCCAAAGACAAAAAAGCAGTTCTTAGAATGTTAGGCGTGGTACACTTTGTGGGAAATTTCATTCTGAATCTGTCATCACGAACCACGGGCGTGATTCTCCGCTGCCCACGATGGATCGGAGAATAGCGGGAGGGCCTTCCTGACATTTTTCCTGACCTCCCGCTATTCTCCCCCTCCCATGGCCGCCCCACGACACGAATCGCTGCTCGCCGTTTTTTACGGCGAACAGCGATTCTCCCCTGGCCGATGGGCCGAGTTCCCAGGCCTTTACGGCCGTTTTCATGAACGCAAACACACCTGCTCTCACCGTTCGTGAAAACGGCCGCAAAGTGCCGTTCCGGACAACCATGGCACCGATTGGCACGGCCGCACCACGGCCGTGCCAAGGGTGGCATGAGCCTGCGATCAGTGGGCACCGATCACGGGCGGCGGGTCCAATACCCGCGCATTCTTTGTTCCTCCGCCGCCCCTCAGGATCAGTCCGCGTGGCGGTTGAGGGGCATGCGCGGCTGACGTCATTATGCGCATCAGCCGCCGTGACGCTTAGCGCGCGGGCTTAGCGACGGTCGCTAAGCCCGCGATGCCGTTCTTCACGGGGCCGCGCTGCTAGCCCCGACCGGGGTGGGGGAGAATCGGGTCCCGGGAGGGGGCGTGGAGGCTGCCGTGAAACACGGCCAGTTTCACGGCAGCCTTTACGACTCTCGGCATTTGCGGAGAATCACGCCCCACGGCTTTGAGACGTCTAATACGAAAAAATGTTGGTTTCACTTGGTCTGAAGAACACAAGAGGGCGTGGTCTGACCTAAAGACAGCATTCACCACAGCACAACTCCTGTCTTTCTTTGATCCAAAGAGTAATACAAAGATATCTACAGATGCTAGCAATGATGGCATAGGAGCTGTGCTGCTACAGCAGTCATGTGATGGGCAATGGCAACCGATTGCATATGCATCGAGAGCGATGACACCAACCGAGCAGCGCTACGTGCAAATAGAAAAAGAATACTTGGGTTTCCTCACTGGAATGGACAAATTCCACAACTATGTGCATGGTTTATCCAACTTCACAGTGGAAACTGGCCATCGTCCTCTCGTATCCATCGTAAAAAAAACTTGAATGACATGTGTCCGAGACTCCAACGTATGATTATGAAACTTCAGATGTATGACTTTGAGCTAGTCTAACCCCGGGTAAAGAAACTTTTGTAGCAGATGCACTGTCGCGTGCAACTGAAGATCCAGGGACAACCGATAGTGTCCAGGTAATTGAAGCGCAGGCATCCCTGATTCAAGAAAGTCTACCTGTCTCTGATGAAAAGGTGCAACTTATCAAGGAAGAAACCTCCTAAGGTGAAACGATCCAACATGTGCCACGTTGCATATGAGATGGTTGGCCCAAAGGAACTTGTTTCAACTACAGGAAAATCAGAGCGGATCTGAGCAGTGTTAATGGATTGCTGCTTATACAAGACCAGGTTGTAATTCCGACTTTCCTGAGAAACATGATGCTCAGCAAAGTGTATGAAGGCCATCTGGGGATGGAAAAATGCAATTGAAGAGCGTGTCAGTCCGTATATTGGCCAGGTATTAATGAAGATATTAATAACCTTGTCGCACATGCAAAACCTGTCAGAAGAACTAGTCCCTTCAGCAAAAGGAAACACTTACGATGCATGAAATAGTCATGACACCATGGTCAAAGGTCGGCATGAAATAGTATCAATATGTTTTTCCTCCATGGATATGATTATCTGTTAGTCATAGACTACTTCTCGAACTACCCCGAGGTGATTAAATTACCCAATACCAGTTTGAAGGCGGTCATAAATGCTGCAAAGGAGATATTTCCAAGACATGGAATCACACAAACTGTCATGAGTGACAACGGTCCATGTTTTGACAGCTGTGATGGACGGAGTTCTCACAACAATACAATTTTCAGCATGTCACTTCCAGCCCATTTCATCCACAATCTAGTGGGAAGGCTAAAAAGGTGTACATGTAGCCAAGCAACTGCTCAAAAACGCAATGGATTCAAGAAGTGATCCATACTTAGCTTTGTTAAGCATGCAAAGAGACACCACTTTATTGTCTCAAGTAGGCTTTCTTTAACACAGCAATGAAGTTACTGTGAAAAGCCCCGAGTCGCAACATTCCAGCGTCTGTTCAGGTACACAGAGGGAGAATTCAGAATGTTAAATTCACCTAACCTGCACATCTTTGGACTCTGGGAGGAAACCGCAGCACCCGGAGGAAACCAACGCACATACTGCCCACTGCTGATGAATCGACAGCTACGTACGACACTACCATGTTTGCCTCTAGCAAATCCTGCCAATGACGCTGCTATACAGAAAATCAAGCAAAACAAACAGAGCCTGCAACGTTATTACGACAGGATAGCAAAGAATCTAGCAACGCTAGAGCCAGGAGATAATGTGCGGGTACAGCTTTCGGCTGCAGGGTGGTCTTCCATGGCACGTGTGATTCGACAGGCAGCTCCACACTCATACACCGTTCTAATGGAAGAAAGTTCAATCCTACGAAGGAATCGTAGAGCTCTTCTCAAGGTGAAGGCAGCTCAACCTGTATTTCAACACATAGAGCTTGACACAGAGCTACTTAAGTCAACTTCTACAACTTCTACAGCACAACAGCGCGATGTTGTTACTGTAGCGAAGATGACAACATCTGTTGAACCAACATGGTTGAGAAGGTCCACACACACAAAAAATAAACAGGACTCGATTTGTGAACTGTAAAGAACTGTTAACACATGGACAGTAACAATAATACCATGTATAGCATACAATGATCATTGGGGGGTGTGACAAGATGGATATTGTATGGTAGATGAAGGGTTAACAATTTCATGTAAATGCATCTAGCCGTTAGCATTGCTGCCTCACGGCGCCGAGGTCCCAGGTTCGATCCCGGCTCTGGGTCACTGTCCGTGTGGAGTTTGCACATTCTCCCGTGTTTGCATGGGTTTCACCCCACCACCCAAAGATGTGCAGGGTAGGTGGATTGGCCACGCTAAATTTCCCCTTAATTGGAAAAAATGAATTGGGTACTCGAGATTTATTTTTTAAAAAGTAAATGCATCTAGCCACCAGATGGTGATCAAGAGCAGTCACATAGATCATGTGACACCCTTAATTCTGGGAGAAGGTGTTTTTAGGCGTGACAGAGAGCAGTCGTGTTTTTAGGAGATCTGGAGATAGACTTATAGCATAGTTTATTCAGCAACCTTTGTATCTTGGTGAGATGTTTGAATCTTGTTATAAGTTGTGGTAATAAATTAGCTTTGTTAATCAACATAGCTTGATGTTCTTTGTTGAACACTACACATCAAAGCCATCCTTATCAAGAAAGCAGAGAACATCACATATAATTCTTTAAATATTTAGTTTCTGAGGAAACAACATTGAGTTTTCATACTAAAGAGCAGTCATTTTCAAACTCAGGGTCGCGACCCATGGGTGGGTCACGGGGCCATCGCTCATGGCATCCCAATCACGGGAAGAAGTGCCCAAAGTCTGCAACCGGATTTTCAAAATGCCGGCCGTCCTGCGCATGCTCACCACCTGAGCAGTTCGCAGGCCCGGAGCAGGTTTTAAAAAAAAAAATCAATGGTTTCTTCTCTCCAGAAGCAGTGGCATAGAGAAGATCATGTGACCTTCACAGGTGCAGTGACGTCACATGTTCTGGGCATGAGAGAGATTCCTCCCTTTTGTCGCTGCCAGCAGTGCTGCTGTGAGCTACAGGGCCTCTGATGAACAACCCATTAAGAAGAAGCTGAAATCAGGAATAAAGCAGAATAACGTTGATTTCTTGAGGTATGGGTTTATTAATTGTGCCATTTCAAATCAGGAAACAAAGCCCATGTGTGTTATATGCAGGGAAGAACTAACAAACAAAAGTGTAAAACCCACAAAATGCATTTGAAAACTAAGCACGGCCAGTTTGAGGTGTAGCCATGCTGGCCACGCAAAATGGACACTGAGCCAAACTAAAATGGAAGGCAGCAGGGAAAGCCTGTTTAGTAAGAACAGACAGCCTGCTCTCAACTAATTAGCATTTTGCAAGCAGCAAACCAGTTTTCTGGCCAGGTGCAGATCTCCAGGCCAAAGGTGTTAATGGCAAAGCGCTTAACATCCTGATGAGGCGGCCCAGATCCAGACACACACAATGGCAACATTTCCATCTCAATGTAGCAGTTAATTGGTGGAGTAGACAGGATGGCACCAGAGTAACAAATATCGAAACCACCCCCCAACATCGAGGAAAGCCCCGCATTGGAGGATTTCGAAGGTAGCCGTTTGGAAACGTTCCAATCGGTACCGAAAGGTAGAGCCCGCCTAGAAGGGGGCAAGGACATTAGAGAGGGGTATAAAAGCAAATCCCCCACAGAGCCCCGGTCTGTTAAACCCGTGCTCCGGCTCTGACTGACATCTTGCATCCTGACTCCAGCCGTTGAGCACCAGCCGCCGAAACCGTAAGTTCAACGCTCGCTACGCGATCCAAGCCCACTAGACTCCCAAGTACCAGAACGCTTGCTGAAGGCTGCAGACAAAACCAGGACGAAGGCCTCGTTCTCTGACCTTGCCTGTTCCTGTTAGATAAGTATTCTGTTCACTTAAGTTTAGTCATAGCTTAGTCTCTTAGTGTGTGCATGAGTATTTATTATAACTGTATAATAAATATTGATCGTTTGAACTTTACTAATCGGTGTATCGTCTTTATTACTTTGAACTTGACCTTGGAATACTTGTGACGTTGCCTATACGGCAACTGGCGACTCCAGAGCTAAATAATTACATAGAACAGAGCCTAGTAGTGTTAAGCACACGTCGAACTCGGAGGCGTGTTAATACACTCCAATAAACGCGTTTTACGCCCATAGTAAAACGTGCAACATTTAGTGGCGACATCCGCCGGGACCCTGTTGTAAGTGGAAACACCACAGTGTCCAGGACCCTGAAATTTGAATTGGAACTCCAAATTGCAGAGAAAGAAAGAGATCACAAGTATTCAAGGTGTTCAAAATAATAAGCGTAATTCGGAAGTGTGTTTAGTGCATGCGTACTAACAGGGCTGTAAGGTAAAACTGAAAGCTTTTTGTTGCGACAAACTTTCGGTAGTTTTGTTAACGGAAAATAGCGTAAGCCGTACCCTTTTTTCGAAACACCACCCCAGCAACCCCCTGTTCCAAATTATAAAAAGAGAGTCAGAGGAAATGGCCATGCAGGCAATGGAACGTCTGATGGATCCAGCAAAGTTTGTGGTCGCAGCGACCAGCAGCAGTAGCAGAGTAGGCCAGTGTCCCACGTGGGAGCTGGAACTCCGCAAATATCTGCAGGGAAAGGGATGGCCCCTTTGGAAAGAGTTTTGTGCAAATGAGGAGACAGGTCCCGGGAGTATAGGTCATACTTGGTGGGAGAACCTCTCTCAAATACACAAAAAGAATTTAGGTAAAGCACGCAAGCCGATGGCGATTGTGTCCTGCTTGGCACAGTTGCGAGGCGCAGAGGAGGTCATCAGGACGCTCCGGACAGATTTAGAGGAGAGGAATAGGATGAGTAAGGTCGATGTCAGGGACATCGAGAAAGAAAACCTGGAATTAAAAGGGAAGTTAGCAGAGAAGGATAGAGAGGTGGATGATGCCAAGAGGGCTCACCAGTCTTGTCTAGCTCATCTGAACAGTTCCCAGACCCAGTATGAGAAAGCCTATCAGGACGTGCAACGTGCCGTTCTGATAAGACAGGAATCGGAAAAGCAGGTGGAGGCATTGCAGAGGCAATGTTCCGATCTCAAAGCAGCTTTGAGAGCACTCCATGCTGCAACGACCGAACAAAGACAAAGCACAGTTGACCACGCGAAATGCAGGAAACAGATTGCGGAACTGCAATCTCTGCTTTCGGTGCAGAATGGCTTCCAAAGCACCTTTGGAGCTCAGTTAGATGGGGAAAACGCCCCAGATTGGCAGGAATTAAGCGAGACAGCGCAGCGTTATGTTCAGGGAACATGTGCGCCAGCAGCTCAGCAGAAACGACAGGCACCCCAACCCCCCACAGCTCAGACCATAACCGCACCCATGAATCCCGTAACCACGCAGAGAAAAGCCGAATCCGAAGGCGCCCCAGACATAACTTACACCACCCCTTTAACAGTAACCCAGCTAAGGGACGCTTGTGAAAAGATCACTCCGTTCCTCCCCACCGCAGACCCCCACCAGTTTTTCGCTAAAGTGAAACAGCAGGCTACCATGTACGGCCTGGATGAGAGAGAGCAGGTTAAGCTCACCGTGCTGAGCTTAGACCAAAGTGTAGTAGCAGCCCTCCCCGACCCACAGAACGTGGCAGGAGGCAGCCTAGAGGAGATGCACACTGCCATTTTAGATGCCATCGGGTACAATAGAGGTGACCCCGTAGAAGGATTGAATAAGTGCAGGCAGAAGAGATCCGAACACCCCACAGCATTCGCAGGAAGGCTGTGGATTCATTTCAGCGCAGTTTTCGGACAGTTAGATAGAGCGCATTTAACCCGCGAAAACATGGTTAAGTGGACGCGCACAATTATCTCACACGCAACAGAAGCAGGACAGGGCGCTTGCAATAGTTACGACCCCTCAGAAGAGGCCCATAACGAAAAATGGGTCCTGAAAAGATTGTCCCGCGCTTGGGAGCAATCGCTTCAGGCAAAAGGAAAAGTTAGATCCCCAGAAGAGGCTCAGGCTGCTGCAGATATCCAAGCAGTCAGAGAGCACCAGAAGCCCGCATGGGTAAATGAAGGCAAGAGCAGCCCTCAACAGAAAGGACAGGAATGCTATAACTGTGGACAGTTAGGGCATTGGGCAAAAGAGTGTAATGCACCCCAGCGATCTCAGAGAGGCCAGCAGACAGGCACTCTGAACCGCAACAAGGCAAAACCCATCCACAATGTAGCAGTACAGTCAGGACCCACCAATGTGGACGAGACGAACTGACGGTGTTCGGGCTCCCCCACTTGGGTCTGTGACACACTATGGGACTCATCAGGGAGGCCCGTAGTCACGGCGAAAGTCAAAGGGAAGCCCATAGAGTTACTGTGGGACACAGGAGGATCCCGCACCACCATTAACTCCACAACCACGGCACACTCAGACACGTGGCCGACCACCTCCACCATTACACTTAGCGGGTTCACCGGACACTCGCAGCAGGGACATATCACAGCACCCGTAGCGATCCAGCTAGGGAACATTAGCACAAGGCACCCCGTAGTTCTAGTAAATCTTCCCAGGACAGCAGAACACATCCTGGGGATAGATTTTATGAACGCTCACAGCTTGTCGTTCGACCCAGTGAACCAGTGTGTCTGGCGAATGGCTAGATCAGACAGAGCCCCAGCCACCCTCACAGTAGGAGACTACGCTAATCGGATTAGCGCAGTGGGAGAGTACTCATTCGACCTGACTACACTCCACACCGACAGACAAATTAAGGCCCTACTAAACAAACACAGGACAGCATTTGCAAGTCACCGTCATGACTGTGGCAGAATGACTGGACAAGTTCATGTTACCGGACAGGACCCCCGACCGCAAAAGCAGTATAGATTTCCCCTTGAAGCAGAGGTGGAAATAGAAAAAGTTATAGGTAGCTTGTTGGACCAAGGTGTACTGAGAACGGTAGCCTCCACCAACAATGCCCCTATTTGGCCAGTGAGGAAGCCCGATGGATCATGGCGTCTGACCATCGATTATCGGGAACTCAACAAAGTAACCCCCGCAGTAGCCCCAACGGTAGCTACTAGTCCCGAGACCATGCTCAAGCAGGGTCTCAACGCCAAGTACTTCACGGTACTGGACATCAGTAAT
The DNA here is from genome assembly GCF_902713615.1 of Scyliorhinus canicula. Taxonomy (NCBI): domain Eukaryota; kingdom Metazoa; phylum Chordata; class Chondrichthyes; order Carcharhiniformes; family Scyliorhinidae; genus Scyliorhinus; species Scyliorhinus canicula. Next base: position 175,682,769 of record NC_052146.1, read on the forward strand.
GGATTCTGGTCAATACCATTGGCAAAAGCGTGCCAATACAAATTCGCATTCACTTTCAAAACTCAGCAGTACACGTGGACATGCCTCCCACAAGGATTCCACAATTCCCCCTCCATTTTCCACCGACAGCTGGCAAGTGGATTAGAGAAATTTTCCCGACCCGAATGTCTGGTACAGTATGTAGACGACCTACTACTGCAGACAGACACAAAGGCAGAGCACATTTCGCTTCTGGCCGAACTCCTGGAACTCTTAACTGAAATTGGCTGTAAAGTTAACCCGAAAAAGGCCCAAATATTGGAAAGTAAAGTGATGTATTTGGGATCAGTCATCACGCACGGCAAACGCGAGATCGAATTCAAAAGAATTGATTCGATCGTCAAATTGCCCCTTCCCCAGAATGTTTCAGCCCTCCGGTCGTTTTTAGGACTGGTTGCCTATTGTCGGAACCACATCGACGGATTCGCGACAAAAGCCGCCCCACTTTCAGACCTCCTTAAGAAAGGAGCCCCCTGGGAATGGCTTCCGCAGCATACAGGCGCTGTGGAAGAGTTGAAACGAGCCCTTAGTGCAGCACCCGCGCTGCTAGTCCCCGACCAACTTTCACCGTACGCAATCGAGGTAGCTAGCACAGATCCGACCCTCTCGGCCGTGTTGCTTCAGGAACGGCACGAGCAGCTAAGACCAGTGGCTTATGCCTCCCGACTGTTAGACCCGGTAGAACAAGGATTTTCAGCCTGTGAGAGGCACCTCCTTGCTGTCTTCTGGGCAGTGCAGTATTTCTCATACATCACCGGACTAAACCCCATCACCATTCTAACCGAACATACACCCACACAGCTACTACTAGACGGTCGACTGAAGGACGGTTCAGTTAGCCAGATTAGGGCAGCTAGGTGGACCCTACTTTTACAAGGACGGGACATTACAGTAAAACGGACACGCACACACACATACTTAGCAGACAACCTCCAATACCCCGGACAGCCCCATGACTGTGAAATTGTAGCTCCCCTGCATAACACAGGACCCTTTTTAGCAAAAACACCCCCCAGGAAGATAGGGAACCCAAAACAAAGCCCCCAGCCCACAGACACGTGTGGATCCTTGAGGATTTATGTAGACGGTTCCTCCACAGTTTTAAATGGTGAGCGTATCACAGGATGCGGCATCTATGTAGAGGACGCGCAGGGGCGCGCTCTCGAAGAGATAGCTCTTAAGTTACCAGGTCACTTAGGCGCGCAGGCAGCAGAGCTAGCAGCCATAGCGTACATAGTGGACCACCCCGATTCTTTCCCCAGCCCAGCAGACATATATTCAGACAGCTTATATGTCTGCAATAGCCTAACAGATTTTCTGCCCCTGTGGAGGACACGAGGTTTTGTCTCCGCAGACGGAAAACCCCTTCCATCAGCCCCTTTACTCCAGCATATCCTAGAGAAAGCGAAGGACAGGATCTTCGGCATAATAAAAGTTCGCAGCCACCATAGGTCATCACCCCCTGGGAATGTAAAAGCCGACGCATTGGCTAAGGCAGGTTCCAGGAGAGGACACTTATGGACCCCCCCAGCTAGCGCACCAGCTAGCGCCCCTGTGAGCGCAGTACAAGTCTCACAAACAGAGGTTAAAGATCTCGTGGCAGCACAGAAACAGGACGGAGACCTCAGGGAGGTTTTCAAGGGAAACTTTGTGCCTGCGTACGAGCACTTCAAACACACACTGACCACACATGAGGGTGTGATCATTAAGGACCAACTTTATGTGGTCCCACAGCAGGACAGGAATCAGATGATTGCCTTGTTCCATGACGGACACGGGCATCAGGGAATTGATGCAACAACGAGGCACCTCAGGCAACTCTGTTGGTGGCCTAATCTCAGGACTGATGTCACACACTACATTGAGAATTGCCTGATTTGTGCTCAGAATAACCCGGAGCGGTATTCTAAGAAAGCACAACTTCGGCATACTCGCCCAGTTAACGGCCCTTGGACAAACCTCCAGATCGATTTTATAGGTCCATTGCCCCCTTGTAGGAATGGCTATAAATACGTTCTGGTGGTCATCGACACCTTTACCAAATGGGTAGAGGCATTTCCCTCACGAACAAATACAGCAAAGACAGCTGCAAAGATCCTGACCCACCACATCTTCACGAGATGGGGTTTACCCCGAAGTATCGATTCGGACCAGGGATCTCACTTTACAGGACGGGTCATGAGGAACGTCCTGACAATATTCGGAATCAAACAGAACTTCCATATTGCGTATCATCCACAGTCCAGCGGGATTGTGGAGCGCATGAATCGGACCCTAAAAACGACCCTTAGGAAAATGGTTCAACAGAACAATTCCACATGGGATTCAGTGCTCCCATTTGCACTTATGTTCATAAGGAACACTGTCTCCACATCTACAGGATACACACCACACACACTCATGACCGGACGCCCTATGAAAGGTACAGAATTCCTTTTAGGACTGGACATGACAAGCCCCGAAGTGACGGCCCTCACACATGAAAAGGCAGTTAAAGAACTAGTTGAGACTGTGAGGTCTGCACAGCTCGCAGCCGCAGTCCAGCTAGGGAAACGCCGACAGCAACGTACTGCCTGTTTCAATAAGACCGTACACACCACCGAATTCCAGGTTGGGCAACAGGTAATGTTATCTGTTTATAACCCCAGCAGTTTTTTGGCTCCAAAATATTCCGGTCCCTACTCAATTTCGGACAAAATTAGCCCCTCCGTTTACAGGATCAAATATCCTAATGGGAAGACCGCGTGGTTCCATATAAACCAGTTAAAGGCATATGGAACACAGGCCAACCATGCTCACCATGTCCTGCTAGACGCAGCAGAACACTTCACCCCGCCCACCAGAAACACTTTTCCACCATCCCCCTCACAGACCAGTTCATCAACGGACTCGCCCACGGCTCCGCCCACTGACCACAACAGACCACGCCCCGACACGCCCACAAGCTGCCACAGCAGAGACAGTAGGACAGACACTGCCTCTGAAGACAGCGACACCACACAGCCATACAGCCCACATTGCACCAGCTACGACCCCGACTCCAGTGACCCCATGGAAGTCACTTACCTTAAAAACCCAGAACCACCACCCGACCCCGACTACCCCGACAACACACTCGACACTACACAATGGCACAGGGACAACTCCTACAGACTTGTCCGCAATGACGAGAGTGACCCCCGGTCACACAACTCCAAAGTTTCATGCCTGATCCACACAAGGGTGTGGGATCCGGGAGAGCAGGACGACACGGTGTCTGACTCCCGACACGGCAACCCCTTTGTGACCCTGTTCACAGAGGCAGAATCAAAGTGAGGTGTCCAGATGATGTAAAATAGGAATCGTTTGAGGGAAACGATGTCCTTTCTGATGGAACCTGCACGTATGTTTGTCTTCGTTTTATGTTTGTTTGTCTCAGGATTGTACATTGTTCAGCTGGAGGATGGACATCTTCTTTTCAGCTGAAAAGATTGTGACCACCTCACATACACGTTAGCTTGTCTGCCGAAACTTTTGAGAACTTCGGTTTGATTGGAGATCCTTTCCAAAGTTGTAAGGCCACACGCCAAATAGCTTGTCCGCAGATATCTCTGAGAACTTCAGTGATGTCCTCAGTTGGAGCATCTTGGCTCCCTTGGTTTTTTTTAGGTGCCCCTCTATTCGGCGAAATAGAGGCTGCAAGTCATGGTCAACACATTCGTACCCGTTTTTTCCAGGTTACTCAGGCAGTGGACAAACGGCACTGAGGACCCGCCCTGTCTGAGAACCAACCCTTGGTCAGCCAAGCTCGGGTATGGCACAGCACGCCCTACCCGGGGATCCCATCCAACTCGTACCCGTCGCGGCCCATACGCAACTCATTCGGATGTTTATTTCAAAGTTTGTTTTCATTTTACGTTAGGTAGCCCTTCGGCCGCCATCCCACATGCTATTTACATCCGGGAACATTCGGATGGTAAATCAGCAAAGCCTGCGAGACGGCTCGCAGAAGGAAGGATTGTTAGGTGTATGCTGGTCTTTAAATTCGCTTTTTGAAAAAAAAAATGAGGGGAGTCACAGGGTGTGACTTAGCCAGTCATTTTAAAGGGTCAATTGGGTTTTGAAAGACAGATGCACTAACAAGTAAAGGTCTTAAACTGTGTATTGACAGATACTGTGCTTGATCCCAAAGGTTTCAAAGGACGAGACAGAGGTCGAAGCCAGGATTGTCAATACCGGAGGAAGAAGGAAGAGAAAGAAGAAGAACAACAAAAGATGATGGAAGCCCACTTATTACTGTTTAATGTCATATGTATATGTGTGGAAACAAGACACGTTTCCCCCACAACCCCCACCGTAAATGCTTCAATTACAGCAAACCCCCAGTGCTCAGCTCTGATCAGCGAGGTTCAGACCTGGTGTACTAAATTCATGACGTGGTACTCCATGTCCTACATAATCGAATCACTGTTGGTGATCGCGATCCTCATCATCCTAGTGCAGACCCTCAGGTTGAGGAAATGGAAGAGGAGAGCCTCTCGTTCCAGCACATCACCCATCTATAGAGTTCAATCCCCCATCTTCGGATTCCACCAAACCCCTCAACCCCTCACTGATTACAACACTCTGTAAATAAAAATTCAGCCATGTATTATATTGTTCCATACTCGACTGCCGAGTTGGGAAGTGTGATGTTGTGGTGTGAATGGTTAAGATTTTAGAGTGATTAAATGTTTAAGTTAAGGTTAAGGTGAATAGTGATAGGTAGAGGTTCCCAGTTGTAGTAATGCATGTCCCTTTGACATAGGGCCAAGTAGAAATGTTAGTTAAAAATTTTTTTCTCTTCTTCCCATAGTTTAGAACAGAGTAGAACAGGAACTGGCAAGAGGTCAGAACACAAGGAAGGCAAAGTACATAGGTGATCCTTCACAATAGTATGATTGTGAGGATCACAAGGAGGGAATGTAGCCATGCTGGCCACGCAAAATGGACACTGAGCCAAACTAAAATGGAAGGCAGCAGGGAAAGCCTGTTTAGTAAGAACAGACAGCCTGCTCTCAACTAATTAGCATTTTGCAAGCAGCAAACCAGTTTTCTGGCCAGGTGCAGATCTCCAGGCCAAAGGTGTTAATGGCAAAGCGCTTAACATCCTGATGAGGCGGCCCAGATCCAGACACACACAATGGCAACATTTCCATCTCAATGTAGCAGTTAATTGGTGGAGTAGACAGGATGGCACCAGAGTAACAAATATCGAAACCACCCCCCAACATCGAGGAAAGCCCCGCATTGGAGGATTTCGAAGGTAGCCGTTTGGAAATGTTCCAATCGGTACCGAAAGGTAGAGCCCGCCTAGAAGGGGGCAAGGACATTAGAGAGGGGTATAAAAGCAAATCCCCCACAGAGCCCCGGTCTGTTAAACCCGTGCTCCGGCTCTGACTGACATCTTGCATCCTGACTCCAGCCGTTGAGCACCAGCCGCCGAAACCGTAAGTTCAACGCTCGCTACGCGATCCAAGCCCACTAGACTCCCAAGTACCAGAACGCTTGCTGAAGGCTGCAGACAAAACCAGGACGAAGGCCTCGTTCTCTGACCTTGCCTGTTCCTGTTAGATAAGTATTCTGTTCACTTAAGTTTAGTCATAGCTTAGTCTCTTAGTGTGTGCATGAGTATTTATTATAACTGTATAATAAATATTGATCGTTTGAACTTTACTAATCGGTGTATCGTCTTTATTACTTTGAACTTGACCTTGGAATACTTGTGACGTTGCCTATACGGCAACTGGCGACTCCAGAGCTAAATAATTACATAGAACAGAGCCTAGTAGTGTTAAGCACACGTCGAACTCGGAGGCGTGTTAATACACTCCAATAAACGCGTTTTACGCCCATAGTAAAACGTGCAACAGAGGACAGACCTCTTGAATTTTTTCATGGATGCAGTGAGAACTTAAATCATGAGCTGAAGTCCGTAGTAGAAATGTAACATTGAATAACAAAGCAAGTGAGATCACGAGGATCAAGCAGGCCCACCTGTCGCATTAAAGGTAAGCAAAAATGGTGGGACGCAAAAGTCAGCTGAAGTGGGTCACGAAGATTGGCTGGTATGAGTCATGAAGGATGGCCGGTTGGTACAAATGGGCCCGGGCAAAAGGTTTGAAAAACACTGCTACAGAGTAGTGTTTTCCAATGCTGCTTCAGACTAGTGTTTTCCAATGCTGCTTCAGACTAGTGTTTTCCAATGCTGCTTCAGACTAGTGTTTTCCAATGCTGCTTCAGACTAGTGTTTTCCAATGCTGCTTCAGACTAGTGTTTTCCAATGCTGCTTCAGACTAGTGTTTTCCAATGCTGCTTCAGACTAATGTTTTCCAACGCTGCTCTAGAGTTGTGTTTTCCAATAGTATTTTCTATTGACTCGCCACAGGTGTGACTTTAGTGACTCTGTTTTAGTTATGTGCAATAAATTGACAAGAAAACATCTAAGTGCCCTGTTATTACAGGTGATTCACATATGTCTGTTTACTGAAACATCTGCTATTATTCTGTAGCCAATTAAATTAAAATATTCACACACTCTGGTCCAAATTTCCAGCTTTGAGGTGGGAATCCGGTGGGAATAATTTTCCTGACTCCTTAATCCCACATGTGTCCTGGCAGTGCGTGCCCACCAGATTTTCATCCTGAAGTGGACATGAGCCAGAGTCACGGCTGCTGCCTCCTGAGGTAGCCCTGAAGTGGCAACGTAGACAGGTGGGTGGGTTAGATGGCCTACTTCTGTTTACTGACACACAACTCAGCTGTATTCAAAGTTGATGAGTATCTCACATATCTCCCCATAGATCCACAGAAACTTTCTTTTCCCTTCTGGCCCTGCAAGGTTGTGGATGCTGTGTGTGGGCTCACTACCCAAATTTGTTCCCTGCTTAAACAAAAATTCCCAGAAATGTGAATGGTGCCAGGAATCTGGGAATTTGGTCCTGCCCACCTGGCAGCACGAAAATCCGGACTTCTTGTTTTCTCACCGCTTTTCTAAATCAGTAATGCAATTAGCCACATCTTGTTCCCAATTTGCCAATGGCTAATGTCCTTTGTTACAAAGTATACAAAGTGACTGATGAATCAATATAACCTTTTGGTAAACAGATTTACTATTCATAGAATCTGGTATCAATGTTCTGATCCCAGTTATCAATACATTATTTCAGAACTTGAAACATTGTACTTCCTTCCAGTTCTGCAACCTTTGCTACCTAGAAGGAGAAGGGAAAGCTTAGGGCTTGGCAGCAGATGCATGGGAAAACCATTGCCTGTAAGTTTCCCTCCAATTCAGACACCATCCTGAGTTAGAACAACTGCACTGCTCCTTCACTTGTCACTGGGTCATGTTATGGGCCAGGGTTCAGAGAACCCCAAAGTGTATCATGGAGTTCACCTGAGCTACAACTTTTAATTTATTGTGGTATGGGGAGCACACGGCCCACTCTACAGGTGTGATACAGCAGAAATGGAAAAGTAATTTTTAAAGCAAAACAATGTTTATTCTATGAACTCAAGTTAACCTTTTTGAAACATACAGTGAACATCTTAACAACCATCAATTCAAATACAACCCCAAAGAATACAACACTAAGTAATCCTTAATAACTTCCCAAACAACATCCATAAGACATAATAAACACCTTTTAACAAAAGCACATCAGGTTTACATTCACTACTGAAAACATTTATAATTCTGAATTCACCAAATGATCAAGAGATCGTCTTTTATGGCAGGGAGGTCAACAGTACACCTCCTCTGTCTGGCTTCAGCTCCAACACTGAAAACAAAACTAAAACACACCCTGCAGCAAGCAGCCTCAAACAAAAGTAAAAAGCTGACAGACTGCCCAGCTCCACCGACACTCTGACATCACTGAAAACCACCCATTTCTAAAAGGTACATTTCTTAAACACCCATTTCTTAAAGGCACTCTCACATGGCACCTCCCCCCAAGAAAAAAAAACCCATCAACTTCAAGATGGTTTCATTTCTCACCTTTACACTATCCTTTAAGAAATGCACACAGTAAATATACTTTTTCATTTCAAAAAACAACACTCGTAAAGATGTATGATAACATAGTCCATTTTTTTTCGTTTTTCTTCCTCCAATTGAAATCTGTCTCGATTGACAGTCTCTTTGAACAAGAAGGTCTCTGCATGATCCATCCATTTCTCTATGCCTCGGCATGTTTCTTTAAAGTCAGATACTTTTGTTCTATTTGATCACAGAGTCCCTTGTAATTCTCCAACACATGAGCATTAGTTATCACAGTTTTCAGGCAGTCAAATGCCTGTTGAAACTCCGCTGTCCGTTGAAATTTTCGACGTTTCTTCAGCAAGTCCATCAGTGGAGCAATCACACTACAAAACCTTTGCACAAATGTTCGATCAAATCCACTCATGCCAAGAAATCACATTATTTCCCTTCGTCTTGAGAGTAGTGAAAACTCCTCAAGAACTGTTGGTTTCACATCCCGTATGACCATTCAGCCCTGTCCGATTGTATGGCCAAGGAAAGTGACTTGGGCTTTTCCAAATTCACTTTTTGCTAGGTTTATCACCAGACCCGCTCCTGAAGTTGATCGAATAACTCCATCAGATGTTTAAATGTTCTTTCCATGTCTGGCTGAAAATTACCAGATCATCGATGTATACCGCACAATTGGGTAATCCTGAAACAACTTTGTTAGTTAACTGTTGAAATGTGGCTGGGCCGTTTTTCATGCCAAATGGCATAACATAGAATTGGTATATACCATCTGGAGTCACAAAAGCTGACATATCCTTCACCCTTTCGGATAAAGGTACCTGCCAGTAACCTTAAAGTAAATCCATTTTGGAAATAAAAGCTAATTGTCCCACTTTCTCAATGCAATCCTCCAAACGTGGGATAGGATAAGAGTTTGTTCTTGTAACTGCATTAACCTTTCTATACTCCACACACAACTGTTGGGTACCGCCTGGTTTTGGTACTATCACTATGGGTGAGCTCCATTGGCTGCAACCCACTTCAATTATGCCATTTTTAAGCATACTCTCAATCTCTTTGTTAACCTGTGCCGATTTTAAAGGGTTAAGTCTGCATGGATGTTGTTTGATTGGAACAGCCTTTTCCACATCTACACCACGTATAGCCATTTTAGTACTTCCCAATTTATCTCTACAAACTTGCTCATGTGATATCAATAACTCTTTCAGGTCAGTTTGTTTTTCCTCTGGAAGGTAACTCAACAATTTATCCCAATTTTTAAGAACAACCTCATTTTCCAATTTAATTTGAGGTATGTCAAATTCACAGTCATCTGGATTTGGTTCGTCACTTTGAGTTAGAATCATTAAAACCTCCTCCTTTTTCTCTCCTTCCCTTTCCAAGTACCTTGTAAGCATATTCACATGACACACTCGGTGAGTTTTCCTTCTATCCGGCGTTTTTACCACATAATTCACCTCACTTAATTTCTTTTCAATCTGATAAGGTCCACAAAACCTAGCTTTTAAAGGTTCACCTACCACTGGTAACAATACTAAAACTTTATCTCCACTGGCAAAACTACAAACTTTGGATTTCTCGTCCGCTACCCATTTCATCACATTTTGTGCAACTTTTAAATGTTGTCTAGCCAATTCACCTGCTCTATTTAATCATTCCCTAAAATTTGACACATAATCCAATAATGTAATTTCTGATTTCTCACTCATCAATTTTTCTTTAATCAATTTAAGTGGTCCTCTTACCTCATGACCAAATATTAGTTCAAAAGGACTAAATTTGGTTGAATCATTAGGTGCATCCCTAATTGCAAACAGGAATTCCTTTATCCCAATCCTCTGGATAATCGTGACAATAAGCCTTCAACATTGTCTTGAATGTCTGATGCCACCTTTCTAACGCTCCCTGCGATTCTGGATGGTACGCAGTTGATTTAAATTGTTTTATTCCTAAGCTACACATAACTTCTTTGAATAACCTTGAGATAAAATTGGATCCTTGATCCGATTGTATTCCTGTGGGTAATCCATATCTAGTAAAGAATTTAAGTAACTCCTCCACAATCATTTTAGCTGTAATATTATGTACTGGAATGGCCTCTGGAAACCTAATGGACACATCCATTATAGTCAAAAGATATTGATTCCCACTTTTCATTTTAGGAAGTGGTGCTACGCAATCAATTAGGACCATTGTAAAAGGTTCCTCAAATGCTGGAATGGGTATTAAGGGTGCTGGTTTTATCATTGCTTGAGGTTTTCCTATCACTTGTGACATGATTGACAAAATTTAACGACATCTTTATGTAGTCCAGGCCAATAAAAATGGTTTTGGATTTTAGCTTGAGTTTTCCTTATGCCAAAATGACCTCCCACTGGTATCTCATATGCAACTCGTAACACCTCCTTTATATACCCTACCGGCAATACTACTTGACGAACTTCTGCCCACTTTTCATCTGCATCCATATGTAAAGGTCTCCATTTTCTCATCAAAACATTACTTTTACGGTAATAACATGAAAATGAAATGAAATGAAAATCGCTTAGTGTCACGAGTAGGCTTCAATGAAGTTACTGTGAAAAGCCCCTTCTGGTATACATTCTGGTATACACGCAGATTCCTCTTCTGTGTATGCTTTCTGGTACATCCGTTTTATTTCTATATCTTTCTGTTGCAACTCCACCAATTTTCCTGAACTAAAAATATCTGCCACATCCTCCACCTGTTCTTGTTCTTTTTCAACCATCTGATCAAAATTCGTTTCTGATAATTGCACTTCAACTTCATCTTCACTCTTTGTTTTCTCCTCTTGTCTTAACCTGCGACTTTGCGACCTTGCTACTACAGAATCCGGACAAATCCCCGGATATTTGTCCTTCAACACTTCAGTTGTGTGATTTTCCACTGGCTTATCAACCACAGTAAGCATCACTCCCACCTGCGATCCAGCTATATCATTACCCAAGATAAACTGTATTCCTGGGCAAGATAGTTTCTCTATTACTCCTACTACCACTTCACCGCTCTTCATTGGACTTTCCAACCTTACCTTTTTTAATGGAACACTACTCCTCTCACCCTGAATTCCACATATTACCACCTTTTCCGGCAACATTCTTCCCAAACTACATAACTCCTCATCTCTTACCATTAAAGATTGACCAGCTCCCATATCTCTTAAAATTGTGACTTCTTTACCTGCTCCTCCTGATACACATGAGTAAACTTGACTCACACAAGTAAATTCTTTAAAGAGAATCACCTCTTGATCAGGCTGTACAATCTTTTGCACCTCCTTCGCTTCACTTGGGCTTTCCTTTACAACTTTCACAAACCCCACTGTCTTATCCTGTTTTACCACATCAGCCTCCCCAGTGCATTTCTTCAACCACCATCACTGTGACTTTACATGGCCTAGTTTATTACAGTGAAAACATTTGAAACTTTTTATGTCTCTTCCACCCTCCTGGATTTCTTTTTTAATCTGAGGTGCACTCTTCTTATTATCTCCCATCAGATCACCTTTACTTTTACCACTTGAGTATTTCTCATGTCCCCAGTTTCTATTCCTAACAGGCTGAAACTGATGTCGGAAACCAAGCTTTGATTTATGAACTAATTCATAATCATCTGCCATTTCTGCTGCTAACCTCGCAGTTTTAACCCTCTGCTCTTCCACATGAGTTCTCACTACATCAGGAATTGAATTTTTAATCTCGTCCAAAAATATAATTTCTCTGAGAGCTTCATACATTTGGTCTATTTTCAAAGCCCCTATCCACCTATCAAAATTACTCTATTTGATCCTTTCAAACTCCATGTATGTTTAACCAAATTCTTTCTTTAAATTTCTAAACCTTTGTAGGCTTCAGGCACTAGTTCATATGCAGCTAAGAAGGATTTTTTCACCTCCTCATACGTCCTAGGTATCTCCTCCGGTAGTGATGCAAACACTTCACTAGCCCTACCCATCAGCTTTTTTTGAATCAGTAATACCCACAAGTCCTGTGACCATTTCATTTATTTAGCTACCTTCTCAAATGTAATAAAAAAGGCTTCCACCTCCTTCTTGTCAAAGCTTGACAATGCTTGGACATATTTCAATAGACTCCCCCCTCCCCCCCAAGCCTTCAACTTTGACGCTCTTTCTCACTATCTTCATCAGTATCATCCAATTGTACATCTCCCTTCACGTCTGCTAATTTTAACTGACTCATGTTTCATGGCCATTTTCTGAAGTTCAAACTCTCTCTCTTTATCTTTTTCCCTGATCTGTATCTCCCTTTTTGTTCTGCTAGGGCTATTCTTTCTTTTCTCCTTTATTCTCTCTCCTTTTCCTTTTCCTCTCTCTTTCGTATTCAAGCCACTTTAATTCTTCTCATGTTCCATTTGTTTAAGTTGTAATTGAATTTTTGCCATTTCTAATGAGTCAAACTGTATCTCAGGCAACTTTAAATGCTTAGCCATCGCCATAATTACCTCATCTTTCGTATTTTGTCAGGTAATGTTAACTGCAATGTTTTTGCGAAATCTAACAGTCTGCTTTCTGTCTCTGTCCGTAAGGTACTTCGTGTGACCATCTCCACCCCCAAAAAACCTCAGAGCCTCTGAAAGAGCCATTGTCCACAACTCACTCCCCACTTAAACTAGAATACCACACCTGAAAAGCAACCACAATATGCTCACCCCTCACTGTCTTTAAGTTCACCACGCCAAATCCAATAGATAGACTTTTATCCCGGACGAACCCCCAATTTGTTATGGGCCAGGGTTTAGAGAACCCCAAAGTGTATCATGGAGATCACCTGACCCACAGCTTCTAATAGATTGTGGTATGGGGAGCACACGGCCCACACTACAGGTGTGGTACAGCAGAAATGGAAACGTGATTTTTAAAGAAAAACAATGTTGATTCTAAGAACTCAAGTTAACCTTTTTGAAACATACAGTGAACATCTTAGCAACCATCAATTCAAATACAACCCCCAAAGAATACAACACTGAGTAATCCTAAATAACTTCCCAAACAACATCCAGAAAACAGAAGAATCACCTTTCAACAGAAGCACATCAGGTTTACATTCACTACTGAAAACATTTATAATTCTGAATTCACCAAATGATCAAGAGATAGTCTTTTATGGCAGAGGGATCCTCCTCTGTACACCTCCTCTGTCTGGCTTCAGCTCCAACACTGAAAACGAAACTAAAACACACCCTGCAGCAAACAGCCTAAAACGAAAGTAAAAATCTGACAGACAGCCCAGCTCCACCCACACTCTGACATTACTGATAAACACCCATTTCTTAAAGGAACATTTCTTAAACACCCATTTCTTAAAGGCACTCTCACATGACAGTCAAAATCCTGGAACTCCCTAACAGCACTGTAACTGTACTTGCACCAGATGGACTGCAGCAGTTCAAGAAGGCAGCTTCGCACCTAATTCTCAAGGGCAATTATGGAGAGCTCCAAATGCTGGCTTTGTCAGTGACACTTATTCCATGAAAAAGTAAAAAACTTAAGTAACAATTTGTCATGCTGAAGTCCACAGAAACTGCATACATTTGAAAAATCACTTGGTCTTCCAGGCATATCATTTTCCTATTCTTCATATAATATTGTCAGCATTGTTTAAATAAGGCACCAGTTACAATAATTCTTTCCATAAAAATTCCATCATATAAGCACTTTGTATTTAAGAGGAAGCCGAGATAATTTAAGAGTATATCCGGGCAAGTTCATTACCAGTTAGCAAAGCTCACCATTCCTTTCAGCATAAGCAACAAAGCATCCTAACGAACCCAAATAACTAAAGTTATAAAATAACTGCAATAAATTAATAAATGGACTAAGGTACTGCAGTAAAATTGAAAAATAAATAAGAAGTGAACTTTATTGGGGAATTATGATAATTATTTAATTATGTAAACAGTACAGAGATAACTTTTACTCCGAAACACTGAAGTCTATTTGGAACGAGTCCATCATTGGAAATTGTAAGATATTGCTACATTATAGGAATAAATTTCAGACATCTGCACCCTGGCTTTCAACTCGTGCTCTTTTAAGTGTGTTCTGGCTATCGGCTCCCTTTCCAATTTACTCACCCTCTCCCTTCTGCACTTTATCAAAATTCCAAGAAACATTTGGAGCTGGATTCTCCCTCCCGGGATGCCCGGAATGCGTTCCCTGATGACACAGAGTATCGGGCATTGGGGAAAAATCGGGGTCATAGAATTTACATAGAATCATAGAATTTACAGTGCAGAAGGAGGCCGTTCGGCCCATCGAGCCTGCACTGACCCTTGGAAAGGGCATCCTACTTAATCCCCCCCCCTCCCTCTATTCCTGTAGCCCCACCTAACCTTTTGGACACTAAGGGGCAATTTAGCACAGCCAATCCACCTAACCTGCGCATCTTTGGACTGTGGGAGGAAACTGGAACACCTGGAGGAAACCCGCGCAGACTCGCAAAGAATATGCAAACTCAACACAGACAGTCACTCGAGGCTGGAATTGAATCCAGGACCTTGGAGCTGTGAGGCAGCAGTGCTAACCAATGTGCCACTGTGAGATGCTCTGACCACCCCCCCCCCCACCCCACCCCCCGTGGACATTAAAGAAATAACAATCTGATGGAACTGTCACTCAACAATTCATTCTGAAAAAAACTCCAGACCCTAATTTAAAAACTCAAATCCGCTCAAGTTGTCGTTTAGTTGTTTAAAAGAAAATCTACTCAATAACGACATCAAAGAACGGCGCTGAGGACCCTATGGCATTGAGGACCCGGGTTAGATCCTGGCCCTGGGTCACTGTGTGAAGTTGGCACCATCCCCCATGTGTGCGTGGGTTTCACAACCCAAAGATGTGCAGGTTAGGTGGATTAGGTAATTGCCCCGTAATTGGAAAGAATAATTGGGTACTCCAAATTATTTTTAAAGAAAAAAACGACATCAAAGACAAATGATCCCCTAATAGTTTTTAAAAAAATATCAAACTGGGTAAAACTCCCTGAGCAGATAAGTGGTTCATTAGCATTATAAAATAAGACAAGTATTGATAATAGGCTCAGCTGTCAAAAGCCAAACAATGGAATCCTCTGGAACTGGAAGAATAGATAGATATTTGTTCTGAAGCTATACGAGATGTCCTGTCAATCAAAGCAGTTCATGAGCCGGTGGTTGTTTTTATTTCTGACTGAAAGTTGCGGACCAATTTTATTCAAAATTAAAGCACTTTGGACATTTCAAATTCTTTCAGATCATGACATTAGAATTCTTAAATACTCTTTTCTTCAGCCTGGAATGCATAATAGTATTTTCAATTTGGGAAAACTACTGTTAAAGCATCTCAACATTTGCACAATTGCTGATCAAAGTAATGGTTAAGTTAGCTTTACAGGACAGAGAATTGCAAATTTTTCCCTAACATTTTCCCGCCTTGGGGAAGATTGCATGGGCTCATTTGCATTTGGAAATTTATATTTTCTGTGAAAAAAGGTATTGGTGATTTGTGACCCCATTCCCAATTCCAGCGGAAAATGCAGCCAATTTACACGCCCCATCACCGGCAAGATGCAATGCAAGGACTTAAGGCTCCTTCAACAGCACCTTACAAACCTGTGATCTTTACTGCCGAGAAGCAAGGGCAGCAGATGCATGGGAATACCGCCACCTGGAGGTTTCTCCCCAAGTCACAAAGCATCCTGACTTGGAGCTCCTCTCCCAAGTCGTTCTTTTACTGTTGCTGGGTAAAAAATCCTGGAACTCCTTACACCACATGGACTGTAGCCATACAAGGCAGCTGCTCACCACCACCTTCCCAAAAGGCACTTAGGGCTGGAGAATAAATTCTGGCCTTGCCAGCAATACTCTCATCCTGTGAACGAATACATTTAAAAAAAATAGACTTTTGATAAGAAATTAAGGAAAAAAAATAATCTTCCAAAAATGTACATGGGAAACATGTGGGCCGGAATTCTCCGGCCGTGAGGATTCACTGTCCCCGCCAGCAGCACACCCCCGCCCGCCGGTTTTCCGGCGGCATGGGGTGGCTTCAATGGAAAATCCCATTGACAAATAGCAGGAGTAGCGAATCATAGAGGTTCAGTCATAGAGGTTTACAGCATGAAAACAGATCCTTCGGCTAAACTTGTCCATGCCGATCCTGCCGCCAGTGAACGGCACGCCGCCAAGAAACAAATGGCTAGGTGACTGAGGTTCCCAGCCCATAGTTTCCAAACAAATTTTATTAACTCAATCTAAGAGTAAAGCAATTACACAGGCTATTGGTGAGGCTATAACTAGTGTACTATTGATGCACTACCAATTACAACGAGACGAGAGTAGAGTGTAATCAAGGCTTTATTACGCAGAGATGTGTAGCCTCCTGCAGCTGCTGCCGAAATGGCTGCAGATCGGAGAGCACACACATTTATACTCCGCCTACTGGGTGGAGCCAGCAGGCAGGGATCTACCCCGTACCTGTAGTACAGGAGCCTTACCATAATACACCTCATATGCGATATATATACAACAGTAGTGACTACCACATTCACCCCCTGTTACAAAAGAGTCCAGCGGGGGTGCTGGAAGACTATGTACATGCATATGTTAACAGTTTAGGAAAAGTTTACAAATTCAGACGATCGGGCGCCTTGATCCTCCGTTGTGAGCGCCGCAGTCCCGGTGGGGATGCAGGTGTCGGTTCGGTCGCTGGTGACTCCGGGAGCGTGTCGACCTCGTCTTCATCCCCGGGTAGGACCAAGGGAATGTCCTGGAGCGGGGGCCGTGGTGAGGTGCCCTGGGGGGAGGAAGGGTGTCGCTGGGGCGGAGGGGGGGTGTGTTTGTGGGGACCCAGCTGGCGCCAGGTTCCTGAGGGAGACTGTATCTTGGCAGCCGTTGGGGTGTGCCACGTAGGCGTAATGTGGGTTCGCCACAGTACTGTGGCATCGCTCATAAATGAGGATCCCCGGTCGCTGTGGACGTAGGCATGGAATCCGAAGTAAAGATGGTGTTGAGGGCTTTGATGATGGTTGCAGACGTCATATCGGGGCATGGGACGACGAAGGGTAACCTGGAGTATTCGTCGACCATGTTAAGAAAGCGCGTGTTTCGTTCGGTGGAGGGGAGGGGCCCGTTGAAATCCACGCTAAGGCGTTCAAAGGGGCGGGAAGACTTCACTAGGTGCGCTCGGGCTGGCCGTTAGAAGTGCGGTTTACAATCCGCGCAGACCTGGCCTTCTCGATGGAGTAGGGCAGATTGCGGCCTTTATGAAGTGAAAAAACCGGGTGACCCCTGGGTGATAGAGATTGCCGTGCAGGGTCCGGTCGGTCCACTTGCGCGCTGGCACAGGGATAGGGCATCAGGGGCTCGTTGAGCTTTCCGGGGCGATACAAAATCTCGTAATTGGATACCGTGTGCATCGCGGCCGTGGCGATGTTGGCCTTGATACGGTTGAAGGCCTGGTGAGCCTCGGCCGTCAGTGGGAAAATGGTGGAGTGAATGAATGAGCGGGCTTTGTCCGCATAGTTATGGACCCACTGGGCGTAGTACGAGAAGAACCCCAGGCATTGTTTGAGGGCCTTGGGGCAGTGGGGAAGGGGGAGTTCCATGAGGGGGCGCATGCGATCGGGGTCGGCCCTAGAACTCCATTTTGAACCACATAGCCGAGGACGGCTAATCGGTTAGTGCTGAACACACACTTCTCCCTGTTGTAGGTTAGGTTGAGGAGTTTGGCGGTGTAGAGGAATTTGGAAAGGATAGCATCGTGGAACTGCTGGTTGTGGCCGCAGATGCTGATGTTATCCAGGTACAGGAAGGTGGCCCAAAGTCCGTACCGGTCAACCATTCGGTCCATCTCCCGTTGGAAGACCGAGACCCTGGTAGTGAAGCCAAAGGAACCCCTAAGGAAGTGGTAAAGGCGGCCGTCTGCTTCAAATGCGGTGTACGGACGGTCCGCCTTGTGAATGGGGAGCTGGTGGTAGGCAGATTTCAGGTCCACTGTCGAGAAGACCCGGTACTGTGCAGTCTGATTGACCATATCAGATATGCGTGGGAGGGGGTATGCGTCGAGCTGTGTGTACCCATTGATGGTCTGACTGTAGTCAACAACCATCCTGTTTTTCTCCCCAGTTTTCACAACTACCACTTGGGCTCTCCAGGGGCTATTGCTGGCCTCAATAATATCTTCCCATAGCAGCCGCTGGACCTCAGACCTGATGAAGGTCCTGTCCTGGGCGCTATACCGCCTGCTCCTGGTGGTGACGGGTTTGCAATCCGGGTGAGGTTTGCAAACAGAGAAAACAGGTCGACCTTAAGGGTCTTGAGACCGCAGACAGTATGGGGTGGTAGGGTCCCGCCAAATTTCAGGGTTAGGCTCTGGAGGTTGCACTGGAAGTCCAGGCCGAGTAGCAAGGCAGCACAGAGGTTGAGGAGGACGTAGAGCCGGAAGCCGCTGAACTCTATGCCCTGGATGGTGAGG
Organism: Scyliorhinus canicula; assembly: GCF_902713615.1. Lineage (NCBI taxonomy): Eukaryota > Metazoa > Chordata > Chondrichthyes > Carcharhiniformes > Scyliorhinidae > Scyliorhinus > Scyliorhinus canicula. The sequence continues at coordinate 175,701,314 of NC_052146.1, forward strand.
GTGGCGATGCAGTACCCCGGATCACCACGGAGTGGGATCCGGAGGCCAGGGAGAATTTCTCATTAATGGGGTGTACTGTGAGGGAACAGCGCCTTATGTTATCGGGGTGGATGAAGCTCGCAGCGCTACCGGAGTCCAGAAGGCATGATGTCTTGTGCCCATCGACTTTCACTCATCGACGCGGTCGCGAGGTTGTGCGATCGTGATGGAGGCGAGACGCGGCTGGTGTTGAAGGCCTCTGGCTGGTCGGTGGCGATTGCAGGCGATGAGCGGCCCGATGAGGTGCCCGATGAGCTGGGGTCCTGGGGCAGGGAAGATGGCGGCGCCCACGAGCCGCAATTGTACTGAGGCAAGCGAGGTGGCGGTGCCCTCGGGCAGTACGGTGGTGCCGTGGATTATCCCTGCTGCCTCACGGTGCCGAGGTCCCAGGTTCGACCCTGGCTCTGGGTCACTGTCTGTGTGGAGTTTGCACATTCTCCCCGTGTTTGCGTGGGTCTTGCCCCCACAACCCAAAGATGTGCAGGCTAGGTGGATTGGCCACACTAAATTGCCCCTTAATTGGAAAAAAATGAATTGGGCACTCTAAGTTTATTTTTAAAAAGATGGCGGCGCCCACAGGCCGCACGTGTTTTGAGGCGAGCAAGATGGTGGCGACCATGGGCCGCACGTAGTCGGAGGCGAGGAAGATGGCGGCGCCCACGGGCCGCACATGGGGGGGGGAAGGAACAATAGCGGCAATCGAGGGGGCCTGGCACACATCAGCAAAATGTCCTTTCTTCCCGCAGGCCTTGCAGAGCGCGCTCCGCATCGGGCATCGCTGCCAGGGGTATTTTGTCTGTCCGCAGAAGTAGCACTTGGGTCCCCTGGGGTCGGTTGGCTGCCGCGCGGCGCAGGCTTGGGGTTGGCTGGGGGCGGTCGCTGGTGGGGTCCACGATGGGGTGTTCGCTGGCGGGGTCCATGATGACCAGGAGGGGTGGGCCGTGCGGTCGGGGGCATACGCCTATACATTGCGGGAGGAGACTGTGAGTGAGATCGCGAGTTTCTTGGTAGCCGCGTGGTCGAGGGTAGCCACTTCTAAGTGGCGCTGGCGGACGTACGCTGACCCTATGCCCATAACGAAAGCGTCTCTAATTAGGAATTCAGAATGTTCAACGGCCGAAACGGCCTGGCAATTGCAGTCCCTTGCCAGGGCGTGCAGGGCACGCCAGAAATCTTCCACAGACTCACCGGGGAGTTGATGCCGCGTGGACAGGAGGTGCCTGGCGTAGATTTTGTTGGTCTGCTGAGTGTAGTTCTCCTTCAGTAGCGCCATGGCCACAGCGTAGGTAGACGCGACCCGGATGAGGGGAAAGATATCAGAGCTCAGCCGCGTGTACAGGATCTGGAGCTTCTGTGCCTCTGAGGATGGTTCTGTCACAGATCCGATGTATGTTTCAAAGCAAGCTAGCCAATGTGCGACGGCCAACTTGGCGTTGTCTGCTTGGGTGCAGCTGCAGGCGATCAGGCTTGATACAGAGATCCATCGTTGTAAAATCTCTGCGTAATAAATTGACACACTATCAATTATGACGAGACGAAAGTCGAGTGTAATCGAGGCTTTATTACTGCCGAAATGGCTGCAGCTCGGAGAACCCACACTTTTATACTCCGCCTACTGGGCGGAGCCAGCAGGCAGGGATCTACCCCCGTACCTGTAGTACACCTTATCGTAATACACCTCACATGCAATATATATACAACAGTGGTGACTACCATAACTATGTGCAGTTTTGAATTTCTTACCCAAGGAAGGACACATTTGCCCTTAGAGCGAGTGCAGAAAAGGGTCACTAGACTGGTTCCTGTAATGACAAAATTGTCCTATGAAGAGGGATTGAGTAGAGTAGGACTATATCCTTTGGAATTTAGAAGAATGAGAGGTGATCTAATGGAACCATATACAATTTTTAAGGGGCTTGAGAGGATAAATGTTGAAAAAATATTTTTCCAGGCGTGGAATCTAGCCGTCTCAGAATAACGGTTCAGCTATTTAGGACTGAGATGAGGCAATATTCCTTCACTCAAAAGGTTGTGAATCTTTGGGATTCTTTCCCCACAAAGTACTGTAAATGCTCAGTCATTGCATATATTAAAGACTGAGATCGAAATATTTTTCCTATTGAGGAAATTAAACGATATCGAAATTGGGTGAAAAGGTGGAGGTAAAAGATCAGCCATGATCTTAATGAATGATGGAGCAGCATCAAAGAACCAAATGGCCAACTCCAGCTCCTATTTCTTATGTTTTATATTCTTATGCCAAGTCCTACTCTGTACTGTGAAGGCACAGTCACTGTCTACAGTATGTGGGGATTACCAGTAGAAAATCAAAATGATTGTCTGTTGGGATCATAGGGGAGGCTGACGTTATTCTACAATGCACCATTGTTTATGAGGTTGCTCAACTAAATCTTTTGCACAGCAGCACTTTGAAGGGTCACATTCATCATTACTTGTGTTCAAGATTTGAAACTGTCCTTCCTTTTTGGGTCTAATCATTCAGTTCTCAGACTTTGTTTGTTGTAGATGCATCCTTAAACCGACAGGGTGCTCATTGTATTAACCAGAAAATTCAGGGCCCAAGGACAGAATTAGAACATCATTGGCACATAAGTGATTTAGAATTAAAGCAACATTTCAGGGCAAGCATTTCTCCTTTGGACAGCTTAATCTAGTATATCAAAAAGGGATCTGTTCCCAGCCCCTCCATAGGCGCAACAGCAGGGAAAGATCTCTTTCAAGTTTGTTCAAAATCTTTTTCAGCACATTATTATTTTATTTTATTTACAACTTCCTAAATGCTTACCCATCATTCTCTCCAACACTATGAATTTTGTAGAAGATTTCAGCAGTGAGCATGAAGTTGGCTCTGATAACACTATTAGCTCCGGAAATCATTGTTTTGGACATTCTGACTATGAACAAAGCTATATTTATCTCAGTACTTCAAAGGAAAAATGTCCTTTTACAACTATAGGATCAAATTCTTTATGACTTTGTGGTCAGTGGCCTGCCTTTGAGAGGTGATGGGCCGCATTCTCTGTTTCAGAAGTACTGACGCTGGGACTGAATCGCGTTGAGTTCTATGGCCTGAAAGTTGCGCCAGTCTTGGAGCGATTCAGGACATCGTAATGGGCTAGCACAGGTGCCACTTGGACCTAGTGGAATTCCAACAAACGCTGGCATGGGCTGGTTTAGCTCACTGGGCTAAATCGCTGGCTTTTAAAGCAGACCAAGGCAGGCCAGCAGCACGGTTCGATTCCCGTACCAGCCTCCCCGGACAGGCGCCGGAATGTGGCGACTAGGGGCTTTTCACAGTAACTTCATTGAAGCCTACTCGTGACAATAAGCGATTTTCATTTCATTTCATGTGATTCTCCGGGGTCAAGATCAGCACTGGAGATCCTCACAAGCAGGAACTGCATAGACGCACTCTACTCCACACGCACCCTCATCTCAGCCAAGAAGATAATACTGGTTGCGCCCATCCCGTTGATGGGTCGGCTTGGTCCAGAGGATACCTTGTGGGGGTGGCCTGGGGAGGCACCATAAGACCTGTGCCACTAAGTTCACAGTGGGAAGTCAGTGGCATGTGTACATGGCTGCCTTGTAGGCTGTCCCCATATCTTGTGCTGATAAACTACTTTTGGGGAAGAAGCCTTCATTTTCATGGAACACTGACACTATTCTGGAACAAGTGAGAATTGTATTGCTGAGACGGGGCTGAAAGTAAACTGTACTGGGACAAGCTCCCTGTAGAAAGGATAAGTAGGACTGTACAAAGAATTTTAAACCAGTACAAAGGCTGATCAATTTCCTGGTTTCTTCTCTCTCCTCTATCTTTCTGATTACCTTTAAGAAATTACTGACAGCATTGAAGTGTGTTCTTCAAGTTATCCTCTCTGACAAGCTGCTTGGGTCTCCCAGGAGCAGGTTGTAGCTTATTGGCTCAGTGATTCTGAGGCTTGAAATCCAATATTACATGCGCCTTGGCTGTATGCATTCAGGCAAAAGGATCGCTCCCTGTTCCTTTTGTATGCCAGTTTGTGGACAAACTCAATTATATACCAGTATAATTTAAAACTGACAACGGTTAATGTTTTACCTGACTTGGTGATGAGTAATAAACACAAATTAGTTAACAATATTATTGCAAGGGAACATCTTGCAAATAGTAATCGTATTATAATTGAATCTAATCTTAGAAGAAGAACAGATCATAAAACAAGATTTTAAATTTAAAATAAATGTCAAATTAATGAGAAATGAGAGAGTAAGTCTGTGTGAATCAATGGGAGCACCATGAGTACAAATCAGCAAAGAATAATTTAGTAGTGATATCGCAGGATAACATGTAGGTGTTCGGAGAGTTCTGAGGTGAGGAGAGCACATAGCTTAAGGTGTTTGGGGACAGAGCAGCAGAGTAGAATGCGATATGGAGGCATTAAGTAAAATTAATGGTTTAAACAACATATAAACTATATTGTAAAAGAGGGAATACAGGTTTTCTAGATATTGGGTAGACAACTGAAACCTATTGCTTGCAATTCCTGCATTATGTGGGAACTTGAATTTTCATAAATACAGAGCGGGAGAGATAGACTTCAGCTTAACCAAAATGCCACAAGAGACCTGATTCTAGAGATCCTTCCGTTGAACCCAGTACCCACCATTCATGCTGGAAGTGGAAAGGAGAGGAGGGGGGTGAGGAATGGAGGCAGGTTGTACTTTGCACATCTGTGGTTGGAAGAGGTAGTTGTATGTGTTAAAATGCAGCTGCCTTCAGTGAATCCAATTTCCATTAGTTGGATGTCAAAACCATAACCTGTGGGCTTTAGGCCTTTCAGGAGAAGGTTTAAAGGTGCCAGACATCTTTGGAGAAATTGTGTTACCCTTTTTCAAAGGTCCAGAGACCCCTTTGGGGAGATCAAGTGCCCTTTGTGGAGTTGAACTGCCATTGGGATTGTTAAAAGTAGACATGAATGTGTGTAAAAAGTAGATTAACACACAAGAACTGGCAAGCTCACTGGTACTGTCAAGTTGACAAGGGAACCAGCAGGTTGGAAAGGGAACTGTCAAATTTAATTGGAACCAACAAGTTGTCAAGGGATTTAAGTCTGTTGGTCTGAAGCTTTCCCCCACCACCTTAAACGGTAGCTGCCCCAACCCCCTCTCCTAGCCTCTGGTCACAATCAGGAACACCTCACTCTTTCCCATGTTCAACTTGTACCCGGAAAACCGCCCAAAGTCGTCCAAAATCCCCATAATGCTGCCAATGCCCTCCAATGGGTCCGAAATATATAACAGCAGGTTGTCCGCATACAGTGAAACCCTCGCCTCGACCGCCCCCCCCCCCCCCACCTCCACCTACCCCGCCCCGCACAACCGCTTTCCAATCTCTCGACGCTCTAAGCGCCATTGCCAATGGCTCTGTAGCCAAGGCAAAAAGTAACAGGGAGAGCAGGTACCCCTGCCTTGTCCCACGTGCAACCGGAAATATCCCAAACTCACCCGTTCATCCGCACACTTGCGACCGGCGCCTTGTACAGCAACCGGACCCGGTCCACAAACTCCTGCCCAAACCGGCCCAGCATCTCCACAGATATTTCCACTTCACCTGGTCGAAACCTTCTCTGCGTCCATCGCCACTGTCACTTCACCTTCCTGCCCCTCCAGGAGCATCATAATCACATTAAATAGCTTCCTCACATTGGCTGACAACTGTCTCCATTTCACAAACTCTGTGTGGTCCTCGCCCATCACCTCTGAGACACAGTCCTCAATTCGCAAAGCCAACACCTTCGCCAACAACTTAGCATCCACATTCAGCAGAGATATCGGACGGTACGTTCCACACTGCTTGGGTTCCTATCTTTTTTCAGTATCAGGGAGATGGATGCCTGCGACAGTGTTGGGGGGGGGGGGGGGGGGGAGCTTCCCCCTTTACCATAAGATCATAAGACATAGGAGCAGAATTAGGCCACTCGGCCTATCGAGTCTGCTCCATCATTCAATCATAGTTGATATTTTTCTCATCCCCATTCTCCTACCTTCTCCCCGTAACCCCTGATCCCCTTATTGATCAAAAACCTATCTTTCTCTGTCTTAAAGACACTCAGTGATTTGGTCTCCACAGCCTTCTGCGGCAAAGGATACCACAGATTCACCACCCTGTGGCTGAAGAAATTACTCCTCATCTCTGTTTTAAAGGATCGTCCCTTTAGTCTGAGATTGTGTCCACCTTTTCCTACAGGTGGAAACATCCTCTCCACTCTATCCAGGCCTCGCAGTGTCCTGTAAGTTTCAATAAGATGGCTGATCTTTTGTGGACTCAGCTCCACTTTCCGGCCCGAACACCATAACCTTTAATCCCGTTATTCTTCAAAAAGCTATCTTTATCTTAAAAACATTTAATTAAGGAGCCTCAGCTGTTTCACTGGGCAGGGAATTCCATAGATTCACAACCCTTTGGGTGAAGAAGTTCCTCCTAAACTCAGTCCTAAATCTACTTCCCCTTATTTTGAGGCTATGCCCCCTAGTTCTTCTTTCACCCGCCAGTGGAAACAACCTGCCCGCATCTATCCTATCTATTCCCTTCATAATTTTATATGTTTCTATAAGATACCCCCGCATCCTTCTAAATTCCAACGAGTACAGTCCCAGTCTACTCAACCTCTCCTCGTAATCCAACCCCTTCAGCTCTGGGATTAACCTAGTGAATCTCCTCTGCACACCCTCCAGTGCCAGTACGTCCTTTCTCATGTAAGGAGACCAAAACTGAACACAATACTCCAGGTGTGGCCTCACTAACACCTCATACAATTGCAGCATAACTTCCCTAGTCTTCAACTCCATCCCTGTAGCAATGAAGGACAAAACTCCATTTGCCTTCTTAATAACCGGCTGCAGTAAACCAACTTTTTGCACGAGAGAAAATCTAAAAGTGTCATTGCACTTTTGGGCGTAATAATGGCCTTGAGAGACTGCCCACGTGATGCACTGTGGCAGAGGGATCGGCAAGTGTTTTTTGGAAGTTGTCACATAGACGGCGAAGAAGACATCTAGTCACTAACCAAGGCCTTGCCACGATGCCAAGTGCTCTTGTGCAGTTTTACTTGAGGTGCAGATATCATGGATGCGCCACAGTAACACAGCAACTCAAGATGGGCAGCTTAAACTATGTTTATTACCGCACAAGAGCCAGCCAATGACCTTCTCTGACATGAGAGAAACTAACCATCTGCCATTGACATTTAATGACCTTACCATTACCAAACACCCTGCTATCAACATCCTGAGAGATTATCATTGACTAGAAACTGAACTGAACCAATCACTTCATTACTTTGGTTACAATAGCAGATCAAAAGCTGGAAAGTCTGAGCTGTGTAACTCAGCTCACAGTTCCCCAAAACCTGTTCACCATCTGCAGAAGGCACAAGTCAGGAACCTAATGGAATACCCTCCATTTGTCTGGATGAATGTAGCCCCAACAACACTCAAGCCTGACACCATACAGGACAAAGCACCTGGCTTGATTGGCACCCCATTTTACACTCTTACATTTTCTCCCTCCAACACAGATGCACTGCTGCAGCCACTGTGTTCCATCCTCAAAAGGCATGGCAACAACTCATCAAGGCTCCTTCAACAGCCCCGACCAAACTTGTGACTTCTACCATATTGACAAGGGCAGAGATGCGTGGGAACATCATCCCTGCAAGGTCCCCTCCAAGCCACCCTGGAATTCACTTCCTAAAAGCACTGTGGTTGTACCTACAACACATGGACTGCAATGGTTCAAGGTGGTGCCTCTCCACAACCTTCTCAAGGGTATTTAGGGATGAGGGATGGGAAATAAATGCTGACCTGTCCATCGATGCCCAAACCCACTGGTTGACTGCTATCAGCAGTGGATGTCTCACAGAGCAGCCAAATTGACTATGATGGACATGCATGCCTTCACCTTCATGGTTGTCAGGTGACTGAGGGAAGACTTCTGGCTGCAGTCTTCAGTGATAATGATAAGGGCATGCATTTGTATGTTTACCAGGTTACTGTGATCACCACTGAGCAAATATAGACCAATGTATCCATCTGTTGATTCAAATAGTGCATTTACAGAAAATGGAAAAAGATATACACCACCACATGTGAACCCATTAGCGATTGAAACGCTGTTACATCTTTCAAGCTCAAACACTCATTCATGGTGCCCCCGTGTTTCCATAGGGGAGTTGGCAGCAGACTGCTCACCTCTGGTCTCCATCTTAAATCTGAGCTCTCTCCTAGCCTGCCTTGACTCTGAATTTGGACTTAATCCAATTACTATTACTCACTCGGTTACGCATATTCATGCATGATATACCATTACTTCCTCGTAACAATCATCCTATTTTATGAATAACCTTGTAAAAACAATTCTGCCCAATACAATATTTGTTTTTCCTTTCAGCAATCAAACATTCCATTTGGTTCTCGGCTTTAACATGTTGTGTTTGCTTATTTAATCTCTTCATTTCAGCTATTATTGTAAATATAAATTCTCAATTGTCATAACTTCAAAAATGTTTTGCCAGCTGATGCCGCAGCGTTTGTGGCAGACCTGTTGATGCAGCTGATGGGGGCTGAAGCCTTGCCGCGACCGCCGGAGCTGGAGGGGGCATACAGAGTGCAGGCGGGGCAGGGGCGGCCGGGGGACCCCCCCCCCCCCCCCCCTGTCCGATGGTGATCTCCCCCCCCCCCCAACCGTCCGATGGTGATCAGGTTCCACAGGTTCGTGGACAAGGAGCGGGTGCTGCGGTGGGCAAAGAGCGCCAGGAGCAGCACGTGGAACAACAGTGTTCTCCGCATTTACCAGGACCTAAGCCAGGAGGTGGCTCGGCGGCGAGCAGCCTTTAAACAAGTCAAGGAGGTGCTGTTCAAGAAGCACGTTAAGTTTGGTCTGCTGTTCCCGGCCCGTCTTTGGGACACGCATCAGGGTCAACACCACTACTTCTCCGAGCCTGAAGAAGCGATGGACTTTGCGAGGGATCGGGGCTGGTCCCGAAAAGAGGTCACGCGGGCGCGAATTAGGACCCGAGAACTATCGTATGAAGGGACGCCGAATGTGCCTGGACCGCTGTTCAACGGTTTGCTGGGTTAAAGGTGCCAAGCGGGACATTTGGGACTCCTCCCTTTGTTTTAGGTTACTGGTTTTTTCTTTTGTTTTTGTTTTCTTCCTATTTTTTCTGTTTTTCCCTTTTCGTGCGGATTTTTAATTTTTGTGGGGCTCACTGAGTGCACTGGAGCCGGTATTGTAACTAAGGGTGGCCAGTCAGCGAGGGGGGTTAAGGACGTGGGTTGGCGGTTTTTGTTTTACTGATGTTCATGCCTTCCTGTGCCAGTGAGTTTGCTCCAGTGGGTTGGAGAGGGGGATGGGGCGCCGGGGAGTGGGGATGAGGACGGGGAAACAATGGGAATGAGACAGGGGGGCGCCGGAGTGATGAGTCACCGGGCTAGCAGATTGGCTAATCAAGAGAGTCAAGGTGGGGGGGGGGCGGGGGGGAGAATACAGCCAGTGGATGGCAGTGGTGAGGTTACCGGGGGATGTTGCTGGGGGGGGGGGGGGGGGGGGGGGGTGGGGGGGGGGGGGGGTTGTTCTGCTGACGTGGGAGGGATTTGAAATAGGCAGTGGGAAGGAGGTCGAGGGTGGAGGCAGCCAAGAGGCGGGCCAAGAATGGCGCGACGCACGGGCCCCCCAACCAGGTTGATCACCTGGAATGTGAGGGGACTGAATGGGCCGGTTAAGAGGGCGCGGGTGTTCGCGCACTTGCGGGCTCTGAGGGTGGACGTAATTATGTTGCAGGAGACACATCTGAAAGTGTCTGACCAGACTAGGCTAAGGAAGGGCTGGATTAGCCAGGTCTTCCACTCGGACTTGGACTCGGAGTCCAGGGGGGTGGCAATCATGATCAACAAGCGGGTGAAATTTTAGGTGGAGGGCATAGCCGCAGACAGGGGGGGCAGATACCTGATGGTACGGGACAGACTGGAGGGGAGAAGAGTGGTGCTGGTGAATATATATGCCCCGAACTGGGATGACATGGACTTTATTAAAAGAGTGCTGGGGAAGATCCCGGACCTGGACTCTCGTAGGTTAATAATGGGGGGGGACTTTAACATGGGCCTTGATCCGGCGCTGGATCGGTCGTATCCCAGAACGGGTAGACTCCCAGCAATGGCAAGGGAGCTGACAGGGTTTATGGAGCAAATGGGGGCAGTGGACCCCTGGAGAGCCAGACAGCCGACGGGAAGGGGCTACTCGTTTTACTTGCACGTCCATAAAGTATATTCTAGGATAGACTTCTTTGTTCTAAGCAGGGACTGTATAGAACATAGAACAGTACAGCACAGAACAGGCCCTTCGGCCCTCGATGTTGTGCCGAGCAATGATCACCCTACTTAAACCCACGTAACCCGTATACCCGTAACCCAACAATCCCCCCATTAACCTTACACTACGGGCAATTTAGCATGGCCAATCCACCTAACCCGCACATCTTTGGACTGTGGGAGGAAACCGGAGCACCCGGAGGAAACCCACGCACACACGGGGAGGACGTGCAGACTCCACACAGACAGTGACCCAGCCGGGAATCGAACCTGGGACCCTGGAGCTGTGAAGCATTGATGCTAACCACCATGCTACCATGAGGCCAGTATAGGGGAGGTAAAGTACACGGAATACTCGGCAATCACTATCTCGGACCATGCCCCGCACTGGGTAGACCTGCAGGTCGGAGGGGCGAATCACCAACGCCCACAATGGAGGTTAGACGTGGGACTGCTGTCGGATGAGGGGATCTGTGAGAGGCTTCGGAGGTGTATGCAAAATTACTTGCAGGTGAATGATACGGGGGAGGTCTCAGCGGCGACCCTGTGGGAGGCGCTAAAGGCAGTAGTGCGGGGAGAGTTGATCTCAATTGGGGCCCACAGAGCCAAGGCAGACCGGGCAGAGATGGATAAATTGGTCAGGGAAATGGGTCGGATAGATGAAGAGCACGCGGAGTCCCCGGGGGAGGTTTTACTCAGGGAGAGGCAGAGACTACAAGCGGAACTGGGGGCACTATCCACGAGTAGGGCCGTGGAACAGCTTAGGAAGGCGAGGGGCGTGGTGTACGAGCATGGGGAAAAGGCTAGCAGACTGTTAGCGCAGCAACTCAGGAAGAGGGAGGCGGCCAGGGAAATAAGTAGAGTGATGGATGGGGAGGGGCGCAAAGTGGAGGACCCGGCAGGATTGAATAAGGTACTGGTGCACAGTACCCCACCAGTTAGTCTATTTCAAATTTTATTGTATTCTATGTTGTGGTGTGCCCTTCTCTTCTAAATATGTGTATATATATATAGATATATGTTTCTTATTCTGTATACATAACGGTAATTATACCTTGTTCAAAAACCCAATAAAAACAATTGGAAAAAAAAGTGTAAGGGTGTGGGGGGGCAGGGGGGGGGGTGTTGGTTTTGGGTTTATTTTGTTTTGTAATGTGAGTGTTAAATGTAAAAATGTAAAAATTTGAATTAAAATATTTTTAAAAAAAGGATTGAATAAGGTATTTCGGGACTTCTACAGCAAGCTGTACACTTCGGAGCCTCCGGAAGAACCGGAGGAGATGAAAAGGTTTCTGGACGCGTTAACTTTCTCAACAGAAGGTGGGGGGCAAGTGGAAGAGCTGGGGGCCCCGATTAGAGTAGAGGAGGTATTGGGGGGCCTAAAGGCCATGCAGGCGGGGAAAGCCCCGGGGCCGGATGGATACCCGTTGAGTTTTATAGGAAGTTCTCTGAGTTAGTGGGCCTGGTCCTGGCGAAGGTTTTTAATGAGGCAAGGGACAGAGGGACCCTGCCGCCGCCGATGTCGCAAGCCACTATATCACTGATATTGAAGCGGGGTAAAGACTCGGAAGCGTGCGGGTTCTACAGGCCAATCTCCCTGATCAATGTAGATGCCAAGCTCCTGGCAAAGGTACTGCCGATTAGAATTGGGGATGACCAAACTGGGTTCGTGAAAGGCAGGCAGCTGTCGGCCAACTTGAGAAGATTACTTAATGTGATAATGATGCCTCCGACGGGCAGGGAGGTGGAGGTAGCGGTGGCGATGGATGCCTAGAAGGCCTTTGACCGCGTGGAGTGGGGCTATCAATGGGAGGTGCTCGGACGGTTTGGGTTCGGGGAGGGACTGGTGAATTGGATCAAGTTATTATATCAGGCCCCAGAGGCCAGCGTCAGGACAAACAGAAGTGTATTTTAGACTATACCAGACAGGGCTGCCTGCTCTCCCCGCTGCTGTTTGCGCTGGCCATAGAGCCGCTGGCGATTGTGCTGAGAGCCGCAAAGGGATGGAAGGGGATGGTTAGGGGCGGGGTGGAACATAGGGTCTCTCTTTATGCAGCCGACCTGCTCCTGTACGTGTCGGACCCATTGGTCGGGATGGGAAGTATACTGGAAACATTGAGGAAGTTCGGCCAGTTCTCAGGATACAAACTAAATATGGCCAAGAGTGAAATGTTTGTGGTACAGGCAAGGGGCCAGGAGAACAGATTGAGAGGGCTACCGTTTAGGCTGATTGAGGAAAATTTCCGGTACCTGGGGATCCAGGTGGCGTGAGACTGGGGCAGGCTGCACAAGTTAAATTTGGTCAGGGTGGTGGAACAAATGAAGGGAGAGTTTCGGAGATGGGATGCACTCCCGCTGTTGCTGGCAGGGAGGGTGCAGACTGTAAAGATGACAATCCTCCCTAGATTCCTGTTCATTTTTCAGTGCCTCCCGATCTTTATCCCACAGTCCTTCTTCAAACGAGTTAACAGGATGATCATGAGCTTTGTCTGGGCAGGAAAATCCCCGCGGGTGAAGAAGGCGATGTTGGAGAGGAACCACAGCGAGGGAGGGCTGGCTTTGCCGAGTCTGATTAATTATTACTGGGCGGCTAATATCGCTATGATAAGGAAGTGGATGGTGGGTACGGGGTCTATCTGGGAGCAGGAGCTCCAGCTTGGCAGCCCTGGTCACGGCTCCTCTACCACTGCCGCCGGCCAGGTACTCCACCAGCCCGGTAGTGGTGGCGACCCTGCGGATATGGGGCCAGTGGAGGAGGCATGTAGGGGAGATGGGGGCGTCTGTCTGGGCGCCAATCTGCAACAACCATCGGTTTGCCCCCGGGAGTATGGATGGGGGGTTTCAAGCATGGCGGCGGGCGGGGGTGGGGAGGGTGGGCGATATGTTCCTGGAAGGGAGCTTTGCGAGTTTGAGGAGGTTGGAGGAGAAATTTGGTCTGGTAAGGGGAAATGATTTCAGGTACCTACAGTTGCGGGACTTTGTCCTTAGACAGGTCCCATCCTTCCCACGCCTCCCGCCAATGGGGATCCAAGACAGAATAGTCTCTAGGGGGGAAGGAGGGGAGGGCAGAGTTTCTGATATTTATAAGGTGCTCATGAAGGGGGAAGGGTCCCAGACGGAGGAACTGAAACTCAAATGGGAGGAGGAGCTAGGCGGGGAAATGGAGGACGGGCTGTGGGCAGAAGCCCTGAGTAGGGTGAATTTAACCACAACATGTGCCAGGCTCGGCCTGATTCAATTTAAGGTCGTTCACCGGGCCCACATGACGGTGACTCGGATGAGCAAATTCTTTGGGGTAGAGGACAAATGCGCTAGGTGCGCAGGAGGACCAGCGAACTACGTACACATGTTTTGGGCATATTGCTTAGGGGGTACTGGGAGGGATTCGCTGGGATCATGTCCCAGGTGCTAAAAACAAGGGTGGCGATGGGTCCAGGGGTGGCAATTTTTGGGGTTTCGGAAGACCCGGGAGTCCAGGGTGAGAAAGAGGCCGATGTTTTGGCCTTTGCTTCCCTGACAGCCCGGCGGCGAATACTATTGGCGTGGAGGGACTCAAAGCTCCCGAAGACTGAGTTGTGGCTTTCGGACATGTCGAGTTTTCTGGGTATGGAAAAAATTAAGTTCGCCTTGAGGGGATCTGTACAGGGGTTCGCCCGAAGGTGGCAACCATTCATTGACTTCTTTGCAGGAGAGTGAGCGTCAGCAGGGGGGGGGGGGGGGGGGGGGGGGGGGGGGCGGAGGGGCGGTGGGGGGTTAGAGTAGAATAGAGTAGGAGGGATAAATTGGTGGGTAGTGCCGATGGGAGAGGAGCGGGCTTGTGCAGTATGTTACGATTCAAGTATTGCATGTACGTGGATGTTTGCACATTTTTGCTTTTTTTGCTTTCTTTCTGTTGATGTCTGGAACTGTTTATAATGTCGAAGAACTACCTCAGTAAAATTGCTTGTTAAAAAAAAAATGTTTTGTCTCTTATTAGCATGCACAAGCTATGTCCCTTTAACGTTTAAATAACTCATTCCAGATAAAAAGTAACTTAAACTATTTTTATGCCACTTTAATAAATTGTGGAGGAAACTCTTCCATTATCTCATCATTGTTCTTGATCATTCTTAATTCATGAATCTGTGCGAATTCTGCATTTTATTCCTCTTCTGGATTGGATTTGTTTATTGTTACGTGTACCAAGGTACAGTGAAAAGTATTTTTCTGCGAGCAGTTCAATGGATCATTAAGTACATGAAAAGAAATGGAAATAAAAGAAAATACATAATAGGGCAACAAAGGGTACAGAATGCGTATTCTCAGGTTTTGGTTTTGACTTCCATTCCATAACTCAAGATAACTATTAAAGATGGAAAAATGCTATTACCTGTTACAACTTCATCAACACTCCCCAGATTTTATCCTATCTCCCCATTACTGATCACCTCGCTCGAACACGAGTCCTTACCCTTTCACAGAAAGTCGTTCATTCCAATTCTATATTATCCTTTCTTACATAAAGTAATGAATTCCTAACCTAGTAACATTTAAGTAATTTGAATTAGAACAACAGATTTTACTTGTTCACATGTGCATTATCTTAGATAACACTTACTCATCATAGGTAATACAAAAAACAGAACAAATATCACTCTAATAAAAATTATCCCAGATTCATATAGTGACATAAACTCAGAATATGTTTGATTTATCTCTCTTCAAACAACTATAAAAGTTTTATTTTTCTTTGATGCTCAAAACACATATAGAATATCTTTCCGTTGCCCATTTGTCAAAGATTGAAATCTGTTTACTCCTTAAACTCTTTTATGAGTTGTTATTCCATGTTCTCCATTTATTCAGTCAGTTAAATGTCAAGAACAAGTATATCCAGGCATGGAAGTAGTGCTTATAATTGGCATGGAAGTTAAGTCAACCTAATTACAGAACAAATCGTGCTAAAAAGGTAACAGATAAATCTGAATGAGTTAACTTTTTTTAACAAACAGCAAAGCCTTTCTTCCCCGATTATCACTATGTTGCAATAAACAATCCAGAATCTTCAACTGCTCGACTTGCTTGCTTTCTGTGATTCATGATCCATCTATTCTAAAAAACAAAAGATATATTCAGCTTGGAGCCAAATGGATTAATTTGGTCTCGATGTATCTTGTCAATTTCTTGAGCAGAAAATTAAATGTCTAACAAATTAAAAATAAAATAGGAAAATATCTTCCAGTTGTGGAAAACAGAATAAAAGCTTTCAAATGTAATGGTATCTGGAATGTAGGTTGGGGTGGATGTTTAAGGGTAAATCAACATCTGGCATGTGGGAAGCTTTCAAATGTCAGCTGATAGGAATTCATGACTGGCATGTTCCTGTAAGGAAGAAGGATAAATATGGCAAGTTTCGGTAACCTTGGATAACGAGGGAGAAGGGGGTAGTATCGGCGGTTTACGGGACTATTTTAGAAGAGGAGAAGGCGCCGCTGGAAAAGATCAAAGCAAAGTGGGAGGAAGAGTTGGGAGAGGGTATGGAGGAGGGGTTCTGGTGTGAGGTGCTCCAGAGGGCAAACGCCTCCACCTCGTGTGCGAGGTTGGGGCTGATGCAGCTGAAGGTGGTGTATAAAGCACACCTCACAAAGACGAGGATGAGCCAGCTCTTTGAG